>NC_057863.1:494956115-495666115 GCF_019393635.1 Dromiciops gliroides | reverse complement strand
AATGACCTCCCTGGGCATCACCTCTCAAAAAGAATTGGAACCATATATTCAAGCTGAACATGATCTCTCCTTCTTCAGCTTCCTCTACTCATTTTTACTTTTGTATTGATGTCCTATCATTCTGTTCTGCATTATGGTCCCTGGGTAGCTGTTTTATAGTTATTATTTGCTTGTATCACATGACAATGCATATCTGTGCATATGCTATATCCTCCTGCCTAAAAGTCCATGAGAGCAAAAGCCATGCTTTAATGATCTTTATCTCTCCCGGTGCCTGGCATGGTACATTAAACAATAGGTATTTAATAAATGCTTCTCAAATGAATGAATATGTATTACCCTGAAAGTTACTTCTTCCTTTTTTTTTTTTTTTGGTGAGGCAGTTGGGGTTAAGTGACTTGCCCAGAGTCACACAGCTAATAAGTGTCAAGTGTCTACCAGATTTGAACTCTGGTCCTCCTGGTTCCAGGGCCAGTGCTCTATCCACTGTGCCACCTAGGTGCCCCTACTTTTTCCATTTTCCTAAGAATGTCTTTCATTGCCACTGTGTTTCACTGTCGATCTGTTGGCAATCCCCCTGGCCAGGTCAGGGTACATTTGTCCCTTCAGCTTTATCTCTAACTATTCTGATAATGTAGAGAAAAGGCACCTCACATCAGCTCATGAACCAGCTCCTCTCTTTTACCTTCTGCTTGGCTCCACTGTTCACATGCAGCCAGTCACTGCCGTGTGGAAATCCAGGCAGTGAGAAGCATCTTAGAAAATGTGTCTCCTGGTCATTTAAGATATTGAAAGCTGCAATTCAAGGGCTGTTAAGACCTTCAGCTGGTGATAACTGGATTTGTAAGACAGAGCAACATGTGATAAAACACTCCTGTTGGATGGAATCCCAGTTTTCTTCTATCATTCCTATTAATGTGATAAATGTTGCTGTCTCAGCTGATAGGACCGTACTGGATAATCAGATTCGAATCAAGTTTGAGTTCTTCAGCCTGGCTCCACAGAGGATATCATTGGGAGGACTTGGAAAAATACTGGAGGGAATAAAAGGTAGAGCCAGTACTGCAAAGGGAGGTGTGTGTTTTCATCAGGAGCCTCTCACCTGGGTCTGGGGAAGCAAGGATCACTTCACCATGGACCTCAACTGCTCACAGCCCAGAATGTGCAAGGTCTATGTGTGAGTGACGATGGGAAGTGATGCTAAGTGTTACTGAGCATGTTCCCTTTTGGATCCTAGGGAGCAAATAGCGGTTTCCTTCAGTGTGGGTGGCAGGCCAGGGAGGAACCAGGATAATGTGGAGATAATGAAAACTCTCTTAATTAAAGTAGATGGCAAACAAACATGAGTTGTTCAGAACTACAGCTGGGGAGCACAAGTGCAATTTGGAACTGAGCAGCTGTGAAATTGGGCCCTTTGGCCACAGCTGGGCCTTGGGGAGGAGCAGAGGCACAGGACAAAGTACTAAGTCTGGCTGGCTATACAAAATGTCTTGCTTTCCTTACTTTTTCTGGATCAGGTAACCCCATGCTGACAATAGACTTCCCTCAGCCAAACTGAATCATTTTTCAGTCATGTCCAACTCTTCTTGACCCCATTTGGGGTTTTCTTGGTAAAGGTACTGTAGGGATTTGCCATTTCCTTCTCCAGCTCATTTTACAGATGAAGAAACTGAAGCAAACAGGGTTAAGTGACTTGCCCAGAGTCCCATGGTTAGTAAGTTTCTGAGGCCGAATTTGAACTCACTAAGAGGAGTCTTTTTGACTCCAGGCACTCTAACCACTGTGCCACTTAGCTGCTCCCTCCACTATGTAGTTTCTTATGGCCTTCCTACCTATAACATCACTTTGAGGGCTGTCCAAAAGATGATCCTCTCTACTGCCATGCCAATTCTAGACACCTAGGACAATATTATTATAAATCCAGAGACAAGACCCTATAGAGTAGGGCAAGAAAATGACCCTGTGGCTCTTTTAGACTTAAATGTCTAATACCATCTGGATATAACCCATAGCCCCCCTGGTTATGCTGTCCATCTGTCACTTAGTTCCAATCATTCTAAGCTGAGGGTCTACTGTATGACAACTCTTGGACAGGCTGTCTGGGCTCCCAAGAGCTGTTCCGTCTTCTCCTTTTATGTTGGAAAAGGGACAGTGCTCTGAAATAGTAAAGTGAACTTGCAGGTGATGAGCATATTTTGGACTTAACCTTAAGCTGATAGTTACTGACTCAGCCACACCATTCTTCCTTGACCTCAGAGCCATGCTGATACATGCTTCCTCTGAGTATTTTCTTGTGTCCATTTTTGGTTTGTCACTCACATTCCGATAGTGATCATGGAAATCTGAAATATGTCTCATGCCATGTCCTGAGCAGCCCCCGTCATAACCTCAGAGATCAATACCTGTCCATTTACCATCCCCTTGACTGAAGTCCTACAGCCAGAATTTAAAGGGAACTTGAGAGACCATTTTTGGCCCATTTATTTGGTTCTAGGCAGGCCTGTACCTAAACCTGCCCCACTTGTTAGGATGTCCATTCCAAGAATTTTCTTGGAAAGGAGATCCTATGGGCATAGGTTCAAGTGGTTCTAGTTAATAACCACCAAATGGCCATTTATATAATGGGCCATTGATTTTTTTAAAAAATCATTTAAAAATTATTAAGTATCTTGGCAGCTAGGTGGCACAGTAGATAGAGCACTGGCCCTGTAGTCAGGAGGACCTGAGTTCAAATCTGACCTCAGATATTTCCTAGCTGTGTGACCCTGGACAAGTCACTTTACCCCAATTGCCTCCAAAAAATAAAATAAAATCATTAAGTTCTTACTATCTATAAAATATTCTACCAGGTTCTCATGGAGCTACAAAGGTAAATAAGATAGTCTTTTGTAAAATGGGGGTTACCAATCTTATAGACACAAACCAAACCAAAAAGGACATGGAATGATATGTTGTGATATTAGCGCTCCAAAGAGGGAGAGATCATTTTCAATATAAGCTTCATGGAAGAGGTGGTACTTGAATTCTACCTTAAAAGATGAGTATAATTTCAATAGGTAGAGATGGAAACAAAATGTGAGGAAAAGCCTAGAGGTGAGAAACCTAGAGTACAGAATACTTGAAAGTGTGAGATGTCAGCAAAAGTAGGTTGGAACCAGATTGTGTAAGCATTTGAGTGCCAGGCTAACAATTTTGGATTTTACCTAGTATTTCAGATGAAATGGAATGGGAAAGCCAGTTCTTGACCAGTTGCTTTTTAAATTTTTTTTTCTCTGAATGGTGAGGAAGCAATCTCACAGTATTGTATGGAGCGAGGAAAGAATAGAGTTCTGGGAACTTGGAAATAAAATTCCAATTCTGTCATTGGCTCACCATGTGGCCTTGGGCAAGTCAATTAATTTCTCTGTGTCTTGTGTCTGTAAAACGGGAGTGGTAACACTTGCCCACAGATGTTGCCTGCATTATCTAATTAATGAGCAGAGAATGTTTTGAAAATACAAAGTACTGTACAAATGCTAATCATTACGATGAATGCAATGCACTTTGCATCTACAAAAATGCTGTCTATGTGCTTATAATTATTATAATTATTGCTAATACTAATAATATTGCTACCACTAATACATTTCACTTGCAGTTTGAACTCAGTATATCCTTTGGGTTCACATCTTGCCCCCAGCTGTCAGGAAGGGACACTGTGCAGCTGTTAAAAATCCATCGTGTTCCACTTCACAAGAAAGCACAATCCATCAGGAGCACAAAACTCTAGGTTTGAAAAGCATTCTGGGATTCACTTACATGAGAAATGTTCAATGATTATTAGGTCACCGCCAGGGCCATGCATTTATTTCATGTTGAAGAAGGTGTTCTGTGTAGGCAGGGGGACAGGAGGTTGGAAGGGGTGGGAGTCAGTAATTTCTTCTCCCACCTTCATCAATGTCATTTCTCTCTTCTCCTAGCTCCTAGGCACCATCTCTAGCACAATTTTCCCCACCTGCCTGTGAGATTTTTTTTTCTAAGAAAATCATTGAAGAGAATCCTTTTTCCCATTACCTTACTGGATTCCATTCTGAAAATTGCCCAGTTGTTTTTAGAGGAAGTGAGAATCCAAAGCAAAAAAGATCAAGTTTCTCTCCTCCCCCACTCCATACAAGAGAATTTCTTTCTTTCTTTCTTTCTTTCTTTCTTTCTTTCTTTCTTTCTTTCTTTCTTTCTTTCTTTCTTTCTTTCTTTCTTTCTTTCTTTCTTTTTTTCGAGAATATCTTTCTTGAGGGACTATATCGTTGATGTCTTTTTGTCCTCATTCTTGTTTTTGTTCATTTGTGTCTGACTGTTTGTGACCCTGTGGACCATACCACGGGATTTTCTTGACAAAGATACTGGAGAGGTTTGCCATTTTTTTTTTCCAGTGAATTACAGCAAACAGAGATTAAGTGACTTGCCCAGGGTCACACAGCTAATAAGTGTCTGAGGCCAGATTTAAACTCAGGTCTTCCTGAGTCTAGGCCCAGTGCTCTATTTGCTGAACCACCTAGCTGCCTATCTTTGTATGTGTACCCTCAGTTTTGTGCCTTGCTCATAGCCTCAGGGATGTAGCACTTGAAGAGACCTTAAAGTTCATGTGGTACAACCCCTTCATTTTACACATAAGTAGGGCCCCAAATAGTTAAGTAACATGTCAAAGGTCATTCAGATTGAAAATAATAGAACTGGGATTCAAACCCACTACTCATTCCATTAAACCATGCAGCCTACCATAGGGAAAGACACTGGACCTGTGATTTTATTGGTATGGTGGTCTCCTTGAGGAAACTCCCTTGACAGATCTAAGCCTACATCTTCTCCGCAAGTTATAATCTTAGAGATTTTCTAGTACTCACTGCACCTTCACTCATTCTCCTCTGCTCACTGGTCAAGGCAGGGCTAGAATACTTCTTGCCTCTTACAACTTTTCCCCTTCCTCCTTCATTCTATAATCTCTCTTTCTTATACATTCATGCTATTCATATGTACCATCCAAACAAAATCCTGGTAGCTGTTTTCTACAGAACCCCCCCTTCCCCACCAGGTCACTCCCCTTCCTTCCTCAAGGAGATTGGTACATGACATACAGTTTTTCTCTCCTCCCCAACTCCTGCCCTCATACCAGGGATTTCAGTGTACATAATGACTCTCCCTCAAAGACCCTAACCACTAAGTTCCTCCATGTACTCCTCTCCCATGAGCTACTTCTCTACCCTACATCAGCCGTGCACAAAGATGGTCATACCTTTTGTAGTGGAAACTTTTAGGGACCCTAGAGGGGCATTACTCACCAACCTAGGTTGTTGATGTCAGAGTCACATAACAGCAGGAAGGTGTCATTTTAGAGTGAAGCAAAGTAGCCATTTATTTTGGCTGATGGGGACAGATTACAAGATGGATAGCAATCCACCCCGAGCGTGACATAAGAGTCTCCTTATATACAGATTGTTTTTAGGGCAGCAATCATAAACTAAACATTATTCAAAATAACATTGTGGAAAACAAAAGAAAAATGGCTATTCAAAAACTGCAGGTGGTTATAGAAAAAATAGCATAGTTGGCAAAAAATATGTATGTTTAGCTATAGGAGATAGATAAGGGGGTTTATCATCTGAATATAGCTAGTTTCACTTAATTCAACGAAATCTGCCCATTGGGCCAGAGAGGGAGGAGACCTTTCACAGGACTCTGGAATCCTCCACCTTCAGTAGTTAAATCTTTTGGTTCCAATAAGAGGTGAGAATGAGACACTGAAGGACACAGTTACAGCAGCTGTGTCCTTCAGCTTACTTAGAACAAAATATCTGAAAACAGTATGCCTCTGGTTCATGTAGGAAAAAGAAAACTTTGTCTCCTTTTCTATATCTCCATCTCACCATCACCCACAAATGCAACACCTCCATATTCAAGAATTCTGAAATACCCTTTTCCAAACATAATCTATTGGCTTTTGACCACTCCCTCTGTCTTCCCTTATATAGCTCTATTCTTTATCCTCACCACAATCATCAATCCCTTGACCCCTCAATTCTCTCCCAGACTGTCTCCCCTGCACTAGATACTCTCTTTTCTTCTCCCCATTTTGTCTCCTTGGTGAACCAATTTAACTTAATACCTCCTTTCTTGAATCCCTACCCCCCTTATCATATTGCTGATTATACCCAGCCAAACCTCAGCCTTGGATCACTCCCACCATTTGTCACCTTCATGACTACACATATTCTGCTAAACAAAGACGGAGAAAGTCATGCAACCATTCTGACTAGGTCCACTACAAATTTATGTTATATAACCTCAACTAGACCCTCACTGCTGGTAGGCAATCCTACATTATTTCCCTTATCCAACTCTTCACAGCTTCTCTGTCTACTATCCCACTCTCTATAGCAGCTCTTCCAAACCTTTTTATCTTTCCTCAAATATCCCCTGGCTTCTCCTTCTCCCATTCTCTCAGCTGAAAATCATACCTAATATTTTACAGAAAAAAATTGAGGCCATTCACCATAAACTCTCTCTTCTTCCCTCTTCCTCATCTCTCATCACTCAGATGCCTTCGTTCACTTTCTCTTCCTTCACCCCTGTTTCACGTGATGAAGTGGCCTCATACCTTACTGAGGTTAGCCCCTCTGCTTGTGTAAGTGATCCCATTCCATCCCATCTCCTCCAAAAATTACCCCCTCTGTCATCCCCCTTTCACTTATTTTCAATCTCTCCCTCTCTACTGGTTCCTTTTCTACTGCTTACAAACATGCCCATGTCTCCCAGTTCTGGGGAAACAAACAAATAAACAAACAAACAAAAACAGCAACAGCAAAAACTCGACCCTTCCTTGTCCTATTTTCTCTTCTGCCCTTTGTAATTAAAATCCTGGAAAACATCTTCTAGAGAAGATGCCCCCATTTTTACTCCTCTCACTCTCTACTTAATCTCTTACAGGCTGACCTCTAACTTTATCTTTCCAACAAAACTGCTCTCTCCTAAATTACTAATCATCTCTGGCTGCTGAATCCCAATGGCCTTTTGTCAATCCTCATTCTCCTCAACATCTCTGAAGCCATTGATGCTGTTGATCCCTTTCTCCTCCTTGATGCTCTTTCCCCTAGGTTTTTAGGAGACCACTTTCTGCTGGTTTTCCTCCACCCTGACTTTTCCTTCTTTGTCTCCTTTGCTGGATCCTCCTCCTGATCATGGCCTCTACCTGTAGTTGTCCCTCAGGGTCCTGTCCTGGGCCCTCTTCTCCTTCTGCACTACTTCACTTGGTGATCTCAGCAGCTCCCATGGATTTAATTACCAGCTTTATGCTGATGATTCTCAAATCTATCTTCCCTGCTCCAATCTCTCGGCTGACCTCCAATATCTCATATCCAACTGAATTTCAGACATCCCCATTGGATGGCCAGTAGACTTCTTAAACTCAACATTGTCCAAAACAGAACTCATGATCTTTCTCACTAAACACTATCCTCTTCCTATGTTACTTATGACCATAAAGGACACCAACCTCCCAGTCCCTCAGGCTGGCAATTGGGGAGTCATCTTGAGTTTTTCACTATATCTTGCCCCCCTTCTCCAAGCTGGTGGCAAGGCCTGTTAGTTTCAACTTTGCAACATCTCTTGAATATGCCCTCTTCTCTCCTCTGACACAGCTATTACCCTAGTGGAGACCCTCAACACCTCACACCTGGATTATTTATTACAATAACCTGCTGGTGGGTCTGCCTGCCCCCTTTAATCTACCCTCCATTCATCCCCTAAAGTGCTTTTCCTAAAAGGCAGGTCGGATCATATCACATACTACACCCCCATCCCCTATAAACTTCCTTTTGCTCCCAGGAGCAAACATAAAATGCTCTGTTTGGTATTCAAAGCCCTTCATAACTTATTCCCCTCCTACCTTTCTATTCTTCTTATGCCTTATTCCCTTACATGCAACCTTCAGTCCAATGTCACTGGCCTCTAGGTTGTTCCATGAACAGATACTCCATCTCTTGTCTTCTGGCATTTTTGTTAGCTGTCCCCCATGCCTGGAACTCAACTACTGACCTCCCTGGCTTCCTTTAAGTCCCACTGAAAATCCTACCTCCTACACAAAGCCTTCCCTAATACCTTTTGATTCCAGTGCTGTCCCTCTATTAATTATTTCCTATTTCTCCTGGCATATGATTTGCTTTGTATAAATTTGGTTACATGTTGACTCCCCTGTTACCTTGTAAGTTCCTTGAGGTCAGGGACTTTTTTTGCCTTTTTTTTGTATCCTTGACACATAGTAGGTACTTAATACACATATATTGAATTGAATTGAATTAAATAGTTACCCAGGACACTGAGAGTGTTAAGTGATTTGCCTAGAGTTACACAGAGGTTCTGCCAAAGATGTTTCTTGAATCAAAGCCTTCTTGGATTAAAGGCAAATTCTCTATCCATCATGCTACATCGCCTTTCTAGAACAGGTATTTAATAACTATTCATTGAATTAAATTTTTATTTATTGTTGCTATTTGAGCTTCCTGGAGTAGAGACAGGGGTCAGAGAATTGGGAGGTTATTTTTCCTCTCCCCTTGTGCCATCTAATCAGTTATTCTAATTCTACCTTCAGAACATCTCTTCTGTCTGCCCATACCTTTCCTCCACACCCCCGTCTTTACTCTAACTTAGGCCATCATCACCGCTAGACTAAACAATAAGCAAAGTCAGGTGGGACTTTCTCTGTGAAGCTTTTACTTACATCCCTAGAGGAATGAATGTCTTCTCTCCTCTAACTTCCCTGGAGAATTCGCTGAATCCCTCTTATGTTCTTATCATTCTCTACTTTATGTCCAATCTAAACCTCCTATCTCACCTCAACTGGAATGTAAGCCTCTTGGTGGCAAAAATCATTCCATTTTTTTCTTTGCATGTCCAGTGTCCAGCATAGTACATTACTTAATAAATGGTGACTTGAATTCTCCAGGAGAGAAATGAATCAAGATATTGAATAGGCATAGTCGAGTAAAGCCAATACAATAAGCATTTTTGTGTACCTATTGTATACCAAACATGTATTAAGCATTGCACATTCAAAGAAAGACAGCAACAGTTCCTGTCCTTAAAGAGTTCAAAATTTAATAGGGGACACAACATGTAAATAACTATGGATAGTAGAGTTCCTGCAAGAGAGTAAAGTGAGTGGGGCAGCTAGGTGGTGCAGTACATAAAGCACCAGCCCTGGATTCTGGAGAACCTGAGTTCAAATGTGACCTCAGATACTTGACCCTTACTAGCTGTGAGACCCTGGGCAAATCACTTAATCCTCATTGCCCCCCAAACAAAAACAAAAACAAGCAAAAAAAAAAAAGAGTAAAGTGTGAATGAAGGCATTGAAGGCAGGTATTCAAAGAGGCAGAGGTGAAGCTAGAATACATTCCCCAACACAGGGGAATAGGCATAATGGATACTAATTATAAGGCATTCTGAAAAGATTTTCAATATATAATATTTTATTTCCTCCCCCATTACATGTTGAAACAATTTTAAACATTTTTTCAAAAGTTTTAAGTTATAAATTTAAAAATAATTAGTAGTGATAAAGTGGAGTCAAACCCCACTCTACAGATTCTAAACTCCTGTGCATTTGTTTGTTTTTTTGTTTCCTATCAAATAGTCTTCTGATTGGTCTACCCTATACACTGTAGCTCTAGAGGTTTTTTCCTTAAACAGGTATCTCAACCCCAGTGGATCTTTAATGCTTCTAGGAAAAAATAAAATCAAATAAACTCCTTTGTTTGGCCTTTGAGCCCTTCACCATCTGGCCCTACCCTATCTTTCTAACTTCAATGAACATTATTCCCTTTCTTTCATTCTGCAGTTTAACCCAACTGGCCTTCTTTCTGTCTTTCAAATATGGTACTCAAGCTTCTAACATTCTTCTCCAGTATCTTTATATGTGTCATCCCTTATAAGGCGGTGATTATCAAAATATTTGTTACTGGCTAAGAAATAGAAAGGTAGATCCATGAAACAGAGTAGAGATACAATTTTCCTACAGCAAATAAATATAGTAACATTGTCTTTGACAGGTAAAGACTTAAGATTTTGGGATAAGAATTTATTATTTGGTAAAAATTGTTAGGAAAACTGGAAATCAGTATAGTAGAAATAGGGCATAAACCAATATTTTGCACCATTTCCCAACATAAGGTCAAAATGGATACATGACCTAGGTATAAAGAGATATTACAAGAAAATTAGAAGAACATGGAACGTATTCCTTATCAGACTTATGGATAGGTGAACAATTTATGAATAAACAAGAGAAAGAGAACAGAGTAAGGTATAAAATGGATATCTTCTCTTCACTGAATTCCTCTCTTCCTTCAAGATTCAGCTTACACATTGTCTTCCCAGTTCTTTCCCTCTCAAACTACCTTACATTTAGCTTCTTTGTATTCATTTGGATTTATTCTCTTCCTCTTCATTTTCTAAATATGTACTTGTCATCTTACCCATTAGGTTGCAAAGTCTTTGCAAATGGAGATTGTTTCATTCATTGTTTTCAGTGCCCAGCACAAGGCCTGGAAAGTGCTTGATAAATGCTTGTTGTTTATTTGATGAATGGATGGATTCCTCCTCAATCAGTGCACAAGATATAAATGGAGCTTAGGAAAGAGTCTCAGTCAATTCAACAAATGATTAGTAAGAATCTGCAATGGCCAGGCTCTGTACAAGGAGATGGAGGTAAAGTCATAAACAACCTCTGCCTTCAAGGGGGTTAAATTCTACTTGGCAGATACAACATGTAAACAGCTGAGTATAGACATGAGTCTTTTAAGAAGGGACAGAGCAGGAGCAGGAAAGGTTTTTTTGTAGGAAAGTCCCTTGGGGAAGGACCTGTGTGCAAAAGCATGGAATAAGAGGACAGAAGATGAAATGCTATGTGTCCCCCTAGGGATCAGCAAGGAGGCTGGGTTGGCTGGAACATAATGTGTGTGTGCCTGAGTGTGCACATAGTGGGAAGTGAGGAGAAAGAAAATTTGAAATCTTGCAGGACCATAGATTGGAGCCAGATTGTGAAGGCAAATAGTACTGCTCATTTCCACATTAATTTTTTGTAATGTCAATCCTTGTAAAGAAGGAAGAATTTAAGGGTTATCAAGGGAAAAGGTAACCATGCTTGTTAAATCCAGAAATTTATTTTACATGCAGCTGTATGTCAATAGCCTCTGGATGATAACCTGAGGATAGATAAATTCTCCTTCAATGTAAAATTCAGGCTTTGGAATAGCTGTTTTATTCTTCTCTAAGAGGTAATTTTTGTTTCTGTTTTTCTTTACCTCTGGGTTCTTGGTTATGTTTTGGATAGTTGAGTTTTATGGAAATCTGATCCTTGTATAAATGAGGTATTATTCATAGTAATGCACAAAAGGTTAAATATTAGCTTAAGTCATGAGTTAAACTGTGATTAAGGGAATTCCCTTTGGAAAAAAATGAGCTAGCTTGGCTCCTTGGTATAACATTCCAGATTCAAAATACCAAGTCCTTTCTAGTTCTAAAAATCCATGTTGTGAAATACAAATATAGCTTCACTTTGCAATGGTCATGAATACCCTGTAATCAATCCAGAAACTGTCATGACAACAAACAAATAATTGCTTTGTGTGTTGGAAATATAAACAGAATAATTCATCAATTTGCTAATTATTCTTCCCTATTGCTTACTAAGACATTGGTTGTTTATTTTTCTTTATGGAGGTAATTGTGGTGTAGTGGAATTGGCTTTGGCATCTGAAATTCATATTCTGGCTTGGTCAATTCTTAAACTGTGAGAACTTGGACAAACCATTTCACACTCCACCCACCTTGATCTTCAATTTCCTCAACTACAAAATGAGCATTTGACTAAATGGATTTAAGTTCAGTCAGTCAATCTGAAAACATTTATTAACTTAGGACACAAAAAGAAGCAAAAGAAAGCCCCTACCCTTCAAGGAGCTTACAGTCTAAAGGGGAGAGGGGAGAAAAGTAAACAAATATGCACAAACAAGCTGAATATAGGACACTTAGGAAATAATTAAAAGTCCCTTTTAACTCAAAAATCCTATAAAACTGAATCTGCTTTTGGTGTTCTAGGTACCATTTTCCCTGTTTGATTGATTGACCTTTGGAGATCCCAAGGATTCTGACTGAAACGATAAATCAAAGCAAAATGATAGCCCAAATATAACTTCAGATGTACAGTCTTACAGATTAGGTTATCTCTAGTATTCCTAAGTATCTTTGGCTCATCTAAACACTTTCTCTTTCTCTACTTTCTATGTCCATTGCACACTAATGATAAGAAGAGAGCTGGGGGCTAAGTACAAGCAGCACTGGAAGATTTACATGGCTGGTGACAGCTCCTCACAAAGGCAAAGTAGCCCAATCAGTCCTGCCTAGATGATGAGTGTATTTCGTGTTACTTCCAGGCAATGTTGTTGGGTTTTATTTTTGTCATACACCAAATGGACTTGGTGTCAGGCAGTCAAATGGCTGGCAATCCGCCTAGCCCAAGAGATAACGTGGGTGGTGAATAGAACATTATTCCGAGATAATGATTTCCAGCAGCTACTGAAGATAAATTCCAACACAAAGTAGAAAGCTTTATTTCCAAAGGAGGAGACATTGATCCTGTGACCACTGTAAATAAAATAAGAGTTGCAGGTGCAGAGGAGAGAGGGCCCCCCCCCCTGTCATCATTACTGAAATTTGACTAGCAAAAAGAGCTGCCTCCTTAAGCCAAATGGCCACGAGCATGTTTATGAACAAGCTGGTGGCCTATTTGATGATGGCTAATTTTTTTTCCTGGTAGAGATGTGTCATCTGAATAAGGAGGTGTGACATGTGGTCACATTGATGCTGCTATAGAATAATTACTGATGTTATATATATTTTTTTAATGAAAGTAGGGTATTGCAAGTCAACACTCACTGATGCTTGCCCAAAGATATTGCTTTTAAAAAAGAGTGCTGACCTAATGGCCAGATGCAGGATATAAAAAAAAGCCTGGGCTCCTGAATTAAAATTATAGTCCTGGCATCCAGCAAATTGTTTTGATCTTAGTTAAAAGTTCTCATTTTCCTCATTTCTCTCATGGGAACTAGACTCATGAATCACATTCATTAACATGTGAAGAACTAATCATTGTCTTAGTCTTTGTTGTTGTTGTTGTTGTTGTGTCCTTCATGCTGGAAGAGGAACAATGACATTAGGAAGGTGATATCTTGACTTGCAAGTGAATTAGATAGAAGTGAGGGAGAACTCATTCTCTCCTCCAGAGCCATCTGGGTCCAGTGGCAAGACATAGATCAGGACAACTGGATGCAATGGGAGACGTTGGCCCTTTTAAGTTAAGGTCTTTCCCAGGTCTCAGTTTGTCTAAGGCAATATCCATTCAGTGATTAAGATTTGGTAAGAAATAATGGCAGAAATGGCCTTTTTTACCAATTAAAAAAATAATAATAATAGGGGAAGACCTTTGGGGTTTCTGGCCAAAACAGAAACAACTGCTAGCCATCAAAGCCCAAAAAATGACCAAGCGAGACTAGGGTTGGGACCCATTGTTGGCCAATCAGTAAAGCCAGAGTCATTTGGGTTTAAATGGTCAGGTGGCTCCGTTTGAATCACAATGATTTTTATCAAAGCCTGGTTTTCCAATGCTGTATTTCAAGAAATCATGAAAGAAGCTACATGGATCAGAAGGGTCAATTGTCCCAGTTTTTTTTTTTTAATGAAAGAATAAATAAGTAGGGAGGAAGGAAAAATATGAAATCTAGCCCATGAACCCCAAGGTATTTTGTGCATTTTCAGCAATCAGAATTTATATTCTTGGGGCAGAACACCCACAGGCTTAAAGAACTAATCAGGACTACATCAAATACACTTGTCCTGAAGGGTAGATAGTGATGTAAGAAAGAGCAGTTCCGTGTGGTGGAAGGAACCACAGGCTTTGCATTCACAGTTCTGGGTTTCATTACTTCACCTACCACTAACAAGCTCTTAACCTTAACCTTGCTCTGCTTCAGTTTCCTTATCGGTAAATGAGGACAATAATAATCATACCACTTATCCTAGAAAATTGTTTTCATAACCAAATCAAAAAGCATTTATTAAGTACCTAATCTGGGCCAGACACTATGCTTGGCACTGAGGATAGAAATTCAGAAGTGAAACAATCCCTGTTCTCAAGATTCCTACATTCTGTGGGAGCAGACCACATGTAGGTTTATAGGTATATAAAGAAGAGATGTGTTAAATCTGGGGAGGAGGTATTAGCAGTATGGGGTGGGAATTAGAAAAGTTATTTTCCTGGGTGTGGCACTAGTCTTGAAAAAGCATAGGAATTCTCAGAGAGAGAAGTTGTTCTTGTTTCTCCTCCATACTTTTTATTTATTTATTTAATTTTATTTTTTGCGGGGCAATGGCGGTTAAGTGACTTGCCCAGGGTCACACAGCTAGTAAATGTCAAATGTCTGAGGCCAGATTTGAACTCAGGTACTCCTGAATCCAGGCCCAGTGCTTTATCTACTGTGCCACCTAGCTGCCCCGCTCCTTCATTCTTAAGGGGGACCAAAGACATCAGGAGGACTATAGCTTGACTTGCAAGTGAATTGGATTTGAGTGAGGCAGAGCTGTGCAAAGTCATCAGCTTCACTCCCTCCTCCAGAGTCACGGGAGTCAAGTGACAAGACATAGATCAGGACAGCTGGCAATGGCCCCGTACACAGTAGGGGACCTTGGCCTTTTTATTTTTATTTATTTAAAATTTTTTGTTTGTTTGTTTTGACCTTGGCCTTTTTAAGCTAAGGTCTTTCCCAGGTCTAGGAGTTTACTCCCAGCAATCAGGAGAGTCAGTGCAAAGTCACAGAGATGGGAAATGGAATAAGATATCTGAATAAGGAGATTGGTTTGTGCCACACATAGGGAGAATGAAGGGGAAGGATGTGGAATAAGACTGGATAGTTGGGGCAATGTTGTGAATGATACAATGATATAATTCTATAGAATGTGCTTCCAGATCCATAAAGTACTAAATGGACATGCAAATATAAATTATTTTTACTATTATTATGGCTGTGACCCAGATGCTCTATAGAAGAGGATTTAGTGTTACAGAAATCAAGGGTGACTGGAGAGAGAAGTGCTAAGAATTCAAAGAAAGACAAAAATCTGTCCCTGCCCTCCTGGAGCTAAAAATCTGATGGGGGAGAAAATGTTCAGATAATTATGTTGCCAGATTTAAGTAATTTATAGCTCAATCTCTTGTGTCTGATAAAGGATTGCACTCTGTTTCTTGCTTTTTGTTTTTGTATTTTCTTGTTGTTGTTGTTGTTGGTGGTGGTGGTGGTGGTGGTGGGGTGTGTGTGTGTGTGTGTGTGTGTTTAAGGGGAGAAGACCTTGATCTGTGATTTTATTGGTGAAGGGGGCTCTTGATAAGAAAATTCCCTCTACCAATGCAAATTAGTCCCAAATTTAGAAAGTTGCCTGGGACACTGAGATGAAATTATTTAACCAACATCACACTGCCAGTATTCCTCAAAGACAGATTTTAAGTCTTCCTGACTTTGAGGTTAGCACTCCTCATATCTTGATCATAATAGGTGCTTAATAAGTGCTTTTCAGAATGGACGCTTATTAGATAGGTAGATGATTTTTCCCCAAGTCATTCAACTCTTTCATTTCAAAAACTGGGGGGACCCTGCTTTAGCACAGGGGGAAATAAGACCGTATGCACACTGCTTCTTTTTCTAACCTAAAGTGCAGGTTTACATGGGTACTGCTTGTGACTGATAATTGCAATCACCCAGTCCTTAGCGATCAGTACTCAGGGGGAACCTGTAATTACTATGTAACTAGCGGATATTCTCCAAGTAGGGTCTCTGTACTTAAGGTGTCAGTGGAGAGTAATTGCATAGTGTTGGAGCCCTGTAACTTCAAGTGTTGCCAGTCAGGAGCTTGCTCAAGTGGGAGATGGGATGATGGCAAATGGTCTTAAATTAAACCCAGATAAAACTCAAGAGGCCATTTTGATTAACCTTAAGGAGTGGTTCTCCAATGCCTCTATCACATTGCTATTCCCTAGACATCTCTCCTTGAATAGCCACCAGGAATCTCTGCATCTAGAGGCAGAAGAAGCTGGGGGAGGCGGGCAGACTCTGGTTCTTTTCAACTACCTTCTTGATGTGCCCCTGTTGCTCCCCCCAAGGCTACAATGGATTGTCTCCCATGTTAAATACATTAGGTCCAGAGGCTTTGATCATTGCTTTTGTACTTATTTTTGGCTTGATGACTATAATTCTCTAGGTCCTGGCCTCTCTTTGTATCTCTGTGTTGCTAACAAAATGTTCCTTCTGACAGATTATGTCATCCTCACCCAGCTGTAGGCACTAAAGCACTAAGGTGATGATGAAATTATTAGGCTTCTTCTAGTCGTTTATGCTTATATTTCTGATAATTTTACTCCCTGCTATTGTCCTGAAACCTTCTGTTTTTTCATAAGTGTAAAGTGCTTGATTCTTTTGAATATTTGGAAGACTTAGGCAAATTAATCCCAGAAATTTTCAAGATTTCTCAGGCCATAATTAGATTGGGGCAGCAGGGACTTTACCCTAAAGGTCCTTCACCTTTCTCTATGTGAGTCTTTATGCATGTGTGGGTAGGTGGGTGTGTATGGGACTCTTGGATGCCTGCTGAAGGCTATACAGCTATTGTCAAATAATGTTTTTAAATGCAAAAATAAAATATATAGGATTACAAAGGGGATCAGTTATACTAAAGTATAGGTATTAAAATAAATTTAGTTCCTGGGGCAGCTAGATGGCGCAGTGAATAGAGCACCAGCCCTGGATTCAGGAGTACCTGAGTTCAAATCCGGCCTCAGAAACATAACACTTACTAGCTGTGTGACCCTGGGCAAGTCACTTAACCCCAATCGCCTTACTTTAAAAAAAATTAATTAAAAAAAATTAATTAAGTTCCTACACCCCAGGTCAAAAGTTCTTACCTTAGATTAATGAGACTTCGAAGCAGTATCTTCCTTCCCGTGATAACCACTATCGATGTGCCTAGGTCCTCCTCTAGCCCAGGCTGCAATACAGTATGATGTATGAGGCCTGCATGGGCCCCCTGCTGTGGTGAAGCTCCTCTGGAGCTCACCTTGCCCCCAATCCCTATGGGACTCTAAGTCAGACTGTCTGGGCCCCTCCTATTCCTGGCATGACCCTCACCACTATTCAGTCTGTGTTCTGTTCTGCCAAGCCACACCCACTCACGGGGCCCAGTGAACAGAATTTGCCCCAGAAACAAGAATACCTAATTATTACTGAGGAAATATCCCTTCTAAAAGCATCCTTGAAGGAACTTCAAGGTTAATTATTCTTAGGGTTGCATTTAATTTGTAGAGACCTTATGTTTCTGAGCACATGAGCCCATAGTTCAAAAATAAACTCTTTCCTCTGAACTATTATAAACTAATTGCATGAGATACCTTTCACTTACCTACTTAATCTGCATTGGAAGAGGGAATGCTCACACTAGAAGCTCCTTAAATTGATGAAACCATAGCAATTATAGGTCTAAATAGGAAACTTCCTCTTTCAATGCAGATCAACACCTACATTACAGTTTAGGATACTAAAGAGGTTCCCATACAACTGAGTAGTGGTAATGGTGGGGGTGGGGGTGGTAGTAGTAGTAGTCATAGTTGTTAATAGTTGTTAGAGGGGGGTGGCTAGGTGGCACAGTGGATAAAGCACCGGCCCTGGATTCAGGAGGACCTGAGTTCAAATCTGGCCTCAGACACTTGACACTTACTAGCTGTGTGACCTTGGGCAAGTCACTTAACCCCCATTGTCCCATCAAAAAAAAAACTTAAAAACTTAAAAAATTTAAAAAATTTTAAAAAATAGTTGTTAGGAGGAGGTAAGGGGTAACTAGTAGTAATAGGTGGTAGTAGTGCTGATGGTGGTGGTGGTAGTAGCTAGCATTTTAAAGTGCTTCACTTTTACAGACTACTTTATATATGTGATGTCATTTGATCTATATAGCTTTCCTTACTCTCTGTAACTCCCTATAATTTGGTTCTGACCTCACCATTCAACCAAAAATGTTCTCTCCGAAAGTTAGCAATGATGTCCTAATTGCTAATGTGTTTTTTTCCTCAATCCTCATCCTTTTTTGACCTCTCTCCAGCCTTTGACACTAGTACCACCCTCTCTTCCTTGATACTCTCTTTTCTCTGGGTTTTCATGACATCACTCTCTCCTAGTTCTCTTCCTTCCTATCTGGCTGTCCCTCCCAGTTTCCTTTTCTGGATCTTCATTCAGGTCATGAACAATCCCTTTGGATGTCCCCAAGGTTCTATCCTGTGACCTCTTCTCTTTTCCCTCTATACTTGTTGATTTCATGGCTCCCATTCAATTATCGTTTATGTGCTAATGATTATAAAATCTATGTAATCTAGCCCTAATCTCTCTTTCAACCTCAGTCACATCTCCAACTATGTATTGGACATCTCCAACTGGATGTCCCATAGACATATTAAACTCAACAGCTCCAAAATTGAACTCATTATATTTCTCCCAAAATTTTCCCCTCTTCTTAATTTTCCTATGACTATCAAAGGTACCATTATCCTCACAGTCTCCCAGGCTTTCTACCTACATATCATTTTCAACTCCTCAAACTCTCTCACCCTCCAAATCCAATCTGTTGTCAAAACTCTCTGTGCTTCTTCCTCTCCTCTGACACTACCAATACACTGGTTCAGGCCCTCACTTACCTCATCCCTCACCCACTGAAAGAGCCTGCTAGTTGGTCTGTCTGCCTCAGGTCTAGTCCAGGCTCCACTCAGCTGTCAAATTAATCTTTCTAATATGCAGGTCTGACTGAGTCACATCCCGATTCAGTAAATTCCAGTGGCTCTTTGTCACCTTCAGTATCAAATATAAAACCATCTATTTGGCATTCAAAGCCCTTCATAACTGGCCCCAACTTTCCAGTCTTCTTACATTTCACATCCTTCTCTCCCACATACTCTTTTGATCCAGAGTGCAGTGAACAGCAAGATGACAGTTTGGCTGAAATATAGATTGGTGAAGGGGAGTAGCCATGTAATAAGCTTTGAAAGAATGGCTAGAACCTGATTTTGAAGGGCTCTTAATGCCAAGCAGAGGAGTTTGTGCCAACAACAAACAATACTTTTTCAGTATAGTCAGACCTGTGTTTTAGAATACCCAGTTTTGAAACTGTAAGGAGGCTAGATTGTAAGGGAATGGGGCAGTGGGGGGGGGGAGGGGGAGGAGACTTGAAATGGGAAGTCTAATTAGTTGTGGGTTTCAAGTGCATTTGACAAGTGTTTGAAAGCTCCTTAAATTCAAGAAGTATGTCTTGCATATAGGAGGTGCTCAATGTGTGTTGAATAAATAAATCTGTAGAAATCAAGTTCTTCCCAGATGCCCTTCCCATGTTGATCTTTTTATGTGCCTGAATGAAAATCTTCTGTTTCACCCAATTCAGCAGCCTTCTGCATTATAGGGTTGTAGAACTAGAAATGCAAAGGAATTCTGAGGTCATCTAGCCCACTGCTTTTATGATATTGTTGATGAAACTGAATTTACAACAAGGTTATGTGATTTGCCCAAGGGTTGTAAATATATTGAGTATCAGCACGCCTACTATGTGCCATCTGTAGTTCTAGGTTAAGGCAAATGCCAAGATTCAGATACAAAGACAGATGTAAATGTTCTGTCATATTACAATTGTTTGTGAGGTCAATTTGATGTACAGATTTCCCACAACTATCTCTATATGTGTCTCCACTTTTATCAATGTGACAATCCCCTTGATCCCTCATCATGGGTCATCTTTAGTAGCCATTTTTTAGTCAGATATCACATATGATGCCTATCATTGAGTAGTCTTCCCAAAATATATTTGAAGTTCAGATCAAAAGGGTTACATAGACTAGTTTCCATGTGGGAGACTTCTTTCTCTTTTTAGGTTTCCTTCCCACCCAGGCTTCTTGAAAACAAGACTTTGGCTCCTATCTAGGTCCTTACAGAAATGATAAACTTCTTGAGGGAAGTTTAGCTTTTGTTTCTGAATTCTCATTGATGAGCATAGTATGGTGCCTGGCACCTGAGAAACAGTTAATAAATGTATGTTAACTAAGGGCCAATCTGCTACCTTGCATTCATATAAGCCAATGCAATAGTGATATAGATTTGACTTTTGCTCAACACGAAACACACATTATCTTCATTTGCAGATTCTTCCATGTAGACAAATATAGCCCATAAATTCACACTATTCAGATTTCCTCTTGTAATGAATGAATTAATAAATAAATAACATATACATATATATCCTTAAGGTCTGAAAAATTCTTTACACATTATCACATTTTATAGTACAGCCTTCTTAGATATGCTATTATTATATCTATTTTGCAGATGAGTAGACTGAGGTACAGAGAAGCTAAGTAAGTGACTTGCCTAGATTCTTGGCTGTAGAACAAAAACCCTTGACTTGGGAGCTAGGAAATTTTAAAATACCGATATCTTGATAAATATGTTTTAGTATGATTGTTTCTTTTATAATTTTACATATTATTTTATAGTATGCATTTAAAAGTGTTATTCTGAGGAGTCTATAGCTTTCTTTCTTTTTTTTTTTTTTTTGCGGGGCAATTGGGGTCAAGTGACTTGCCCAGGGTCACACAGCTAGTAAGTGTCAAGTGTCTGAGGTCGGATTTGAACTCAGGTCCTCCTGACTCCAGGGCCGGTGCTCTATCCACTGCGCCACCCAGCTGCCCCAGAGTCTATAGCTTTTACTAGACCACACCATGGCACACAAAGGGTTAAGAACCCCTGTTAAAGAGAAATGTAGGTACCAACCACCACCTCATACATAGAGTATCCCAAAAGTCTTAGTGAAGTTTTAAACTGTTGAAGCTTTTAAAGTTTTAATAATAAATAATTACTATTATTATTTCTTGGTTATAAGAAAATAAAATAAATAAGTAGTTTTTTTGGTTTTTGGTTTTTTTAAGGGCAATGAGGGTTAAGTGACTTGCCCAGGGTCACACAGCTAGTAAGTGTTAAGTGTCTGAGGCCGGATTTGAACTTAGGTACTCCTGAATCCAGGGCTGGTGCTTTATCCTCTACACCACCTAGCTTCCCCCAAATAAATAGTTTTTGATAGCTTTTGAAGCTATTAAAGCTAAAAACCTCACTAAGATGTTTGGAACACCCTGTATATAGGTAGGTGAACATGGATACATCACACATTCACCTGACTACCTTCCTCAGGGAACACCAAACCACGATAGTCCTATCACTGCTGACTTCCTAGAATCCTGCTTAGCCATTTCCTATTCTATAGTCACCTAGCAAAGCACAGACTGTCCCAAAGAAGAGATGTTGAGCAAAGTCAAGATCCCATCAGCCCTTGGAAGTCAAGCCTGGATACTACCTTGATCGATATCCTGAAATCTTTCTAGGGTGCTTTCCATTACATCCGTGTAGTCATTGAGTAAGTCATGCCCCAGGTGCTCCTTTCTTTGCTCTGTATCAATCCCATGATAGCGCACCAGCCCTGAATTCAGTGTGAATAGAGCCTGGAGACCTTTGTTTCCTATCTTGGGGGATCATGGAGCTCTCAAACCTCATCTTTGGTGTCTGGAGCCAGGTGTTCCCCAACGCCCATTGCTTCCACAGATAAGTGCCGGCTGATATAATGGATATCTGCTTATGGCTGGCAGGTCAGTGCTGCCTCGCTGGAAAAATCATTCAATCCCCGATTTCCCCTCTGTCCCTCCATCACCTATCGTTAGCAGCAAAGCTGCTTTAACAGCTAAAAATTTCCTTATCTCTCAATGTCCATGTGCTCTGTGCTACTGCTTGCTTTAGATGGGAGATACAGCTGGGTCATTACCCCGGATGACAAGAATATAATTTACAAGCTCAATCAGTTCTAGTTACCATGTAATTACAGAGTTATTACATGGTCATTTGTTTCTGATGGACATCAATAATCTTCTATCCTGTTCTACTGTGGCCGTTCTCCCTTCTTGTGGAACTAAGGTCTTACTCTCTTTTGACAGAAGTATTCAGTGTGGTGTTAGAGAGGGAAGACAGAAACAACATGGGATAAAATGTTGATTATTCTGAGCTGCTCTTTGTTCTCCCCAATTGGCTTGGTGATAATAATAACATCCTGTGGCTTCTATCCTTCACAAGGCCTCTGGGTCCACATTTTCTCCACAGGAGCCGATAGAGATAATACTGTATTTTGTAGCATGAGAGGAATTGGGAGTAAGGGACATTCTGATCCATTCAGCTGTGAGGCAGAAATGTCAACTTTAAGATTCGGTCCCTGACCTTTGTACCTTGAAGCTCCTGGTAAGATAAAATTTATTCATTTTAGGAACAAAATTCTGTCTTGTGGTGAAGGAAGGGGGGGCAGGGTTGTAATATGTGATTGTAATAGTATAGAAAATTCAGAGCTTAGATAAGAAAAGGCCAGCTATTAGGACCCAAAGTACTCTAAAGGAAGGAGCCCCGAAGTATTACAAATTAAGTCTAAACTTTTTAAAGTCTGACTTTGAAGTCCCTTCATAATATAAATCCATCACATTTTAAAGTCTCATCACTGATTTCTTCTTGTTGTTCAGTCATTTCAGTCATGTCTGACTCTTTGTGACTCAGTTGGTGTTTTCTTGAAAGTAAAGATTACCAGAGTGGTTTGCTGTTTCCTTCTCCAGCTCATTTTATAGATGAGGAAAGCGAGGCAAGCAGCTTAAGTGACTTGCCCAGAATCACACAGCTGGTAAGTGTTTGAGTCCACATTTTATCTCATGGCACTGCATACATGGTGCCATCCAGCTGCTTATAATCTCTGATTACTTCTGCATAATGGTCATCATCATAGTGGCTTAGATTTATACAGTATTATAATGTTGTCTCATTCTATCTTATCAACAACCCTGGAAGTTAGTTTTACAGATGAGAAAACTGAGGCAGATAGAGATTGAATTACCCAGAGTCATACAGCAAAGTACTTGTTTGAGGCTATACTTTCACTTCCGTCATCCTGAATCCTGGTCTCTCATTCTGTCCACTGTACCACCAAGCTGCCTGTGTGAACCTTTCACTCTTTCCATATTATACTATCCATACAACCCCAGTGGAAAGAGCACTAGACATTGAGTCAGAGGACCTGCATTTGAATTTAGACACCACTTTAGAGTTCCTACCTGTTTGTCCTGTGGCAAGTTACTTCTCTGGGTCTTACTTTCCTTATCTGTTGAATGAGGTGGACTAGGGGGTCCCTATGGCCCCCCCAACCCTAAATTTGTGATCTTTATCCTATTTATTGGTGTCTAAATATGCCCTATATTTTCCTCCTGCAGAATCTTTGCTCATGCAAAGAAATCCCCTCCTGCCATCTAATCCTATCATTCTGTTAGTCCATCTCAAACTTTATCTCCTCCATGAAGCTTTAACCCATCACCCCCTAATGGAAGTGATGTCTCCCTCTACTGAACTTCCATAATATTTTGTTTATACCTCTCTTAGAGACTTATCACATTCTGCCTTGTACTTTAAATATTTTGGTACTGTACCAGGTGTACCAAAAGTCTTAGTGCTGTTTTAAGCTTCAGCTTAAATCCTTTCTATCTTGTATCCCTTAAGCTTATAATTCCCCTGATAGCAGGGATGGTGACTTACTCAGCCCTCTATCCCCTGTACTACCTAGCACAGTGCCTTGCATATCATAGCTACTCAATAAATATTTATCAGATTGAATTGAGAAATCTAAATGAAATCTAAGATTGTCTGAATGACTTTTGAGAAAGCATTCACAGTTTCTGGGAATGCCTTGAAGGAAACCTACATCACTCACTGGGATTGGGATATATGTGAATGGCTAACAAGGACCACTAAAGGACCAACTGCTGACATTGTCCTATTTGCTGGAACTTGCCTACACCTGTCAAAGCATCTCTTTTACTCGAAATACGTGAAGACCATCAGGGAAGTCTACATGGAGTTTGTGTCATTTTCGACTGAGAAGGGGGTTTGTCATCATTTAGGAAGAGAAACGCAAGGTCACTGGAAGATGATATTCTCGGTTGTTATCAGAAAACCTTTTCCCTACATGAGAGTCGGAAATGTGCTGGTGTGCACATCATATTTCATTTGAAGGAACACTGGAAATCATTAGCATTTCCCCCCCTACCCTGTGGCTCAAAGTACTTTTGCCTGATTTCATCAAAATATTTTTCTTCCTTTGAACCTCTTAAAAATGCACTAATTATAATGAAACTGTTATGTAACTAATATGTGCAGGTAATATTGTGATTATATATAGGCAGCCATATGCTGCTATCCAGTCCCTTTCAATGCTGTTAAACTACTGAAGCAGATAACTCCCTGTCCCTGCACACAGTAATTGCACCAAACTAATTTGTGTTTGCAAACAGAACCAAAATTAACTATGTAAATAGCCATATCTGCAAACAAAATATTATAGTGAGTTTGTATATGTGTATGCAGAGGGTGGAGTTTTATACCTGAGAAATATTTGCAATGAGCATGAATTGCTTCATTGACTTGCAATGTATAATTCTGTGAATTTGTATCCCCTGCTGTTCATCACCATGTAGAGTGCTTCAGGAGCAAAGATAAAGCAATCAATCAATCAATCAATTAACAAGCATTTATTAAGCATTATGTGTCAGGCGTGGTGCTAGGTACTAGAGATACAAAAATAAATAATGATGCAACCCTTACTCCCTAAAATGATACAACTACCCCACAATCAAGAGATGCTTGAAGTTCTTTCTTTAGGAGTTATAAAGGGGTGCATTAAGCCATACACCTCCCCTGTTTGGACTGCCCCCTTGAGACCAGTGGTATTTGAAAGATGGCAGACTGGGGCTAAGGATTCAGCCAAGGAAGACAGATTTTTCTCTGTGTGAAGCTACCTGGCCCATATGGGGATTGGAACCGCAACCTTGAACCAGCTGCTACCTAGTGGGTGTGTGGGGTGGCAAGAGTTTTGAGCCAGGCAATCAGTCTGCAATGATAAGGAGGGGCATATCAGTAAAAACTGCTGAGGAAAGAGCATAGTAGAGGGACCAGCCAAGGCCAAACTTCAGTCAGATCCATTCCTAGCAGCATGGGGAAAGGAACATAGATAAAAAATATGGAGAAAGGAGTAGTCATTTAGCCAAACAAGGAATTCATTTGGCTTGGATTGGATTCTTTGATGTAGCTAACTAGTCATGGAGAGATGCTTTGACTCCCAGGATTGTATGAGGAGTTCTATTTTCAAATCTGTGCCACTTATACAGAGGTGATCTACAAATAATCATTGGCCACTCCTTGGCTCCTCAATGTACCCCTAGCCCTTATGATATTCCTTTTAGGGGGCTCTTTCAGATGCTGATCCTTTCTTGTTGCCCTTCTCTTCCTGTAAAAATTTAACTTTCCTATGCCCTCCCCTCCCTCAATCTTTCAGGGCCTTACTCAGGAACTGACAGTAATCTGTTATTAGAACAAAAGCATTTGTAGTTAATAGTGACTTGAAAGGATACTTCTCTTTACTTCTTACCCACAAGAAAATATTTCCATTTTAACTACATCCTTAAGTGCTTCCCTCCAAAAAATAAATAATGTGGAATTTCAGGTTCCATGGCAGTCAGTGGGTAAGATACTTGGGGGGAGGGGCTGGCTCTCAGTAGTCTTTAAAGAATATCATGTAGGAAATCACTTGTGCCACCTTAGCTAAATCTGTTCAAGGTCAAAGACAAAATTATCATTTTAAGGGAAGTGCCCAGGCCAGCAATGTCTTAATTTCTCTGCTGGTACCACACCTGTCTCTCTAGACTTTCTCCACCACACTACAGGTGACCCCCCACCCCCACCCCTTACCTCCCAATACTTTTTTATGTGTTATCTTCCCCGTGAGAATGTAAGCTCCCTGAAGGTAGGGATTCTTTCTTTCTGCTTGTATTTGTTTTTCTGGCACTCAGCACAGTGATTGGCACTTAGGAAATACTTAATAACTGCTTTTGGACTTATCCCTTTTCTCTTTCCTTCTAATGTTTGCAGGTGACACCTTTTTACCTCTCGTTAGTAATGTACTTGTTAATTATTTTATATTAATAGATGGAGAGATGATTGATACACAGAATTTTTGATTTTTTGGAACAAGGATAATACCTTGAATTCATAATCATTGTTAATATGCTGCTAAGCTCACAGGATCAAAAGGATCACTGATTTAGGACTGAAAGGGACCGCTAAGATCAACCAAACTGGAAGAAACCATCAAGATCACCTAGTCCAACCCTTTAATTTTATAGATATAGAAATGGAGACCCATAGAGTTTAATAACCTTGCCTAAGTTCACGCAGATATTAAGGTGATAGAGTCAGTATCTGAACCCCGGTCTTCTGACTGTAAATCCATTACTTTTCCCACTATACTACCTAAGGGACTTGCACACAGTCCTATAGCAAGTAAGTAGCAGAGGCAGTGTTGGAATTAAGGTCTTTCTGAATCCAAGGACAGAAATCTTTCCAACCTACCATGCAATTTCCATCCTAGAGAGCAATGGCTCATAGCTCAACTAAGAACCAGGGGCACATTCTAAAGGCTATCTATTTAAAGATAAAGAAGCTATGACTAGATACACTAAAAGGTGATTCTCCTGAGATTTGTCACCAACTAGGGTAGCTAGGTGGTGCAGTCGATAGAATGCCAGGCCTGGAGTCAGGAAGACTCATCTCTCTGAGTTCAAAGCTGGCCTTGCACATTTACTAGCTGTGTGGCCATGGGCAAGTCACTAAACCCTGTTGGTCTCAGTTTCCTCATCTGTAAAATGAGCTGAAGAAGAAAATGGCAAACCATTCCAGAATCTTTGCCAAGAAAATCCCAAATGAGGTCACAAAGAGTCAGACATGACTGAAAAATGACTGAACATGTGATGATTAGAAATATGAGAATCATAGTTTCTAGGTAACTTAATCATTTTATTAATAGGCTGGCAGGTTATTAATAAAATGAGATCTATTTGCCATCTCTCTCAGACCAAAGACCCCTCATGGTTGTGGAGTCTCAGTTTATATATTCTTCCAACTGTAGTCTATCACAAAGCAATCAAACCTAATTGGTTAAACAACAATCAAATCTAACTGGTTGACATGATTGGAGGTGGGTTGTAGTAAAATGAAGTCTGGGAATATGTGACTCAGGTCACTCAACTCTTGGGGAAGATGACATCACAGAGAAGATGTAGACTATCCTTCCTTCCCTCCCTCTCCTCCCCCCCCCCCAAGCTGATCTGGGCAAAATCCTTTCCATCCAGGTGTGGTTTAATCTCATCAAGTAATGTCCTTCAGCTATCTAGACAAAAGAATCTTTCTCCACCCAAGACTCCTTTGTAAGCTTGGGTCTGGTTTTACCCAGATGAATCTTACTTTCAAGGAGAACTTAGACCTTGAGTGGAGAAGGGAGAAAGGACTAAGAAGGCCAGATCACTGAGTCCCTCAAGGTATCAGTTAATAATTATTTCTAACACTACCACCAACTAGTAGCCAGCTTTGTTGAAGCAACTCCAGAAACTTTGGTTCCTGATGAAAATGAAAAATGAATAACCAAAATTGTTAAATCAGTAACATTAGCCTTTGCTTTCCCAAATGTTGGATTTTCTTTCCCACATCCTTGATTTGTTCAGTAATACCTTCCCTAATCTCTTTTGAAATCCTTTTCTTCAAGACCAACCACAGGCACCATGTTTCCCCACCTCCTCCACCAGCCATTGGTACCTTCCTTCCCCCTGAGATTATCTCCCATTTACATTGTTGGTCTCTTGTATGTGCATACATAGCTTTTTGCATGTTTTCTCTTTATGCAAATGGAAAATTCTTGAGGGAAGAGTTTTGTTTGTTTGTTTTGTTTTTAGCACAGTGCCTTGAGCATTTTAAGCACTTAATAAATGCTTGTTCACTGATTGAAAGACCAACTGTGTGACCCTAGACAAATCATTTAACCTTCCAGGGATCAGACAACTCTCTAAGACTATAAGTTGCAGAGAAATTGCTGACATCCATTGGTCAATACTACACAATTTGGAGGAGAGAAGACATAAACAGTTGGGAGATCAGGAAAGGACTTCTTGTAGAGAAGTGGTGCATGAGCTGAACTTTGAATGAAACTTAGGAATTCTGTGAAGCAGGAGCAAGGATCAAATGCATCCTAATTCTAGGGGATAGTCAGTGCAAAGCAATAGAAAGAGAAATGGAGACCAATCATAGGCTCTTGGAGGCTGTAAGGTTGGATCAGGTTATATAGGGATTTAAATGACAAACAGAGGAGTTTGCATTGAATTCTAGGGATAATAGGGAAGCAATAGAATTTATTGAGTGAATCAGTGACTGGTTAAGCCAGTCAGACTTGATTAGGAAAATTATTTTGGCAGCTGTGTGGTGGTTGGATTGGAGAAGGGAGAGACTGGAGGCAGGATACAAATTAGGAGTACATTGAAGTTGTCCATATGAAAGTAGATTAAGACCTGAACTGGTGAGAGTAGAGAGTAAGGGATCAGTGCAAGAGATAATTTTGTTGGAAAATTCCACAAGACTTGGCAAAAAAAAAAAAAAAAAGGACGTATATTCTAGTTCACATAACATTTGAGAGTTGAAAATGAGTCCTCTATTCCAACCCATATATAAAAGGCATCCCTCCTTATAAAGTGCCTGAAAAATGGTCTTCTACCCTCTACTTGAAGACCACCAAGGAGGTGATGCCTACCACCTGTGTGTGTGTGTGTGTGTGTGTGTGTGTGTGCGCGCGCGCATGTGTGTGTATGGGCAATGAGGGCTAAGTGACTTGCCCAGGGTCACACAGCTAGTAAGGGTCAACTGTCTGAGGTCAAATTTGAACTCAGGTCTTCCTGAATCCAGGGCCCATGCTTTTATACACAGTGACACCTAGCTGCCCCACCTACCACCTTTCCAGGAGATTTCACATCTAAAGCTGTCTCTTTCCAAGTTCCATCCATCAATCCTAATTGGATTTCTCCCTGACAGACCTTCAGAGACATGCTTTATCCATTAGACTGTAAGTTTCTTGAAGAACAAGGGCTATTTAATTTTTCTGTCTCTGAATCCACGGAGTCTGAGAGGATTATATACTACATAGTAGGCACATAGCAAATAAGTGTTGTTGAAGCATATTAGATTGCATTGGCTTGAAATACATTTAAATTATGATTATAATATCTGGAGCATCTCTAAACAAATCATTTCCCGATATTTACTGCTGTTATCCGCAGGATACAAGGGTTTTCGCTTATAAAACTCATGGTAAAGTACAGGATTCTAGTCACCAGGATTCTGTTTAGACAAGTGGCTTTGAGAAAATCATTTTTACTCTCTGGGTTTCAGTTTCTTTATTTGTAACAATACAGTATCTAGTTCTTTGCTAGTAAAAAAGTTGTGGTTTTCAGTATTTCTAATTATTATTATATAATGAACAAACACTGGGGTGAGAGAGATATGTCTTCTTATCCAAGCTCTGCCACTGGAACTTGGAGTAGGTACTTTAAAACTCACTAGGTTGGGGGCCAGTAAGTGGAGCAGCAGATAAAGCACCAGTCCTGGATTCAGGAGCACCCGAGTTTAAATATGGCCTCAGACACTTGTCACATACTAGCTGTGTGACCCTGGGAAAGTCACTTAACTCTCATTTCCCCACAAAAACAAAAAACAAAAAACCCAACTCACTAGGTCTTAGTTATTTCACAGGTAAGTTGAGTGAGGCTGGGTAGGGATTCTTAACCTGGGCTTGTGAGCTTGTATTCCTTTGTTTTGCAAGAGTTTGATAATTGTATTTCAATGTCATTTATTTCCTTTGTGATCCTGTGTTTGATTTGACTCATTTAAAAACATGAATCTGAGAAGGGGTCCATAGATTTCACCAGACCTTCCAAGGGGTCCATGGTACAAAAAGGTTAAGAGTTCTTGGTTTAGATGAATTTAAAGGTCTCTCCCAGCTCTAAAATCTTACACTACTCTGTGACTACTTGTCTCTTTGCCTTCAACAGATGAAATATATATATACATATTCTTGTCATTGAAGGGCTCAATTGATGATCCTTAGCTTCTCATATCCTCTTTCTTCCAAGAGGACCAAGTTTTTCACATTATCATCATGACAATCATAATATCCCAGCACTGGGGGAAGGGGGGAAAGAGAAGATCCATTAATGTCTTACTCAGATGCTTCATTTTAGAATGGGGTTGATACTGTGTTCCTAAAACCCATAACCTTGGAGAAAAGGTATTGGCAAGTCTTCCCAAACTGGTCTAGTAATGGAATCAATTGTCTACTGTCTGAAACCCTGTAAAGAAAGTTCTAAAGGGCTCATCATGAGACTCTTGGCCACCAGGTGCTAAATTTTTTTAGCCACTCTCACCAAATAAACCATCTACTCAGACATTTACTGATTACAATCTGCATTGCAGGGAGTGCTTACACAAATAAAAATTACAGAACCTTGAAATATCAATATATTAAAAAAAACAGTGTCTTTCAGAGTGGTCTCTTAAGTATTTCAATGGATGGATGGATGGATGGATGGATGGATAAATGGATGAATGAATGAATGAATAAATTAGTTGAATGCATGGGAAAGGTATTCTTTCTATAGATCAGGAATGCTTTTTTTGTTTGTTTTTTGTTTTTGTTTTTGTTTTTTAGTGAGGCAATTGGGGTTAAGTGACTTGCCCAGGGTCACACAGCTAGTAAGTGTTAAGTGTCTGAGGCCGGATTTGAACTCAGGTACTCCTGACTCCAGGGCCAGTGCTCTATCCACTGCGCCACCTAGCTGCCCCTAGATCAGGGATTCTTAACCTGGGAACCAAAGACTCCTGGGACACCTGGATATACTTCAAGAGGTTCCGTGAACTTTGGAAAAATATATCTTTATTTATACTAACCTCTGACTAAATTATGATTTTAAAAAGCAAAACAAAACATTATTTTCAGGAATCCAGACTGCCACAGGGATCTATGACATAAAAGAGGTTAAGGACTCTTGCTCTAGATGGAGAAACTACAGCAAAGAGAGATTATATCAATTGTCAAGGTCAAAGAACTAGTAATTACAGGACATTGGCATGAACTCCTGGTCCTTTGTTAGTTTCATTTAGGCATATTGTCAAATGTAGATATTTAAAGGGTCAACATGTTTTCCTCTCTCTGAGGCACTGAATGAGAGTGCCTCGTTGCCCTCAGGAAAAACGAAAGATTTGGGCTACAAGGTTTGAGGAAGCAGAAAGAACAAAGTGACCCCATTGACTAGCACTTGTGTTTCCTTGAGCAAAAGGAAAATCAATCTCTGGGAACTGGATTCTAGATGGTGGAAATCCTAAATAAGTTTTTTTTTTTTTCTCCTGAGCCTGTGCCTTCCTCAAGTGCTCTATAGCCAAGGCCAGAGGAAAGATAGGAAGGAGGAATAGCAGGAATTTAGAAAGATGAAGGGAAAGAAAGACTGCTTTAATTTTATAGTAACAGCTTTAGAGTTGTTTATTGCATTGGTGTTTTTTAGTTTCCTTTATTGTGGGAAAGCATCATGCCCATAATTAACGATTGAAGAGTCCTTTGTTGGCATTTTAGAGTTAATCCCAGTCCTTCTATGAGGCAGTTGTCATCAGATGGAAGTGGAGGTGAGGGAGGTGTTAAAGATGATGCATCTTTCTTCCTTTTTTTTAAATCAGGATTGCATCTGCAAAAATGTCAGGATAATTGGACTATGCTGATAAGGCCCAGTCTTCACATGTAGTCATCTCAATGCACTGTGGGTCCCAAGACATCAGGTTCCTTTGGGATTGACATACTGTTACACATTGCATGTTGCCAGGATCAGTCAGTGGCAGAGGGGGTGATAAAGGAAGAGGATCCTGTTTCCCAGAGCTGTTTTCTTATTCGGCAATTCATCATGCAATTATATACACACCATGAACAAGACTTTGTGCTGGGGAATGGAAAGACTGAGGCAGAAAAAAAAATTACATAGTCCCTGTCACCAGTTAGTTTATAGTATGTGGGTAAAAGTAGCTAGATATGCAAATTAGTATGCAAAATTAGAAGTCAATTCTTTGAGAGTAGGGATGACTTCATTTTTATTTTAGAATCCCTAGAAAGTAGAACTATACCTTGTCACATAGTTGGACCTTAAAAAACAAACAACAACAAAGAAGACCAAACTGTTGATCATTTGATTGACTGAATTAATTAATTAATTAATGGCAGCTGGTGGTACAGTAGATGGAGCACGGGGCCTAGAGTCAGGAAGAATTGATTTCAAATCTGGCTTCATACATTTACTAGCTATGTGACTCTGGACAAGTCACTTAACCTTTGCCTCAGTTTCCTCATCTATAAAATGGGGATACTAATAGCACTTAACCTCACAGGTTAAAAATTGAGGATTAAATGGAGGATTAAATGGCAGGGATTAAATGTAAAAAGTGCTTAGTGGGGCAGCTAGGTGGGGCAGTGGATAAAGCACAGGCCCAGGATTCAGGAGAACCTGAGTTCAAATGTGGCCTCAGACACTTGACACTTACTAGCTCTGTGACCCACCCTGGGCAAGTCACTTAACCCTCATAGCCCCACTCAAAAAAAAAAAAGTGCTTAGCACAGTGCCTAGCATATAGTAGGTACTATATAAATGCTTACTCCCTTCCTTTTCCCTGAAGGTGGGATATAGGAGTCAAAAAGAGTGAAATAAACTATTTTAGAATGTTGGCATCACTTATAATGGGGGAGGGAGGGAGATCAGGGAAGGCTTCTTGGAAGAAGTGACATATAATTTGGGCTCTGAAAGGAGAGAAGGATTTCAATAGGCACAGCATGGAGGTAGTCAATTCTAGACAGGGACATAAGAAGTTACATGAATGACAATAGGCAAAGGAGAATATTCTATTTTGGCTGGAATGTGGAGTGTGAATAATCACCACAGTCAAATGAAAAGGATTCTATGAGTGATGAGGCAGTCCAGTGTGTGTGTGTGTGTGTGTGTGTGTGTTTGTTTGTTTGTTTCAAGAGTCTCAGGTCAAGGGATCATGGGATCTTGGCTGGAGAACTGGGGATTACCTCAAAGTCAATCTAAGTCAAATCCTCTCATTTTATAGATGAAGAAAACAGCCCCAGGAGGATAAGTGACCTTTCCAAGGTCATATAAGGCTACCTGGTACAGCCACAATTTGAGTCCATATCTTAGTTCAAAGCCAGAGTCTTTTCCTTTGCGTCACACTCCCAGGGACTGCCCCATTTCTCTGGAGCCTTCAGGAATAATGCTTTCTTTTGGAAATCTACAGGAGCCCTATGGCAATATGATTGTTCTAATAGGGAAAAAAATAATACAGAAAGAAGAGTTGAATTATTCTCAGGATGGTACAGTGGATGGAGGAAAGAATTTAAAATCAGAGGATTCGGGTTCTAATATATCTTCTACTACTTACTAGCTACATGTTTGGGCAAGTCACTTTACCTCTTGGGCCTCAGTTTCTTCAACTGTAAAATGAAGGGGTTGAACTAGATGATCTCTGAGATGCTTTCCAGCTCTTAATCTATAATTCTGTTGAACCTGAGTTTAGTGGCACAGAATGTCTGGCTAATACAGTGTGTCCTATACTTACTCCCAGGATCCTTGTTTTACTTGGGGCAGGGAGAATGTGGGGAGAGACTCCCTCTACTGATACACATCACAGCCCTCTGTCTATCACTAAATCAAAGGAACATCACCTGTTGACCAACCTTCTGGGGATGGACATTTTTCTCTATAGCTGGGCTATGTCTGAGCTGCTACTTGAAGCATAGTACTAACAGCCTGACAGACCCTGCTACCAGCACTTACACTCCTCTGGTTTACCTTTGAGAACTCCAGGTCATCTTTGTGCAGAGATATGTTGATAAATATTTAACAACCATCTCTGGGGCTGGGAAAGGAAGGTAGTGGGCAGAGAGGGTGGGGAATGTATCACAAGACACTTTTAAATTTAACCTTCATTATTAACATTTCCTCCATCACTTTCTTAAGTCTACACAATCAACAAAACATCAATCACTGATTTGTAGCCTTTGCTGATTTTTGAGGTATGTGTTCCCATTGCAAAATGAAATAATCGTCTCTTCTGAGCCCATAGAAGCTGGCTCCAGCATAGCCCTGTCTCCATGCCACCATGAGTTTGGCAGCATAAAAAATTATGGATGATAATGCAGTGACCAATACTTACCCCAGGGATCCTTGGTTTGATTGGGGTAGGACAGCTGATCCACTGATGTACTTCCCAACCATCTGTCTACTTCTAAATCAAAAGGCATCAGAGTAGGATTTTGGTGGAGGCACTGTCTTGTACATATCTAAACACCTGTAACATTAGTTAAAACACACATTTTAAACAAAATGCAAATGATATAGTTTCATGGTTTCACATATCATCTTTTGGGAGGGGGATCTTTTTTTCTGTATTCTAATATCTGCATTTGTCAGTGTTACAATTTGTACATTGATGATTGCTTTTATAATAAGAGGAAGCAAACTGTTGGAGGTATAGAGCTGGCTTTGAGTCAACAAGATCTGGGTTCAGGTCCTATCTCTGATAGGTACTGGCTTTGTGACCGTGGGTAAGTCATGTAATGTCTCAGTGCCCTATGTATTTACTTCTCTAAGACCTTGGTTCATTCTTCCAATTTCTCCACTTACTGAATAGCTTCCCTACACCCCAAAGATACCACCATCTTGGATGCTGATCTCCTGATTGAGACTCCTCAGCTGGGCCCGCCATTTCATGAGGGGCCCCAAGCTGTACTGACTTCATTGTTAGCTCAATCATCCTCTGTTAGATCTTCTTCAGCAGTATTTCTAGCTATTCTTGACTTTTGTATTCCCCCCATTATAATGTTAGCTCTTTGAGGGTAGAAACTTTCTTCTGTGTTCCATGCCCAGGGCTTAGCACACTACCTCACATATGGTATCATTTAATAGTTGTTTTTTAATTCGGTTTTAGAACTATTCCTCACACACACACAACACTACTTCTATAGACTATGCACTTCTTTTTTTGCAGGGCAATGAGGGTTAAGTGACTTTCCCAGGGTCACACAGTCTAGTAAGTGTCAAGTGTCCTGAGGCCGGATTTGAACTCAAGTCCTCCTGAATCCAGGGCAGTGCTTTATCCACTGCACCACCTAGCTGCCCCCCCTAGACTATGCATTTTCACTGGCCATCCCCCCTATGCCTGGATTCTCTCCTCATCCATGTCTCCTGTCTTCCCACAGGGTGCATTTCCTGATCCCCCTAAATGATAATGCCTTCTTTCTGTTCATTATATCCAATTTATCTTCTATATCATTTGCTTGTATATAGTTGTTTGCATGTCCTGATCTCCATTGGACAGTAAGGTCCTCCTCATAGCAGGAATTTTACCTTTCTTTGTATTACCATCAGTTAGCACAGTGCCTGCCATATAGTTGGTCCTTAATATATGCTTGTTGATGACTGACAATCTATATCTATCTATCTATCTATCTATCTATCTATCTATCTATCTATCTATCATCTACCTATCATCAATCTCTCTATCTCTCTTGATATATCATCTATCTATCATCTATCATCTATCTATTATCTATCTATCTATCTCTTCTGTCACTTATAGGGCAGGTGCTTACTGCTTTGGTAGAGTGAATTTCCTCCTTGGGAATTTTCTATACCATTAAAACCATGGCCTGGTTTTAAACACACACAGAGATATATGTATATACATATATATGTGTATATATACATATATACACATGTAATATTTTATTATGTAACATTCTAAGTATAAAGGACTGATCACTCAGAAACTAGTCCTTCCCATCTACCATATCCTTTATTAAGGTAATTCCCAAGCTTGCTGCTGTGAGTTCTCATTCTCTGTGAATAAACATAAGCCTTTCATATGACCTAATGATTAATGACTGATGCAAAGAAATATTAATGCCACTAATAAAAAATTAAGCAGACAGCTTCCCCCACTTTTTGACAGTGTCAGGTTTTCACTAGTCCCCCAGGGAACAACAGGTTTCCGGGAACATGCTGAGTACAGAATAGATCATTCCTGAGCAATGCTTCCCTTGTGTTCTCAGTGTCTTCCTGGCCAGCATGTGTGTCGGACACATTGTGTTCTCCAGAGTAAAGGGGAGAGTCCTTCACTGCATGTAAAGGGCAGAGAAGGCACAGGAGATACTTCTTGGTTTTCCAGATCACAGTGGGACAAAAGTTTGATGAAGAAATGGATGAATCAGGGCTTAGCGTAGTGCCTAGTGCAAAGTAGGCATTTAATAAATGTTTATTGACTCCTTTTGTCATTGCATCCCCAGGATTTATTAGAGTTCCTGGGACATAGTAGGCAATTAATCAAGTCATTTTTATTGATCTGTATATAGTTTTTTATAATATACTTTTATATGTAATTTCTATTTCCTTACATGTATAAGTATGGTTTCACTCCAGTAGACCAAGTAAGCTTCTTGAGAACAGAGACTTTTCACTTTTATCTTTGTGCCACCACACTTAGTACAGTATCTGGTATATAATAGGTACATAATAAATGTTATTGACTTGATTTGAAATTACAGTACAGGAGATTTCAACTCAAAATGATGAAGTATTTCCTAGCATTTGGGCATCTATGAAAATGTAATAGGCTATGACGCTAAACAGTGAGTTCCTCATCATTAGATGTGTTCAAGCAGGGGTTGGGTAGCCATTTTGAGCATGTTTTAGAGGGAATTCCTATATCAGATAAGGAGTTAGACCAGATGACCATTAAGTGTCCTTCCAATTGTTATGTTTTATGTATAATAAGGCTATTCTCCAAACCTTAAGCATTGCGTCTCTTAGGATTTAAGTCTTGGGGAATCCCAATCAGGCATCATGGACAATGTAGCTAGATGGGAAATGAAGTTGAATGTATGCCTATTATATACTCAAAAGAATTTATGATCTCATACATTTGGACATTCCCTCCCACAAAACAGACTTCAAACATCCATGCCTGCCCATTATGGACAACTCTTATCCATGTCTTCCTATAAGTATATCACCAGGGGTCCACCTACCATGAGCTGAACACTATTATATATAATTCTTTTCTTCCTTTGCCATATCCAATGCACAGGCTTGAGTTGTTGATGGAACAATCTAACAGTTCTCCTATACATACCAGATAATCTTTTATAGCCTTTGAAGGTCTCAGAGACCATTTTACACAACAACTACCCTGTGTCAGACATAGCTGACCCCTCTCTCCCTTTGTCTGGTAACACAAAGCGCCCAGTGTTGCATTCCAGAGTAATGGCTGGGCCATAGAGGGCCTGAGGCTGGACTCCTACTGACCCTAGAGAACAAAGGAAGCCTTCTCACCCTACTGAAAGGGGAAGGATCTGTGTATACTGTTCCCTGCCTTGAGTTCAGGGCCTCCATGAAACATTATGGGATGAGGCAGTGTTTACATGATTGACGTTCCATTGATGTGAAAGGCTGGTCTCTGATGGCAACAGCAGAAGGACATGAGAATCAATAAGACCCATTAGAATGTGCCAGTACTAATGATGTTATACTTCTCCAGGCCTCTGAGATATAATCAAAGGAACTACAATCATGCAATCTATTGAAAAGATCATGGGACACAGACAGAACTGGAGTCCAGTTTGAACTGGGACTAGGAGTGGGCAGGGTAGGCAACTGCCAAGAACTTATCATTCATGGCAGTGCAATGAGTGCAACATTTTAATATTAGTTTTTGTAACATGCAAATTGCTAATGCCCTCCATTTCTGTCCCCACAATATGCAGGTATTTATTTGGGGGTAAGTTAATGAATTTGTGTTGCAGAAAAGAGTCATTCCCCAATGGACTGACTAAGAAGTGGTAGGGATGCCTGATTTAAAGTCCTAAAGTTTGTTTCAAGCCCAGTTCAGTCATTCCTTTTCTATGTGGTGTTAGGCAAATCACTTAAACTCCCGATGCCTCAGTTTGATCCTCTGTAAATTTTGGTAGGTAGACTAGTTGAGCTTTGTGATTGCTTCTACCTCTAAATTAATTAAAATAACACACAATGAACATGGTTTCCAAATCTGCAGTCTTCTGTTTTTGTTTTGTTTGGGGTTTTTTTGAGGGGAGAGAGGGAACACTTTTCAAATCTTGCCTAAACTTACAAATAATTTGTCTTCTGTCTGTTTCTAATCCTGCTAGCCCTATCTTCCTCTCTTGGGTAAGATATTAAATTCCCATCTTAGTTTTCTCATCAGTAAAACAAATAAACAACATTTTTTTTAAATGCTCTCTAAAGCCCCTAGTATTTTATAATTGTATGACTTGGCTTCCTGGACAATTCCAGACTTGCCCCCTCTTCTCAGATGCAAAGTGTTAGCCAATAACAGACACCTCTTCTTCCTTCAATTTTATGAGAATTCAGCACTAGCAGAAGTCTTTATTAAATCATCTATTTGTGGTCATATATTGAAGACTTTGCAAAAAAAATATGAATTGGCACCCTAGGAGCTTACAGTCTCTACCATACCAGACAGCATGAAGTAGTCCTAAAGATCTCTATGGAAAGAAATGTCCTGTTTTAAAATGAGGCAGTGCATTTATAAAGTTGATTCCCAAAGGGAAAGGAAATAAAGAACTGCAGAGATGAGATGACCAGGTCACAGAAAATGTGAAGTGTGTTTGTGTGTGTGTGTGAGAGAGAGAGAGCGAGAGCGAGAGTGAGAGAGCGAGAGAGCGAGAGAGCGAGAGAGCAAGAGAGAGAGAGAGAGAGAGAGAGAGAGAGAGAGAGAGAGAGAGAGAGAGAGAGAGAGAGAGTTGTAGGACTCGGGGAGGGGGAAGTACAGACTCCTGACCCTGAGGCTACACATCACCAAATACCTTTTCCCCAAGGAGCTGACGATACAACATCAGAAATATTAGAGCATAAAATGTGTCCAAGACAAGCTACCCAGAATCGATCCCTGGAGGAAGATCTTGCTGAATGGCTAAGAGAGAGACCACAGAATTTCAACAGCCCCATGGAGGAGGGGGGAAGATGAGGCGATAAAGGAGGAGATGCTTCCCCCTCATTCACTGCCTTTAGTAATGCTTCATACCGGAGAGTAAGCACAATCACTTCTCCAAAGCAAAGCCCTCCCCTAACAGACAGGCTAGAGGTTGGAGCAAGGCCGGAAAAAAGATGTCTAAGTTCTTTCAAAGCAGGTGACTTAAGAGAGAAACAGGTAGGGAAACGAGCATTAACAGCATCATCAACAACAACAACAAAATATTTTTGATGTCAATAAAGTCTTTCATGTAGTGGTTGGCTGTGAGAGAAGTATGCCCTTAGCGTGTGACCTTGGTAGTCATCAGTGCTGCTGGAGATGTTTATTGCTTCCATCATTTGGGCCCTGGATGAAATTTTACTTATGTCAGTGGCGTGACTTGTGAGTGACATGACTCATCTAGGGAAACATGGGCATGGTGGAATGGTTTAGCCTGAGTTGTACTGTGGGAAAAATTAAAAGGCAGGGGAATACTGTAGCAGAGAACAAAGAAAGAAGAGAAGAGATGCATCTTTTCCAGCCCAGGGAGAGGGGCAGCACTGATGTTCTTGCCTTAATTTCCTGACTTCTTTAATGAATAAAACAAAACAAAGTCAAATGTACTTAGTGAATCCTATCTTTTGGAAAGAATACTGTTACATTTTTGGAATCTCTTTCTGTGGGAGAATAGTGATTTCTACACCTGGGATAAGTGGCAGCAGTGTTGGGAGGTGGGTGTAGACTCATATTGGGTGCAGTTCTAGAGGAAGAAACATTCCTAGGGAAATATGACGTTTCTAAGGTTCCTCCATGGGAAGGGATGTCCCTGGAGTGAGGCTGTCACTGCCCTGCCATGGGGTATGGCATGAAGGACCATTAACACAAATGGAATGGAGTTGTTGTTGCCCTCAGAATTTCCAGGCCTGGAAAAGAGCCCTTGTTTCCCTGTCCTAGTTACAGCTCTCCTTTAGAAATCTCCAGGAGTCAGCTATAGAGAAGCACTTTCAGTCTCATTAAAATAACTAGAAGAGATGCACTGTTCTTCCTCCCTTAACTCTCCCATGCTGACCTTTCTGTGGGTTCTAGGTTTGGACTCCCAAAAGGCAGTATGAAACTTTTTCAGTGGCATTTCCCTAATGGAGGCCATTGACTGTGAGACACAGTTGGGTGAATTGGGGGTTTAGGGAGCCAGCCCAAGGGGATCCAGGAAGTTAGAAGATTGGAAAAAAGCCTAGGCTTGTATCTGGGTAAAGGCAAGCTTTCTTTCTTCCAGGCAGAAATGTTCAGGGATAGAAAGCAAGCTGGTTGCTAATAATTATCCCACTATCAGTAATCAGCGGGAGATTATCTGCCAAAGTCATTGCATTTTGAGTGGAATGCAGAGCCTGGATGCAGACTGAGAGATGGTACCACTAGCAGGGGAGGCAGGGAGCTTTCTCACTACATGGTCTCTACTTTCACAATGCAGCCTATACAATACACCAACTTTGATCCTCATATCCAAGTGAGCTCAATATACCTGGCACTGGGCATTCCTGAAATAACCTCATAGGAGCCACAAATGAGTATAACTTTGCTCCTGTGGGAGGTGTTTACAATGTTCTTCTTCCTGATAGCTCAGACTATGGCCTTGTATTATCTTTTTTGTGTGATATATCTCCCCACTGCAATGCTTTGTACATAGTAAGCTTTCATTAAATGACTGATGAATGAAAAGATCACAAGTGCCTTGAAGCCAGAGAATGTATTTTATAGCTCTTTTTAAACCCCTCCCACCCCGGCCTCCATCCATGGTATTTAGCACAATGCTTTGCACATAGGTCTAGTGTGAACCTATATTACAAAACGATAGCAAAGTGGAAAGACCCTCTGGATTTGGAATCAGAAGATGCGGGGCGGGGCGGTTAAATCCCAGCTCTTCCGTATACTTACTTTTATCATCTTGGACAAATCACCACCTCTCCGGACCTCAGTTCCCTCATCTGTAAAATGAAATTCAAATAAGATGGCTTCTGAAGACCCTTTCAGCTCCAAATCTCTGTTTCTAGTAGGTGTTCGATAAATATTTTTTAGATTATTCATTAGTGACCTAACAGGAGGTGGGGATTAAGAAACTAAATCAGGTGGAGGCATTTTTGATGGTAGTTGAGGTGTAGCTTTGCTGGGTGACCTTGACCCTATTATCTACCCCTTCTATAATTACAGATTTTTTTTTTTAGTGAAAAGTAGGAATGACTAGCAAATTAGACTTCTGTTCCATACACTGTTAATAGCTGCTGGTGATGGGGACTGTATTCCTAGTGAACAGAAAGAATTATTAAAAGTTCTTTATTGACTCTGACCTATGGAGCAACTGCATTCCTTCCTGTTTAGCTGTCCTTGTTGCCTAAAAGGTTAATGATTGCATGTGGCCCTGGTACCCATGACACAATATCATGAATCAGATTGTGGGGTGCCAAATCCCACTCTCCCAAAAGGGAAAGGGTTTGACTACTTAGAAAAGGAATTTCCATTGCTTTTGAATGTTAGGCAAACTGGCTACTCCTTCTTGACTGATACATTTTGGGTATAAACTCAGAGGAAGAAGGGAACATATATTAATAGCATGGGAAAATGCAAAGTGCTCAACTTCAATTCAGAAACCTGGAGCCCTGTTGCTCCCTTCCTGTGTGACATTAGGCAAGTCATTTAATTTCCCTGGGTCAGTTTCCTCATCAGTAATCAGGAAATTTAGGCTGGATGGTCTCTTTCTGTGTGTTCTTTTAGTTCTAAATCTTACTATCCCAAATGTCGTTACTATTTTGACCATACTTTTCACACCTGAGAAACAAAAGTGTCAGACTAGTTGACTAACTCCTATAATTCTATGATATTATAGGATTATATGTCAGGTAAGAGATTTTCTTTTAGGTTTGGTAGGATCTTGTTTAATTTATTGAGAAAATAAATACATTTGGAAACTCTTTTACCTTACTTAGTTCCTCTGCCCCAGTCAGATCACATCTGGAATATCCTGTTCAATTGGGAGCCTCTTATCTTGGTAATGGCATTGATGAACTGAAAAACATCTGAGAGAGGATGAATCCTTTAGATGATGTTATATAAAGATCCATCAAAGGAAGTAGAGATATTTAGCTAGGAGAACAGATGACATATTGAGGAGTGAGGGGACAGGAGAGACAGTGATAGCTGCCTTCATGCATTGGAAGACTTGTTGCCTAGAATAGGGTTTGGATTTGTTACCCTTCTCCCCAGAAGACAGCACCAAGAGCAAAGTGTGGAACTTGCAAAGAAACAGATTGAGGCTCTCTGTAAGTAAGGGAAAATTCCTAGCAATTATAGTGATTTAAAAATGGAATGGGTTGCCTCAAGAATAAGTTATTTCCCCCTCAGCTGAGGTCTTCAAGCAAAGAAAGTAGACCATGTGTCTAATATACTGTAGAGGGAATTCTCATGGACTTACATTTGAAATTAGATAGTTTGAGAGTTCCCATCCAAATCTGACTTGCAGGGATTCTGTGAGTCATCTTGAAATATGGGTCTGGAGGCTGGAGAAGGGAGCCATGCTTCAAGAAGTAACAGCCTCTGGCTGCCTCAGTAGAATTCAGACTAAGCCCTTGGCCATACCTAGATGCCCTCCATCTGCAACTTTGATCCATAGTAGGGGAGAAAAGTTTTCTATGAGTTTTCTTGAATATTGACTCTATTTCAGAGATGACTGTGAAACCCACCTCCTCTGGCTTCTTATTTCGCTCTGATCCCTGCAGATTGCTTTCATTGCCTTAGGAATCAGCAAGACAGCGTTGTGCCTTTGCCAACAATTTCACTAACAGATTAAACCAGGTGGCCCAAACTTCTTCTTCCAATCAGGAGATTGGGGTGGAGGAGGAAAAATTTAACCCCCATATAACAGCCACAGAAAGCATCTTACTCTCTCTAGATGAGGCAGTGATTTGTTGCCAAGACATTTGAATAAAACATCATTAAACATTGAAGGGGGGAAAATAGCTTACTATGAAAATACCCAGCTGGAGGAGAGAAGTTCTCTTTAAAAATCTCCATCAGACATTAAGCCAATGGAAGAAAAATCACCAAGCCAAATTCCCTCTTAATCCCTATAACAACAGCAGAATACTATTGGCTGCCGGACTTCTCCCAAATCTGCAAAGCTATGCTCCCCAGATTTCACCAAATAAGGGCTGGCATGAATGCTAATTGGAATTGGCATCTGCTTCTTCCTCTAGCACTCTCTAAGTTTGCTTGGGGGTCATGGTTTGTTCCTTTCCCTTAAAGGGTTATACTGAGGAGTCCTTTCTCTACCACCCCCAGCCCCCACCCCTATTTGGAATGCATTGTGTACCTGTACATAACACTTTATCAGCTGAAAATGTGAGTCTTGTCACTGGCCTCCAGCTCTGTTACTCTTATCAGGGAAGGGGAGAGAGGGAAAGAAAGATATTCCGAGAGATGTACCTAATTCTGTTCATGCCAGGAAAGTGATAGATAATATTTTCAGGCAAAAAACAGCAGGGAAGCTGATGGACAGAAATTAAGGCACCAAATGGAAGAGTCAATCGCTTATTCACTCCAAGTTTCATATTTGAAGGAAATGTTATTTGCTTTTCAGGTCCCCTACCTCCCATTCATTCCCCCCCTTTTCTTCCTTTTATGAGCCAAACAGTCCAGAAGAATTAATTCTCTCTTCTTCACACTCCCATTTCCGAGAATTGCTGAAAATGTGAGTGTCAGTCCTCATTTGGACCTTTAATAAGTTCTTGCAAATTTATATTCCTCAGCTCTACTAGGGCTTCAGAGGAGCCAGACCATAGGGAAGAGGCCTGTGCTAAAATACCCTTTATTTTGTTATGTAGGAATCCAGTAGTTAACCTTCTGAAGTTTTTCTGTACCCAAGAAAAGTGAGTGCAAGGGACAAGAAAGGTCATGGGAAAAACTGATAATGATGCTGAAACGTGTCATTTATAGTTCCTGTTCTACCACTTAATTGCTCTGTGATTATAGAAAGATATCTTCACTTTCTCTTCACTTTGCCTCAGTCTCCTCATTTGCAGATCACATTATTGGAGACTGTTCAATTCAATAAACATGTATTAATCACCTACCATTTGAGGCCCTGTATTAGATGTGGGGATAAACAAATAAAAAGGATATATTCTCTCCCCTCAAGGAACTTATTATGTTATTTGAACATCCCAGTATGAGAGCAGGTAGGGTGTGATGAAGACACAAGAGGAATCTACACATAAGGATCTAGCAGAAGTATCATATTCGAGATCTGCACAAATTTGAGGTTTTAACCCTCCTACCAACTAGATTAAAATCGAATTGATTGCCCAACAAAACAAACAAACAAACAAACAAATAAATAAATGTCAGCAAATGAATGAATAAGTAAATAAATAAATAGATAAACAAATGAATGAATGAAAAAACAAATAAATAATAGCTAGATTGATGAATGAATGAATGAATGATGTGGTTTTCTAAATCAACATGCAGCTTGCAGGGATCCATTTCTACTTGATATTAACATCCTTACTCTAAGGCAGGGCTTTTTAAACTTTTCCCACTCCTGACCCCTTTTCAACTGAGAAATGTTAATGTGATATGGGGTATATAGGTATATAAAATAGGAAAACATAACCTTTTACTATTGCCATTTTTTTTGAGACTTCCACATTCAGTTATACAACCCCATATGGGGTCATGACCCACAGTTTAAGAAGGGAGGCTCTAGGGGATCTGGGAACTGAAAAGGTGCTTTTAGGTGGGGGAGGGGGAAAGGCAGGAAGGATCAGATTAGACTTCTTGGAAAACATCTAACCTGACTAGAACCTTAAAGGAAGAGAATAATTTCAATAGGTGCGTATAAGGAGGGAGTTTCGTTTTAGGAACTGGGGGTGGCCTGTCCAAATGTATAAAGGCAGGAGAATGCTACCAAGTTCAAAGAATTGCTAAAAGTTTAGTCCAGCTAATAATACTAGTTAACATTTAAATAGTGCCTACTATGCCTCATGTCCAGTGCAAATATTTTACAACCATTATCTCATTCGATACCTACAACAAACTCAGGAGTACTATTATCCCCATTTTACAGATGCGGAAATTGAGGCAAACTAAGTTTAAGTGGCTTGCTCAGGATAACACAGCTAGTAAACTATCTGAGGGAAGATTTGATCTCAGATCTTCCTAACTTCAGGTCAGGCACTCCAACCACTGCACCCACTAGCTGCCTCAGATGAAATAAGTGCATGTGTATGTATGTTTACATGTGTGAGGGTACACACATGCATATATGTTTTTGTGCATGCATATGTATGTGTTGGAGCAGAGAAGAGTGGTTTTGTGTGAAATCAGGCTGAAAAATTAAGTTGGAGCCAGGTTGAGAAAGATCTTATATTGCCAAGCCAAAAAGTTTATATTTTTACAAGAGGTATCTGGGAGTTAAAGAAGAGTTTTGACTAGGGGAGTCACATGGTCAGATCTGAGCATTAGGAAAGTTCTTTTGGCAGTGTTGTGAAGGATAGATTCAAGAGGGAAGGGATGGGTGGCAGGAAGAACAGTTAGGAGGCTATTATAATAGTTTATGGGAGTAGTGGAGATATGAGAGGAAAGAAAAAGATAGATGAGATTTATTGTGGTAGTGGAGTCAATAGGATTTACAAACTAGGTATGGAGATGGAAAGAGAAAGAAGAATTAAAGATTACTCTGAGATTTTCAGTCTGGATAATTGGGAGGATGGTAGTATCATCAATAGAAAGAAAGAAGGTAGGAAGAGGGAGATTATTTCAAGTACTTTGTAACTGTAAAATTCCATGTAATTGGGGCAGCTAGGTTGCGCAATGGATAGAGCACTGGCCCTGGAGTCAGGAGTACCTGAGTTCAAATCTGGCCTCAGACACTTAACACTTACTAGCTATATGACCCTGGGCAAGTCACTTAACCTCAATTGCCTCACTAAAAAACAAACAAAAACAAACCCCCCAAAACAAAAAAAAATGTAACTGTAAATGATAATTATTGCTATTGATAGTACTACTAATAATATTATAATAGTTTTCACCAAATTATTATTAATGAGTTGGATAGACATTAGTATCAGAATCTCTGAAGTAGGAAGCCCATTTGGTTGCATCCTATTCCCATGTTTCAAAAATCCACTTTCCATAGGCAAGTCTTTTCTTTCCTTGTGCTGATTAGTCTAATCAGTGTCTTCCCTTTCAGGGCCAGCTGCTGGCTTTCCACCACAGAAGCTACACTTCATCTTTCAGTGTATTTAAAATGACAAATGAAATGGAACAAAACAGGGTACCCATAATAAAGTGGTTTGTGCTGGGAGCATCCTCAGTGCCATAACTTTCTTTGTGTAAAGGTTTGAAGGTTTGAATACAGCTGTCCATTCTGTACAAAAGAACCAGGATCAACCTAAAGAAAGTCTATACTTTTGTTGAAACATGGAAATAGAATCTGGCACAAATCTTTCTCATCACTGATTTCATCAAAGGTGAACGGATAGCTTCCAAAGCTAGATTTGTGGCCAAATAAAGGATCAAAATGATCTTGGATCCACATTGGTGTGAACATTCTTCATCTGAAGAGTTCAAACTTCACTTTCGTTATATATTCAAACAAAATGAAACATGGTGGAGCAGACAGAGAGCCAGTCTCAAAGCCTAGGACTAGGAGGACTTGGGGTGACCCTGGGCAACTCAGCTTCTCAGGGCCATGGGCCACTAAGACTATAAGGTTCAGAGAAAGTGCTGACCTGCATTGGTAGAAGGATTTTCCTCATCCGGAAGTTCCCTTTACTAATAAAGTCACAGGCCTAGTATTTATCTCTGTTCAAACTATGCCCTTGAGAAAGGAAGGAACCAGACAGGTAGAATGATTTCCATTGTACAAATGAGGAAGCTGAGACATAAGTAGGGTTGACATAGCTATGCTGACCATGAACTGACCTTACAATACCTAGATGTTTCATGCATAATTCCAATTATCTGTCTAGTTTAGAATAAATGAAGCCAGTGGGTTCTGTTAAATAATGAAATTAGGAAATGGAGAGGAATAAGGTAAAGTTGTTAATCTCTCCACCTTCTATGCAGGTTTATCACTGCCTTCTAGGAACCTAGATACATTCTGGAAGCACCACATGGGCAGCTAGGTGGCACAGTGGATAAAGCACCGACCCTGGATTCAGGAGGACCTGAGTTCAAATTCAGCCTCAGACACTTGACACTTACTAGCTGTGTGACCCTGGGCAAGTCACTTAACCCTCATTGCCCTGCCCCCCCCCAAAAAATGTTGTCATACTTTATCCTCTATAATTCAGCAAACATTCAATTGAACCAGAATTTCTTGAAATACTACTACTGTATATGCAAAGCACTGTATTAGACACCAACACACTAGGACAGTATTGTAATAATGCCTAGTCTCTGCCCTCCCAAAGTTTATGATCTCATCAGTAAGATGAGAAATATATAACAATAAGTATAAGAAAACAGAACACAATAGAAATAAACAAAGTATTTTGAGAGGTTTGTGGAGAGAAGAGACTATTTGTGGAGGAAAGAGATGGCACCTAAACTGGGCCTTGAAGAAATTAATCAACTAACTGGCATAAGTTTAGATTCTAACAACACATATGTATATCAGTATATATAAGAAACAAGATTAACTTTGGATAGGAGGGCACTAATTAGTACAGGGACCAGTAAAGACGTCCTGCAGAGGTTGGGTGTCATCTTCAACAGGGAGGGATAGGGGGTAGCAGTGGGTAGTCCATGCTAGGGAAAGTAAGTCTTTTTCTAGGTGTAGTTCTTTGGAAGTGTAGCTAGGTGAAGCCTCAGGTTCATTCTCTTAGACTCAGGATTTGTTAGCTGGCCCCTTAATCAATTTGGCCAACTCAGGCAAGAGCCATGGTTCCATGGTGTTACTCAGCAAAATCCTGAGCAATAAAGGAGCAACCCTTTCAGGGTTATCTCAGAGGCTCAAAGACAGGGCATCCCTTCCTGGTACCAAAACAGTTGCTTTGCTCCCTTTCTTCTGAGAAAGGACAGAATCTCACACTGCAGAAGGAATTGGATTTCTATACTACTGAAGGTAGAGATTTATATTGGGGATGGGTGAGTTAGCTGAGAAGCCTCCTCAGTCCTAGATGATATTTTGAGAACAACCTTTCCCAGCTCCTTTGCAGCACTGATCTGCCCTAGCCATGGGGGCAAGTAGGTGGCGCCATAAATAAAGCACTGAGCCTGGGAGTCAGGAAATCCTGAATTCAAATCTAGCCTCAGACACTTCCTAGTTGCATGATCCTGAGCAAGTCATTTAACCACTGTTTTTAGTTTCCTCATTTGTAAAACGGGGGTTAAAATAGCATCTGCCTCTCAGGGTAGTTGTGAGTCTCAAATGAGATATTTGTAAAGAACTTAACACAGTATCTGGCATGAGGAGGAGGAAAGGTTTGGCCCACTCAAGTGCTAGATCAGATCACCTGTAGCAAATATCTAAAGCTAGTGGGTAGGCTGAGCAGATTTCACTGGAGTGGGAAGAGTAGGTGGGAACAGAGATGGCATGCCTCTTCTTTGTTACTGTTACTACTGCAGTATGCTGGCACTTCTGTGCTCTGTCCCTGCCAGCAGCTATTGTAACTGGTTTTCCTTCAGGGGTAGAATGTGGCTTGGATTTCCTGTGTGCCTTCTTGGTACTTATCTGCTGCTTGGGCTTCTGGGCTAGGTATGGTTTTGTCCATTAGTCAGGAATTTTCACCCCTCTCTGTTCCTGGGAAGAAAGGACATCAGTGTGTCCCTGTGTGCTTTGGCAATAATATAGAGTGAGTAAGGTGGAGTCATGAGAGATGAGGCTGACGCTTGGCTTAATGCTACTTCTTTTTTTTTTTTTTTTTTGAGGCAATTGGGGTTAAGTGACTTGCCTAAGGTCACACAGCTAGTGTCAAGTGTCTGAGACTGGATTTGAACTCAGGTCCTCCTGACTCCAGGGCTGCTGTTCCATCCACTGTGCCACCTAGTTGCCCCCTCAATGCTACTTCTTACAGGAGGTCTTTTCTGAATTCCCCAGTTGTTATTGTTCATCATCCCACCTTGCTCCAGAAATTACTTTGGATTTATGTCAGTATGTATTTGTGCATGTGCATGCACAAGTGTGTTTGCTTGTGGGTAATGCATTAATGTTTGTGCATGTGTTTCTGTGTATAATTACTGATCTGTGTATGAAGGGAAGCAGTAGGGTTTAACAGAAGGAGATATAACCTTGGAGGCAGGATGGCCTGGGTTCAAGTCCCAAGAAAAGATGCTGACCTATATTGGTCACCAGAGAGTTTGCTATAGCAGTGAAATCACGGGTCCATTCTCTATTCTTGTCTGTATACATGCTGCCTCCCTCATCCCCCACCACTAGAATGTAAGCTCCTTGAAGGCAAGAACTGTTTTTGTTTTTGTTTTTGTTTTTGTCTTTGAATAGTCAGTGTCTATCCCAGTGTCTGTTACATAGTAAGCACAACTGCTTACTGAATTGTGTTGAAGGCTAGGCAGAAACTAAGGACTTTGTACTCAATTCAGTATTGTAAAGATGATGTGGTAGTGAGCCATGAGCTGGCTGGAGTTGGGCTTGAAACACATCATTGGGGTTATGGCTCTTAGCCCGTTTGTGACTAGAGGCATCCCTGTGATTATCGAGTGAATCCAGAGAGGCCAATGAGTACAATTAGTCAGAATCAGAGTGTTGTGCTATGCTTGGGGATGGAGAAGGACCATGTTGCAAGGAATCAATGGGGTTCATAGATGACTCTATCTCGGACTGTCAATCTTCATTCCCAAATGTTCTCACTTGAACACCTTTTATTGGCACTAAATTTGTTTTAAGATAATGAAAGCAGATGTTCAGTTTATACCCGTACCCCACTCACCCACATGTCTCCTCTCACAGAGGCACCATCTCTCCCTCAGGGCAAATTGAAAATATGGTCGAGCCCATGTGTCTGGATCTTAGCCCAGCACTTACTGAACTCATCAATGGTGATCTTGTTGTCTCAGAAGGGTTAACCCATTATCTGTTGGTAGGAGAGAAGCGTGAGACGAGCCTATAAACAAACAGCCCAAACCACAAGTGAATAGAAACAGGTCTGTTAAAGTGGAAGAAAAACAGTTTTCGGGAACAAGTGAATACAGAGGCATCAGGAACAACGGCTGTAACTGGGGACAACAGGCTGGGAGAAGAGGAAAGTAAACACGGATATTCAAACTGCTTGATATAAACTCAGGTGTAGGCGTCACAGAGTAGAATGGAGGTCCAGAAATTGTTTTCTGATTCATGATACTTTTCCTCACTTCTTGTGGAAGCTACTATAATAAAAATATTTTACTATATACAAGCGCAAAACCCTTTTTTGTCACTCAGAAATCTTCTAAGGGTGTGTCTAGGATACAGGAAATCGTCAGGAAAGAAGAGGAGAAATGAGGGATGAGAGATGGTAGAACATAACTCTTTTACCTTTAAGCCAGCATCCCCCAAACATGCCATGCTTATTCCTTCCATAATACCTACGATTATACATATCTTCCCGCCTGGAGTATTTTTAGCTCTCCCTCTATCTTTCGAAACCATATCAGCTGAAGTCTTGAAGGATTCTTCTCCACGAATCATCTGAGATTACCCTCACTCCATTCCTCTTTATTGATATATCACTCACGTCTATAACACTCATCTTAGGTCTTTACCAATGATTGCACTGTTCTATTATTTAACCATCTCATGGGGATGGCGTATGTCTTATCTCCCTCTCTTACAATATTGTAATCTTCATGAGAGTTGAGACTGTGTCTTCTACTTATCTTTGGGATTCAGTGTGATATCAAAGATTGAGTGCCTGACTTGGTATTAAGAGAGAGCTGGGACTGAATAGTACCTTTGAAGCTAGCTGTGGGGCCATGGACAAGTCATTTGCAACTCTGAGACTCAGCTTCCTTATCTACAAAATATTTTTTTTAAAATACCAATATTACCTCACAATAGTCTTGTGCAAATGAAATAAGATAATGTTTATGTAAAATACTATGCAAGCCTAAAAGGGCTATGAAAATGACAGCTATTTTAAAATTTTTAAGGCACTAGTCCTGAGCACATGCTAGATGGCAATAAGTATTTGCTGAATTGAGTTATATGGTGGGTCAAGGTGTGCCATCAATTCCTTCAACCCGACTGCCCTCACTTTGAATACTCAGCGTCATCCATGGTCACTCCACTGTCTCCAACTCACCTTCATATTACTGCACTGAACTTGGATCTCACCATCTCTTTCCTGGACTGTTACAATGATTTCCTTATTGGTCTCCCTTCTTCTCTCCAATGCTATCCCTCACCTTCCATATAGCTGTCAAGTTAAGAACCTAAATAACCCAGATCTGATCCTTTGGCAGCCATGCTCAAAAACCTGAAATGGCCCTCTCCTGCCTATAGGATGAAAGGCAGACTTTTCAACTTGGCATTTTAAAGCCTTCATGATCTTATTCAAACCTCCCTTTACAGATGTGCTTCAGATTCATCCCATTCATATACTGTGCATTCCAGGAAAACCATTCCCTGACTTGGATATTCCATGTCATTCTTTGTGTGTGCCTCCACATAGATAGGACACTCTCTTACCTGGAGTTGACTTTCTCTTCTGCTCATCCTCTCAGAGATCACTCAGCTGGTCTCATCTTCTGCCCAAACAACCATTTCTGGTTCCTATAATTTTTAATATTCTTTGGCTCTTCAAATTGCTTTGTATTTAGTTATCTGTGCATATGTCATATATGTCTTCCTTCCCACAGCGAATATACAGTGTGTGTGGATGGACTAAAACAGCAGGTTCCTCCATCCCATGCAGTTCTATTCCAGTGACTCACAATGCTGTGGAGATTATCCTTGGCTCCCTAAGGCTATGCAAATAGAGTGTAACTTTAGAAGGTTCCATAAATGGAAGGCTTTAAATAGAGTCCTGGAGTCAGACCATGTTTTTAAATTTGTCCCAGTTCTTCCACACAAATCTAAGCTGCTTGAAGGTAGGAACATTTTTTTTTAATCTTATATGTCCAGTGCCTAGCATATACTAGGTGTGACTGAAAATGCAGATTCTTCTGGGCACATACCACTGAATCCATAAAGTCTTGGAGGCCTCTGTTTTGGCAGCAGCCTCATCTTCAGGAACTTTCACTTCATGGACAGTGTAAGGGTCGGGGAAGACTGAAGGGCCCTCTGCTGGTTCTGGACAAAGGGCCCAGGTGTACTGACCAGAAGTGATCCCTGTCTGTAGCTGAAAGTGAGGAGGAGCCTCAGACAAACTGAGACCTGGGAAATACCTTAAGTTAGAAAGGCCAAGGTCACCCACTGCATTCTGGGATATGATTAGTCATCTTGACTTTTGTCCTGCCACTGGACTCCGATGACTATGGCTAATGATTTTGTGTAGCACTGCCTCACTGAAACCCAATTCATGAGCAAGTCAAGGCATTACCCTTATGATGCCATTGGTCTTCTTTGAGAACCAAGGAGTAATAACAACAAAAAGATGCTTAATAAACACCCTACATATAGTGGGTGCTTGATAAATGCTTGTTGAATTGATTTGACTAGGAGAGTAGTTCAATCAATTAGGTAAGTTTCCTTGTGGTCACCAAGGCATGATTTCTTCTGATAAATATTTAGGGTAAAAACAGAAAGAACTTTAGAGATCATCTTATCCAGGGGTTTTTAACCTTTTTGTTTAAAAGTTTGGACCCCTGTTGCAATCTGGTATGGCCTATGAATCTTTTCTCATAATAATATTTTAAAATGAATGACATAAAACACATAGGATTACAAAGAAAACCAATTATATTGAAAAAGTCATTAAAAAATTTAAGACCAAGCTCAGGGACTCAGTGTCCATTTTGTCCACCCCAATCCAGTCCAAACTCCATCATTTTAAAAATGAGAAAACTGAAGCCCACTGAGGTTAAATGACTTGGCCAAGATCATACAACTAATTAATGGTGGATCTAGAATGGGAGCCAGTCCCAAATCCCCAGTCTAGTAGTCTTTTCACTTCACCACACTTTTCCTGACAGGCCCACACCAAGCTCTTTGGCCAGGTAATAACAAAAATGTAGTTTCTAAGCCTTTCAGGTCCACTTGCTCCCTTCACCTTAGGAAAGGCGATTCCAGAGACATTCTAATTTTTCTCATTGTCAATTTAAAACTTCAAGGATTTGAGCTAGAAGGGACTGATTTCTTGATCCCCTAACTTTGTGGGGTTCGGTGGGTATAACTCAGGATTACTAGTATTTATTAAACATCTACTGTGTACAAAAGATACAGCTCCCTAAAGGAAAGTTTTCATGGTGGCAGACTTGAAATTGATGAGCCTTATCCTACTGATGAGTGATTTTCCCCTCAAGTGTAAATCTGAGCATGTCATTCCAATCCATGTTTTCTCTAGGATCAAATATAATCTCCCTGTCCTGTTTGACTTTCAAAGCCTTTCACAACCTGGTCCAATTCTATCTTTCCTGCCTCATTGTAATTTATTCTCCTCCAAATCCAGCCAAATTGACTTTTATTCTGCTCCTTATATCCTATGCTCCATTTCTTTTCCCTATGTCTTTGCAACCATCATGCCCCAGGCGTGGAGTGTACTACCTCCAAACCTAAGCTATAGAATCCCTCTCTTTCTTCAAGACACATCAGGCCTTCCCTTTTGCAAAATGATTTTTCTGATCCCTGAACTACTGGTTCTCTGTTTCCCTAACTACCTTGTATCTGTACTGTAATCTGTTTGTGTTTTTTGTGTAGCATATTTATTCTGTATATATTTATATGTGTGTATATTGTCTCCCCCACCTACCCACAAAATGTAAGATCCTTGAGGGTTGGGAGTATTTTTGTTTTTGTTTTTGTTTTCAATTTCTATCCCCAGATCCTAGAAAAGTCCTTCGTATATAATAGGCATTTAATAAATAGTTGATCATTGATTGATTGCTTGACAAAGAAAGAAATTGAATTCAGCAGTCTCAAGATGAAGAAAATTTTTTTTTTAATAAGTCTTATTTGCTACACCTGTATATTATATAATTGGAGAGTAGACCTTAGCTAAGAGGTTTCATGTGCCCAGGTTTATTTCCACCTCCTAATGTCATGCATGTTTGAAGGAAACAGACATTGAAGGTTATGAAATCTTGCATCAACTAAGAAAGGATTAAGAAAAATATGTATATGTTGTATATATATGTATGTGTTGTATTGTATATTATGTATTATATATGTATATATACACACACATGTATATATATGTAAATGTAAATGAGCCCTGTGAATCAAATATGTGCTTGTTTAGACATATATACAGTCTCACATATATATATATATGCACTTTCACATTTATGAATACATATGTCTATATCTATTTATCACATAATGGCTTCTCCAATATAATATAAGTTTCTTGGGGGTAGAGATTATTTAATTATTTAATATTTGTATCCCTTTGCTTGGCAAAATACCTGGCATCTAGTAGGTACTTAATAAATTCTTGTTGGCTGATGAATAATTGATTGGATATCTCAGCACACAGCACATTAGCTTTTAAATGATTAAGGAAATTATTGTGCTAGTTAATCATAGAATCATAAAATTAGTAGACTTGAAGAGCTATGTTATTAAGAATTTGACTTATATTTGGGATTGCTTTGAAGATTTCCCAGAAAGGTAACTATTTGTTTTTTCTTAAACCTCTCTTAGTTGATGCAAGATGTATATATACATCCATCCATTCAGGACATGATTTTGTTGGTATAAGGAGCTTTTTTGGGGGGAGGTGCAATGAGGGTTAAGTGGCTTGCCCAGGGTGACACAGCTAGTAGTTGTCAAGTGTTGCAGGCCAATTTGAATTCAGGGTCCTCCTGAATCTAGGGCCCCTGAGCTTTATCACTGTGCCACCTAGTTGCCCCCTAATAAGGAACTTTTTACATGAGAAAAACAAACCAATATAGGTATATTTATTATCTTTGAGCGTTGTTCAGAATACTCAGAGGTTAAAGCGCCATGAATTTAGTGAACAGAGAGTAAGATTTAAAGTTAAAAAGAGCTATGTTCATGTCATACCCTTGCTATACCCTATAGGATATGTGACCTCAGGCAAGTCATTTAACCTCTCAGTAAACTGTCAACTCTATAAGACAAGCATTCATTCCCTTGATCACATGAATAGAAGATGGATAGATAGATAGATGGATGGATGGGTAGAGGATGGTGTAATGGATGGATATAGCTATATACATTGATAGGATAATAGATAACTATATTTCAATAAATTGGTTTTTCTTTTAAAATCCTATGTATTTTATGATTTTTAAAAATATGCTGAAAAGGGGTCCTAAGTTTCATAAGGACTCCATGTCCCAAACAGGACCTCCTGTCGAGGTAATTTACAGAACATCTATGACTAAATATTTGCATATGTTTATATATATATATACATATATATATATAAATATATATATATATATATATTTATATATATATATATATATATATATATATATTTAAAGTACAAGTAATGGGGGTGGACAGCTATGTGGCACAGTGGGTTAAAACACCGGCCCTGGATTCAGGAAGACCTGAGTTCAAATCCGGCCTCAGACACTTGATACTTACTAGCTGTGTGATGCTGGGCAAGTCACTTTAACCCTCAATGGCCCCACCAAAAAAATAAATAAATAAATAAAAGTACAAGTAATGGAAAGGGTTCACGTAGAAGCCATATCATGTCTTGTACTTTGAAGGGAAGTAGGCATTTTAAGATTCAGAGTTGAGGAAGGAGTCCATTCTAGGCTTACAGGATAGTTTTTGCAGAGTCATGGGATTTTCCAAATATTAGAAACCATGGAAGAAAGCAGTGAGAACCACTGAACTTGTTGAGCCATTAACCTCTACCAATTCAGTTCTTGTAGAGAACTTTAAATTTCTGGGATAGAGGCAAATGAAGAGTAGAAATGTAGGTTGATACTGGGAACACTTTACCCCATCACACACTTACTAAGGAAATTGTACACAAGAAATTATGGGCAGTGTTTGGCTCCCTGGTTGTAGCAATAACAAAATGTATTGGTTTTCCTTTGGAAGCTACAATCTGTCATACCTCAGCAGGCTGCTGGTCTCCTCCTTCCAGCAGGGTCCAGACCTGAAGCCCCAGAATAGTGTAGAAATCAGTGTACCTCCTTGCATCATGTGGTGTGTGATTAATCTTCTCTGATTTTACATGTCTACAAATGGTGTTAGTGGTCATAACTGCAAACTATTGCTATTTTTATTGGTCTGGTATGGCAGTGTTTGTGTTAGAGCATCTGCAATAGCAAACACTTCTGCTAGGTTGGAAAAATAATGAAGATCTAAGTGAATTTAAGATGGCATTTTGTGAATTGCACTAAAATGCTGCTAGATTTTTATTTGTTTTACTGTTAATGCTGCATTGAAGAAATAGTCATGCTGCGGTAAGGATTTTTCCCCCCACTCTGTATCTCCTTTTCCTTTGTCTTTCAAAAAACCTTAATTCCGGTTGCATTTTAAAAATTCAAGCATCGAAAAAACACTATATTAAAATAACTTTTAAAAATAATCTAAAAGGGAAATAAATGCACAAGCAAAGGGCTTCATAACACCATCAACTCTTCTGGGTTATGCCAAAATCATATTTTTGCTTTATTACCTACCCACATTCTAATTTTCTTAAAATAAGTTTCAGTGATATTTTTAGTATTTACATCACAGTTTTTTTTTTTCATCACAGTCCTTTTCCTGTTAAAAAGCCCCCTCCTAAAGCCAGGAATTAAATCATTCCTGATAGAATGAAGGCACATCAGACTCTATGCAAGCATACTAACCCTCAGCATTCTACCCTCACAATGCCCCACTTCTGTCAAGTAGACAAGAAGCATATTTCATTTTCTGTCATCTGGTATATCAAGGCATGCAAATTTCCTATGGCTGCTGGCTTATTAATTTCTCATTGGTGAGATCTTGGGTTCAAATCCCAATTCTGCCACTTTTAACTTTAACTTTAAGTGAGCTTCTTAACCTCTCAGGCCCCATTTTCCTCTTCTGTGAAATGATGAAGTTAGCCCAGGTGACCTCCAGGTCTCTTCTATCCCTACATCTGTAGGACTCACTGATTTTTTTTTTTTTTTTTTTTTAGTGAGGCAATTGGGGTTAAGTGACTTGCCCAGGGTCACACAGCTAGTAAGTGTTAAGTGTCTGAGACCGGATTTGAACTCAGGTACTCCCGACTCCAGGGCCGGTGCTCTATCCACTGCGCCACCTAGCTGCCCCCAGGACTCACTGATTCTACAAAAAGTTATTACCATAATTCAATTTTGGCTTCTTTTTTAGTATTCATTTAATTTCCATTATTGTAGCTGTGTTTGTTTTTCTCCTGTTTCTACTAACTTCACTCTCTATTGTTTCATAAGTTTCTCCATGTTCCTCTGAAATGCTCACTGAACAATCATATTCTATCACATTCCTATGCAAGTGTGTTCACTCCTTCCTTGAATATTCACTTTGTTTCTTTTTCTGCATGTGTTTTAACACAGTGGCCACTACACTGTGCCCACCTTATTGTCCCCAAGACAACCTTTGATTTTGCATTGATTTATTTTTATTTGAAATATAAGAAAAGGGCAAACCAGTCTAGTATCATTGCCAAGAAAACCCCTAATGGGGTCATGAAGAGTCAGACATGAAAGAAAAATGACTAAATAAAATAATAATGATAATGATGATAATAGTTAACATTTATATAGCACTTACCATGTGCCAGGCACTAGACTAAGTACTTTACAATTATTATATCATTTGATCCTCACAACAACTCTGGGAGGTGGTTGCTATTATTATTATCCTAATTTTACACAGAGGAAACTGAGTCAAGCAAGGTTAAGTGACTTGCCCAGGGTCAGCCCAGTGTCTGAGACTGGATTTGAACTCGGGTCTTCCTGTCTTCCTGACTCCAGACCTGATACTCTATACACTAGAAAACAAATGCAGCATCCTTGATGTTGCAGTTGCATGGGAATTTTAAAAGGCATATTTTTTTATTCTAGAAAGGGAAATGTATGATGATCTAAACATTTGACTGTCTAGCCAAACTGGACTTTTCTAGGCTCCTCAAACATCCCTTGTGTTGTCAAGCCTCTGAAGGTTGACTTGAGATTCTATGCTTGCTGAATGATGTCCCTACCACTTTTTGCCCACTGAATTCATACCAGTCTTTTAAAGTACAACATAAATGTCATAGCTTCTATGTAGATTCTCCTGACCACTCCTTTCAATGACGAATTTGCCCCTTAGATTTTGGTAACATTTATTATTGTAATTATTATGTTGTCATCCCTTAATTCATGAATTAGATAAGATTGTGTACTATAGTCATTGATTTATGTGCCTTGCCCCCATTCTGCAATGTAGGCTCTGTGAAAGCAGGCATTATATTTCAGCTAGATATTATATGTATCTACTCTATTGCCTCATAGAATGTTCTGCACACATTAGGTGCTTTATAAAGGATTGTTGAATGAAGAATCTAAGTTCATCTGTTAACAACAGCATCCTATATTCAAATGCCCAGCCTTAGTGATGAAGACACTTGGGCACTTCTGCCCCAATGGAAAATTGAATATCATTTCAAACCCCCTAAGCCAATTACAGAGTTCAAGCCATCTTTTGTATTTGTGATAGCAAATACTATTGGGAGGGTTGTAAAAGCCTGCTTCATTATTCTATATGTCACTAAGCAGAAGCTGCATTTTTTTTAAAAAGAATCCTTTTTTTTTCTAAAAATTTCCTTTTGTTCAGCAGCTGCTGGCTTTGTGCAGTCACTTTGGTTGCCACGATATTTGTGTGTGTGTGTGTGTGTGTGTGTGTGTGTGTGTGTGTGTGTGTGTTGTGAGGAGTGGTGGTAGGGGGGTGGTGGTGAGCAGGCTTCATTTGCTATGTTCTCATTGGTAGATTTCACATCTTCCGCATGCCACGCAGGAGCCCCAAGCTGAGATGTTACCATGGTAAATCAAAATATGGCATTTGATTGGTGGAATTCTGGAGCAGGTACAATTGCCTTAATCAACTCCAGGAAAGTTGAGGCCATCTGGTTTTGACTCACCTGGAAGTAATTTACCACCCCAGGTGCAAAAAATTACCATGAGGTCAGTAACAGTAAAGCTGCCTGAAGATACTCCAGCAGAGGATGAAATAACAGCAGTGTCATGGCAATTTTTATCTGTTTGTTTTTACATTTTTCAAGCTTGTGAAAGTGAGGGGCTGATTGTGCGGACAAGAGCCAAGAATAGACTTGGCAGGTGTGGTGCAAATTGAGTTCCAAACAGCCATCTTAGCCTGGAAGAACCGAATAACCATATACTGCCTTTTCTGCTCTGTCCCTACACTTTTATTTTGGGGATGGTCATTTTGAATGACTATTCTCCAGAGTGAAAATGCCTACGGATTTATTTTTTAGTGTGTGCATGCATGTGCTTGTGTGTGTGTGTGTGTGTGTCTGTCTGTCTGTCTGTGTGCATATGTGGTGGAGGCTTTGTGAAGCTAAGACTTCATTTGGCTTAGTGGAAAACGGAACACATTTGGAGTGAAGGAATCTGTGTTCAAATCTTGAATCAGGTCTTCCTGGCTATGTCACCACAGACAAATCACTTGATATTTTGCATCCTATTTCTGAATCTGTGAAATAGGAGTCAAGATACTTTTACAGCCTATCTCATAGGGTTGTTATGAGGAAAGTACTTTGTAACATATAACATGGTATGAATGTGACTTATTATAAAGGCTGGAGATTTCCTTTAGTTGTTTTTTTCCCCTTAACACATTTGTATGTGAGGTGGGATTGGCCACTTGATTTTCTAGCTTTTTCATGATGACACAGGGCGCTGCTATAGCCAATACAAAGTGAAGGTGGAAAGAACTGTGAACCACTAGACTTTTCAAGTAGTTAGGAGGATTTATTTGGCTAATATGACATTGATTTGTTTTGGCTGTGCTTGAAATGTGCAGTCATTGCAAGTCAATAGAAATGAAGTCTCTTATTGAGCAGTAATGGTCATGGAGTATATTATCCTGAGAAATGGAAGGTAAAAAGTGTGGGAGAGAATGTGGAAAATGACAAAGAGTGCTAGTGTCCTTTGTATGGAGGAGGAGACAGGGTATTGGGATGTGTCTGAGGGAACATTTGAGTGGAATGATGTGGACAAACTCAAAAGAAAGAGAGCACGAGCTTGAGATCACAATCTTGAAAGCAATTATCCTAAGTGGGCAGTCAGTCAGTCATTAGCCCTGTTTGCCAGCACCTTCAGTAGGGGAGGATGGGTCTTTTGAAATGAAAGTGAAGAGAACCACAAAGAAGGTAAAAGAGTAGCTTGATGTCCTTGCTGGAAGCCTTGTAGGAGGTGTGGGAGGGATGGGGCTCTTCATCTCCTTCTACTGGGGCTGATTTTTGTGGTAAGTAGCATGAGTCTGAGAAGCAGTGAGAAGCAGGGATCAAACACTGAGGTCAAGAGAGTTATCATGCATCACTAGAAGACAATTAATGTCCCAGAAAAGATCTATCTGTGTGACTGTGGATTACATCCCTGCATTAGGGTGGAGGAGAACTTTACTTGATCTGATCCTAAATGCAAAGCTAGCTATGTCCGGACTTAGGCTCAAACCATGGGATAGAGCTTTCGCTTTCTTAGCTTTGCCTTTCACAGAGAAGAAAAGCCAGAATTATTCCCTTAGATTACTGATTCTTTTAGATCACTGTTTCTGTTCCCTGGAAGCCAGGTCAGAAAGTGGAATTGAAGTATAATTCTTCCTATTACTTAAAAGAGTCCTTTTGGAATACAAACGTATATAGCAATCTCTTCAGCATTAGAATATTCATCTCCCAACCTCTTCTGGAAAAAAAGAGCATGGCATATAATGTCAAAACAACTCTTTTTTTTTTATCATTTTCCCACTAACCTTGAAAAAACTTCAAGATTCTGCTTTTGGTATTTGCTACCCCTGTGCCTGTGGGTAATTCAATTAACCTCCTTAAGCCTCAGTTTCCTGTTGTGTAAAATGAGGAGATTGGACTAAATGGCTTCTGAGGTGTCTTCCAACTCCATATCTATTTGTCTATGATTTTCTCCAAAGAAGAGTCAGAAACAAAAATCATTTAGCTTGACAAAGGAGCTATACTCTGTTATGGGAGGTAGAATGTATTGTAAAAATAGAGCATTGTGGATAATCCCATACAATTAACTAGAAAAGCAAACTGATTAAACAAACTGGAATGTCTCTAAACATGATGGAGGGTCCAGGGGTCACCTAGATGTGGGAAGATTTAGCAAACAACCACTACAAATCTAGATAGGTTGATTTAACGCCATTTAAGGGGAGAAGGTAAGGTACTAATCTCCTAAGTGATTACAGGATCTAGATAGCATGGACAAAATATTTCACCATCTAAGTGGGCACAAATGTGAATAATTCCAAAAACTAATTAAGGAAAAATACAAAATAAAAATAGGAATGATGGGTTAATGGGTTCAATTTAATTGAACAAGCATTTCTTAAGTCAGTCAACAAGCATTTAATATGCTTACTATGTGCTAGGCACTTGACTAAGGATGAATAAAGTCTCAACTGTGCAGAGACCTCTGTGATAGGTGCTGGAGTGTCACAATGTTTAAATAAAACACACTCTCTACCCTCATGGAGACTAGTGGTGATATGGCATATATGCAAAACATATGTTACAAAATAACACATAGATTCATTAGAGAGGTGTAAAACTAAATTCTGTGTGTGGTCTGAAAAGGGAATGTGCATGAAAATATGGAATAGGTCATGAATATGTATGTTATCTTCTAGTAAAATAATATTCTTCAAGGAAAAGTCAGATTTTTGAATAAGAGAGGCAGCTAGGTGGTACATTGAACATTGGGCCTGGAATCAGGAAAATGAGTTCACATCTGGGCTCAGACACTTACTAGCAGTGTGACCCTGGGCAAGTCACTTAACTCTGCATCAGTTTCCTCAACTGTAAAACTGGAATAATAATAGCACCTAGCTCTCCAGGCTTTTATGAGGATCAAATAAAATGATATTTAATAAGGTACTTAGAGTGATGGGCACACAGTAGGTACTCAATAAATATTTTCCTTCCTTCCGTTCATTCAACCAACATTTATTTAATGAGCACCAAATATTTACAAAGAATAGTTTAGTGTCTGTGGAAATACAATGATACCTTTCCTTCAAATAATTTATAGAATAGAAAGGAGATGAGATTACAGAAACAACTGGAATATAGGAGAAGATGATAATCAATATGTAATAGTAACTACCATAGCCCCCCCCCCCCCACCTTCAGGCAGTCTCTTATATTTCATCCCTCTTCTAGAGTTCTTTAGTACCATTAAGAAGGTTTGAGGTATCTAGTCTCTGCCACTGGCTCAAGCCCCCATCATTGTGTCCCTCCTAATTTTAGGGGTCCAAGAACCCCAGTTCCTTTTAATCAGTTAACAGAGAAGCTTTTAGAAAAAAATATTTACTTCTAAGTTATAACAATAATAACCATACAAACATTTCCACTCTAATACCCCTCTTATCTCCTAGGTTTCTAGGGAGGGAAGAGCAATTAGGTTCACAGTGTAGTTCAGTTCCTATATAGCATCAGTCTTACCAACTTCCAAGTCCAAAGCCCTCCTGGGCTTATATCTGGAGTTTAACTTCTTAGGCCTTCCCCCTTGGGTTGGGAGCAATATCTAACTTGGAATACTGACTTCTAGGTTGCTATAGCTCAAGCTCTTGGGTCTGGCAATCCTCCATTCCTTGCTTCTATAATTGAAAAGGACAACAAAACAGACTCAAATCCCAAGACTATTTCTTGAGGCCACAGGGCCTAAGGAAAAGGAGAAGTTGACCCTTTCCCCAACCCTGACTTAATGCATCATGCCAATGCTTTGGATGATTGAGCTCTTCACTGGAAAGAGAGATTAACATTGTGCCAACTTCTCAGCCAATGGAAAGAACCCATTCCCATATTATGTGGTAGGGGAACATACAACATATCCTCTCAGAGGTTATTGGCATTTTGCACTTGGATGCCTCTATTTTGGGTCATCTGAGCAAGAAACAAAGCTTGGTATTTATGAAAAGCAAAAACAAAGGAGAGGTTCAAAGGAAAGCAAGCAAGACTTCTTGGAAGATGGAGCAATTTGAGCTGGAACTTGGAAGATGGGTAGGAGGGTTCCATTCTAAAGTAGTTGAGGGGCCATGCAAACTATTCTGATGTGTTTTTACTTGGACTTCCAAGATTGCTTTTACTTTTTGATTTCTGTAGATGAGTTCTTTCCCTAGATAATGACTATGCCCTACACAGTGTATTAAAAAAAGGTACTGCTTAAAAATAGATGCAATGCCTTGGGCAGCATCTAAACAAGTTGTGATACATGAACTTAATGGAATATTACTGTGCTGCAAGATATAATGAATAGGATGAATGGGAAGCATGGGAAGACATATGAACTGATACAAACTCAAGTAAGAAGAACTAGAAAAACAATATACAAAATGATGACAATGGAAACAGCAACAAATCAATAGAAACTGAAAGATGTGAAATAATGGCCAAGCTTACTCTCAAAGAAGAGATATAAGGAAGCAGCTCCCTCCAGCATCTTACACAATATGTCAGACTTTTTGGAAATGTTGGTTAGTTTTACTGAACTGTATGCTCTCATGCTCTCATGTGCTCTCTCTCTCTCTCTCTCTCTCTCTCTCTCTCTCTCTCTCTCTCTCTCTCTCTCTCTCTCATTCCTTGAGAGGAAAAATGTAGGTAATATATTTATTTTTAAATGAGTATTACTTTGTAGGTAGGTAACACCAAATGTATTTCACCACATTTTATTTATGGGTCAAAGATTTTGATTCCTTATCCAGATAAGCAATGAATTCATTTGAGAAAAGGGAGAGAGATACTGACAGCCAAACAGAGATAGACAGAGACAGAAAGAGGAGAGCAGAGGATAGCAGAGGAGAGGAGAGAGGTAAGAGTGGGGGAGAAGGAAAAGATGAAAATAAAGGAGTTAGGGAGACAGAAACAGAAAGTTAGACTGAGATTTTTATTGCTTTTCCAAAATATGGAATTCATACTTTTGCATTTCTGCATCCCTAACAGTACATTAGATTTCAACCTGGGGCTTGGTTTCCATTGTGCTTGTCAGCATGCTTGAGTATTGGGATTTCAAGGACACTGTTTGTTTTTCTTCTCAGAGAATAGGGTTATAGGGTTTGGTGTTCATCCTCTGGCAAAACAGTGCACCGAGTGTATAGTGCATGCTGTTGGAGAAGCAAACATATGTAGCTGCTCACTTCAGGTCATTAATAATTCTAAAAGGGATGCCTAGTAACCCTTGCTTGCACTCTCAGCCGTCAGAACTTAGGACATTTTCTAATTCACTCCGTTGGAAGAGAGACTGGGATTCCATCCCCATTCTAATGTGGTTCTGCTCAAATCTGCCCTATATCTCAGCTCCTACCTGCATTAATGCATCCACCCTCCCTTCCCCCTAGTATTACCCTAGTTATGCATGAGGTCTGTCTACTGCCTCAGATGCTATACATCCTACAATTCTATTTCAAGAAGTAAGCCAGTCATTCAGTACAATGAGAACTAGGGTAAAAGGGTCAGGATGGATGGGAAAGAACAATATAGGAGGAGCTAAACTTCCAAGATGAAAGGCACAGTACAATCCTGTTTTCTGTGTATTTATCATGTCATCCACACGTAGTTATGAGCCTACATTAAGTGTTACTATCAGCAGAACTAACATATTCTATTTAATTCAACAAGCATTTGGATGGCTATGATGAGCGATGATCTGTTCTAGGCTCTGAGGCACAACGATAGCTCTGCCCTAAAGAAGCTTACAATCTAGTAAGGGAGTGATAAAACAAATACACAAATAATTATAATTCAATTATTCGGTTCATTGTAGACAAGAAAGTAACGTGTATGATTCAAGAAAATCAAAATAACTTATAGCTGGAGGGATCAGGAAAGCTTTCATAGAAGAGGCAATTCCCCAATCAGACCCTAGAAGAAAGGTAAGGATTTCAAAAGGCAGCGACAGAGGGAGACTATTCTAGGAGTTGAATACAGCATAGACTTTTCTTATTCTTTGGTCATTTCAGTCCTGTCTGACTCTTTGTGACTCCATGTGGGCTTTTCTTGGCAAAGATACTGGAGTGGTTTGCCATTTCTTTCTCCAGCTAATTTTTACAGATGAGGAAACTGAGGCAAAAAGGGCTAAGTAGGTTTGTTCAGGGTCACACAGCTGAGTAGATGCATTTGAATTCAAGGAAGATGAGACGTCTTGACTCCGAGGGCCAGTGCTCTTATCTGCTGTGCCCACCTAGCTGCCCCCAAAGTGAATAGCATGGACTTTGGGGGTGGAAATGAAAAGACAATATTGGGGAATGGGGAATGGCTTAATTTATTTACAATGTAGATTGTGAAAGGAAGTAATATGTTTGCTAAGGCCTGTAAATGTAGGATGGTGCCAGATTGTTGGGACCTTTGAGGTCTTCAGGGTAATGAGATTGTATTATTTCAGTAAGCAATTGGAGCCATGAGAAGGATTTTTATCTGAGGAGTGATAAAATCTGACTTATTAGGGAAATTACTTTGTCAGTGATACGGAAGATGTAGAAAGAGGGTTGAATAGGACTGGAAGGACAGTACCCTGTGGCTGTGTTTTCAGAGAAGTACAAAGAGACACCAATTGGAAGATTAATACAGTAGTCAAGGAAGAAGGTCATGAGGGTCTGAGCTAGGGTGGTGGTAGGGGAGAGGAATGTGTAACCCAGAAACATCCTGAAGTTCTAGGCTCACAGAACAGAAAGAGGCAAAGGTTCTAACAGCTTTCTCAACCATTACATATATAAGGAACAGGAGATGAGGGTGGGAGTGGAGTTGATGGAGATTGGTGAACTGCTTTTTTTTTCTCCATTACCTACTGGGCTATGCTCCTCACTTCACATACAGTGTTAGATGACCATTGATGGCTATAGCTTTTGGTCCCAATGTGGCACCAGATCAGTAAAAGGAACCTGGGAAATTCTGGTAGAACAGTCAGCAGTGATATCGGCAATAATCCAGCCCCAATGCCTTTCTTATGGCATGAAGGGGTTAATGCACGCAGATGGCTGCAAAACCCCCAAGCAGTCAGCATACTGTAAAGCCATATTAACATTACTGTTTTTTGAATACCATGTCTTGTAAACCCCAGGACATGACAGGCCTCTTTAGAATTGCCTTTGACTGTGTTGTAGATTCCATGGAAAGGGGGAGGGAGGGATTAAGGGGCAGATACTCTAAGGGGAGGGGGACGGAAGTAGTGACCAAAACCACAGAATTAGAAGGCTTTAGGAAGAATAAAGATTCTTAAACACATATGCATGTATCTAATTTCTTGCTTTTGGAGACTGTCCTGTAGGCATGACATAATTAACCAAGATTTGGGGAGAAGGGGGTCGCTAACTAAGACAATCTGATTGTTGTGAGCTATGTGCAAAGAGCAATTCTCCATAGCTGTATTTTCTGAGAACTACTAAGTGGAGATGAGTTGGCAATGGAAGACAATACAGACTTTCTGGCGGGCTGCCATTATGGTCAAGTCAGAACTTCCTTCCATACTTAGATAAATCTTTCTCATTATCATTCTTATTTTTAGTTTTGCCAATATTGGGAAGCCTATTTCAATAAGAGAATGCTATGTATACAGATCCTCTTGCCACATCCTCAGGAGAGATTTGTGTGTAACTCCCTGTGTGTCCCTCTCTGTCTTTCTTCCACTGCAGTGATTCTTTATAGTGTGTGTGTGTGTGTGTGTGTGTATGTGTGTGTTTTCCTTCCTACTGAGAGGAGTAGGGGTTTCCCCTTGGGATTGCTTCTGAGAGGAGCAAATTTTTAACAAACACTTTTAGAAAGTTGCTCTATGACCAGCTCTCGAGATGGTGTCATTTCAGAAACACACACACACACACACACACACACACACACACACACACAAAACCAAACAACAACACCAGACAAGCTTAAGAGTCTAGCCCACAGACACACTATAGAGCTTGTCAACGTACTCTCTAGGCTTGGAGGACTGATGTTTAAGTGTGACTTGCTCTGAGTACCTCAGGGTTTTTTGGTCATTTGCATAAGAAAACAGAATTTGGCAGTTCTCTGAGCTGAAGGTTTTCTATCTTAGAAAGACGTCTTGACAAAAATAGGGAAATGCCCACAGACTATATTTCAATTTAACCAGGAAAAATATGATCCTAAGAGCTTTCGCTTCTCCTGATATATTTGGGCATCTTGAGATACCCATCCCAGAAAATTAGGGACAGAAAGTCTTATTTCCATGGGGTTCCTGTACAATCTACTGGAATAACTATTTGAATAATAAACTCCCAGTGAGATGCAAACCAGGCCCCATGGGAGAGGAGGGGCGGGGGAAGAGGGGAGAGACAAGGGGGAAAGGAAAAAAAAAACCCAAAACATTTATGGCAAGTGCCTACTATGTGCCAGACCCTGTCCATTAGGGATAGTCATCTGCAAAGTCACTTTGGCTCCTTTGAATTAAAAAAGAACAAAACAAAATGCAACAACTTCTACTGGGAATGGCCAAGCAATGAATATTGTAAACTTTGACTTCTTTGTAGATAGGTAAAATGAGGAAAGTAGAATGATTCAAATATGCCTGGGGCAGACATTCAAAGTGGCTTGACCTGAAGCAATCCTTAAAAACTTTGAGCCCAAAATTTCACAAAGATGTTCTCCAAGCAAACCATTAAGGTAAATTCAGCTCTGAAGAAAAGCATCATTAGTTTTTCTTGTCTGGTCGCCCTGACTCCTGTAGTGGCCTAAGTTGACTTCTGATGGCCACGAGTAACTGCTTGTCTGTGGGATCTGAGCCACACCTCCTGCTGGACGGAGAGGAGGGGCTAGTGGATGAGATACCACAAAAACTTTCACTTGTCAGCAGTTTCTATGTTCTATCCTTAGCTTCTTCATCTGCTAGCATCTCTGCCAGGGTAGACTATTTCTTCTTTGATGGGCCCCTATAAACAATATAGGAAAACACACCCCCCCCCCCCCCCCCCCCCCCCCCGGAGACTCCTGGAATCTCAGCACAACAGCAATTAGGTCTGGAGGGTATGGAGAGGGTCTGCTTATGATTTCTGCAGCACCGGCATTCTTTTCTTAGTATAGCTGTTATCCTGAATACATGTTACCAGTGTCATTGAGTCAGTTCTAATTGGCTGAGAAGAGTCTTGAAATGTCAGAGAAAGATTTATCATCTCTCAGAACAGATTCTCCTGTAACTAATCTCACTGTAAGCCACTGGATAATAGCTTGTATGGAAAACAATACACAGCCCCTGATGCCTTTTTATTTCAACACAGTCTTCATATGGTTGTGGAAGCAAAAGGGAACCAAGAGGAGGATGGCAGTCCTTTGACCTGACTTTTAGGCTATTTGGCAGAGTAAAGAACCGAATTGATTTGGGTAGGGGATGGCAATCTCCATTTTTTCCCCGTGCAGCTCTCATTGACCTTTAGTGTGAATGTGAGAGTCAGATCATTAGAGAGACTTCACTTTTTGTCTTTTCAGGAAATGTGGGACTTAACATCTGACAGGTCTGGTTATACACCCATATCAATATGTATACGTTACACAGTTGTAATCTCTTATTTGGAAAAGGACTTCAGGGATCATCTAGTACTTAGTTACATAGGTTCTTAACCTTATTTTGTGTCTTATGGGCCCCATTGGCAATCTGGTAAAGCTTATGGAACTCTTTTCAGAATGATGTTTTTGAATGCATAAATTAAAATACATAGGATTACAAAGGAAGCCAAAGGTTGGCAGAAAGAGCATGTATTTTTCCCATTCGAATTCACAGACCGCCCTGAAACCTATGCATGGAACACTTTTTGGTCTGTAGGCTCTCAGTTAAAGAACCACTGATACAGTTCAACCAGAAAGGCCCACATAACCTTTCTAACAAGTAGCCAGCCAATCTTAGCTTGAAAATCTCTGGTAGTAGTAAAACTTTGCCTTCTAAGGTAGCCCATGCTGTCCATGCTTTTGTAAAACAGCTCTAATTGTTCAAATGTTTCTCATTATTTAAATCCTAAATCTTCCTCCTTACTGTTTTCACTTACTACTCCTAGTTCCGTCTTATAGCACCAAGAAGAACAAATCTAATTCCTCTTCCAACTGACAACCCTTCAAATATTTGAATACTACAATCATGTCCTCTTTATCTTATCTTCTGTTATCTAGATTTAGCATCTTCAGTTTCTTTGGCTAAGCTCTTATAGGTCATTATCTCAATTACTCCCAGCCTATGTTTGGTTTCCTAAGGGAATATGTTCCTATTTAAAATAGCCTTTTCCCCCCTTTAAACTAGTCTCAGCACCAATAATTTATAACCCAGAAACTCATAAATTATGAAAACACAAAAAGGAATCCTATTGACCATATTTGAAATACTCAACAATTTATTCCAGTGTCCGAGGTATTCCCACTCCCTTCCTACAATTCAAAGCAGCTCAACAAATGTCTAACACTTTCTCTTGGACTGATCATTTTATACATATAGTACATGCTTAGCAAGTGAGTAAATGATAAGCCAAAGGTCAGGCAAAATCACTGCTATGTACAACTATATGTGTGTATATTATAAGTATGCATATAGTATATGCATGTGCATATGTGTATGTGTGTATATATGTGTAAATATATTTTTTCAACTCCACATGAATTATTAAGCACTAATTATGTGTAAGAGACTACAATAGCAAAAAAAGAGATTTCCTCAAGGAGTTAACATTCTATTGGGGAGAGGCAGATGGGTGCTACAACATATACACAGATAAGTTAATAAAAAAAAATATATAGAACCCAGTTTGGGGAGGGGATTCCTTCTCTCCTCTCTCCAATCTATTAGCAAAGGCATCAGAGCACAGGATGCCACCTTCTTCATCAAGATTTTCCTGCTCTTTACCAGTTGGTAATGGCTTTCCTTCCATTCTTGAAATTATTTAGTATTTTCTTTGTATATAATTCGTAGTTCCTTATTGATTTTATAGGTTTAGTAGCAATTTGATATGTTCCATAATAAAGGATAAGGAAAGCTCATATCATTGAAATACATAGTAAAAAAAAAAAAAGAAAAGAAAATTGGCCTAAACCCTTTCCCACTCAACCTTATACCAGACTGTTTATAAGTAGCCAGATTTATCTCACTGACTGGGGAGAGTCCCCTCTCTTCTCCCCACTCTTATAATCTCTTTAAGTGCCAAGAAATTGGGGGTTGGGAGTGGGGAAGGAGGGAGAAATGACATCTTGAAGGCAGACAGCAGGAGAGAAGGCATGGGATAAAGAGAGCTAACATCATCAGCCTCTAAATAACTAAGAGTTGGCTAAAAACTAAATAGGAATCTCTGTGATGCCACAGGTAACCTTGAACTTGTTGGCATCTAACTGAACTAAAGCAAACAGTGATGACCCTAGTACATGTATAATCAATGATATGACCTCAATAAATAGAGTTTCTTTTTTTAAAAGGCAACAGAAACAATATTATTGATTGCCCCAACCAGACATATGCTAAGTAGATGCATTAAGCCTGCTTAATGAGGATCCGATGTTAAAACAGCTGTCCTTCAGTGGTAACCTGTGTTTAGTACCACCCCTGCTTTCTAAGTATTTCTTTTCTTCCTCTAAAATACTAGCTGGCTTTCATAGACCACTCATCAGAGCTTGTTATACTAACATCTTTGTCTAGGTTCCCCACACTTACTTGTTCAGGGAGTTGTCCCCAAACAGAATAGAAGTTCTTTAGAGAGTCCCAAGTTGCCATCAGCCTCTGGTCAATGATTCTTCTATTTTTTTTTCCTTTTCCTTATCTGAGAGAATGAGATCGTGAGTAATATGAAGGTTCTTTCTTTTTATACACAATCCCTTGGTTTATACCTGATACCCTAAGTTGCATTTTTATGTGCTCCTCTTTCAGATTGCCTCCTAGAATGTGGCTCCTCATCAAACAAGGAGCTAGTGAGCTCCCACTCACATATGGTACTATCAAAGACATATTAAAAGACAGAGAGAAGATCTTTTTCCCGCCTTCAAAGAAATAATGTAAATAGCACCTGGTATCATGCTGCAGATCCACAGGATGCTCAGTAAACGTTTATTGATAATGATCAGAGACAAGCATAAACAGTTATCTTTTCCCATCTTCTACCTTCTTGGCTCAGGATATGTTTTGAAGGTGGAAACATATACTACTATTTTGCATTCATCTGAGATGTTATCAAGCCGAATTGACACAGAAGGCTTGAAGTCTCATGTCTTCTGTTTAATATCAGGAGTGCACATGGCAGAGGAAGAGGACAGATAGAAAACCTTGCCTTGGCCAAGAGGACTTTGGTATCTTTTAATCTCATTGAATCTCTGTGGACTCATCTGTCTAGATTGTGTTTTCTGAGAATGGCAAATGAGGGCCACATGTGATGATGACACTCTACACAGACCACTGGGAACAAAACATGCTAGCTGGTAGAGTACATTATTCCATAGTGGATAGAAGGCAAAAGGTTTAGACTGTTAGTGAAAGTCAGGATCTAACCTCTATTGATTTGCAGGGCTCTGTGTTCTGCACAGCTCAACACCAGGGATATCAGGGTAACTGCTACTGGGTGACCCAAGCAGCAGGGACCAACCATTCCAAAAAATGAACAGCTTTTTCCAACACACAAATATCTTGCTAATTAGCAATTAGCTGTTAAGGGAGAAGAAACAAGGGGGGAGCAGAGGCTGTGAAATAGTCTCCTAAGAGACGTGACAAAAGCCGCCGCGCTTCCCTCACTTAAAGTAAGCCAGAGAGAAGCTGGGAGTCTTTTCATTTGGGCAAGATATCTCAGGCTATTTTTCTAAATGTTTTAGATTCAGCAAAGGACCCCAATGCATTCTGCCAAGTACTTTTCCCTTTAATTTTTAAATGCATTCAAATTTCAAGGGGAATTTAATCCGTATGTTTCTGGTTCTTTTACACTTAACTCATCAAAATGTTGTTCTCTAAGAGCTGTTTGATCTGTAAGGCTTATGAGCCTTTGTTATAAGCCTTTTCAAAGCCTCTTTCTCAACCTTAGTGCCCCCCTCCTATAAAATTGGAAAGTGGCATTTTGCCAGTTCTGAATGGGATTTGAATGAGGGGAGGTCCAAGTTTGGTTATCAACTCAGAAACTCAGGATTATCTGACCATGGCCAAGAAAATACTCCTGGAACCTTGCAGAATGGCAGGGCAGAAAAAGATTAAGGAGATAAGACAGGAGGGCAATTTTTGTTGTGAACCTTTGAGAAAGTAAAAAGATCACTCAATAGGCCCTTCACATATTTAATGCACACTGGGTATATGTGGGTTGAGGAGGAATGTGAACAAATTGGAATATTTTAGTGATTTTCCCTTCCTTCCCTGTGGCAAATGTTAAGTAAATGCAGAGTCCTCAGATGACTCAGGCTAGTCCCTTATATCCATTGTAACCCAGCTAGGCATTGCCATTAAAGGGATATCCAAGGCTATATTGTCCTTGGCCCTCCCAGTGGGTCAGCAACTGAGAATGAGCTCCCCAACTTTGAAAGACATAATTTTAATTTGCCAAATGAATGAATGTGCAGTCACTGCAACATCCATCAGCCAGCTGTGCTCGCATTGCCCACCCAAAAGAGACTAGACAGTGCTAATCTGCCTTATCTTGCTACTAAAAGCCCAGTGCCAAAAGAATGATGAGTGGATTAAATATTTTTCATGAATTCCCCAGAAGCCAAAGATACACAGCTTATCTTAATAATGGCCATTCTCTACCACTGAGCAGAAGCAGTTCTGATCCTTGGGCAACTTCCTGATTTCTGAATGGGAAGGAAAGGCACCATGATATGGAGATATTATGTCTTTTTCCACCTTCACCTAATATGTGGACATGGCCAAACCAATTGGCTTAGTATTATTTAAATGCAAGTTCCTTGAGGGAAGGGACTGTTTTTGTCCCTCTCCCCTGTAAAAATAGACATCAGATACTCATTTAATCTCCAAATATCTAAAAATGGAACTGCTAGTATTGCTAAAAGTGTACTTTGATATCTTTCTAATGGGACTTTTCAATGTGATTGGTCCTGAATAGATACATTTCTTTAAACCTCCCATGTAATGTGGGACTTTGTTCACATTTGCTGTCAGACTTTTCATATTGCACTAAGAGAATTAACCAATCCCAAAGCTGGACACAAAAATGCTTCAAAGATGTCTTTCTATTTTACCCCTTCTATTTAACTTGCAGGGAGTATGCCTCAAGCTTGCTTGTTCATCAAGACTCTCTTGCTACCATTTTTGACATTTGGAAAATTCACTCTGGCCACCATGCCCCTGCAGAATAAGGAAAGGGGTCAAGGAACACTACAGGTCAAGAAAGAAACATCAGCTCTGTTTCTGGTACTGGATAGGGATATGGACTCCAGGAACTGGGAAATAAAAGTCTCTTTAAGCAGCAGAGCAGCATTCCTCTCTCCGCCCCCCCCCATTATTATGTTGATTATTATTATTTTTCTGGTTACCATGGAAACAACCATATCAAGAGAACAAAAAAGCCAGAAAGGTTAGAGGGATGAGACAGCCCCCATATGCTTAAGAAGACTATGTGTATGCGTGTCTGTATATGCGCTTTATTCTCTAGCACACTGCTGGGTCAGGGGAAATTGTTATGTTTATTCACGGCATTTGTTACAATTGGGCTCAACAAGGAGACAACTATCAGCTTTCAGCAATTAGGGAGCCTTTGTAATGACAGCTTCATCAGATTAATAGTGAGAGAAGGGAAGGAAGAGATGGAGACATAAGGAATGTGAGCCAGATGAGTGTCAGAGAAGAAGATATAACTCAAAAATAGAGTCGCCCTTCCAGCTCTTCCTTCTCATTTTAATAGGATAGGAATTAATCTGTATGTTTCCCATTTGGTTTTAATGGGGCATGTTAAAGGCAGATGCCTTACAGGCCTGAAAGTCCTTGGGCTCTGTCTTTGCTTCCTTCACCTATGCATTTCTGCTGAGTTTTTTTTTTTTTAATCTTGTGTCTAATTTCTTGGGTGGTTAGTAGTGGGTAATTTGTCTATGTGTAAGCCCTGACATGGACATCCTTGGCCCCTCCAATTCAGAATGAGAAAAAAAAAAAGAGTTGGCCTCCTTAGGCACAGAGATTTACTAAGGAGGTTTCTTTTTTTTTTTTTTTGTGAGGCAGTTGGGGTTAAGTGACTTGCCCAGGGTCACACAGCTAGGAAGTGTCAAGTGTCTGAGGCTGGATTTGAACTCAGGTCCTTCTGAATCCAGGGCCGATACTCTATCCACTGCGCCACCTAGCTGCCCCAACTAAGGAGGTTTCTTAAAGAAGAACAGATTGGGCAACTCCTTTCACATCTTTGAACTACGCAGAAGCCACACCCCAGTAAAACCATCTAGGCAGATGGGCTGAACCAGGTTGAGGGTAACTGAGAGGCCTCAAATCCATCAGTGACTTAGCTGGATGTCTATCCTAAGCATACAATAACTTCCCCCACTAGAAGGGGTGAATGAGAACAATTTTTTTCCAGTGACCATGAAGGAGACTAGAGCAGGCACTGTGAAGCACTTAGAGCTTGGTCAGGCTTCCAAGATGCCAAGGTCATCCACTGCATCCTGGGCCATCATCAGTCCTGACTTTTGTCTTGAAATTGGATTCAGTTTCTCTAAAAGCGAAAGTGAAACTGATGACTGTGCAACCCTGCCTCAATTAAATCCAATTCACAAACGAGTCAAGACATGACCCTGTGATGCCATTGATCCTCTTAGAAAACAACGAATAAACAACAGTAAAATGGAGATCCCTTCCTCATAGTGTTGTTGTAAGGCTCAAGTGATCTTCGAGCATCATTTGTGACAATAAAATGCTCTCCAAATATATACATTTTTTTTTCTTGTGGAATTTCCTTAGTATGAGACAGCAGTTTTCAAACTTTTTGGTCTCAGGACCTGTTTTCATTCTTAGAAAATCAATCCCAAAGAGCTTTTGTTTATGTGGGTATTATCTAATAATATTTATCATATTAGAAGTTGTTGTTCATTTGTTTCAGTGTTTCTGGCTCTTCATGACCCCATTTGGGGTTTTCTTGGCAAAGATCATGGAGTAGTTTGCCATTTCCTTCTCTAACTCATTTTACAGATGAGGAGACTGAGGCAAACAAGGTTAAATGACTTGCCCAGAGTCACACAGCTGGTAAGCGTCTCAGGTATAATTTGAATTGAGGAAGTCTTCCTGACTCCAGGCCCAGTGCTCTATCCACTCCACCACCTAGCTCCCCTTCTGCAAAATACTACTCAAAATAAATAGTAATGATCTTCCCTGTCCAGCAGAAGAACCCTAAAGGCTGAGTTACTCTGAACTGTGTATCACCTTGTAACTTAGGAGGCATTAGGCTTTAAATAAGAATTTGAAAATAAAAGACACAGGAAAAAGATATGAATCCCTGAGTCTCAGAGCTGGAGCATTCTATTTTATTTTATTTTTTTAGTGAAGCAATTGGGGTTAAGTGACTTGCCCAGGGTCACACAGCTAGTAAGTGTTAAGTGTCTGAGGCAGGATTTGAACTCAGGTCCTCCGGAATCTAGGGCCAATGCTCTATCCACTGTGCCACCTAGCTGCCCCCGAGCTGGGGCATTCTAATTGGCTTTTGAGTTGAGAACCCTTAGGTCAATAACATCCATGGAAATCCCCAGCGTCATGGTGGAGGGTTCTCCCTGGATGGGAGGGGAATAGGAGGCACAGGGCCCTTTTCTATCCTCCTATCTCTAGTCCTGTTTCAGCCTCCTTTCCTTGCCACAGACAAATAAAACACTGCCAAGCATGAGTGACAGACCTTTTCTCCACTCCAAACAAATACTCCAAATGGAATTGTTCATAAACTTCTCTTCCAGCTGTTGGTGTCACTGCCCAGAACTTGCCCCCTGAACCCTTTACTACAAGTTTTTTTTTTTTTTTTTCTGAGTGATTTTTGCTTCCTGCCCAATGGCCTTTGATTACAGGGAGCAACTTGGGTACACATTATCAGAGTAACAGAGTGTGTTGTAATTGGCTGAGAATCGGTCTTGAAATGTCAAGAAAAGATTTATTTCCCAGTGCAGCCTCTCTAGGTGCTAATTTTGCTATAGGCCTCTGGATAATAGTTCCTGCACACAATGGGCAAGAGTTCCTAATCAGAATACAGGGCTGTAATTGGGTTGAAGGGATTTTAAATCATTAAAGTTGCATTTAGAAAGGGGAATAGAAATAGAACCCCAAGATTGAATGACTCACTTAGTATTTAATGAGGGAGTCATGGAGTATTACTTATAATATTCTCTTAATGATCTTACAAGCAATGTAGCTCCCCTCCTCCCTCTAGGGTCTATTCATAAACCAAAATTCTGCAGTCTCAGTTCCCCCATTCCAGAGCTATTAATTACTCACCTATCACAAAGTAATTGGGCTCTGCCTGACCAGCAGAAGCTAAGATTTCTGTCCTCACTATTTCCTTATTCTTTGCCTTCTTTCCCTTTTCTTGGTAGGGCTTTTTCATTAAGAGGAGGTGGTGTTTCCTGAACCATAAATCATATTGTAGTTTTTGAAAGACCCGGCTCTCTGCTAGGTTACAAAAGGGTTATAAAAGCAGTGTTGGAAGGGCCTAAGAGGAATGATGTGTCAGAGGCAGAAAGTGAAAACACTTTGGATGGAATAAACTGAAGCTATGTGTTTCCAAAGATGTTCCTGGTTGAGACATTCTGGTGTCCCACTTAGGGTTTTGAATCACCTAGTTGGGCTGTCTGTTCTGATTGGATTAATAGTGCAATTATCCAGTTTCCATGTCAATGTGTAGGCATAACGATAATGAATTTTCTGTATCAGGGGTTGGCAACCTCTGGTATCTGAAGCAATTTCAGCTGGCACTTACCTCTAGTAACCACCTCAAATCTTAAACACTGAAAGACATCTGGGGCCAAGACATCTGAGGGCAAGAATTGGTTTGGTTTTGACTTTGCCAGCAAATGGCATTTTAGGGAAAGAGTTTGAGGGGAGGAAGAAGGAAATTCAGACCTATGAGTTCATGGGAGGGGGAGAGAGGGAGAGGGGATACTTTTAGTATGGAAATTCCTTCCTTTGTGTGGATTTGGTAAGGTAGAATTTGGCCTGGAGCACTGAGAAATTGAAATAACCTGTCCATTAATACACAGCTCCTGTGTGTTGGGGGCAAAACTTGAACCCAGCTCTTCCTGACTGCAAGTCCTGCCCAACACTATGCTACTCAGTTTCTTCTGTTCTTGTGTGCTAAGTATTTAATAAATGTTTGTGGAAATTAATTGAATTCAATTTGAAGGGGTCCTGTATGGCTGACCCTTTTCGAATTCCTGAATTCCTAAAACAGCTCTCAAACCTAATGGGGTGTGTGTGTGTATATGTGTGTGTGTGTGTGTGTGTGTGTTTGTATGTGACCCTGATACCTGCAGTATCTGTTATACTTCCTTTTTTAATAGAATTTTATTTTCCAAAATATATGTAAAAACAAAATTTTAAAATCAATTTTTTAAAAACTTTGTGTTCCAACTTCTCTTCCCCCCACCTCCATTCGCACCCCCCACCCACAAGAACTCAAGCAATTCAAAATAAGTTATACATGAGTAGTCATGGAAAAATTCCCATATTAGCTAGTTGTGAGAGAAAACAGTCAAAAACCCCCAAAACTTCAGATTAAGGAGTTATCAAAGAGGAAAAGAAAAAAATTTTTAAGGTGTTTCTATCTATTTTCAGATACTATCAGTTCTTTCTCTGCAGATGGGCTGCAATCTTCTTAAGTCCTTCAGGATTATATTGGATCATTGCCTTGCTGAAAATAACCACATGCTTCCCAGCAGATCATCCTCCACTATTGCTGTTATTTTGTATACAGTACATTTCACTCTGCTTCAGTTCATGTAGGTCTTTCCAGGTTTTTCTGATAGTATCCTGTTCATCATAACCTGTATCTAGTACCTTAAGCTTGACAGAGAATTTTCTTCATAAAAGCCCAGCAAAGTAGGTACCATACGTTTTGCCATCACAATCAATCATCATAACTAGTTCCCTCCATCCCACTTCCTTCCCATGACATTTACTCTCTCTTCTTTTTTCCTATTCCTCCTCAGAAGTTTCCATGTATAATTACAGAGTTGGGAAGCATGAGAAAGAATTGGGCTCTTGTAAGTTAACATGGGTGAACATCACCCATGTCATATCAGGCTGCTGATTCCTTATCAGGATCTGGAATCTCTAGAAAGTTCTGACCTTATTTTAGCCAGAAGACTGAGCATTTGTAACTCATGGAATCTTTAAAATTGAGAATTTGGGGGTAGCAATTCTTATTCTGCTTATATGAAGCTGGTGAAAATAACTTTAGTTTCTTTGAATTCCCCCAAATTACTGATTTTTTTCTATGACTCTTCCAGACTATTGCATTGCTAATCCTGGTCATCTTGATCTATTACAGACTCTAAGAATTATAGAATTTTAGAGTGGAAAGTCACTATGGAGGTCATTTGGTCCAACCCATATTTGGAATAAGAAAACAAAAAGAATCTTCACTATGGCGTATCTGAATAGTGGTCATACAGTCTCTGTTTGAAGACCTCCAATGAGGAGGAACCCAGTAATTCAAGAGGCAGCACATTCCACTTTGTGATTGCTTCCATTAATAGTTAGGAAGTTGCAATTATTTGGGGTGCTTTTGTTTGTTTGTATTGCTTTTGTTTTTGTTTTCCCCTTTTCTCAATCAACCCTATGTATGCTTCTTTGCCATTCCCACCTTTTTTTCCTAATTCTTCCTTCTGGAGCTAGGTAGGACAAATCTATTCCCTCTTCCACATGGCAGTTGTTCACATAATTGAAAATGGGTGTCATGTTCCTCCCACGTCTTCTGTTTTCTGAGCTAAATATCCTTGGTGCCTTTATTGAGTCCTCATAAGACATGGACCCAAGGTCCTTGACCATCCTAATTACCTTTCTTACATGGTTTCCAAGTTATCAATGTTTCTTAAAATATGTTACCCCCAACTGAACACTATCTATAGACTGACTAGAGAAGAATGTATCACCTCCTTATTCCTAGATGCCATGTCACTGTTATATCCCAAGCTCACTTTATTTTCTTGTCTTGCATATCACACCATTGAATCATATTGAGTTTACATAAGAATAAAAAATACCTTCCAATATTGTTTAGACAAACTTCTGTCTAACCATAGCTCCCTCATCTTGTACTTGTGAAAAAGAGTTTTTTAACCCAAGCATTAGATTTTATATTTACCTCTATTTAATTTAATCTCATTCAATTCAACCCAATATTCTAGCTTGTCAAGATATTTGTAGATCCTGATTTCATCATCAATTATGATATGTTAATTATCCCTCCAAGCTTTGTGTTATCTTTAGCTATCACATTTGAAAATCCATAAGAACCAAGATAAGCTACCAACCCTTTCATGAACTTCTGTGGACAAATCTTAGAGAAATTTTTTCTCTAAGAGTATCTTCCATGAATAAGAGCTTCCTACCCATTAACATGTAGGATAGATTTGTATGGCAAGCATAATCTAGACCAGATGTATTTTGAGTTCCCTTTGAACTACAAGATTCTATGATTCTCTGTATATTGTACCTAAGACATTTCTGAGCATCTTTCTACTTGGACTTCAGATCCACTTGATGCTCCTCTGAGCTGCCTAGCCTTCCAAGGAAATTTTGCATTAAGGAATGGAGGGACCCATGGTAGCTATATAAAATTTGTTTCCCAAAGAAAGACCTCATTAGTAACTCTGTCTTTTTTGTAGCTAATACAGAAAAGGATGTAGGATTATAGTTTTTATAGCATGTGATTTATTTTATTATTGTTAATTGTTATTGTTATCGTTAGGGGGCAGCTAGGTGGCATAGTGAATAAAACACTGGCCCTAGATTCAGGAAGACCTAAGTTCAAATCCATCCTCAGACACTAGATACTTACTAGCTGTGTGACCCTGGGCAAGTCACTTAATCCTCATTGCCCCCAACAAAAAAAAAATTGTTATGTTATTTCATCATGAGAAGGTTGAATACCACCAAGTGCTTCATTCCTTAACCACAAAAAAGTCATAAATTTATGGAAGGGTGGAGAGGGTGGAAAAGGTAAGGAATAAACCTTATTTAAAGTAACTAGTATTACGTATAGCAGTTACTATAGTGGCTATGCCAGGTACGATGCCAAGACCTACACAAATATGTCATTTGATCCTCATGACAACCCTGGGGGGTAGATGCTATTATTATCCCAATTTTACAGTTGAGGAAATAGAGGCAGAGAGAAGTTAAGTGACTTGCCCAGGGTCCTGTAATGAATCGATGTCTGAGGTCAGATTTGAGCTCAGTTGTTCCTGATTCCAGGCCCATATTCTATCCCCTGTGTCAGTGTATCAGAGTAAAAAAAATATCCATGCCAGATAAAACCAAGAAAATGGGCTATGTTGGTGCATATTATTGTTAGTATTTTATAATAATAATATTTGACATTCATGGTGTTTTACGCATATAATCTCTTTTGATCCTTACAATAACCCTATGACATAGATAATGCAGTCACTAATATTCCTGCTTTACAGCTGAGAAAACTGATGCTCATTGAGGTCAAACAACTTAAGTCACTTGCCCAGAGCCACAAAACTCATCAGTGTCAGAGGCAGAATTCAATCCCAAGTTTTGCTCATTCCAAGTTCAGCTTTCTATTCACTCTGCCCCGTTGCTTCTCAATATCTATGAAATAATATAGCATTAAAGTATTCTCTATATTCTTGTATAAAATAATGTGCAATATATTATGATTTATTATCCTGACATGGTGATTTATGATTTACGCAGTACTTTCACATAAATTGTTCGCACATTTATTCCTCACCACCCTGTAAGGTAGATAGGGCATGCATTAACATTTCCCTTTTTTATGTGAGGAAATAAAAGTATGACTTTACTTAGATCACAGAGCTAATGAAACTGGACTTGAACTCAAGTCTTAAGTCTAGGACTTTTTTCCACAATGTCAAACTGCCTCTGATATCCTACAAGATCAAGAAGAGTCTTGTAACCAAACATGAGTCAGACTAGGCGCTTCAAAAATGGCATATTTCATTCCCTTTTCTTCCCCTGGAGGTAATCAGGGTTAAGTGACTTGCCCAAAGTCACAGAGCTAATGCACGTCTAAGGTCATATTTGAACTCATTTCCTCCTGACTCCACAGCCAGTGCTCTATCCACTGTGCCTCCCTGCTGCTCCTACATTTCATTCTTATTCTTGTATTAAGGGGTATTGCCTCAACTGGCTTTGAGAATAATGAAATGGGGAACAGAAATGTCATATGTGACAGTATGGAGTAATGTTAATATATGATTTTATGCCTGTGTATATGTGCATATATGTATATGGATATGTGTGATAAATGTATGTCTCTTTAAGTATATTATATTATATAGAGTATGTGTGATTACATATGTATGTATAAAGAAAGAATGATATATATATTTTACATATATATAACTAAATATGAACTATTCAAATATATAGGTACTTCTTTCACTGATATAGTTAAATATACATATGCCAGATATATGGATATGTCACATATATATGTGGTATATATGCATATGTGTATCAGTAAAATACATTGATAAAATATACTGATAAAAATAAATATTTTTTGAAATATGTATAGTATAATATAGCTATCTACACACAAATATATGTATACATATATATATATATAATTTCCATTATTTGTTTTCCTTTTCACTATTTCTCAATCCAGTTCACATATACATATATATGAATTGAATGTATATATATATATATTCAATAAACATAATAGTCAATAAATATTTATTAAACCCTAGTATATGCCAGACACTGTGCTAAGTGCGGGGGACACAACTATGTAAAATATATCCCCCAGACTAAAGGAGTTTATAATCTAATGATATACACATATGATTACCATATATTTATCATTAATGTGTATGAATACACATGTATAGCAAAAACATAGTTAGGGGCAGCTAAGTGGCAGAGAGGATAGAGTACCAGGCCTGGATTCAGGAACACTCATTTTCTTGAGTTTAAATCCAGCCTCAGACACTTATTAGCTGTGTGACCCTGGGTAAGTCACTTAACTCTGTTTCCCTCATTTTCCTCATCTGTAAAGTGAGCTGGAGAAGGAAATGACAAAACACTTTAATGTCTGCCAAGAAAACTCCAAATGGGGTCACAAAGAATCAGACATGACTGAACAGAAATAATTATATAATATTAAAACTGAAATAAGATTTTTAAATACCCTGTATATATATATAATAGATATATGATATTTTAACCTATGAATACTTCAAAAAAGCTATTATTCATTTATATTTATACTTTTTGCACTGATACAGATCACAGTCCTTCTATTCCTCCTGAAGTGCTATAGCCCCCTAAATGGAACATCTGCTAGCCAAACTTCAGTCTCCAAGCTGTACTTTGCTAGTCCCAGAACTTCAGGTATCTGATATATTGCTGGATCCACACTTGAGGCCTGGCTGCATCATGTTGCTTCTAGTTCTATTTCTATGAAAACTTTAGTCTGATTACATGATCATTTTATGGAGATAATCCTAGGTTCAGGGCAGCTGGGTGGTTCAGTGAATAGAGCAATGGGCCTACAGTCAGGTTCATTCATCTTCCTGATTTCAAATTTAGCCTCAGGCACTTACTAGCTGTGTGACCCTGGGCAAGTCACTTAACTCTGTTTGCCTCACTTTCCTCGTCTGTAAAATGAACCAGAGAAGGAGATGGCAAATCATTCCAGGATTTTTGCTAAGAAAACCTCAAGTGATGTTATGAAGAATTGGAGAAGACTGAAAAAGACTGAACAAAACAAATCCTTGGTTCTCAAAGGCCATGTCTGTAACATATAGGTCAGAGAAGCTTGGCATCCAGGGAAGGTATGATATCCCCAGGACAGCCATCCATCTATGGAGGCTGGCCTTGTTGGTTGTGCCTGACTTTGGGGCCTGTGTCTTATAGAAAGTCTAGGATCACTGATGAAAGCATCACATGTATTCTGCCAAGTGTCATAGTAAACTCAAGTCCTTACCTACCCCAGTCATTATCCCCTCCTGCTTGCCCTTTTCCACTTTGTCCTCTTCACGATCCTGCTTGATTCTTAGCAAATTCCCTTCTTCTAGATCTCATCCTTTCTTATTCTTCCCACTTTCTAGGGCAATCTGAAAACTACCTTTCTCCTCAATGTAGCAGATCTCATCACCCTTCTCAAAGCTGGTGCTTCTTCTCTCATGCTCACAGACATAGGAGACAGCATAAGGAGCTGGCATACTTCTTGCCTCTCATTGTTACACTCATACCCTCCTTCTACTCATGACTCAGGAACCACTTTTCCACCTTGAAAGCTCATGGTGTCCTGTTCAGACGTTTGTTGTGGGTTATCCATGGACTTTCAAGTCATGGCCCCTCTTCTTCAGTAAGTTAAATACCTGACTTACAGTCTTCTCCACCTCAACATTTGCCTTCTGATATCTTGGCCTCCTATTTCTTCTTTCCCAACTCCAATGGCCCCTATCTCCAAGATATTTCAACTATGCCTGGTGGTGGTCATACTTCAGTGACACGCTCCACACATATGCGACTAGATTCATCCAAGGTGCTGTAATTCCCTGTCATGAATGAATGAAGTATTCACCTACAAAATAACTCAAAAAGTTAGATCTCCACTTAATAGGGACCAAACCCAAAGCAGGGTCGATTTTAACAAAAAATTCCTTGAAAAGTGACAGTACTATGTGCATGCATGGATATAGTTTTGCTTTGCTTTACATAATAAATAAGCTCTTGGAAAAAAAACAGTCCATAAATCAAACTTGTGCAAATTGAATGCTACATTTCATACATGGAGGAAGCTTACTATTTAAAGGAACCCTGAATTGATCTTTTTAAAGAAAAGAATCCTTTGGCATTATAGTGGTCTATTAATTTAAACTTTTCTGTAACTGCAAAGGTTTGTACTTAGAAAAAAATCAGGACATATTTATATATTATAACCTGCCCTATTATAAAATGCCTCCCCAGGCTATGGCTATTACTTATTAAGGGACCTAAATTACTCATATTCCTAGCCCAGGCCTCACTCCTCAGATGCTAACAGGGCGATTTATCTGACCTGAAAGCCACCACTTGGGCTTTTCCATTTCAATCTTCCATCTAACTCATTCCTATGTCTTGGGCTGTTTGGATCACAGCAAGAGCAATGTTGAAAGACCCAGCTGAATGTTTGCAAGAACATTACGTCCAGGTTTAATTGGGAACGGTTGTTTTGTCTCTTTTACAAAAGCAGCAAATCCCCAGAAACTGGTCAGGAATGCCAGCTGTTTACGGTAAGGGGAAGCTGCTGCTTATCTCCTTGTAACAACCTGTCTCCGGGAGATCATGGCTTAATTAACTTCGCGTTATCGAAACTGAAATTGTACCAGCATTGTGAAATCAAATTTTAAATGGAAGATAAAGGGGAAAGAACTCAACTGACATGGGAACAGAAACGTGGGTACTCAGAGTAGGGAGATGCCGGACGGGCAAATGCTGGTTGGCAACAGCACCCCTCCTTTTCAGCCCCAACTCCAGCTTAAGATGGGAAAGCAGATAGGTGCAAGTCCCTGGGACTGCCTTGTGAGAGAAACAACAGAACTAAAAAAGAAAAAACAAAACAAAACCAACCAACCAGCAGAGTGTAGGAATTTCTTAACATATTCCCGTGTCTTTATCATGGGCTTGATTTCCCTTAAATTATAGAATGGCACAGGCATTTCTGAAATCTGAATAGATCTAGTTTAGAGATCTGGTTCAATGCCCCTTGTTTTGCTAAAGACAAAGCAAAGGCTCAGAGAAGTCAAACAATCTTGCCCACGGGGTTATGAATCTAGTTAATAGCAGAAGCAGGATAAGATCGGAAGACTGATGGCTTCCTGCTAGAGCTATCACTAGCTTTTATGGTATACAGGGCAAGTATTAAAGGTACCTGCCAATCAATTTTTTTTTAGGAAAAATTTAGTCAAGGGGGAAAAAATTTCAGCTTCTCTTTCCCTGTGGGAAAACAAACTCAGGACATCAAGGCATGCCAAGGAGGCCGAGTCTGCTGTATATTATTGAGGGCTTTGAGGATACTCCAATGGGAATGAACAAGACAAAACCATGCCAGAGGATAAGTCACCAGTTGTAAAAAGGCATTTTGGCCATTAAGTGCTGGTCTCCACTTCCACTATACCACAGGTAGGTTTTATGTGAACCCCTGGCTTGAGGCCAAATAGAACGCTTTGGTTGGTGTTTCTAGGTCATTAAGGTGGTAGGAAGGAACAAAGGCCATTCTCCAGTTTGAATGGCAGATTCCTTAACATTTTCATTAGACAACTGGCTGGTTGTTAGGCAGCGTCTCTAAAACTGTGTCATTTGTCTCCGTGTTCTGAATGGTTTTATTCATCAATCAAAGGAGAGAAAAAGCATCAAGTGTGGGGCAGTGCATGACAGGACATCTACTGGGGTCCACACTTGCCTGAGTACAAAAATAGGGCAACTTGCTGTTACTGAAACAAAAGAAAGGAATAGACAGTGCTGAGGCAAGGGCAGCAATTAAGGTCCATTGAAGTAACTTAGGTTAAGCTGTCTTCTGCAGTGAATACAGGGGAAAGGGAGAAAAACTGGAGTACTCAGTCCCTTGCTTTAAGCTTAACAGAAGAGAGTTGATTTTGATTTTTGTTTTTGTTTTGTTTTGTTTTGTTTTAAATGGAAGCACTTAAACTAAATTGACTAATCAGCATATCTGTTCATTCTGGCTGTCATGCAAGGTCACAGTGACGATAGTCTACCCTTGTCTGATGAAAATAAGAGGAGGTACAGTCCAAGTGCAAACAAATCTGGCCCATGATCTAGTACTTCTCTCTCTCTCTCTCTTTTTTTCTTTTGGTGAGGCAATTGGGGTTAAGTGACTTGCCCAGGGTCACACAGCTAGTAAGTGTTAAGTGTCTGAGGCCGGATTTGAACTCAGGTCCTCCTGAATCCAGGGCCGGTGCTCTATCCACTGCACCACCTAGCTGCCCCTTGATCTGGTCCTTCTCCAAATGACCCCCTTCCCCCAACATCAGGGAGCTGTTGCTGTTGTTGTTCAATAGTTTTCATTCATAAACTGATTTTGACCCCATTTGGGGTTTTCTTGCCAAAGGTACTGGAGTGGTTTGCTATTTCCTTCTCCAGCTCATTTTATAGACTCCAGGCCCAGACTCTAGCCTCTGCACCATCTAGCTGCCCAACATCGGGATCAGGTAGTAATGTGAAAGGCAAGAGGAGAGCGTAACTATGGGAGAAAGCTGTGGCAGAACCAAGGATATGGTAAGAACTTATGGGAGATTTGGGGACAGGCTACTAGGCCTCTGAAATTGGAGCCACAGTACCAGTAATAGCCCAATACCCAGGCCAAGGAGCGCTGTTTGTGCTGAAGATGTGGAGAGGACACGGTCTGATGAGACAGCATGTAGTATAGAAAGGATGAGGAAAAAGGAAGCATGATTCCTTGCTCTCCTTCCTGCTTGGTGCAATTTCCACTCTGCACCATTATCTCTAGGCCTCAGTGTGAATTTGGTTAAGACACTGTCAGTTGTTCTCTTAACTAATCAATGTAAGTATTTAGTCACACCGCCTATCTTGTTGTTTTCAGAATGCCATATGCTATTGTTTAGAGGCAGTGGGAACTCCATCTAGTCCTCACTCTCTGAGCATTCTAATCCCCATCATTTTTTACCTCTCTGCAGCACTTGGCACTGTTAATCCCTTTCTTTCTCTGGACACTTTTTCCCCTCCAGTTTTTTATGACATTGATCTATGTTGATTCTCTCTTTATCTGTATGACCACACCTTCTCAGTGATCTTTTCTGGGTGAGCTACCAAAGCTCCCTCCTAGGTCCTCTTATCTCATCTCTTTAGTATCTCACTTGGTGATCTCCCCAGTTCCCATAAATATAATTACTATCTGAGAAAAGCACTCTTGATTCACTCTGTCCTTGTGGCAGCTAGGTGGTGTAGTGGATAGAGCACTGGCCCTGGATTAAGGAGGAACTGAGTTCATATCTCACTTCAGACAGTTACTAGCTGTGTGACCCTGGGCAAGTCACTTAACCCCAATTGCCTTTAAAAAACCAAAACATCCGGGGCCATTGCCAGTTGTCCTGATATATATCTTACCACTGGACCCAGATGGCTCAGGAGGAGAGAGTGAGGTTGGTGACCTTACACAGCCCTTGCATCGTTCTTTTCAAGAACAAAGAACAAAACAACAAGGACAATCACCCGGTCCTATAACTGCGTAAGTCAGGGTTCTTTGTCTCTGAACTTAGTTCAGAAATTAAACTGGTTTGTAATGAGTTAAATTTAGAAATACACTTGTCTGGCTAATCACTGTCTTATTCTTGCCTCAAGGAGATCTGCTATCCTTGAGGTATATGGGTAGACACCAGGGATTTTGGTCCTATAGCTGTATACCACAAGCTATCCTCCAAGGATTCTAGTTGACTATCTTTCACCTTGCAGGTAGACTCAATCAATGAATATTTCTTACTCACAGGAAGGAAGGAGGAGATTGTTGCTAGCCCCTCATTCCCAACTTTCAATAATACTGTTCCCCATGCCTCGGCTATGTAACAATTCATGTTGTCTTCAACCTCATGATGTCACCAACCCTATAACCAATTCTATTATTTCCTCACCTACTCTGTTCTGTTCTTTGTTCTATATTCCCCAAAATACATAAAAAGGGAACAATCCTTCTGCTTAGAGTCTTTGACTTAAATTGAGACAAATCATTGACCCCTTTATTATTAGGTTTGTGCCCTGTTAATAAGTTATTGTCTTGTTTGGGGAATGCATGCCTCAGTCTACCTTTGTTGAATTTTGCTCATGACAGATCTCTATTCAGGTGATTCCTAAATCTGTATCTTCAGTTTTAGTCTGTTTCTGTGTCTGTGTCTGTGTATCTCTCTTTATCTCTCTCTGACTTCCTAAATTATGGTCATGCAACCCTTACTGCATATTCTAACTGGATGTCCTATAAATACCTCAAAAGGAAGTTATTATTTTTCTCATCAAACCTTTCCCTCTTCTTCACTTCCCTCTGATTGTCAAGTATACCACTATCTTCCCAGTCACCCAAGTTTAGAAGCTTGGTGTCATCCTTACTCCTTGCTCTCATTTAACCCATACCTTCAATCAGTTGCCAAATCTTGTTTCTATCTTCTCATTATCTCTCTAATATGTCTCTTTCACTCTACATACACAGTCACCACCATAAACCAGGCTCTGGTGCCCTCACACTTGGACTGCTGCAGCCTTCTAATTGATCTGGATGCCTAAACTCTCTCCCTGTCCCAATCCATCTTCCACATAGAATTTCCTAAAGTGTAAGTCTGACCATGTCTCCCCACTTTCTCCCACTTAATAAATTCCAGTGGCTCTCTATTACCTCCAGGATCCCTTATAAAGTCTTTGGCATTTAAAGTTCATCATCACCTTCCCTCCTTCTTGATTTCCTCTTCCTCTTACACTACTCCCTTCTACATATTATATATTCCAGCCATACTGATCTACTTTCTACTCTTCATGCTTGGGAGTCCACCTCTAAATCTTAGGTTTTTTCATTGCCTACTCTTCCCATCCCTCCACTAGAATGTACTCCTCAAAAGCCAGGGGGTATTTTTGCCTTTCTTTGTATCTCTGGCAATTAGTACAATGCCTAGTGTATAATAAACACTTAATAAATGTTTTTTGATTGATGGATCATAAAACTCTATCCCAGAATTTATTCAAATTAAAAGTGATTGACAATACATGTATATAACATTGTCGGGAGATTAGAATAATTGTTCAGCCTCCAAAAGCTTGAACCAACTCACCCGTTTTACACAGAACTCTACCTCTTTTGTTCCTCTCTTTTTAAAAAGACACATACTTTCTTTAACTAGGATACTTGCATCACTAAGATATTACTGTAAGAATAAAAGGGGGATTGTCTTTCCTTATGTTTTTTTCAGATGTTCATCAAGAATCAGAAACCTATGTATGTCAAATTAAAAATTAAAATTTATTGTATAATAGCATGCCAAAGAGGTACAATGCAAAGAAAATTTCTGAAGTCAGAGGCCTTGGGTTCAAATCCTACCTCTGATAATTAATCAATCATTATGCATCTATTAAGCACCTACTATGCAGCTATTGTGCTAAGTTCAAAAAGGTCCCTGCCATTGAAGAACTAACATCCTAATTGGAGAGACAATATGCAAGTAACTATGTTCAGACAAGCTATATATAAAGGATAAGTGGGAAATAATCAATAGAATGCAAGCACTAGAAATTATGGCCTTGGGAAAGTAGCCCAACTTCCTTGGATGTAGTTTCTTTATAACTAAAATGACCAAGTGCCTTCTGGAGTCTCTTTGGGTTCTTGTTCTGTGATCTTATGATTTGTAATTAGGAAGACCTGTTTTTATATTGACATTTAGATGTCTGGATGTCACTTAATCCCTTTAAGCCTCTGTTTCATCATCTCTAAGATGGGGGTAATAACATCTATAGTAGCTACCTCCCAAAGCAATTTACAAACTTGGCTAATAGACCACATGTACAATATTTTGCAAACTTTAAAGCACTGTATGTGTCTGGTGTATTAGTTCAATATATTTGTTTCTTTCACTTAGTGATGAGTTTTCCACCAAAGCTATCTGATTGACTAGCCGTGATTGGTTTCTCTTCTATCTTTCATCAGTCTCCTTTGCTCCTCTTCCTAGGCAAAGGTGCTACTGCAGGCCTAACAGTAATGGACTATACATTTACTTTGGCTTATTTGCCAGTAATGGGGTGAGATTTGTGCTGATTTATTTCTTGCTTTGTTTCCCATATGACTATCAGCCTATATTTACCTGATGGCAGGAAAGTATGAAGGGGTGCAGTCTCTGCACATAGAACAAATCAAAGCTATCTAGACTACAAATGGACTTAACCAAATGACCTTAGCCTTTTTAACACAAATCTTGAGCAACTTGAACAAACCTACCACAGACTAAGCATGGAAAGAATGGGGAAGGGGGAAGAGGGGACCAAGGGAAGCCAGAGGGTGGATGGATGCCCTGTGCAGACCCAACCTTCCTGTTCCCAGAACAACCTCATGCTTGCACTTTGTCTAAACTAAAGAGTCAAATGGGGTGGCTAGTTCCATTACATTTCTTACAAGTACACCGCCTATTTTGTTTAGCCATAATGCATGGAGGCACACACTTTCTTATATGTCTGCCCTTGCGAGCAGCACTACATTGTTGAAGCTGTTATCAGCTGATACTGCTTTGACACAACTTCATTCTTGCCTTGGTGAGGGAATCCTCCTCTCCCTCCCCAAACCTTTCTTCTCTGTCCTCTCCAACCCTCCCAAAGTCTCTCTCATACCCCATGAGCCACATTCACATATGCTATTTGTGTGTATGTGCAGGTATAAGGGTTGGTTTAAGGAAGAGTATCACTGTCAGATTTTTTTAAATGGAATTTTACCCTATGGTTCCTGATTAAGCCTTTATGCAGAATACAGAGGGAAATACAACTGTCTTTTCAATCCAGTTATCAAAGTCCTCGAAGTTCAAAACAGGTGAAACAATTACATACTCCTAGCACAGATTACTCATTTGTATCCAAACATTTCAAAAAATAAACAGTGGGCGGAAAATGGAAATAGACCTGTTGTCTCTAATCTACCAAGTTTAATATTTAGCCCATTGATTGACAGCTTTTTATCATCATAATCAGTATGGATTGTTGTAAAGCTATTGATCCGGCCTTCCATACCTCTGCAGAATTATGTTGCTTTCTTTTGTTTTTTTTCTTCCCCTTGCATTTTAATATTTATGTTGTCTGTTGGCTCTTCTGGAAATAGTATAGTTCCTTAGACAAAAGAATGTATTAAAGTAACTGAGAGAATTAAGGGGGGAATTACTGTTGACTCAGATTTCCTTCTCACATACCCAGGAAGATTACTCTTGGTCTTGAATTTGCAGGTGAAAGCTGGAAATATTAGCTAAGGGGTGGGATGAGAAGACCCTAGAAGACCTCAACAGGCCAGAATGATGGGGCTGATTCTAATTTTATATAAAATAATATCAACAATGGCAACCTTAATATTGAGTTCAAAATATAGAATTTAATTTTATCAAACTGGCATGACTATTGTATAGACTGTTGTACTTATGTAATTGATTTTTTTGAATCCAAGTTTAAGACCTACTCTTTTCCCTATGAATTCCCATCTTATTAGATTCAGGTCCATTGTTGTAGGATCACAGAATAATAAAATTAGAGCTGAAAGGGACCTTATGGTTCATTGGGTCCAAGCCCTCATTGTTTAGAGAAGGATATTCAGAAATAGGTTAAATGACTTGTCCAACTGTCACTCAACTAGTATGTGTTTAAGGTAAGATTTGAACCTGGATCTTTCTGACTGGATGTCCACTGCCCTATCTATATACTACTCCAAATTTTTTCTGGATTTTGTAGTCCCACTCATTAACGATCCCTTCCAACTTTTTGTCATCCCCAATTCTGAGACCTTGAATAGTATTCTTGTTTATTGATTGATTGATTGATTGATTGATTGGTGACAAGGATCTTGGGATTTCAATGAACTACATGTTCAATCTGATTAAATTTCATGACATGGCAGATAAGGAAGCTAACTCAATCTCAGACTACATTAAGAGAAGCATAGTAGCCAAGACTATGGAGGCAGCAACCTAAATTCAATTTATCAATTTACTTATACTAGGCACAGAGGATACATAATGAAAATGAAATAGATCTTACCCTTGAGGACAGGATCATAGCTTAGTCCAGCTAACTAATTTTACAAAGGAATAAACTGAGGCACAAAATGATTAATTAACTTGGTCAGGGTCACACATAGTAAACAACAAAGGCAAGATTTGAATGCATGCTCTTAAATCCAAATCTTTTTCCCTTTCCACTAAATTATCTGCATTGTACTCTGCCTTGGTTAGACCATATATGGAGTATTAGATACACTTGTGAGCATCACTTTTAAGGAAGGACGATGGCAATATGTCCAGAATAGAGAAACCAGGATAATGAGAGGTAGAAAGTATGCTGAACGGAATGAATTGAAAGAATTAGGAATATGTCATTTGGATTAGAGATTTGGTTTTATATGATGGTAAATTTCAGGTATTCGAAGGATGAAGAAGAGACATTAAGACTTTTATGCTTGGGTCCAGGAGCCAGAACTAGGAACTGAGTGGAAGCTGCATAGGAGGCATGGTTTGAGTTCATTCAAAGAAAAACTTCTAACAGTCTGAGCTTTTCACGAATAGAATGGACTCCAGAAGTAGTGGGTTCTCCATCACTTGAGGACTCCAAGCAAAGGCTGGATGACACCTGGTCAAGGATTTTTCATAGGGAGTTCCTGAGTGTTGTTTAAACTAGATGAATCCCTGAAGTCCCTTCTCATTAGGTTATTTCTGATTAATTGTTGAAAGTTGACTTCTGGGGGCAACTAGGTGTCACAGTGGATAAAACACTGGCCCTGGATTCAGGAGGACCTGAGGTCAAATCCAGCCTCAGACACTTGACACTAGCTATGTGACCCTGGGCAAGTCATTTAACCCTCATAGCCCCCAAAGAAAAAGAAAAGAAAAAATAAAGTTGACTTTAGTTAGACGGTGACCACACATCCCAGATTTTTTGGAAGAGGCTCTAATTCAAGAAAATAAAGTGTCTCTTTATTGAGATTTTACAAACTAGGTGTCCTGATTTTTCATCCACAAAATACTGTTACCTTTAACATATGTTCATTCATGAAGGGAAAGTTCATTCGTGAAGAAAAACTGTAACAAGAAAATGGGGTGGGTGGGTGGGTCAGGTATTTCTACTTCTCATACCTTGGCATCAAGGTGGAAGGAAATAGCTAGGAAATAAAACTTCTATAAGGGTTGAAAGCACTAGATTTCATCCCACAATTAAAGCTTAGCATATGATACTCTTTAAGTCTCAAAACCCAGAAGTGGAAGTTGAAATCTTCACATTAAAAGATTGAAGTTTCTTTCATTGACCTTCCACTTAAATAGACTTTCTCTCTGCCCCACTCCATAATAAGAATTCGATTCAACTCAGTCAAATCAACAAACATTTCTTAAGAACCTAGCATGTACTAGATAGGCACTGGATATAGATAGATAGATGATAGATAGATAGAGATAGAGATATATTTGTGTGTATGTATATGTATATATGTGTGTGTATACACAAACACACACACACACACACACACACACACACACACCCCTGCTCAAGTAGCATATACCCCACCCTAGGATAAAACATATTGTATGTATAAATATGTAAATATGACGTGTACAAAGTTATCTCAGGAGGGAGAAAAAGTGCAAATAGGGGTGGGGAGGAAGTGTCAGGAAAGACCTCAAAAAGTTGTTCTCACGTGCTTCAAAGGAAGATAGGAATCCTCTGAGGTAGAAGGGAGAAGGATAAGCATCTCAGACATGAGGAAACACTTGTGCAAGGCAGAGATGGTGAATAGAGTGCCTTGCAGTAAGATATCTTCTAAAACCCTGTCTTCACAAAGGGAGCTGTTATGGAGCAGAGAAATTTTTGAATAAATGGGATAAGATGCCCACTGTTTTCTGTCATCCTTGAAACTTCCATTTTCAAGAGAAAAATGTTTCCCTCCAATACAGTGATTCAACCACTCTCCCTCCGTCACTGGCAAAGCTGCTCACTGACGCCATTACAGGTGCTTGTATGTATAATGGGGTGAATGTTGAGGCATTAAACGAAAGTGCAATTTCTCATTCCTACTGGGCATAATAGAGCCAATTTGGATTGTAAAGACCACACATTCCTGCCGGGCCTCCAGGGAGCCTGTGGCATATACAATGCAAATCAGCTCTGTAGAAAAACAGAATTTGGCCTGTGCCAGCACTCATTTCATCCCATCATTTCTATTGTGGCACATCAGCAGCAGATGTTTTTTGAGGTGACCCCTGATGCAAACAGGCACAAACTACACCTCCTACTCACATAGCCTGTATCCAGGCCCTATAGATGACAGATTTGACAGACTGATACCAGTTGGCACCTTCTTGGTGCCAGATTGGAGCCAGTCCCTTCTACTGTCTTTGGGGTCCATAGTGGCTGCAAGTAAGCTGAGAGCCAGAGTGTGACTCTCTCTTGGCTGCACAACCAAATTTCTCTTTGCTACTGTGCTGGTATTTCTAATTTAATTCTGCTTGCTGCCTTGCACCTTGTAACTGCAAACAAAATCTTGAATTTCATTAGATTGATGGACTCAGGTGTTGATGAGAATGTATGTGTGTGGGGGTAGGGTGGGTGGGATGGAGAGGTGAATAATTATAAATGTGTGTCTGAGCTCCTTTGCTTATCTGTTTTTAATGGTCTCTCCCTCCTCAAATTATGATGTGAATAAATTCATTGGTCCACGTTGAAACAAAGGGCAAACAACAACAACAATGATGACAATAGCTCCTAGGATAACGTATAAGCTCCTGGAAGGCAAGTATGTATGTATGCGTGTGTATGTGTGTGTGTGTGTGTGTGTGTGTGTGTGTGTGTACACCACACAACACAGTAACTTCCTTACAGAATATATTTATATAAATTCTTGTTGGATTGGAATGGATTATTGGTTGGCTCATTTAGCCACTAAGGAAGCTTATATTTAAATGGGTACATACTTCCAGAATGAGAGATCACAGTTTTTGGAAGGTCTTCCTTATTCCCTTCTATTGTCTCAGACTTCTGCAAATAGACTTTAATAAGCAAGGAAGGAAGTAGCTCATAGTTCACTTCCTTTAAGAAGATTAGTCATAATAGTTTAACACTAATGCACTGATGGATACTTACCTCATAGACTCTCAATACTTTCATCATTTTATGTATTATATTAATTTCCATTTATTTACATGGTGAATTTAAATAATAAAATAATTTAAAATGCATATTTATGTACTTTTATATTTATTTTATTTATTTATATTTTATTTTATTTATATTTATTTATTATATTTATATTTATTTATTTATATTTATTTATTTTATTTATTTATATTTATTTTATTTATTATTCTAGAATAATATTTTATTTATTTATATCTTCAACCAATAAGTTACATGAGGATAAGAACCATGTTGCTGAATTTATTGTAGGGGCTATCTTTACCATAAAGCCAAATATAGGACTAGGCACACTGTGAACTCATTAAGTACTCAGTGACTAAAATCTTATAGAAAATAGATTTTTTAGTATCCCATAACCAATATAATCTAGATATTTTAAAATGATAACATGAGAAGAGCACTTCCATTGAATAAACATTTAATATCTACAATGAGCTAATTTTACTAGTGGTTGGTGGTACAAACTGTAACTCAAGAGAAAATAATGGGGAGAGTAGAGTTGGGGAAGGGATACACATTAACAAAATAAACTTTATCTTCAGAGAGCTAATCACAAATAAAGTAATAAAAAGAGAGAAAAATATAAAAGATAGAAATTGGGATCTGGGTTTGGTGAAGAGAGGAGGGGCAAAGAAGTTGGAACAGTTCACCTCAATTACTGATTACTAGTACTGATGGGATTCCTTTTCTTTCTCCATACTCTTGTTTAAATAAGGGATCAAGAGACTATGATGTAGAAAAACATACAATAACAATCATAAGAGTGAGTTGGGGGGGGGGGGCAGCTAGATGGCACAGTGGATAGAGCACCAGCCCTGGATTCAGGAGTACATGAGTTCAAATCCAGCCTCAGACACTTAACACTTACTAGTTGTGTGACCCTGGGCAAGTTGCTTAACCCCAATTGCCTCACTAAAAAAAAGAAAAAAAAAAGAGTGAGTGGGAATGGAATGAAATCACCCATGAAATGGAGGAGGATGGCAGAATGAATCAGAAATCAAATAATGAAAGATTAGGTTAGATGAGAAAAATTGACCATATGCTAACCCATAAGAAAATCATGCACAAATTCAAAAAAAACAGAAATATGAAATATCTTTTTACCAGAGACAATCCAATGAAAATTACAATTAGTAAAGAGGCTCTGAAGAAAAGATACAACTTTAAATAGAAACTCGATAATTTAATTCTAAAGAATAGTTTGATCAGAAAGCAAATCATAGAAACAATTTATAATTTCATTGAAGAAAATGACAACAATGGGAAAACAACCAAAACATTTGGGATACAGCCAAAGAATGTTTAAGGAAAATTGTGTGCCTCTAAACACATGCAGCAACAAAATAGAATAAGAACAAATTAATGGATTGAACATTCAACCAAAAAATAGGAAAAAAATCCAACAAAACACAAAAATAGAAATTTTGAAAATGAACCAAGAGATGAATTTGGAAACACAAAAACTATATAATTGATAAATAAATAAATAAGTTTTTTTCAACTAATAAAATAGAGAAAACTTTAGCTATTCTGACTTTAAAAGGAAAGGAAACCTAGCTTGCCAATATCATTTTTTTTATTCACAGAAATGAAGAGGAAATAAAGTCAATTATTTTAAAAATTACCCAATTTTGTGGCCACTAAACTAAGAAATTAAATGAAATGAATAAATAATTATAAATATATAAAACCCCCAAATTAACAAAATTAGAAGTAAAGAATTTAACTCAGTCTAAAGAGGAAAAAGCAATTGAACAATAAAAAAAAGCCCAAAGGAAAAAAAAAGTAACCCAGGAACAGATAAATTTACAAGGGTATTCTATTAAACATTCACAGAATGATTAACTCCAGTATTATTTAAATTATTTATAAAAGTAGGGAAATATAAGGTTTTACCAATATTTTTCTTTGAGCTATTAGTTCTGAAATCTCAACCAGGAAGAGATAAACCTGAGACATAAGACTATATATTAACGAGTCTAATTACTATTGATATTTTTGTAAAAACAGAATTCATATAGCTAAAATTAGAAAATAAAATATTAATTTTGATTTTTTTTTGAGAGGCAATGAGGGTTAAGTGACTTGCCCAGGGTCACACAGCTAGTAAGTGTCAAGTGTCTGAGGTCACATTTGAACTCAGGTCCTCCTGAATCCAGGGCCGGTGCTTTATCTACTGCGCCACCTAGCTGCCCCTAAAATATTAGCTTTGAAAAAATGCAACATACTTTCCTGCTAAAAGCCTATTATCCAAGATGTATAGGCCATTGGTATAAATATATAAGAACAAGAATTATTTATAACATATATACATGTGTATATACATATATATATATATGTATATATATATATATATATATTGCTTAAAGAGATAAGCAAGTAGTCCTCGAAAGAAAGACAAACTTTCAACAACCATATGAAAAAAAGATTCTCCAAATCAGTAATAATAAGAGAAATGCAAATCAAAACAACAATGAGGTTTGATCTCATACTCATCAAGTTGGAAAAGATTACCACCCCCCCCAAAAAAAAAGGAAAATGACAGTTGTAATTAAGGAAAGACAGGTACACAAATTCACTTTAAATAGAACTGTGAATTTTTCCAACCATTCTGGAAAACAATTTGGAGTTTTATCTAAAAGGTCACTAAACTACTTGTATCCTTTGACCCAAGAATATCATTAGTAAGCTAACACTTTAGAAAAATCCAAGAAAAAAATAAAAGATTAATTTGTAAAAAAAAAATTATATATATGTGTGTGTATATATATATATATATATATATATCAGTAGTTTTGTTGTGATTTGTTTGTTTGTTTGTTTAGATCTGCTGCTATGCCTAATTTTAACCGGGGAACAAGATGCCCCTCCCAGGATAAGTGCATCTAAACTCACCACTGTACTGCTAACTTAAGCCTTGATTGATAGTATCTTCCTCAACCTATTCTCTCCTCTGTTTGGAGGATTAGAAGGCAGAGTACCAAACTCCTCCCAATGTCTTCTTTTATAGAAGACAAATATTAAACTCTCAGCTCATTCCACTTTGCATCTACTTCTCTCCCTGCTTCCCACTCCATGGAGCAAGATACCCTCTGGTGTCCCCTCCACCACTGCTTTTCTGTTTCCTTTTGTGTGTTGTCTCCCCCTTTAGATTGTAAGCTCCTAAAGAGCAGGGACTGTCTTTATTAATTGTTTTTCCAGCACTTGCTGCAGTGCTGGGCATATAGTAGGCATTTAATTGGATTGGATTAGCAAGGATCTAGAAACCAAGTGAGAACCTATTGGTGAAAGGCTGAATAAATTAAGGTATATGGATGTAGTGGAATGTTATTGTGCTGTAATTAGCAACCAAAAGAACTGATTCAGAGAAACCTTAGTCCTTCTATAAATTGATAGTGTGAAGAGAGGAATATCAGGAGAACAATGCATACAAATAATTATAATTTTGTAAAGGAAAATGTGAGAGATTTATGAGTAACTCAGTGATCAATCACAACTCCAAAAGAATAAGGATGAAACACATTTTCCACATTTTACCAGACAGATGATAGACTAGAGATGCAACATGAAACATACATTTTCAGATGTGAATAAAGTGTGGATTGTTATAAGAAAAGGTTGTTTTTTGGAGGAGTGAGGGAAGTTAAGAAGAGTGGTGATAGTGATACATTCTCCCAAAAATAAAGAAAAAGAAAAGAACATCAATGAATCATTACAAAATATAGCAAGAAAAGAAGGAATTTCAGAAGTGGAAAAAGACAAGTAGGGCAGTGTCGGAACTACCGAGTTAAATTTGAAATGGGCAATGACAATAACAATGACAAAAGGTGTTTTTGAGTTTCATGGAGCTTCATAAGTTTATAAAACACGGTCATTTTTATGGAGGGTTTGTATAAAGAAATATTCACTTTGCAGTTTTTTCAAGTTCATATAAATTAAAAAATGTTTTTTTAAAACATTAATAGCACAGGGTCTATACCTTTATGTATCTTTTTATGTATTATAGGAGTTAAACTATAAAGGTCCACAATAAAAAAGAATGAGTAGAGAAGAATGTATACCTAACCACTGAAAGTCTACTTTAAGGTCAATTGTTTTGACAGGTTCCTTGGAGCCTATGCCAATAGAATGAAAAGTCTAGTCTTACCAGACTAGAATAGCATCAGTTAGGAACCTGGTGATGGAATGCAGATCTTATTTTCAAAGACCAGCCTAGCTAAGGTCAGAGAGGCTGATCACCAGGTTGGACAGAGGGAGCTGATTTTCTGAGCTGCAGCCTCTCTTAAAGGCCACTTATTAAGTTAGAGAGGGTTTGTGACCTAAAATAGTGGAAGGATAACCCGCATTAAAGAAATTACATACCTGCAGGTATTTAGATAGAAAGTGAGAAGGCAGAAAAACTGATAATCATTGGTCCCTGCAAAAAATGCACCACACCTTTGGCACCATTTACATGCAAATCATTGACCTGGGTGCTAGACAAGTGACAAGTGAGATACAGGGTCTGTTCCTGGACAACCTGCAATCTATGCATGTACACAAATAAGATAGAGTGTTGTTATCATTTTTGTTCAATTGTGTCCAATTTTTTGTGACATCATTTGGTGTTTTTTCAGTAAAGATGCTAGAGTGGTTTGCTATTTCCTTCTCCAGCTCATTTTATAGATGAAGAAACTGAGACAAACATGTTTAGTGACTTGTCCAAGGTCACTCAGCCAGTAAGTATCTGAGGCCAGCTTTAAACTCAGGAAGATGATTCTTCCTGACTCCAGGCCTGGCACTCTATCCATTGTTCTACCTAGCTGTCAGGATGCAAGGTAGAGTGAAATAATTGCCATGGAGAAATCCTGATAAGAGCTAATGAGGAAGGAAAGATGATTTTCCAGGAGGTGGGTTGGGGGGGGGGCAGAGAATAAAGAAAGGTATATAAAGAGAAAAAAGTGCATAGTAATTGAGTTGGGTCTTGAAGAAAAAAAAGGCCTAAGAGTTAGGAAAAAAGAATTAGAACCAAACTCTAGTATTGAATAAGAATGCAATTTGTTTTCTCATGAGGTTCAGTAGCTTTTAAAGCAGTGGTCCCCAGTTATATATCCATCCATCCATTCATTCATTTGATAAACATTTGTTGATCTTCTACTACATGCTAGATAATATGGGGAAGATAAAGAACAAGACGAAATCTATATCTTTATGGATCCTACAATTTAGCAGGGACAATGAGACATGTACTTTCAAATGCACCAATGATCAAAGAGATCTGTGATCTCAATGATTTGAGAGTTCCCTTCAGTGATTAACATCACACACCATCCATGCTTACCCATTCTGTCTAACTTTTATCCACGTCCTATAAAAGTTCACCACTGTCTAGCTTGCTAGAGGCCCTTTTCTCTTTCTCTCAACATTTTGAGAGTATCAGTTGGAACTCTCTGTCCTCCAAATTGGTTTCTCTGCATTCAGTCTCTCCCCTCTCCAACCCATCCTCCATACAGGTGTCAAATTGAAATTCCTAAAGTTCAGGTCTAATTGTCACTCCTTTGCTCAAGAAATTGTAGTGACTCTCCAGTTACTTTAAGTTAAGATAAAAACTCTATTCACAATCTGATTGCAACCTACCTTTCCAGACTGATTACACATCACTCCCTTTCACAAATTTCATACTCCAGGCAAACTAGCCTGAATGTTGTTCTTGGTACATGACAATCCACCTTAGGCCTCTGTGACTTTACATTTTCTTCCAAGTCCAAAATGTTTCCCCTCTACTCATTTATGCCACTTGGAAAACCTAACTCCTTCTGGACTCAACTGAAGCAGCATCTCCTGCAATGGGCTTTTCCTGATAACCCCCAATTATTAGTGTATTCAACCTTCTTATTGGCAAGTCATTATTCTCTCTCTCTCTCTCTCTCTCTCTCTCTCTCTCTCTCTCTTTCTCTCTCTCCCTTCCTCCTCCCTCCCTCCCTCCTCCCTCCCTCCCTCCTGTTTTATACTTTACTAATAGGATGTATGTCTCTGAAGTGGAAAGACTGTTTTTGTTTGATGTATCTCTCCCCCTGCCCCCCAGTACCTAGCACTTAGTAAATGTTCATTGATTAATTGACTATTTGTAATGTTTTAGAGATTAAGGGTCAAGGAGGATGTGGGATGAGAAATGGATGTTGTATTTACCAGATAGGAGGTCAATGCTGACTTTTAAGAGAGCAGTTTCTGTAGAACAAAAATAAGATTGTAAGATAAAAAAGTGAGTAGGTGATTGATTGTATTCTCTGTATTATGTGATGAAGCCTGATTCACCCTGTCCTGTGGACCTCCCATCTGAGCTAACTCCAGTTGCTGTTCATATTCTCAAGTTATGGAGTGCCTCTCCAATGAGTCAATGAAACAACAATAACAACAAATGAGAGAATGCTCAATTTTGTGTCCCAGAGATTGAATCAAATCAAATCAAACAAGCAAACATTTATTATTTGCCTACTATTATGTGTGCCAGGTGCTGGATATATATATATATTTTTTTTAATGGAAGTCTCTGCTCTCAATGAGCTTTTATTCTATGAAAGAAAACAGTATGTGTGTGTTTATCAATCTATTGGATCTCTGAGTTGGAAAGAATGTCAGAGGTTATCTGGTCAAATCTCTATCTCATCAAGATATCATCTAACCTGGGGGCAGCTAGATGGTGCAGTGGATAGAGCACCGGCCCTGGATTCAGGAGTACCTGAGTTCAAATCCGGCCTCAGACACTTAACACTTACTAGCTGTGTGACCCTGGGCAAGTCACTTAACCCCGATTGCTTTACTAAAAAAAAAAAAAATGTATCATCTAACCTGTCTTGAAGACCTTCTATGATAGGGAGCCCAGTTCATCTAGAGGCCAGCTATTCCACTTTCTAACATCTGTAATTGTTACAAAGGACTTTTTTACATCAAGGCTAATTTCCCTTTCAGTAAGTACTAACCTAGGCAGCGAGGTGACACAGTAGATAGAGCACTAGACTTGGAGGCAGAAAGACCTAAATTCATATTCAGTTTCTGGGATAATTTCCAATGTTCTCACACTATTGTTTGACTTCCTCTGGAAAAAAAAAGTCAGCCTTGCCAACCAATATCTTTGCCCATTACTTCAGATGTGAACTAACCAACTCAGAGTATAGCAGGATAGTCACTTGCTTTGATATGAGCATATTTCTTTATTTAGTACATCCTTAAGCTACCCTAAGGAATGACTCATCTTTTTGGTCAGTCATAGCCCAGTATGAGCTTCAGTCCATTAAAACCCTCAGATCTCATTTATATGAACTGTTGCCTAACCATACCTTCCATTCTGTACTTTTGCAGCTAATTTTTGAAAGCCAAGTAAATTCAATAAGAGTATATAGGTTTTATACTTCCTTAATTAAATTTTGTATCTTTTAGATCCACCCCAACCTTCTAGCCTGTGGAGTTCTATCAGTTCCTGATGATGTAGGCCCTACCAATTGATTCAGGTCTCTGCTTTGTCATGATTGCTTGAAGATGGAGCAAAGTTTCAAGGATGTTTAACCACAGGACTGTAGTTTAGAGGTCCTCCAAAGAGAAGAAATAAATATAATTTGAGAGAAAGTTTCAGGCAGGCCTGGAACCCATTTAGATGGCAGCAGAAGAGAAAAAATACTGGAAATCTGGTAGAAAATGAATGAAAATGAGAAAGTAGAAGAAAAGAAATAAGTAACTAAAGGGCAAAGATTTTAAAGAATCATCATAACGTAATAAATTTAAACCTAGATATAAGATAGGTATTATGAGGCATAAAAACAAAAGTGGGGTTTGGGGAAGTTAAGGGGGGGATTGGAGGGGAAAAAATAAAAAAAGAAAACTTCAAAGAGAAAAAGGAAAGGCTCTGGGAAATACTTTTTCCCTACTTTTCAAGGACCACATCGGATTTGGGGTTCAGCAATATTCTGGCCACATGGCTAATTGTCCTTAATTATCATTAGTTGGCTGCTCTCTGTTGGGGGGGGGTTGCAGGCAGTTTTCTTTGGTTGACTGGTGTACCTCTATAGGTTTCTGCCATCCAAAAGTCTTGATTGCTTGGCCACTGAATGCTAAACTAATCACTTCATGCTGGAGTATCCTGGCTTGGGACCAATTTTTTTCTATCCCCTCTTTGCTTTGCTAACGTAAAAATTTTAGCTTAGATTACTCACATTACAAGTTATGTATTATACATATAGATATGTATATGTACATATATGTAGAAAACACCTGACCCCCATATATATATAATGTTTTGGGGAGGGCCAAAAACAACAACAACAATAATAATATTTGGGAATAGTGGGACAGAGAGAGGAGCCAAACCTACCCAATGTCAGAAAGAGAAGACTTCCAGGGTATTACCATGAATATAGGGTGTGTTGGGCTTCGAAGTATATAGTCTGAAAATGTGTAATAGGCCAGTGAAATAGTGAGTTTCAATTACTTACATGTTCCCTGAAGCTGAAACAATTGCCATTTTCCCACATAATATTGCATGACCTACATTTTTTACTTGAAAGCCTTCAGCTAATAATTAGTTTGAGTGTTGAGTTATAAATAAACACATTCATATTCTAGAAATGAAAGGGGGAGGGAAGAAACAGGATCCCAAAGACTCCTCCCTCCCTTCCCAGACTCCTTTCCTTTTCTTTGATGTACGCCTTAGCCTGGCTTTTTAAAGGTGGCATTTGGGGATTCATCTAAAGAGGGGCCTGTTCAGAAGTAATGAGGCCACTGAGTATTTTCCTGGAAAAAAAATTGCAGGAACATAGACACTGGGGGAGATTTGAGCCATCTGGATAAAAAGGGTCAAACTATCCATTGGCAGCAATTAAACAGCTCCATGTGGCGGGACCACGTGGTTACGCCAGAGGAGCTGCCAAAGGACAAGAGATTAGTCAACAAAAGTATCTACCAGAAGGTGCCCAGGTTGGTCCATTCTCTGGCCACTTGGCATGTGTGATGTTTCCTATCTCTCCTGGTGTTCCCATCTGCCTGTGCACATAGCCCACCTATGTACCAGCTTCAGAGACCTTTCAAGGAGATGTTAGGTTGGATAAGAAGTCTGAAATCTTATGAATTAGGAGGATAAGGCTATGAATTGGTTAACTTTAGTGGAAATCACAACTTAGAACTCCAGTCCTTATCACATTTCTGTGATATGAAGGAAAGCAAGGGAAAGGAAGGGAAAGAAGTTATTGTCTCCATGGTGACTATAAAATGTTATTCAATCGAGTATTTAAGAAAAGAGTAGCTGACTGTCTGTAACATTTGAGTATAGTCTCATCAGAAGAATGAATGGTCCAAATACATTTGGGAAAGGTCTTATCAGTTTGAAGAAATTATGAAAGTAAAGTCTTTTGGGGTGAGTACATTTACATTGACTTGTGCCAAACATCTCAAATCAGCAACAGAGAAAGGACTAATGCTCTGGTCTGTCTGACTGCCAGGCCATAACCTTCCATTTATTCAATTCCACCAGTATTTATTAAGAGCCTACTATCTGTCAAACACCATGCTAGTCATAGTGCCACAAAGAGAAAAACCAATTCTTCCTTGCCCCTGTGGAATTTACATTCTGTTGGGGGAAAACAATGCGTATACATATAAGTAAATAAGAATATGTATGATTTCCAGAAAGGGAGTTGTTATTTGTCCTTCAATCTTGAAGAAGACCATGATATCAGGAGGCAATTTCATGACTTGTAGTGAATTGGATTTAAGTGAAAGGAGGGATGTGTAGTCACCAGCCCCATTCTCTCCTCCAGAGCCATCTGGATCCAGTGGCAAGATATACATCAATATGACTGGAGATGGCCCCAGATGTTTGAAGCAGTCGAGGTTAAGTCATTTGCCCAGGGTCACACAGCTAGTGAGTCTCAAGTGTCGGAGGCTGGATTTGAACTCACATCCTCCTGACTCCAGGGCCACTGATCTGTCTACTGTGCCACTTAACTAGCATAGGAGGAGAATACTCGCAACTAGAAGGTATTAATGAAGGCCCATGTCATATAAGAGGGGATGTTTTAAGCTAGCCTTTGAATGAAGCTAGGGAGTCTAAGAAGGAAGTGTATTCCATCAATATTGTACAAAGGCATGCACAGTGACAGAAACAAATATTTCATGTATCACAAAAAAGAAGCAAGCCAATTTTTCTGAAATATAAACTGTGTGATTGAGAATAATAAGCCTGTGTAGGTGAGCGGGAGGAAGATTGTAAAGGGCTATTAACACCAAACAGAGAGGGCTGGAAATAGGTAGCCATTAGAACTAGCAGCAAGTTGGCACAATGGGTAGCACTGGACCTGGAGTCAGAATGCCCGAGTTGAAATCTGACCTTGGATACTTCCTAACTGCATGACCCTGGGCAAGTCATTTAACTTTTTCCTGCCTTAGTTTTCTCAAATGTAAAATGCTTTGCAAGCCTTTAGAAAAACCTCTATAAGTGCTAGCTATTTGTTATTATTATTGAACAGAGAGAATTGTATTGGAGTAGAATGTCCTGCTGCTTTCAGGTTAGGACCAATTTGAAATATTGAAAAGTTGACTTTCCTCCTGGCCTTGTAATTCTCTGATGCCTAGCTACCCTTTGAAAGGACAGGAAGACAAGATAATGAAAGCTGAAATTGTTCAGTGCAACTTAGAGCTCACTTTGGACCAAAGGTCTTGGGGCCACCAGCATTGTTCTCTCTTTTCCTAAATAACTTCACTTATCATCTGAACATTTTGGTTTTCTGGTCCTCAAGAAACAAAGAAAAAAACCCCAAGCCATTTTTACTGCATCACCCATCCCAACAATAATTGTCTACATTTGCATAATACCATACCACACACAGAGTGCTTTCACATTCCTTTTCTCCCTGAATCCCCACATTAACCCCTTGAGACAGTGAGCGCAAGTATCATTGTCCCCATTTAACAGATGAGAATATTTAGGCTTACAAAGGCTAAATGAGCTTCACATAAATACCAAAGTTGTGTGGTGAAGGTTTGAACCAGTATCAAGTACCTCTCCAGGATTAAATTTCCAACATAGATCTTAATTGTGACAGAGTTTGCAATGGGCAGGAAAAATCTCCCTGCCATCTCTTATGCCCTGCTGCATTAAGATGAGTGTCCTTTTTCATGCTTACATTAACTGGCTTCACTGAAGAAACTATTTTCAATTCATTTTTGGTGGGTGCTTCCTGACAGGTAGTAATTAAAAAGATGTGAATATTGGGTCAGAGTTTTTCAAGTATTTTAATAAAGCATACTTGGACTGCTGGATTCCTTAAAGAAAAACATTTCAATAACTAATCATTGATGCTTACATGACTTTGTAGAAAACCTCTGAATTTGAATTCTCCCTTCTCATTGCATAAGAGGTGAATCTCTACTTCAAAATCTCATCCCAGTTTGAAATGTACTAAACTAACCTCCTCAATAGTACTGTTTGGCAACAAGTTCATATCTATATCTATAAATATGTAGATGGTATATGTATAGCTTATAAATGTGTATACGTGTGTGCATATTTATGTATATATTTCCTTTTTTCCTTTGATCTCTTGACTTCTTTCTCTTTTTTTCATCTCTTTTTGTTAGAAAGATTAAAAAAACCCCTCAAATCTGAAATGCTTTTGAGCAGGGTAGGTGAACAAAGGAAAAGATTCTTCATGAGCTATTTTAAATTACTGTCAGCTTAAATCCAGCCTAGCGATTTGAACACAAGGTTAGACATCAGGAATTTATGAGCTCAGATCCCAATTTTGTATGCTGCATTCTTCCGTATTCTGGAGCTAGCCTCTTAGCCCCTTAGTGCTGCCGTTTCTCTGGAAGCACAACAGAAATAACAGTATTGAGTTGTTTTAGGAAGACAAATGGGATTTGGATGGGCAAACCTTTGAAGGTAGTCGTAAAAGAATTAGAAGGCATGCTGTGAGTCTTTAGATTTATTTCTCGTTAATTCCATGTATTCTTTGCAATGGAGGGAGCCTTAGAGGTCATCTCACCTACCCATTTCTTAAAACATGAAACCCCTCCGTGACATCCCTGATGAGTGGTCATCCATTCTTTGCTTGAACACTGCTGATAAAAAAAGAAAAGAAAAAAGGAAAAGAAAAGCAACTCACTATCTACCAAACCAAACCATTCTTTGGTGGGAGGGGACAGTGGAAGCTGCAACTCTAATTGTGAAGAAGGCTCTCCCCTTATTTTATCAGGCTAACTCCCTGAATCTTCCAGCCCTTGGCCCTAATTCTGTCCTCTGGGTCCAAGCAGATTAAGTCAAATCCATTTTCAGTATGACATCCCTTCAGATATTTGAAAACAGCAATCAAGTCTTTTCTTTTTTTTCTTTTTTTTTTTTTTTGGGGGTGAGGCAATTGGGGTTAAGTGACTTGCCCAGGGTCACACAGCTAGTAAGTGTTAAGTGTCTGAGGCCGGATTTGAACTCAGGTCCTCCTGACTCCAGGGCTGGTGCTCTATCCACTGCGCCACCTAGCTGCCCCAATCAAGTCTTTTCCAAGTCCTCTCTAGGGAAAATATCTCCAGTTCCTTTCATCAGTTTTCACATGACTTGTCTTCGATCCTCTTTTACATCTTAGCTGCTCCTCTGGAGATCCTCTAGTTTATTAATGCCTTTCCTAAACTATGACATCCAGAATGAAACAGTAAGTATACAACATGCAGCCTGACCAAGGAATCCTTATCCACAATTTCCAATATACATATGAAAGTTCCTATCTTCCCACCAATGGCACCAGCTTTACCTAGGATCAGTACCTATCAGTATCAGTAAATTCAACTGGGTTCTATCTGTCTCCAACATCGAATAGTAATAAAGATTCTTTCATTTGAGTGTTTTGTTGCTGAGGATGATAATGTGGAAGAGAAAATAGCCTGCTTCTTACACAAAGAGAGAGAAAAAAAATTTTATCAACAAAAAGAAGAGCTATGACTTAGAAACGTGTAAGGAACAGATATACTCTATAACCCAGGGTCACTTCCTAACTTCTTGCTTTTCTGACCATAATTGTATTTTTCATGTCAATGAGGGAATAAGGGTTTGGTCATTTCCATGTCCTTCCATCCATTTCCCTTTTCATCACACAAAGCAGGGTATTTTAATGGCATTCGGCTTTTCTAGTATGCATGTATGGCAACATGGTAGTAGTGGACAGAGATATGGCCTCAGAGCCAAGAAAATCTGAGTTCAAATCCTGCCTCTGACATTTATGGGCTGTGTGACAGTGGGTAATTGACCTCTCATCTGTGTTCAAGGCAACTCTCTGTGACCCAAGCTAAAAAGAAGGTACCGATTTCCTTTAGTAGGGGGAGTTTTCTCATCTGTAAGATAACTATACCAAATGAAATCACAGGTCCTGTCCCTCTCCCTTTCCCACTGTATGGACTAAGCCTTTGTTAGATTGGCTCATCCAAAATAGTCCTCAGATAAAATGACCATGCCTTATTTACCCTGCCCACTGAAGGGCATGAATAGTCAATGTCCTTCAAACAAATTGACCAGTTTAAACAGAGGTTCCATAGGAAGGACTTGTTATTCTTTTAGGCAGAAATAATAAATAAGGAAGAAAGACAATATCAGAAACCTTAAAGCTTGGTAAATAATGGGACTTCTTAGAGAATACCCTTGAGCTTCACTGATTTGGAAGAAAATGATATTTTAGCCAGTCTACAAAGCATTGCTGGGGGGTTGTTGATAGAAAGTCAACTAGACTCCCATTGGGAGAACATGTACTGCTAAGTACTACGTGAGCAAAACGGAGGCTGAGCACACAATGCGGTCCTTCCATTACAGAAAGAGCCCTGCCTCTCCAATCATGAGATCCCCAGGGTTTAAGAGAGCAAAGCTTGGACTTGAGTGTCTGCGTTGCCCTAATAAAACATTTACAGGGGTTGGGAGACCTGTTCCCTTCCATACAGCCCACACATATTAGACGATCAAAGTTTCTGGGCCTTTGGAAGAGGGACTGCTAATCTAATGTGGCCTGTTGGGTTTTGTTCTGCTTGGCTTTGAATGAAAAGAGATGACAGCTCTGTTTTCTTATTTTAAAAAGTCTGGTAATAATCTACATGTGCTATAGTTGGGGATCTGTTGGAACCAGCCTTGCAACATCCATAAAAATGTTTTAGAACATAGCTGAATTCTTGCTAGGCCTGTTGGGTTGTTTCATTATTATTGGGTTTTTTTTTTGCTGTTAAAATTTTCTAGAGTGAGGGTTGGGTTAGCCCCCATTGAAAATGCTAGTGTTCGTCTCCTACAGCCATAGAATTATTACTAATTTTACTCTATGGTTCAATGGGGCAGAGAGGGAGGGAGGGAGGGAGAGAAAGAGAGAGAGAGAGAAAGAGAGAGAGAGAGAGAGAGAGAGAGAGAGAGAGAGAGAGAGAGAGAGAGAGAGAGAGAGGCAGCTGGGTGGCACAGTGGATAGAGCACTGGCCCTGGAGTAAGGAGGACCTGAGTTCACATTCTCACTTCAGACAGTTACTAGCTGTGTGACCCTGGGCAAGTTACTTAACCCTCATTGCCCTGCAAAAAAAAAAAAGACAGAAAGAGAAAGAGAAGAAGGGAGAGAGAGATTGAGAGAGATAAAAAGAAAGAGACAGACACATAGAGACAGAGTAACAGAGAGGAGAAACAGCAAGATAGACTGAAACAGATATATATATATATATACACATATATATATATATAAAATAGTAAGAGAGAGAGAGAGAGAGAGAGAGAGAGAGAGAGAGAGAGAGAATGGAGACAAAGACATGGAGAGAGAGGGAAGAGAGAGAACAAGAGAACGAGGAGAGACAGAGAGTCTGTTCACATATGTTTTCACTTGTGTTTTTTTTTTCTTCAGAGCACTGACCTTGGAGAACCAGGACCTGAATGTGCCACTTAATACCTATATGACCTTGTGATATTCACTTAACCTTTCTGTATCTTATTTTCCTCATGTGAAAAATAAGGGGACTGTTCATAATACCCTCTATGTTCTGATCTATGATCCATCCATATCTGTCCAATCTAGGACCATGACCTCTCTAAGCTTCTTTGTAGCTCTGTGTCTCTAATCTATGACCCTATGTAATTTGACAGCCTTCACTGGTCAAATTAACTGGATAATTACCAGCTCTCCACTTCAGTGAGGCTATGTAGATGTAGTCTGTCTCACAAGCTTGATGATACACTTTCACTTTCACCTACTTGGCTTGCAAGAAATTCACCTGGTATCTTGCATTTTACTTAACTTTAGAGTTCTGGCTACGAGTATAATAAATGTCTCTGTGATTTACATTTAAATTGTATTTTTCATCCTCAGATCACAAAGGGAAATGCTATCTTAACTTAACACCATAGCCTGAAAACTTTTTTTTTTTTTTTAACATATAGAACTGGCCCCTGTGTGCCTAACACAGCTTTTTCCCTTCTGTGTCTCAGGCAGATTTGTTTACCTTGCTCATCAATGCAAGTGTTTACTTCTGTTACCAAGGCAGAGCCAGAATAACCTAGGAGGGTGAGCAGGCTTCTGGGCTGCCTCGTCATCCATCAACACAATTTTCAGATGAGTTCTGATTGCAGTCTCCATCCCTGCCTGTGATGTAAGAGACAGAAAGAGCCCAGCGTGGATCCCTCAGCTCCCAGGCAGAGTTTGCAACACTCGGCAGTTAGGAAAATCATCTATTGGCTTGTCAAATGGAACCAATTTGATCTAGAAATGATTGAGGGGATAGTAAATATAGAAACCCTGCAATGCCACTTTTGCAGAGCAAAACCACATTTTGAAATTACCCCATGTATCTTTCTGGGTTCAGATAGAGTTGTTCCAATCCAGGGAAACCATAAGAGACCCAGGGTCCTGCAGAACTCAAAGAACAAGGATGGTATATGGTCTTTTCTAATCCAGAGCAAATGCCAGGCACACAATTTCTGTGCCATTTACCATTGTTTCACCCTGAGTCCCAAATTTCTCAGACATTAAAGGCCTTCCCTACAGGTCTTGAAATTCTTTTCCCCCTTTCATTTATTACTCCTTCTTTTGTCAGAGATTTGGGGGAAAAAATGTTGTCACTGGATTTCTTGACTCATCGACAACTTTTCTCCCTGTCCTGTGGACATAAATATCTATTTCTACTTAAAGGATAGCTTTTGTTTGAAAAACAAGGAATTAAAATAGTGACAAAAGAATTTATGACAAAGAACAAATGACGTGTGAGGCATATGTCTGGGTAATTGGTTCCTGAAGTCCAAGGAAGGTTATTAGTATGTTTAAAACAAACAAAACAAAACAAAACAAAACAAAACAAAACAAAACAAAACAAATTTTTAAAAACTTGCTTCTTTTGAGATCTTTCATTGGCCTAGTATTTGCATCTATAAATGCCTTTTAGCAGATGTCCGATTAGGATTTGTCACTAGAGGGAGGTAGAGGGTGCTCAGTCAGCCCCAGGGGTTTGATTAGGATAATTTGACCACTTTCTAAAATATATAGAATACTTCTGGTTCCAATAGCTCCAAACAATTGGCCACAAAGAACTCTTATCCTGATTTTTAAAAAAATAAAGAAAAGTATATTCATCTAAATCTTTCACATGACCACCCTTGCCCTGACCCAAACTATTGTGATTTTTTTTCCTGTGATAGTCACATCTCTGGGAAGGACGGGATAGAAGATGGATACTATTATACTCTAATTAGAATCATAGAAATTTAGAGACAGAAGGAACTTTAAAGATCATCTAATTCAACCATCTCATTTTATGGATGAGTAAAATGAAGCTTAGAAAGACAAAATGATTTGCTTTCTGTGGTAGACTTGAAGGAGGTCTAGATTTTATATCAGAAGACCAAGGTTAGAATCCTGGCTCCATCACTTACTTGGTGTGTGACCTTGGACAAATGCCTTAATGTCTCTATGTCCTGGCTTCTTTTTTGGTCAAATGGAGAAAATGCCTGCATTTCCTATTGCAGAGGGTCTTAAGGATCAGATTATGGATATAAAAAGCTTTGTAAACCAGCAATTTATATCACCATCTTTGTTGTTGTTGTCTAAGAAAACACAGCCACCACCAACAGCAGCATCACCATCTTTCTTGTTATTGTCTAAAAGTCATATGGCCACTTAGTGAAACTACCAAACATGGAACCCTGGTCTTCCATCTCCCATTCTAACACATATATTTTAATCCTTAACATAGCATTTTTTTTTCCTTCGACAGGCTCATTTCTCTTTGGCATGCAATTGGAATTGTGTCTTACTGTTTGCTTGACAAAAATTCTAAACTCTTTGTTATGGATCCAATGGAGGAGAGCTAGACATAAGGGATTTCTTTCTGCCATGAATGGTTATGAGCCTTGAAAACCTGTTTCCATGAGAGCCTGCTGATCCTCCTTTTTTTGAAAAGCCATAGATCATGTATTCAAAGATGGAAGACATCTTTGAGGTGTGCCTGCTTGTTTGGGTCTAATAAGAGCCAGCCTTAGCATGAGCCTTTATTATGATCAGGGTTATCTCTGGTCGCTTGGTAAATTGTTAGACCACTGCAATGTTAAGCCAGGGACTCCTTGACCCTGATGTTCTGACATTCACAATAGTTAACAAAATAATTTGGCTTATTCACTCAGGTGCAGTGGATTTGGAGAAAAGGGAGTTAGGTTTGAATCCTGACCTTAGACAAGTCTGTTTACATCTAGACCTCAATTTGATCATCTTTAAATGCCCATCTAGAAATTCAAACAGTCAATAAGTATTTATTAGGTGCTAATATATACCAAACATAGCTCTAGACAATGGAGATACAAGACAAAGGTGAAGTCATCCCTGTCCTTTCAGCTTACATTTCAATGGAAAAGAATTAACTGACCTAGTAATGTTCACAAAGCACTTTGAAAACTTCTTCTTGGAGGAAGCAGAGAAATTCATCTCACTTTTGGTGAGAAGAGTAACCCTAGAAACGTAACACCTTATCCCTGTTTGTTACATCCAGTTCTCTGAAGACTCAGTTCCTTTTCCATTTCCTCATTATCACATGAAAGTATCCCTGGGTTCTGGAAGGCAGGGCCAAAAAAACACAAGGTCCATCAGCTCTTAACAACTTTTGAGTAAAGACAGGAAGAGCTGTAACTCTATATTTTGGTTCATGGGGCAGGCAGTACCAGTCATACCCTTAAGTCAACTTTGTCATTCATGATCTGAGAGTAATGGTTAAAAATTCAGTTATGCCCATAGCAGGGATTATTGATTATTTTTGTTGTTTAGCCATTAGAGTCCTGTCTGACTCTCCATGACCACATTTAGGGTTTTGTTGGCAAAGATACTGAAGTGATTTGCCATTTTCTTCTCCAGCTCATTCCATAGATGAGGAACTGAGGTAAACAGGATTAAGTGACTTGCCCAGGTTCACACAGATAGTGAGTGTCTGAGGCTGAATTTGAACTCAGGTCCTCCTGACTCTAGGCCTAGTGTTCTATCCACTGAGCCACCTAACTGCCCCTTATTAACTATGGTATTATTATTAATTATACTATTTAAAACTAAATAATAACATAGTTATATAAAATATATATATATTTATATAATTATATTAATGAAATATAGCTTATATAATACAATTATATTATTCGTTATATTAAGATATACTATATTGATATTGCTATATTAATTTTTGATTGTAGTGCTATTATTAACTATAGTATCTCCTAAACATTTTTATCCCCTAAAATAAAGTCCCAATTGCTATGCCCTAGGGAGGGCTCATGCTGTAGATCTGTCTGCTGACTTAGACTCCCAAGTTCAAAGAACATCATCCATAAATGTTTATGTTCCAAGTGATTAGATTTTTCAATCAAAATCAAATAAAAGAAGTTTACGTTTAGAAAAATAATGATCTGCATTGATGGAGGTAGTACCTACACTGTTGAAATCAAGGTAATTTGAAGTTGAAATAAAGATTATGAAACTTCTGATTTAGCTGCAACATTGGGTAAAAGGATACTACTATTTATGCTACTAGATGATGATGATTCAAATGGAGCCTAAGAAGTTTACTAGCTGGGGGCAGCTTTTCCTTTATGCAAAGTGAAGAGAGACAGAGAGAGGGGAGGTATTTAACTGGGGACACCCACTACAGCAGTAGCAAAGAGAGCACAAAATCTCAGAGTACTAGCTTCCAGCTGCTTACCAGGAAGGACACAGCTAGCAGCTGTTTTAGAGAAGGCTGATGTGACATCTTGGGGATATTTCTCTCTTGGAAAATGTGGGAAAGAGGCCAAGGGTGCATACAATGGATGGTGAAGTGGATAAAGCCCTGGCCCTGGATTCAGAAGGACCTTAGTTCAAATCTGGCCTCAGACACTTGACACTTGCTAGCTGTGTGACTCTGGACAAGTCACTCACCTTTGTGTGCCTTGGTTTCCTCATCTGTAAAATGGACATAATAATGTCACTTACTTCCCAGGGTTATTGAGGCTCAAATGAGATAATTGTAAAACATTTAGATTTACAAATGCTAAATATGATGATGAGGATGATGGTGGTGGTAGTGGTAGTGGTAGTGGTGTGACACTGGGCAAGTGACAGTCTTTCAATGTCCCAGGCAACTCTCTAAGACCATAATTTGTGGAGCAAGATGCATTAGTAGAGAAGGCTCTTCCCCAGAACTCCATGATGAAATCAAAAGTATGCTTTAAAAAAAAATTAAGAGCCTTCCATGTACACTGTTAGGAGGGTATTGTTTTAAATTAGCACTACTAGTCCTAGCATTTCTTTGATTATACAGATTTAAACTAACATTTAAGAGGAAGAAAAGATGGTGGAGGAACACCCAGAGAAAAAGAAGAGAAACCTGCAATAATGCACATTCTACAGTATAAAAATCTTTTCTATCATCTGATTATTAGGACAAGAAAATAACCAAAAACCCATCTTGGCATTTAAAGACACTTAGAGACCCAGGGTGAATCTCATTCATCCCTAATTCCTCAGTCCTCTATCCAATTAGAATTTCAGGTTATTTTCTTTCTCTCTCTCTTTTTTTAATTGTTATTTCCCCATGTCACAACAACATCGACTCTGCCAGGCTCTTCCTATAATAAACTCTGTTAATAATCCCTCTGACAATTCAAACAGCACTTGATTCTTGTTGCATGAAGACAGGAGGCCTGGATTGCCAAGAATTCCACTGTGCCTGAATGTTGGGGAGGGAGGTAGATATTGGGGGAGAGGGTAAAGCTGAGGGGCCGGGCACAGTCCTTTCCTCTGATTACATAGATTGGATTTGATGGGGTTAGAAAGATGGTCAGGCATCCGGACTGGGGAGCTGGGAGTCTGGGTTCCCCCCTCCCAGATCTGTCTCGGACTTCTTGTCTGACCTTATCGGCCATAGCACTTAAATCCATTGACTCCTCCTTGGCAAAGGAGGAGTGACAAGCCATTTCTTCCAACGGGAGAGGGCTGTGATGTTGGCAGAGGGCTTTGAAATACCCAGATGCATAAAGCATTATCATCATTAGCTTAACTGATGTTGAAGAAATAGACTTTAGCAGTCCCATGCAAAAACCCAAAGGGATGCTAGCCCAGAACTGGTTGGCCAAGGTGATTCAATAGTTTGAATGCAGTGTCCCTTTTTTCCACTTCAGGGCAAAGCTGTGAAAAGTGCGATGACTATTATTTTCTTCTCCCCACCCTTCCCACTGTCCTCCATCCAAGGAAGGAGAAGATCATGGGATGGTTTGGGATCAAGGATTCTGGCCTACCCCTTGTTGAATCTATCTCAGCGTTTCCATCCTTCTGCCTCCGTGTCACTGTAGATTAATTACAACACAATACAATATGCATTTACATAGCTTCTTCATGATTGTCTCAGGGCCCTTTTCGTCTAATTAAAATGCAGCTTCAAACATGAATTCTTTTTGTTTAAATGTGTAAACTGAGACAGACGTGGCCTTCCCCCACTCTCCTCCCTTCCCCATCCTCTCTATCCTTTTCTAAAACTCTGACATGAGCTGATTCTACAGTCTTGGAGCATTATTAATTACCAGTGGCTCAAATCAATACCGTGGGTTTGTCTAGAGAGCTGTTTCCTCCTTAAGCAAATGGCTGGTAATATAGTAACAGTAACTTTAGAGGTCTGGACACAAGGATGTGGGCCAGAGAAAGGACTTTACTTGACAATACACTGCCTATCTGCAGAGGACCAAACACGAATCTTCACTTTGCATAAAGGAAAGAGAAACAGAGAGAGGGGAGGTATTTAACTGGGGACAACCACTACAGCAGGAACAACGAGAGCACAAAATCTCAGAGTACTAGCTTCCAGCTGCTTACCAGGACACGGCTAGTAGCTGTTTTAGGGAAGGCTGATGTGACATCTTGGGGATATTCTCTCTTGGGAAATGTGGGAAAGAGGCCAGGGGTGCAGACAAGAACTCACCAAAGGAAAAAAATGATAAAATAGCCCTTTAAATATAAATCTCTGGAGCCCCAAACCCAGTGAATGTTCCCTTAAGTATTCAAATGAGATTGCAGCATCAGATTGGTATGCATTAGGCTGGTTTCAATGAAAATTAACATGTAATTGCTTCAAATGAAGTAAGTGAGGAGGTAATCTGTTCTTAAATTGGATTCCCAGGATTTTGTGGTACCATAATGCAGCTGTGAAATGAAATATATTTTAAGGATGATGTCCTCAAGGGGGTGAGGGGCTGGAGGGGGAGGGGAGGAGGGCTAAGGATGGTATAGAGTAAAGGCTCTACTCTCCCCCACCTGCTCTATTCTTCCTTAATTCCATTCTCCAATTGCATATGGGTGGAATAATATTCTAGCTCTGGATGGCTTCCATTCTCTGCTATCTGAACACAGACTGGGTTCCTGCAGACACCAACCAGTTTTCTTCACCTTCCTACTATGTTGATATCTGGGTGAGGTAGAAGCTGGAGGTTCCTTTGACCACTTTGAGATATTTGGAGAGAAAGTGGTTCTTATGGTTCCCAGAAATCCTCCTTGGTGGGTTTTGATGACTGGCTCTCCATAGCTACAGAACCGTCTGGTACCTCATCCCCATTTGGCCTTCTACTCTGAAAATGGGGACATTCACATCTGGCCACCTGACTACTCTGTGTAGTATCAAGGACTTGGCTCCCAGCATCCACAGTAGCAGCCAAATCCAACCTGATCACCAGCCTGCAGAACCTGGGTCCAGTGATGACAAGAAGCCTGACCAAGCCCTTCTGCCAAGGACTTTGATATGCTCTGTGAAATTGGAGGATGAGGCTGGGAATAATTAACCTTCTTACCCTCCAATCAGGCTGGAAAGCAGCTGGGTTAGAAGTCAGTGTAGGTTAATGCCTTCGATTTCTTGCCTTTGACATTCTTGGTGGAAATGTGATTTTCAGTCACAACTGGAATGAGAGGGCAGGTCTCAGCATTACTTCCCTTGATATCTCAAGTCTTTTTCTAGGAGTTCTGCAGCAAGGACACAGGCAAAAAAAGTAATAAGTGATGAGTGTTGGTGGAAATGCATATGTAGAGCTGTTGGGCTGCTGGATTGGGTCTCAAATGGCAAAGGGCTACTATTTAGCTAGAACAAAGTGCTAATGTGACAGAGACTGTCTGTTCTAAGGGGCTCAGAATGAGATTTGTGTGTCTGATTGCTTCTCAACTCATGAGGAGATAAGGATTTATAATCTGCGATATAAAGAATATATGTTTCAATAAAAGAGCCCCCATCAGAGTTTTACAGCAAGGAAATTAATAGGAGAGCTGAGAAGAAATTAGATCCCGTGAATTCACTGCTGCACTGCTGAATTGGTCCTCCAGCCTGAGTTCTACTCTCCTACTCTCTTTTCCTGGGAGTCACAGCTTGGTTTTAAAGCCTGGCTGATGATTTCTTTAATTCCTCTCTTTGTTTTCCCTCATTTTATGTTGCTGTTTTCCAGCTGCATATGTCGAGCAGCTCTGGCTGTGCAAGTGATAAGACAGAATGGGGCCTTAAAAACGGCAATGCTGGGCTTCTGTAACTCTCTGGGTAGATGTGACCAAGGAGGATCATGAAAGCAAGATACAATGTCATTTGTTCGTTTCCCTAGAGAGTGTTCAACTCATGAATTCTAAAGAGATGGAAGAAGGAGAAAAGAGGGGGGAAAGAGGTGAAATGAGAGGGTGACAACATCTTGCTGAACTTTTCTTAGCTAGTTTTACTTCTCTCTTAAAACAATGAACTGAGACCTCTATGACCCTGGTGAGTGGCTTCTATTTCCTCCAAGAGACTGGCATAAACAAGCTTCTGGGCTGCAGAGGAATTCCGACATTTCAAATCACAGAGTTACCTCAAAATACAAGGACTTTGCTACTGGCAAGCCATATAGAGAAGAGGGCTTGGCTTAAGTAATAATAGCAATAATTTCTGCGTGACATTGGGTAAATAATTTTTACTGTTTGGCTCCACTCTTTCCCCATCTGTGAATGGGAGGAGAATAATGCCTGCCTATCCAGCTGTGATTGCTGCAGGGATTAATTAATATCCATCAAGTCCTCAGAACGACTCTCTTCAACCCTACCACTAGTAAGGTAGCAGGAGAATAACAACAACAACAACAACAACAACAACAACAACAGCAATGACAACATGATAATAATATAGTCAGCTCGTGTTTGCCCAGTAAGAGACTTTGCCATGTAAATTATCCCTAGTCCCTCTCTCCTACATAGTAAAGCTGAACTGTGCCACATACTCCTACATCACTTAACACTTTTCTTCCCCAAGCAAACAATTGCTGGGTCCGAATGGGAAAGTCTAGGCATTGATATGCAGGGCATATGAGTGAGTGTAAGTTTACAACTATTTGGGGATTATCTACTATTTGGGTTTATCCATGTCCTGTGTTCCTTATATGGGGATAAGCCATGTATCCCTTGTATGGTGATAGTATAGGCAAGGTCATGCTTCACATTTCTGTTTTGTTTTTTGTTTTGTTGCGGGGCAATGAGGGTTAAGTGACTTGCCCAGGGTCACACAGCTAGTAAGTGTCAAGTGTCTGAGGTCGGATTTGAACTCAGGTCCTCCTGAATCCAGGGCTGGTGCTTTATCCACGGCGCCACCTAGCTGCCCCATGCTTCACATTTCTGTTAACAGTTTACTTTGGGGCGGCTAGGTGGTGCCGTGGATAAAGCACCAGCCCTGGATTCAGGAGGACCTGAGTTCAAATCCGACCTCAAACACTTGACACTTACTAGCTGTGTGACCCTGGGCAAGTCACTTAACCCTCATTGCCCCGCAACAAAACAACAACAACAACAACAACAACAAAAACAGTTTACTTTCAAAGTAACACCAAAGGCTTCTATGAATTAGGGCTCATTTTCCTTTCAACATCCCTAGTAAGAAGGCAGGAAGGTCCTCCTTTATTTATTCCCCCCTTTTCAAATGAACAGAAGGAATATTTTGCTGCTTGAACTTGAGGCATTGTCATTGATCCTTTCTATGTCCCTGTCCCCACCTTGCTTGGTGACCTCTGTAAACCCCTTTCCCCTGAGCCTCAGTTGCTATGTATATAAAAATCAAAGATGAATTCATTCTATATCCTGCCCTTAAAACACATCCTGCCTCAGGGAGAAAGAATCAGCCAGAAGAATCTCAGTTAAAATACACAAAGTGATAGCGCCAGTGAATGACACAGCCTAATATCCCCTAGGATAAAAATAAATAGGTCATATACTGGACAACTAAGGTCAGCAGTGAGAATGAAAAATGCAGAAGATGATGGATGCAGTGGAAAGTATTCTCCCTCTACTTCAGAAAAAACCTGTAATGTGTACATGAGAAGGAAAATGGGGGTATAAAGGGAAAAGAGGTAAAGGGGAAAAAAGAAAAAAAAAAAGGATTAGGATCAGCAAATCCAGAAGTTAATGATCCATGAGTCCAAACATTGGCTTTTTCTATGTGTTCCATCATCCCATTCATTTTCTTGCTTTAGTAGCTTATGCTACCCTTAAAGAAAATATTCTATCTTAGCATATTCCTTCTGAAATGGACAACTGGTATTCTTCTGACAACTGAGGAAGATGAGAAGACAGGGGATGCTGGGGAAATGGGGTGTACACAGTCCCTTCCATCTTCTTCTTTCCAGTGATTCGGTGGACCTATTTCCCAGAAGAAAAGAAGCCTGGCATAGTAAATACATCAGTACTGGAGTAAGGATGACCTGGATTCAAATTCTGCCCCTGACACATAATAGCCACATGGTCTTGGGCAAGTCACTTGTTCTCACTTTTTGGTGTTGCTGATGACTCTCTAAGACAATAGGTTACAAATGATTTAGTAATCTGCACTAGTAGATGGAGCTTCCACAAAGGTACTTCCCCAACTTTATCCTTCCTACCTTATACCCCTTACCTTCAAAAAGGATAGAGAATCTTAGTAACAAGGAAGTCCATCACAGGAATCCTGCCTGCCCCCAGCTCAATTCTTATTGTCCTCTCCAGACCCTCTTCCTTGTGGCCTCCTTCAGAAGCCCCAATTCCCATCTTGTTCCTCCTCTCTGTCTGTCATATGTGACTCTTCATAGCCCTGCCCACTTCTCTCCATTCCAATATGCATTCCCACCCCCCCCCAGTTTCCTCTTCAGACTCTTAACGAGCCAGAGACTGACAATTTTGCCAATAGTTTTCATACATAATAACTTAAGTGCATCACTTTTCTCCAAACATGTTATCATTAGAGTTCAATTCTTCGGCTCCTAGCCTTTGTGCCTAGTAAATATATTCCTTTGACGTGTATTTTGAAGATGGCTTCATTTTATGCATGTGCTATTATTGTGAATTGCACCAAGCAGAAACAACATTTACCTGCATTCTCCAGACTTATCAACTAGCAGACACCATGGGTTGGCATTCTTTGCAGTCCCTGGTTTGATTAATTTGGACTCCACAAAAGATCATAGGAAGAATTACATGGTTTAGAATGGAAAGGGGCCTTAGGCTGAAATTTTTATAGATGAGGAAACTAAACCTCAATTTGGAGAAGTGAGTTTTTGCTCAGTCTCACAGGTGGCAAGGAGCACAGGTGGAATTTGAACTCGGGTCCTCTTGGCTCCAAATCCTGCATGGAATCTGCTTTTTAGTACTAATATCCTGGTAACTGAAGTTAAGGGGCTGCATCATAAGGTACAGATTTGAACTGGATCTTCAATTATCTGCATCTAGTATTTGCTAGATAACATACCCAATCCATTAATCAATCACTCCATCAGTGAGCATTCATTATATTCCTACTATGTGCTAGGCACTAAGGACAGAAATACAAAAACAAAGAGAAACTGTGCCTTACCTGAAGGGGTTGACCTTCTATGTGAGTTTCACAGCTTAGGTCTAGAGGCAAAGGCAGGCTCTGTTAGCAACCGTCTTTCCTGATTCTTCCAGGTTTTATCAACCCTGTGTTTCCATCCTCCCCCCACCATGCCAAATCAGTCTGCGTTGATGATGTATACAATCATATTTACATATCTTCATGTCTCACTCCCTACAAGTAGAATATGAGCTCTTAAGGGGAGATGCTATTTTTCATTTCTGTTTTTGAATCTTAATGCTCAACTCAGTGCCTGGAACGGAGGAATATGGACTGGATCTGTAATAAGAAACTTTCAGCTGGAGAAGCTCCTTCTAACAAGTCAGGGCACCTGCTCTGCAATTTAGAGGCTTGCTTAGATAGAATAGTGAGAGGTTAAATCACTTAGAGTTATCTAGCCAGAATGTGCCTGAGATAAGACTTAAATTCAAGCCTTACTAGCTCCAGGGTCAGCCCTCTGTGCATTACTGTACCACTGCCAGGTGCACAGTAGGGACTTTATACATGGCTGTTGGAATGGGTTGAACACCAAACCCTCAAAGTTTAAGTAGTTATAGAATGAATCCAGGAAGATAGGGGAGTGGTATGATTTTCACATTACAGGGTTTCATAAACTTCTCTTTCTAACTTCTTTTGTTCAGGGGGCAGCTAGGTGGCACAGTGGATAAAACACTGGCCCTGGATTCAGGAGGACCTGAGTTCAAATCTGGTCTCAGACACTTGACATTAACTGGCTGTGTGACCTTGGGCAAGTCACTTAACCCCCATTGCCCCACCAAAAAAAAAAAAAAAAGATCTATAACTTCTTTTGTTCAGAGAAGTCAGCAGTAAGTGAGTAGACCATTCCTCAATATTCTAAGGCCTATGAGGGTGATTCTGATAGGAGGCTTTCCATGAACACACCCTGCTATGCTAGAGTTCCAAAATTTCCATAAAGCTATCTCCTAGGATTCCTTGGTTGTCAGGAGGAAAAGAAACTATGCTCCCTTAGGAAGATGAGATGGTCTTGTCTGGTAATGACAGGTTGACTGCTCTCTTGGCCTCCTGAGTGTCAGCAAAGAGAGATTAGCATCATGGCCCCAAAAGGGAAGGGGCCAAGTAGAAACTTCCATTGTCACAGGCAGACAAAGACCTTTCCATACTAATTCCTTCTAGAGAGCCCTGGGGGCTGGCCGTGGTGCTGTCCCACACATCAAGGCAGGCTTCCTGAGCACCTTTAGCTAGTGCAACTTTGAAGAGACTTAACCTTCCCTTGCTCAGAAATTCTCCAGTTTTGGAGCCTGTCATAGTCCTGCCCAAAATTAGATTGTTAATACCTTGTGACAACCCCCTCCCCCGCCCCTGCTACATCCCAGTCACCTCCCTCCATCTCTCTTTCCCTCTCCCTCTTTCAAGAAAAAGAAAGAAAGAAAGAAAGAAAGAAAGAAAGAAAGAAAGAAAGAAAGAAAGAAAGAAAGAAAGAAAGAAAGAAAGAAAGAAAGAAAGAAAGAAAGACACAAAGAAAGAAAGAAAGAAAGAAAGAAAGAAAGAAAGAAAGAAAGAAAGAAAGAAAGAAAGACACAAAGAAAGAAAGAAAGAAAGAAAGAAACAAACAAACAAACAAAGAAGGAAAGAAAATAAATATGGGGAATAAGAATACCAAAGAGTGTTCTATCTTCCAGTCATTCTTTTTTCTTCTTCCATGTATCCATATTAATTCCCTGTTTCCTTATCCCTTTGCCTCATGTTATTCCTCATTCCCCTTCCTTTCCTGTCACTTAGTCTCTCTCTCACTCTGCATTGACACCCCCTCACCTCCCCCCATTGCTTCTTTCTGTCTTTCCTCTCATTTGTAATGAGGCTGCTCAACTGCCGGAGGGTCAGCAATGTATATCAGGGAGGGATCAGCGTGAGGGCCACCCTGACAAGAAAAGCTGTCATCAAATTTTACAGCTTCATATAAAATGCAGAGTCCATGGCAAGGACAGTGAAGGGGCTGCAAGGGCAAGGTAGAAGGTTTTGGGGGAAGGAGAATGGGAGCAGGGATGGACTATATAGTAGGGGGAGCATAAACCTGTGTCATTTCTGCCAGGATACATTCCAAGAAACAAGTCTGTTCTCATTGCCTGGGACTCCAGTAGGGACCCCATAGCCCCCCCCCAAAACACTGAAAACTACAGTCATTGCATATAACCTCATTGCCTTAAGAAGAAATAATGAAAGATATCCAGTATGGTTACCTGCAAAATCTACTGTGAAGTGTCTATGTGCTTTCTGTCACTGATCTAAAGCCAGAAGGGACCGCAGAAGTCATCTATTCCAGTCCTGCTCATCTTACAAAGAAGGAAAGTAGGGATCTAAGAGGGTGAGAGGGGAGGTGGCGTGAGCCAATGGCAAAAACAATGGATTTGGAGTCAGAGAAACTTGGTTCAAATCCCAGACCAGTTACCTGCTACATGTACAATTTCAGACAAGTCACTTAACCTCTTTGGGCTTTATTGTAAAATGTAGAATCTTTGTTGTTGTTCAGCCATTCATGTCCAACTCTTGGTGACCCCATTTTGGGATTTTCTTGTCAAAGATACTGCAATGGTTTTCCATTTCCTTTTTGAGCTCATTTTACAGACAAGGAAACTGAGGCAAACAGGGTTAAGTGACTTGCCCAGGGTCACACAGCTAGGAAGTGTCTGAGAAGAGATTTAAACTCAGGTATTCCTAATTCCAGGCCTAGTGCTCTATAATTAGAACATCTCTAAGGTCACTTGCAGCTCTAAGTCTATGATCTCAGGAAATTATTTTTCCTGAATTACATAGTTAGCAAGTGGAAGAGCCAGGATTCAAACTGACACCTCCTGACTGCTGAGATACTATGCTCTTTGTCTAAGAATATAAAGCTTTAGAGGCTATAATCCAAAAAAGACGAGGTTATACTAATGGGTCACTTGTAAGAAAGATTAGCAAGGGGAGGAGAGGAGAGGTATGGAAGTATCTCTTGAAGTATGGCTCTTTGTCTGGAGGCCCTTAGGGAAGTCTCTTGACTCTTCAGAAGAGATTAGAAGCCCAGGCCAGGCAGTGTAACTTACTCTCTAAGATACCTTAAGACTGTTTAAGAGCCCCTGAGAATTGTACGTGTTTGAGAAACCAAGTACAAGTGTAGTTAACCATCATCTGTGTGTGTGAGTGTTTGTGTATATCTAGTGCAGCAGAAATATAAACAGCAAAGATACAGAGAATTCCTGCTCCATAAATTCCTCCCAGAAGAAAAGTCTGATTGATCAAAATTGCCGATGTAAGAACACTGTGAACAATAGCAGGGAGATAATATTTCAGTCCAACCCAGCTGTGGTGAGCCATTCTGTGATGGTGAAATAGTGAGATACACTTAGTGGACATCACAACACTGATCAGTGACAAAACTTTCTTCCTCTGGTTATTTATTAGAGAAGGAAAGGGTGTTTTCTAGCCTCCTTAAAAAAAATAAATCTGTGATAAATAGAAACTTGGCTCTTTGTCGTATGCAAGGGCTGACAAAATGAGGCGATCAGATTGGAAATCAAAGCGCTCAACATGGTTGGCAGTTTGCCAGGGATTTGCAGCCACCTTAAATTGGGAAGGGTTGTGGGGGAAGGGGAGAGGAGGTAGCTGCCATCTCTCCACCTCCTCTTCCCACCCAGGAGTTAATTTTGGCTTTACTTTCATATCTTCAGGATGAAAGGACTGAGGAAGGACAGCAGAAGCAAAGCAACAAGAAAGAGACATAGAAAAGGAGAGGGAGAGAGAGCATAACTTCTAACCCCTTCAAATACCTAAATAAATGTGTTATTATATCACTCAAGAGAGAGTGATGAAATGTACAAGGAGAAAAGGGGATATGTGGAATGAAGAAGAGGAGGGAGATTAAAAAGTAAAGAGATTCTCTGTGCATGCTTTTAAAATTTTCTTTCTTCCTCTGTCCCTCTGTCTTCCTGTCTACCCAATATTTTGATTGGTCCACTGACCTCATCCCTTTCTTCCTTCCTTTTAACTTATGACCCCTTGTTCTGTCTCTTAACAGATGCCCCCTCCAACTCCTTTGTCACCAAGACATTTCTCCACATTTTAAGGGATGGAACCCGTGATTTCTTTAGTGTAGGGAACACGGATTTCTGATGTAAATCAGCCCCCACTCTGCAACTTAGAGAGTTGCCTGGACCACTGAAAAGTTAAATAATATCTCCAGGGTCACATGACTGATAGAGTCCAGCCTGGAATCCAATTCCTCCTGACTCACATGCTGCTTCTCCATTTTAATAGCGAGGGTGAAATCAAATGCATGCCATTCTTCAGTTAAGAAGGTACTTTTTTTTCACCATGTTCCCCTTTAGAAAACTGTAGGCCAGGGGCAGCTAGGTGGTGCAGTGGATGGAGCACCAGCCCTGGAGTCAGGAGGACCTGACTTCAAATCCACCCTCAGACACTTAACACTTACTAGCTGTGTGACCCTGGGCAAGTCACTTAACCCCAATTGCCTCACCAAAAAAATTTTAAAAACCCAAAACTGTAGGGCAGCAGAAGTGGGGCTCAGGTTCCATGGTAACACAAGGGAAAACTCTGGCAGTGGGCAAGGGGAAGAGGACTGGATTTGGATAAAAGGAAGTGGACCCAAATGCTGGCTGTTTCATACATTACCTCTAGGGCTTTAATCAAGTCATTCCATCTCTCTTGTTCCCAGTTTCCTCATCTGTAAAATGAAGGGGCTTAGACTACCTCACTAGTAAGATTCTTTCTACCCTTCTAGTTTTAAATATATGATCCTTAACTTAATCCTTTCATTTCTAGAACCACTGGTACCCTTTTGGTATAATTGATGAGTGTTTCACAAAGCCCAGTATGGGGAGAAGAGAAACCTATGCTTTTCCCTCCTTCTTCTCTCCAGTTGCATTAATGCTGGCATCCCATCCACTTCTTCCCTCCCCCCTCTTCCATTTCTAAAACCATGATCAAACTAATCCTGCCATTACTCCTTGAAAGAGCATGTCGATCTACTCACCTATTGGTTCCACTCTCTAGCCCAGTAACTTTCCAAATTAAAATATCCTTCTCAGGACTCTATTCCCTTACATGTGGTATTTCCTGTATTAGACTGTAAGCTCCTCGAAGGCAGGGAATATATTTCAGTTTTGTTTTTTCCTGGCTCTTAGCATAGTGCTCAACACATAGTCAGCATTTAATAAATACCTTTTTGTTCATTCATTCATTCATTCAATGCTCTGAAAACTTCAGAAAACTCTACAGTCATCCTACAAAGTGGGCCTCTTGACTCTTTCCTTTCCTTGTTCCTGGATCCTCTTCCTCATTCTTCTATAATCAAAGTAATGAAGTAGACAAAATGAGGATAGTGCTATGAGTTGGGGGGGACTAGATTCTAGTCTTGGTTCAGCAGTCTGGGTGACCTGGAGCAGATCATTTCAAAACCAGCTCTTTGGGCTCATTTTCTCAACTGGAAAGCAAGGGGCCTGGTCCCTAGGATGCCTAGGTCCCTTCCAGCTCTAAAATCCTCACTCCTAAACTGCCCCTGAAAGAGTCCCTGAGTCTTCATCTCATGGATTGACTCTGCCCTCTGGTGGTTTAAGAGGCTATGGAGGAGGCACACAAGAAGGCTCATTCCAGAGAGGAGCCTGGCAAGCTTCCCAGGAAAGTCTTTGGTTAAAGCCACCCAAACCCTAAATGAATACAGCTCAATATGCCTGTAATGTATTAATTCACTGATAAGCTGGTCAAAATGTGTTTCCAAATAGACCCATTACATAAGTGGCAATAAATATTAACCATCGCTCACCTCCTGTGGTTTGTGCAGAGGGAGGGCTCTGAAGTGCAGATTCCCAAAACATTGGAGGAGGGGTGGTCTGGCAAACCCTGACCCCTTGGCTGATGGGGCTCCCTCCAGCTAAGATCCCCCACACCATGCAGGTTTGACCTTTGCCCACCTGATAGCTTCCCATTTTGTTTTACAACCTCCAATCTGCTACATGTTGTGGTGAACAGTGTCTGCCTTTTCTGCTGCTGCTTACTGCATTGGATGCTTTTATGGGCATTGATTCCCCTTGCTGGTTCCCCAAAGAGGTATTTTTCCTTGAGCCAGACCTTCATTCCAGGGGATTTCAGTGTCTGCCACTCTAAACGCTGATTTATTACCACCTAGGGTTTTATTCTCTTCTACACTTGCTGCTAAGCTTCATTCATTTAGTGTGCTGGGAACAACAGAGTAGAAGAAGGTGCTGTTAAAATGGGAAGAGAAGACATTCAAGTAGACTTTGTGATGCATAAAGTTGTATTTACTAGCCCCCGGGCCCCCCAGATTTGTCCTGAGGGTTACCTGTCTTTTCAAGGACTACACTGAGACTGACTTCAGTAATCCTAGCATGGAAATGGGCTCTTAGGTACCCTGTATGTGCTCTGGGCTGCCCTTGGATACAAAAACCATATCCTTGGATTGTTTTCTCCAGCAGTAGTGATTGTTTTGTACTGATCTAGCCACACTGTTTCTCTGTCCTTGGAAAGAAGGCTAGAACAGGGTTACAAGTACCAGAAAATAAAAGGTAAAGGGAGAGAGGAAAGAATGAGCATGTAAGCAAGGTAGGTTCGAGTATAATAACTTGGTAATTAGGTCTCTCAAGGACTAAAGAGTCTGCATGCTTATCAGACAACCAAAAAGAATTATAATTATTAATAAAGATTTCCATAAAAATGCTTTTAATAAACATATTTTCAATAGTCAATAAAACATTTAAATTCATCAGTAGACCTCAGCCCTATAAGGGAGCTTAAAAGAAATCTAATTAAAAACCCTTATTTTACTGAGGAGGCCTAAATAGACTTGACCAATGTAAGACATGTAGTAAATGGCAGAGCTAGGATTTCACCAAAGGCTCCTGATTCCATGGTACAATTCTATCTCTCAGTGTTCATAATATCTCTAGCAGCCAAGGAACATATGAAGCCCAACAACTCTCTGATGTCAAAGTTTCCACATCTCCAGGTACCAGGTCATCTCAGAATTCAACTCCAGGTCCAGTCTCTTGCTCACTACATAGATCTGGTCCTTCTGGAAAACAGGAACCATGAAAAATATTCCAGTTTGGCAGTAATTTATGGCATCACAGGCTGGGGTCTCTGGTGGTCTTCACCTCTGACACTCTTGCCCAACAAGCTCAACACTTGATTGAGCTTCTCTTCCTGGTAGAAATTTTGATTTAGGGAGTTCTTCCTTTTAAATTTAATCTTTCTGAGATCCCCATACCTAGCTTTTTTGGTAGGTGTAGAACAACATTCTTGGGGTACAACAAAGTCAAACAGCTGTACCTTCATGGTCCTTCCTATTGCTCCATGCCACACTTTTCTGCTTTCTAAACAAAAAGTGTTCACAATAAGCCAAATACCATAGACATTCCTTCCCTCTTTTCTTCTCCCCTTCCCCCCAGGAGCAACTGACTTAATAATGAGCAAGCACAAATTAAGTCCTTATTAGGTGGCAGGCACTGTCCTGAGCACTAGCTATACAAAAAAAAAAGTGAAATAACAATGGCCCTCAAAGGACTTATGCTCTAGTGTGGGAGACAACATAGGATAATTGGATCGTAGCTAGTTATAGAGCTGGAATAGAGTCTAGAGACCATCAAATGCAACTCCTTCATTTTGATATGTGGGTATATGTAGAGAGTGGTAGAACATACACACAAAAAGAATATAGACAGTGATACAAGGTAGTTATGGGATGGAGGGCATTAACTAGCAACCAGAGGATCGGAAAGCATGTAATTTAGAAGATGACACTTGAGTCGAATCTTAAAAAGCCATGGATTTTAAGAGGCAGATGTAATAAAGGAGTGTATTCCAGGCATGGAAGACAGCCAGTGCAAAAGCACAGAACTGGGATGGGGAATGTTGTGTTTGAAACAGTGAATAGGACAGAATAGCATGATGTGTTCATAGTATGAGGAAGAAAGTGAAATTGAGGATGGTTTTTTTAAAAGGGATCATGTTAGAAAGTGCTTTAAATGACATACAAAGGAGTTAATACGTGTTCTTAGAAGCAATAGGGCACTGCTGGAGTTTGTTGAGCAGGGGAATAATGTGATCTACTAGGCCTGTGCTTCAGGAAAATCACTTTGGGATAACAGTAATCCCTTCCACACTGCAACTATCCCCACTGCAGTTTCATTCAATATATCACCAGTCAGCATAAGATATTAAATAGGAATTTGGGGGGAGTTTTATGGAAGCCGCAGATGACACAGACCCTATGACCAAATACTTAACCCAGATTTTACAATAAGGTACTGTAAACACCCCATAAAAAAGAAAAAAATGTCAGCTTTCTTCTCTGGTATGAAGGGAGGGTCAAAATATTTTACATGGGTTTTCCAGATCATGGTACCTAACCTCCATGTGGAAGGGATAACTGCATGTAGAAGAGAATAGATTGAAATTAGGAAGGGCTTAAAGTGGGGAGAGCAAATCATAGACTATCGAATTGTCCTAAATAGATATGAATCAAATCAGTTCTGAAAATATTTAAGTAGTCAAAAGAATCTGATCTTAATGATTTGAATGTTACCTCTAGTGAGGCATAGGGAACCCACTAGATGACTCATGTCCATACCCTTCCCTAGGATTTCCATAAGGAATCTGCCCAGCATGCTGGATCTAGTCAGACTTAAGGAATGATTTAGTCAACCAAACTGAAGAGGGGTTATAGATTCCAGGGGGGAATAAAAAGATTACAAGGCAGAGAACTGCCTCTTATTGAGGCTATGGATTCAGTAAGCAAACTGTCTTGGGCCCCAATTTTTTTAATGTTCAAAATTCTCCTTAAGGAATATCTTTCTGGCCATATCTTTAAGAGCAGGAATATGAAACAATAACTGTTTGCATTACTTAAGAGGAAGCTGCAGCATAGCTCCAGAATGCTTTTATGTTTGGGATTTCATGTACTCTTGTAGCTTTTTCAGGAATTTGGTAAGTAGAGCCCTGAATCCTTTTGGAAATCAGAGTGGGGGCAGATATATATATATATATATATATATATATATATATATATATATATATATATATATATATATATATATATATATACATACTAGCCCAGAGTAGCCTGCAAGGCAAACATCTCTGATTTTGGAGCTAGACAACTTGGGTTGGAGTCCTGCCATGTTATTCACTAGTTGTGTGACCTTGGGAAAGTCACTTAAATTTTTTTTGGTGGGGCAGTGAGGGTTAAGTGACTTGCCCAGGGTCACACAGCTAGTAAGTGTCAAGTGTCTGAGGTCAGATTTGAACTCAAGTCCTCCTGAATCCAGGGCCAGTGCTTTATCCACTGAGCCTCCTAGCTGCCCCCCATTTAAATTATTTAGGCATCATCCATAAAATGAAGGATTGGACAAGATGATCTGTAAGATCTCTTGACTGTCTAACATTTTATGAAGAGCTTGTTTTAGTTACTCAGTGACTAGCTTGGATAAGGACATACCTTCCAAATTTCACCCTAGGGGCAGCTAGGTGGCACAGTGGATAAAGCACTGACCCTGGATTCAGGAGTACCTGAGTTCAAATCCAGCCTCAGACACTTGATACTTACTAGCTGTGTGACCCTGGGCAAGTCACTTAACCCCCGTTGCCTGGCCAAAAAAAAAAAAATCCAAATTTCACCCTAGCAGCTCCACAATAATTTTGATACTCATCCTGAAGATCTCATGTTTTCTTTCATCTGTCCTGCTTTGGATTAAAAATCTCTTCTCAATCCTACCCTAAAGTTGCATCAAGTTGAACTCTGGTATTTAGCTATAGACTCATCTGTTCCCTACAATCTAATGCCTTGATTTTGTCTTTCCTGCTCTCGATCAGACCCCTAATGAAGCAAATGAAAGTTTGGGTAGGAAATGAAGCAAATGTCTTCAAATGGAACTCTGGAAACCAGGCATTGATAAAGCCATTCAGATTCATATGGAACTACTTGACCAGGCCTTAAACCCAAACCACTCTGGCTCTCACTGATTGGCCAATGATGGGCCTCAACTCAAGTCTCAGTCATTGTTTGGGTTTTTGTTGGCTCAATGTGAGTGAGAATAGCAATTGTTTCTGTTCTGACCAGAAACTCTGAAAGTCTTCCTCTCCCAGATTGATTTAAAAAAAAAAAAAAAGAGGTCATTTTATTTATTTATTTATTTTGCCTCATTTCTTACCTAGCCTTAATTACTGAATGGGTGTTACTTAAGACAAACTGAGACGAGGGAAAGACCTTAGCTTAAAAAGGTCCAAGTCTCCCACTGAATCCTGGGCCATCTCCAGTTGCTCTGATCCATGTCTTGCCACTAAACCTAGATGGGTCTGGAGAAGAGAATGAGGCTGGTGACTTTACACAGCCCTGCCTCACTTAGATCCAGTTTACTTGCAAGTCAAGACATCACCTTCCTTATTTCATTGGTCTTCTTCTGGAAGGAAGGGCAACACCCCTAATAAGCATGACTTCAACTGTCTACATTAACTTTGTAATGGGATGACAACCAAGTTTTCAGATGTCCCCCGCTGGTCTGTGGGGTGGTTGCAGACCTTCATTTCCTAGTGTCCTTCCTATGGCAGAGTACAACAGGTTCCACCAAATCATGGAATTGGGATTAGAATCTCCTGAACACTGGAACCAGAATCAACTCTAGGTGGTGGCGAATGGAGCCAGATCACAGAGGCAGCCGCGGCGCAAGGAAGGCAGCAGTGCAAAGCACGGAGGGACTTTCGCCACCATGAGTCTCTTAAACAAGCCCAAGAGCGAGATGACCCCTGAGGAACTACAGAAGCTTGAAAAGGAGGAATTCAACACCAGGTCCCTGTCGGTGCTCACACAGTCGGTGAAGAACAACACTCAGTTCTTATCAACTGTGGCAACAAGAACAAGTTGCTGGGCTGAGTGAAGGCCTTTGACAGGCACTGCAACATTTTCTTGGAGAATGTGAAGGAGATGTGGACGGAGGTACCCAAGAGTGGCAAAGGCAAGAAGTCCAAGCCAGTGAACAAAAATCGTTGCATTTCCAAGATGATCTGGAGTGGGGATTTGGTCATCATGATCCGCAGGAACCCACTCATTGCTGGCAAATTGTGCAGCCAGAGACTCCCTCTCCTGCCCAATACTTCACTTAGTCCAATGGAGTACACCAGGCTCCCCTCAGTTTTCCTTTTGTGAATAAAGCCTTGCTGTTTTTTCAAAAAAAAAAAAAAAAGAATCTCCTGAACAGAAATCTCTTCTACAGCATTCCTGACAAGTGGCCATAAAGCCTTTGGTGAAAATGGCGGAAGCAAATGCATCACTTCCCCCAAGTAGGGAAATGTACTTCTGGACAACTCTATTGTTTTGAAGTTTTTTCCCTGCAGGGGTTCCCCACAATATATAGGATAAAGACCTCCATAATGTAGTCCATATGAATTTCAATCCATATCTCCCTCCAATTCAAAGATATACTCTATACTACAACTTTCTGAAACTCCACAATTTTGTTCATGCTGCTTCCTTTAACCTGAAATTCCCTCCTCCAACATTTCTACTTATTAAAATATTTCCCACCCACATGTACAAAAATATTTATAGCTGCTCTCTACGTGGTAGCAAGGAATTGGAAGTTGAGGGGGTGCCCATCAATTGGGGAATGGCTGGACAAGTTGTGGTATATGAATACAATGGAATACTATTGTGCTGTAAGAAATGATGAGCAGGAAGAGTTCAGGGAAACCTGGAGGGTCTTACGTCAGCTGATGATGAGTGAGATGAGCAGAACCAGAAGAACATTTTACACAGTATCATCAACATTGAGTGTTGACCTACTGTGATGGACTATATCCTTCTCACCAATGCAATGGTACAGAAGAGTTCCAGGGAACTCATGATAGAAGAGGATCTCCAAATCCAAAAAAAAAAAAGAAAGAAAGAACTGTGGAGTATAGATGCTGATTGAACCATATTATTTCTTTTGTTTTGGGTGCTGTTGGTTTTTTTTTCTATTTTGAGGTTTTGCATCACTGCTCTGATTTTTTCTCTTGTAACAGGATTAATGCAGAAATAGGATTAATGTTATTATGTGTATATATATGTGTGTGTGTGTATATATCTATATGTATATGTATATGTATAGAGATATATAGATATAACCTATATCAGATTACCTGCTGTCTAGGGGAGGGGGGAGGGAGGGGAGGGAGGGAGAAAAATCTGAAATTGTAAAGCTTGTATAAACAAAAGTTGAGAACTATCTTTACATGTAACGGAAAAAATAAAATACCTTACACATGAAAAAAAAAATATTTCCCATCTTCCAAGAAATAAATCAATTTGCCATCTGCTTCATGAAACTCCTCTTGAACCCTTCCCTTCCCTTCCCCTTCCCCCAGTGGAAATGGTCTTTCCCTTCCATAAATTTCTATAGCACTGTGTTCTTATTTCTCTTATGGAATTATCATAGCCTACCTGTTATTGTAAGGATAAAATGAGATCATATAAGTGAAGTATGTTGTAAAATATTCATAGTAGTGCTTTTATAGCAAAGAATTGGAAGCTAAGTTGATTCCTATCAATTGAGAAATGTGGCTAAACAAATCCTAGTAGATGAATGTAATGGGATATTACTGTGCTTTAAGAAAGAATGAATGTGAAGATTTCAGAGAAGTTTTGGAAGACTTATATCAGATGAACATATAGGCTAACCTCCATTTTCCCTAGCCCATTTCCCTGCCAGTAATATATATATATATATATATATATGTGTGTGTGTGTGTGTGTGTGTGTGTGTGTGTGTGTGTATGAGGATATCCTTTCCATGCCCTTCACAAATCTTCATCTTCATTCACACTTACCACACACCTGTCTATTGACTTTTGGTGACCCAACTCTCTGTCTCTGTCTGTCTCTCTGTCTTGCTCTCTCTCTCTCTCTCTCTCTCTCTCTCTCTCTCTCTCTCTCTCTCTCTGTCTCTCTTTCTCATTTCCACTATTACACTAAGCTCCTTGAGGGTAAGAACTGCTTAGCTTTTTGTCTTTGTACTCCTAGTGCTCAGCACAGTGCTTGGTACAAATTGATTTTTTTTTCATTCAGTTATATCTCATAGATATTGATGGTGGTGCTGTTCTAGCTCCTTGTATACAAAGATATGGTTATGGGGAAATATATGGGGAGTTCTGGGGTTAAGGGTTCTTGTGGATTCCTTTTTAAAGAATTATACCCTCTTGCACACAAATCCTATTAGAATAAAGTAATAATTTATTTAGGTGCTAGGGAAAGGAAACCAAGAGAGAAGTCCTTGGACTTCTTCTCATGGGGAGAAGGCATGACACAGAGGTGTGGCTCTCTGAGATACCTATCTCCCCAAGTAGAAGACAGGTAGATACTTTTATAGAGGACTGATGGTGGTCCCATGGTGATTATCTGACTATGGAAAATTTCCTTATGGGGGAGACCATCCCCCACTTGTGGTGGTTGGGGGAAGTTGGGTGAGGGGTGGCTCTGGACCTCCCATGTCATACTTCTCCCCCTTATGCCACAAAGGCAGCAGCTACACCTAATCTTATCTCCTTAGGGGTGGGGGAGACTGGAATGAAGGGTGGTGGTACTGGAGATAATTCAGTCCCAATCTGGTGCCACTTATCTCTTTAGGTGTATTTTTTCTTTGGTTTAGTTTCTCAAGGAGAAGGTTCTTTGATTTACCCCAGAAAACTTCTGAGGTACCCAGGTGCCCATAACATTCCCCACTTCTCTCTATATAAGGAAAAGGGACGAAGATTCCTCTTCTGTACCTGATTCATGCTGAGTGGGGTCAAAGAAATTGGGGGGAGGGGGAGGGGGATGGAAAAGGAAAAGTGGGGAAGGCCTGATCCAGAGAGTTCAAGGAAATGTGAGGGTCCAGAGGGTGGGAGGAGATATATAGGCACCAGCTGTAGCTGCCATGAGGTTGAAGCCTTGAGCCTGGACAGAATAGACTTTAACAATATCTTAAAAGAGACCAGGGCAAAAAATCAAAAAGGACTTAAGGTGATAAGAGTGCATGTCAAATAAGTTGTACTTAAGGTATTTCTGATTCAGTTTTAAAATGCATTACTAATAGCAGACAGATGACAAAGCCAGATTTTTATACTATGATTTCTATATCTGCATCTCACTATCATTCAGATATAAGAGAAATTGTTTTTCCACTATAGTTGATACAATTGTTCACCAATTTATATATCATAAGAAATTTAGAAACATAATACCTTAAAACAATATTAGGAATTTTTTTAAAAAAACTTGAAACAAAACCAATCAATTACCAATCAGGTAATTCAATCGAATGTGCTACACTCCATACACAAAACTTTCCACCCATACCTCAAAAACTTATCAGATAAAGAGTAAAGAGTAGCCCCTTTTTTCTTTTCTTCAGTGGAGGCCAGCAAGCCTTAGTGCAAGACAGGGCATGGCCTGCTTTACCAGAGTTAAGTAATCAAACCAAAGCCAAAAAAGTTGTTGTTAATTCAGTTCAGTTCAATGGTTAGGGACTCAATTTTTTATTTTCTTTGCAACTTTTACACATTACAAATAATTCCCAATTTTAAACTATTCTACTACAAAAGATTTTCAGAGTAGCAGTAAACAGATCAACAACTGTGAGAAATATCAAAATAACATTTCATCACTGAGAATTGACACTATCCTTTTCTCTGTTATAAAGCATGGAGAGGGCAGAATATTCCAGTAGGCTTGATTCCTTATTCAGCTGGTTCCTGCATAAGTCTTGTTGGTCAAAACTATATGCTTTGAAAAAGATCTTTAAAATTTGTTTTCCTTCATCCTCCCCTCTTAAATTTGAAGAAATCTGCTTCTTGTTGGAATCCCTAAATAAAGATTTTAGAGTATGGCTTCCACATTTACCTTGAAGCACGGTCAGCTTTTTGTGACTGAAACTCTTCTGTTGTCCCCTAAAACTCATAGAAAGAAAGATTTGGCATCATCTGAAGTGAGGCTGTGAAGTAGTCCCCTATTAGGTAGGCTAATAGTTTCCCTTAGCTCCCCCACTCCCAAAACAAAAATACACCCTGCCAATCTGGTGAGGACATGGTACATATAATTATATTAGGAGGAAAAGACACTGTAGTGTTTAAGGCACCATAAACTATGTGGCCTGTATCCTCTGAAGATCTAGGGGAATCTGCACTTGAAAACAGCACTATTCTTTTCCTGAATGTTCTAGTTCAATTTGGTTCAGTCTCTTATTAAGCAGCATCCTGGCTCCTGCAGGTAGCTTTATTGTTATTCCCTCTCTCCTAGGGTGGTCACTTAGATTTCAGTGAATAAAAAAAAGCCCAACAGAGAAGTCTTACCATAAATGGGAGAGCAAGAATTACCTCTTAGCCTTAAAGGGAATTTATGAAAGGAAATTTAGTTTAATCCTTAGAGGAGCGGACAGGAGACTGGGCTACATCACCAGTACTGGGACAGGTTATTGTTTTGTTTTGTTTTAAGTAAAAGAAAACAGTTTTCATCAACATGCAAATAGCTGAGTAGAGGAAGTGATAGGGGGAGCTGAATTATTATTGTTGGAATGCAGAACTCCAAGAATCTAAAATCTCATTGACAGGGGTACTGATGATTTACTCATATAGGTCACAGCTCTGCCATATCTTAGGAGATTTGTGTGTGTGTGTGTGTGTGTGTGTGTGTGTGTGTGTGTGTGTGAATTGTGAGGAAAAAAATTATAGTTAATTTGATGGCTAGCTATCTAGTGATGAGTCTTTATAAACTTAGCTAGGCTAGTTTTCAGAAAATGGATGTAGGGACTTTTGATGTCCACCACTGAAGCTTCTCTATTTTGTAAAGATGTGCCATATTTTGCTCTCTATTGGTTAGCTTTTCAAAAACTCAGGGCTGCCTGTATACTGTATTGAGACATCACAATGAAGCTTTGGTGGAGGTTCCTACTAAGACAAAAATGCTTTGAATACAAGCCAGGCAACATATTGTCATTGAAAACCAGTCTGATTAAGAACAATGGAATGGCCATGACTATATCCAACAAGAAATTGTAAAGATGTAAGATTGGAGCTAAGAACAGAAATTAAGGTCAGATATATGGATTTGGGAATCATCTGTTTAAATGATAACTGAATCCATGTAGCCTCATAAGAGACAATGAAGATGAGAGAAGATCAAAGAGAAGAAAAAGAGGCTAGGACACTTAATATACCAACCTTTTATAAAGGACTTTCCTATACATTATGTGAAAAAGGTGGACTCAAAAAATTTCCTTAGACTCCTGGTTTTCTCACTTTCTACTATTTGAACATCACCTTCACCTCTCTGGGCCTCAGTTTTCCAATATCTAAAGTAAGGATTTAAGCCTTGGTAATCTCTTCCACCTCTAAAATCTTATAATTCCTAAGATTCCTGTGGTCTTGCTTGTATGGGGGAGGTAGGGAATAGGTATGGGGAATGGATTTGTGATTTCATTGCATAAGAAACTCTTGTAGTCAGAAAACTCTGTCTAGCAATTCATATTTAGAACTCCTCTGTAACTTAAAGCCTTAGAGAGTTTTCTAGAGTATTGAGAACTTAATTGCCTTGAGCAGGATCACTTAACCAGTATGTGTCAGAGGATGACTTTGTATATAGTTAAGTTTTATTTATATGCTTACATTTCATTTTCCCCAATAAAATATAGGATCCTTATATCTAAGCAGAGGCACTATTTCCTTTTTTGTTTTTGTTCGTTTGTTTTTTAATCCCCAACTTATACCTCTGATGTTTGGCACATTTTATTGTTGTAGAGTTGTTTAAGTCGTGTCTGGCTCTTCATGACCCTAGTCTGGGTTTTCTTGTCAAAGATATTGAAGTGGTTTACCATTTCCTTCTCTAACTCATTTTAATGCCAAATAAATACTTGTTGATTGAATGATTGATCCTCACAATAACCTTGTGTAAGGTTAGAAACTAGATATGTTATTTCAGTGTTTTAGAGAATGAATGCCTAGATGAAAACAAACAAACAAACAAATAAACAACAAACTTTCTCTAGCCATGCAGATCAGCACCTTCTTGGAACCTTTCTATACATGAGAGTTATTTAAAGCATTGAGAGATAATTGGCTTAGGTTAATATAGTCAGAATGAACAAGAAGCAGGATTTGAACACAGGTTTACTGGCTTTGAGACCATCTCTCCATCTCATTATGCCTTGCTACCTCTCAATAGGTATTACAGATGCTATTTTCCCCATTCTTCAGGTAAGAAGCCAGAAGTTTTGAGAATGTTAAGCAATTGTCTCAAGGTCACACAGCCAACTAGTAAAGGGCAGACTCTATCATCTACCTCCACTATGGGGAGATACTAATGTATCCATTCCATTCTAGAGCACATGGGTAAACAGGCTATAAAGTATCTCAGAGCTGAGGGGAGGGGAAGACCCTGCTTTTCTTCCATTACAAATCTTTGTGATTCCCCAGATAATTACAATGAAAGAAGCAATCATGTTGCTAATTTTACTCTTCACTTTTAAATTCTAATTAATATTATTCAATTCTTCTACTCCTGCTGGGTTGAAATAAAACATGCTCTTTTCCTCTCCTAGCCCCCTCTTTTGGAGGGATTTGCATAAGAAGTGAAAGTCATGTTCGCCATTGACTACACTTGAGTAATTAACATCAATGCCCTGTCATTCCCCTCACCAGGCCCTTCACACTCCCCTTCTCAGAACCATCCCTGCCTCAGCTTTGGTCTTCTGTCTCCTATTCACTTTAGTCTTCACTTGTAGTCAGAGTAAATAGTTAAAACCTATTATATGCTCTGATTGTGCATTAAGCAAAAAATAAGACTTCAGGGGAAATAAAGGAGTATAGGTCCAGGAAAGAGGAAGGTTGTGTTTCATCGAGCAAACCCATACATGTTTTCCAAAGAAACAAAGGGGAAGAATGTGGTAAAAAATTATTTGTGGTAAAGATTAATATTGTAGTTTTTAGCTGACTCATTTGGGAAAGGCCACACCTAGCCCATCCTGAGGTCATGAATTCTACTGAGGTCAGAAGGAGAACTCTCCATAGGCAGTTTTTGAAGGACCTCCCCTTTTGGGGGAGGAAAGATTGAATGCTCCCTGAAGGGAGGCGGAGTGTTCTTCCGGAATGCTAGGCTTCTTCCAGAACCTGCTCTCTCGGACTTCTCCCCTTGTGGTGGTGGCAGGAGTTCTCTGTCTCAGGCAGCTGCTTTTTCCGGGTGGTGTGAGCAACTGTAGACTGTCCAGGTTTGGTGAGTTAATTACAGAAAACCCTAAATTCCTTTGAACTAGCTTAATTGGAAATGGTCTGGGGATTGTATAGGTTAAGTTTAGAGTTAAGAGTATTTATCTGGGGCAGCTAGGTGGTACAGTGGATAGAGTACTGGCCCTGGAGTAAGTTCAAATCTGACCTCAGACACTTGACACTTACTAGCTATGTGATCCTGGGCAAGTCACTTAACCCCAATTGCCTCAAAAAAAAAAAAGAGTATGTGTCTGTATTTCTATTTTCCTATTGCCTTATCCTTGATTTTTATTAGTTTTACCTTTGTTGTTTAATTAATTCCCAAGTAATAAAATATGATCATTTTGAGAATTAAAGCTTAAAGGCTCCTTTCTTATTGGCCTGGGAGAAATATCTAAAAAGGGCAGTTCAGAGGGGAGGGTGAACCTAAAAGCTCCCTCATATTTCTGTTACCCCAATATTAAGGTGAGTCACCCAAATGACACTCCGTATATCAAATTTTGGCCCTCACAGTTGTATTTAAAAAGGGGGGGAGGAGATTAAAGAGGACAGTCCCGTCCAAAGAAGCATAGAAATGAAAGTGGCCTTGGAGACTGTTTACTCCCAACCCCCCATTTTATAGATGAAGAAATTGGTCCAGGGAAGTGATGAACAAATTAGAGTTAGAGAACCAAAGAATATTAGTGCTCATAGAGACCTAATAGATTCATGGAGTTTTCAAAGTGGAAAAGACCTTAGAGAGAGGTTAAGTGACCTACCTGAGATCACTTAACTTGACTAAGTTCAAGTATCCTCATTCCTTCTAACCCAAAGCTCTTTCCATTACCCCAAGCTGCCTTCTCCAGACACACACTATTGGCTTGTGCATTTAATAAAATAAATGCTGGTTGTTTGCTGGGCTAATTTTCCAGTGATAAGGGCCAAAAACCATTATTCTCACAAGACTCACTTGACTGATTACTTTCTGTTTATGTCTCTGCCTTTGTCTCTCATTCTCTGTCTATATCTTTGCCTTTCTGTCTTTCTTTCAGTCTCTGTATGTGTCTCCTCTCTCTCTCTGTCCCTCTGTGTAAATCTCTCTTTCTGTATGTCTCTGTTTCTTTCTGTCTTTCTGTGACTATGTCTCTGTCTTTCTGTCTCAGCCTTTGTCTCTATTTCTCTCTGTCTCTGCCTGTGTTTCTCCCTCCTCCCTCCCCTCCCCATCTGTCTCTGTCTCTCATATCAAAAGACCTCTTTGTTTTCTTCTCCTCATTCTGTACCCTCAATGAAGCACTATATATGTTTTATAACCTCTGGGAGCATGCATTGTGTTACAGAAGACTAATCGGGTATGTTAGACCTTTGGAGGCCTTATAAAAAGGGACAAGAAGTTCTAGGGAATTATGATTTTAGGAGAGCAAGAATGCCCATTTGAGAAGTGATACCAACAACGGTGCTAATTCCCTTCCATTTTACAAAGAACTACAGTCTCGTTCTCATTCCCATGATCTCAGACTACCTGTTGAATTCTGACAATCTGAAATGGCAGGAAGCAGTAATCAACTGAAGTCAATTTCAAGGCACAAAATATTCAAAAGGAAAGTAGGCTGAGTGAGCCAGAAGAATTATTCAAGTCTGACCATTTGTAGTAGGGGTGCCCAAGGGCAACCCATGGTAGCAGGGGAAGGGCTACCTCTCAAGCAGCCAATCAGAATTCTTTCCTAGAGTTTCTTTATGGAGAACATCACTAAAGGCATCAAGAGATTTTTTTAATGACTTGGAAAATTACTTTTGCAGAGATGGTAGAAGGAAATCCACTTCAGGAAAAGAAATTTATCTAGCACAAGTTACTGAGATGTTAAGCCATTCTGATGGACTTGTTCCCAACCCACCTTCTGTCGTGTTCATCCAATGAAGTCCCTCTATTTTTCAGGCATTTTGAATTGTGGTTCAGTAGAAGGGGCGTCATCATCAGTGAATTTCCCACCTGCTCTTCTCCCTGTGCCATGTGAATGTGGTTATGACATTACCTATTTGGGAACTGGTCCACTACTTACCAGCCTATTGTCTGTGTACCCATCATGCTTTCATCTATATCAATATATCATCTATATCAATGCTATGTTTTATATCGTAAGCTCCTAGAAAGTAGGAATTCATTAGTCCTGCCTAACTTGTTCAGAATTCTTCCATTATATGCAACACAAGCATACAGCCTTTGGAGAGCAAATTGTTAAATTTTCAGTGTTAGCATTTGCATCTTAAAAATTGGCAAAGCTACAAATCAGTGCTCAATTTATTGTTTTATTCATTGTCTAAACATAAGAAATTGATGGATAGAATGTTAATAAGTCAGGTTAAACTTTGAAATGTATCATGGGTAACTCCTTCCTCTCCAGAATGCCAGTTGTTAAACATTTACCAGCATTCCCCTTCTTTTTTTTTTTTTTTTTTTTTTTTTTTTTTTTTTTTTTTAGTGAGGCAGTTGGGGTTAAGTGACTTGCCCAGGGTCACACAGCTAGTAAGTGTTAAGTGTCTGAGGCCAGATTTGAACTCAGGTACTCCTGACTCCAGGGCTAGTACTCTATCCACTGTGTCTTCTAGCTGCCCCAGCATTCCCCTTCTTAATGATAAAAAGAATAGTTATGGAGTAGGATTATAGAATTCTTTAAAGAACATTGAACCTAACTTCCTCATGTAACATGGGAAAACTGAGGCCAAAGTGACTTGTTCAAGTTCATACTAAGAGATAAGGAGGAAAGCCAAGATTCGAATCTTGGTCCTTTGATTCCAAATCTACTTCTCTTTAACAAAGTAACTTTAATAGGTCAGACAACACACTTTAAAATCCTCTTGCCTTTTTCTTCTTACAAAAAAAAAAAAAAAAAACCTCTTGCAAAGATAAAGGCACCAATAACTGGTGCAGCCGATAGAGCACTAACCCTTGAATAAGGGGACCTGAGTTCAAATCCAACCTCAGACACTAGCTGTGTGACCCTGAGAAAATCATTTAACCCTGTTTGCCTCAATTCCTTCATCTGTAAAAATGATCTATTCCAGTATCTTCACCAAGAAAACCCCAAATGGGGCCATAGAGAATCTGAAAAGACTCAACACCCACAAACACAGAGACAAGGCTCTTTTTTTTATAATAATATTTGTATTCCCACAATGGCTAGCACAGTATCTTGTGATAGTAATTGGTCATTTAGTCAACAAGAATTTGTTAACTGCTTACTATGTGCCAGATGCTACAGTTTCAAGGATAATGGAAAGGAGAGCCATGAGAAATAGATAATAAACATGTTTTGTATTTGAAGGGTGCTATACATAATACATAATTGGAGAAGTAGACTTTTCACATATACTATATCCTTTGAATTTGATGAGAGAACTCCAGAGAGGGTAAATGACTTAGCCCAGCTTGTCACAGAGTGGGTTAGCCACAGAGATAGAACCACCACCTAGGTCTCTACTTTGCACTACCCATGAATTCCTTTACACCGTGCTGCTTTCCCAGATGTGCTATGCATGTGTGCCTTCTAGGTGGGGGCATATTTAATGAACTACACAGATGCATGACATAGAACATATTCGAATCTCTGTCACTCTTAGCACAGTTGAGTTTTATAACTAGGTCATGGAATTTTAGACTCCTAGCTCTAGACCTGGAACAAAAGTCAGAGGTCATCTAGCATTAATGATCTAATTTTATAAGTGAGGAAATTGGGAACCAAGGAGATTATATGACCTACCAACATCATGTAGGTATAAAGATCTATGTTTATAGATTAAATGACTTTGAGGCCTAGCAGCCAAATACTGACCCACTTTTCATTCATCAAGATTTATTCCAAAGAACATTCTATTATTCATTCCACTCCCAACTTCCTTTCTTGCCTTTTCCCAGAGTGTACCCTATCCTTATAATACATTCCCTCTTCATCTCTGCCTTTTAGAATGTTTAGCTTCTTTCAAGGTTCATCTTACATACCATTGACTTCTCAAAACATTTCAGGATACTTTCAGCTCTTAGTATTCCTTTCCTTTTGAAATTACTTTGAAATAATTCTAGGAAATAATAATGATGATGATAGCTAGCATTTATATAACACTTTAAGTTTTCCAAAGTAATTCACAAATATAATCTCATCATATCTTCACAACCCTATGGTGTAGGTGTTATTATTATCCCTCTTTACAGATGAGGAAACTGAGGCTGAAAGGTTATATAAATTGCCTAGGGACACAGTAAGTGTCTGAGGCAGAGTTTGGACTTGGGTCTTCCAGCACTTTATCCACGTCAGCACCTAAATGCCTACTTTGTAACAGCTTATATATGTTGTATTCCTCAAGTAGAATCTGAGTTCTTTGAGGACAAGTATAAGGATAGCAACATAATGTTGTGATTCCACTAGTTATATGTAGTTCTCAGAGGGGAAAAAAAAACCAACCTCCTTCTACCAATGCAGATTGGCCTTTTATCTGCAATTTATATTTAATTCCATGTGAATTCCTTGAGAACAAGAACTGTTTTACTTTTCTATTTGTATCACAAGCACTTAGCCCAGTGCTTCGTGCTCATAGTAAGCTCTTGATGAATGTTTCTTTTTTCCATTCATTAACTCTTTTCTAGTCTTAGAGAACTGCCTAGAATACTAAGAGATTAAATGACTTGCCCAGAATTAGTGACAGTATTTGTCAGGAGCAATTCTCTTACTTGAGGGTCAGTATTCTTTTTTCTTCTTCTTTTCTTTTCTTTTCTTTTCTTTTCTTTTCTTTTCTTTTCTTTTCTTTTCTTTTCTTTCTATTTTTGCTTGCTTGTTAATTTGTCCTGCCTTTGTATTGCAAGCACTCAGCAGATTATCCTTACATGTTGAATATATTTGTTATATGTATGTAAGCTTAGACTGGCTTGAATTAGAACTAAAGAAGCCTCAATTCTAGATCCAATTCTTCCTCTAATTTGATGGACAACATCTCTAAACCTTTCCTATATGTTACCTTCCTCTTTCTGGCTCTCTTTGTTGATGTGTAAAGTGAGAACCTTGGGCCGAATGATCCCCAAGACGCCTTTTGGTGCTAGCTCTCTGTGATTCTCTTCTATTAAAAACTAAGTTGTTTTGTTATGATGATAATAATTATAATCCACTTATATGGCATTCTAAAATTGGCAAGATACTTTATAGGGTCTTCTTAGACGTAATGATCACAAAGCACTCAGCCAATATTAAGTGAGGTGCAGTAGCTGTTATAAATCGTTATAAATGGAAACATTAGTATAAAACCCAAAGAATGGATGTTATTATTACTATTGTTCTTTTCACTCCTATCTGGCTCTTTGTGACACCATTTGGGGAGTTTGCAATTTCCTTCTCCAGTTCATTTTGTAGATAAGGAACCTGAGGCAAATAGGATCAAGTGACTTGCCCAGAGTCACAAAGCTACTAAGGATCTGAGGCTAAATTTGAACTCAGATCTTCCTGACTCTAGACCGAGCCCTATATGCATTGTACCACCTAGCTACTAGCTAAGGAATTATAAAATAATTTACAATGGATATTTCTTTGGGGTTTGTATTAGACTAGACAGGCTCGGAGGGTCTTTCCAAATACTCCCTCTACCACCTAGCTGCCCATATCCTATGAGCCATTAAATATTACTACAACATAACCAAATCTGTCCCCCTTGCTGTAGGATGGTACTAAATACCCCAATTTTCAAGGAAGAGAAAAGGATATAACCTGCATTCTGCAGGCCAGTGATCTAGGCTTTAATTTGTAGGAATATTCTAGAATGGTTCACAAACATCTAGAAAAGGAAATAAAGTATTATGAATAGCCAACATGGCATTATCAAGAATGAATCATTGAAGACTAATATTATTTCCTTTTCTAACAGGATGTCTAAAATGGTAGGGAAGGGGAATGCTATAAGTATAGTTTACTCATATTTTAGCAAACCTTTTGATGAAGTATTTCATGCTATTCCCATGAAAATGAAAAAAATGGACCTGATCATAATATCGCTAGATGGATTTAAAACTGGTTGAATGGCTGGACTCAAAAATAATAGTTAATTATTTAATGTTAATGTGGCAGGAGGTCTCCTTTGGAGGACCTCAGGAATTTCTGTTTGACATCTTGCTGTTTAACATTTTTTTAATGACTGATTTGGATAAAGGCATAGATGATCTGTTTATCCAATTTTCAGATGACATGAAGCTAGAAAGGAGAGCCAACACACTGGATGACACAAGATCCAAAAGTATATTGAAAGGCTGAAATACTGGTCAGAATATAATATGATGAAATTCAATAGTAATAAATATAAAGTTCTATACTTAAGTTAAAAAATACCTCAAAAATACAAAATGGGAGTGAAGGATTATTAGGCAGTGGTTTTAATGAGAAATAGGTTGTGGCTTTCATGGATTGGAAACATTTATCATGAATTGGCAGTGTGAGATGGCAGCCAATATAATTGCTCCTCATATATAGGATTGTGTTCAGTTTTAGACACCAAGGTTTAAGAAGAACATTAATAAGCAAGATGAAGTACAAAGGAAGGCAACCAGAATAGTGAAGGGCCTTTACTCCACATCATATGAGGATCACTTGAAGCAACTGGGAATGTTGAGCCTGGAGAAGACTCAGGGGTATGAAGGACTATCTGGTAGGAAAGAGATTAGCCTTATTTTGTTGGACCACAGATGGTAAAACTAAGTACATTGGGTGGGATTTGGAAGGGGACAAATGTAGGCATAATGTCAGACCCTTAAATCCAGTCTAAACACTGTACTAGAATGATATTTCTTTCAGCATATTCTGCTCTTCTACTCTTAAACCCTCAATGGCTCTCCATTGCTTACAGGATAAAGTCCAATTTTATTATTTTGCCATATACAACCAGGCTCCAACTTATCTTTCTAACCTTCTCTAGCACTCTTTTCTAAAACAAAGCTTCCATTCTAAACAAATTAGGCTCTACAGTGCCTCACATACATGCCATACCCATTCTACCTCTATGTTTTTGTGCACACTATTCCTCTGGCCTGGAATCCATTAGAATGTAAGCCCTTGTGGTAAAAAGTGTTAACAATGGGCAATTTTATGGGCAAGGATTGTTCCATTTTTGTCTTTATATTCCTAGTGCTTAGTACAGTGCCTGACACAGAAGAGAAACGTAGAAAATGATTTTCCAATTGAGTTGAATGAAATTGAATGCCCCCCACTCTACTATTTTTTTTGCCCTTTCTATCCATCTCCACAAAATCTTATGCATGCTTTAAGCCCACCTGGATCTCCATTTTCTCCAGGAAGCCTTGGTCATTGAAGTACATAGTGATCCCTCCTTGCCTCCTCTGAGCTCCTGCCGCATTTTCTGCACGCACAATTTTCTGTCACAAGCATGTGACCTCCCTTTCTTGTTGGACTTCTCATATATGCATGTCTTGTTTCCTCATCTTTATTGCAAACTTGTTTGGGATGAAAACCTCCAAGAAGGTCATTCTTTTATCCCTCATAGCACCTGAAAGAGGCCCTTACACTTGTTAGGGGCTCAGTGGTAATTTGTTCAATGAAGAATGAATCTGAACATGTACTTTTTGCTGATTGGGGGTATCCTTTCACCTACATATCCCATCTATATGCCCTGAGATTCTAACAAAGGGATCCCACTGCCATGGTAGGGTAAGGATTGATGCAGGGGGTAATGGAAAGAAGAAAGAGACAAGTCAGGTATGCTGCTGCCAATCTTTTATGTAATACCCACTGTCCCTAAGGCATCTGTTGAGCATATAAGCAGATCTGCTACTCCCCCCAATGATCTGTTTGTTGAAAGGGAGTGAATATCCCAATAAAAGGAAGCTTCTCAAACATCTCTTCTACCCATTGAAAACAACAGAATAGAAATATCAAGAGTTACATAAGCTAGAGGATCGTGGAAGGACTGCAGAGAGGCAACCAGCCAAGACAGGAAGCAGTCCCCCCCCCAATGGGTGCTTTTCATTTTCCTAAAGAAGAGGCTTTCCTTCTCCACCCCCACCATCCCCACAAGCCCACAAAGATATAATGTAATAGGGATTAAGGATCTAGAGAGAATCAATGATCTCTTCTGTTCTTAATTATTTTTACATCTTGTATCAGTGAGCCAGCACCATATCTGAAAACCCTAGAGATGCCTTCCTCCCTCCTTGGCCCACAGGGAAGATAGGGGAATTCATGCTTCAAAGACATATCAGAGAACTAGGCAAGAAGCTTCCTATGGATTGTCCATCATGTCTAAAAAAGAAAGAACTTTTTAGTAACTCCAAGCTGAATCTTTATTGGCTCAATTTTCACAGATGATATCATCCATTTGAACATTAAAAATGATACAAAGGTACCAACACTTCTTCATCCATGGGAGGAAACTAAAGAACTTAGCCACTCTAGCATAGTATGCCCAAACACTTTACAGTCTCTCAACCATCACTCCATGGGCCCTAAGTTACAATTTTATAGAAAGTAATGCTAGGGAGAAGTTAAATGATTAGTCACATTGAGAAGGAGCAGTGAAGTTCAGACTTCAGAACCCAGGAGTCCTGTCTCTCACTTTGGAATTCTAACTTTAATCGTTACCCTGTACTTCCTCCCCTGTGTGTTACAGAGTTCAGTGTCTGTACTTTCATAGGAAAAGAAAGATTTTGGACTAGAGGGATAGGTTTTTGTTGTGTCCTCTCCCCCTCCCCTTTAAAAAATTACTAAAAAGAAATGTCTGAAAAATATTGGGGGACAAATGGAGGGGAAAGAGAAAAGAAAGAGAAGAGAGAATGAATAGCTACTTGAAGTAAAGGTACTTCATTCCTGCTTCTCTCCCTGTATACCATGTAGAGTCAGAAAATTTAAGAAGATGGAGATTTGGGGAAAAAAAAAGTGGAGATTACTGTAGTTTGGTATTATTACTGCCAAATTCCAGAGTTCTGAAAACTTATTTTTTGATAGACTTGTTGCTCATTTTGGTTGAGTTGCCATTTTAACCTGTATTTCCACAGTGTTTTCATTAAACTCTCCTGAGAATTCTTTTAAAGCTCTGGTGGTTCTCAAGAAGGGATCCAAAGACTTTCACTAACTTGGATTTATTAGGAGCTCCTTGGATAAGGTATTGAGAGGAAAGGTATTGAAAATCCATTCCTGGCTTTGGGTGATTAAAAGCTATATATTTTTATATTATTATGTTTTTCTATTAGTAAAATGTAAGCTTCTTGAGGGCAGAAACTTTATTTTTGTCTGTATTCCTAGTGCCAAACACCATACTTGGCACATGGTTTGCACTTAATAAATGCTTGTTGATTGATTGAATAATGATGGTATGTCAAGTCATACAATCAGATCACAACACATTAGAGACACTGATAACTCTTGATGGATCCTTAGTGATAAGGAATCAGCTCCATGTCAACATGAAGAGAATGTGGAAATATAATATTTCACTCATGTCACAATCATAAGCTTATCATATCATTGAAATGATTGTTTTTAGATCACAGTTTCTGTAAGAATACAAAGGAGGGGGTACTGAAATGTCAGAAAAGGATACATGGAAGAGTTAGAATGTGAGAAGGATATGAAGTATTTGAAGAAGGAAGGAAGGAAGGAAGGAAGGAAGGAAGGAAGGAAGGAAGGAAGGAAGGAAGGAAGGAAGGAAGGAAGGAAGGAAGGAAGGAAGGAAGGAAGGAAGGAAGGAAGAAAAAAGGAAAGAAGGAAAGAAAGAAAAGAGGGCATTCCAGGTATTCCATGTGAGAGGATTTGTATAAGTCTAAGCAGAACCAAAACTAGGGTAGGGCAATTGGGGCATTGTCAAGGACTCAAAATTTAGAATCTATAAAAATGTTTTCAGTTGTATCTCCAGCACAAAGAACAGTAATTATTTAATTGAAATGAACTGAATTCAAAGGAACTATTCTTGTTGTTATGCTATGTCATGAATAGGATACATACTTTTTTTTAAATAAGTTGGTATTAAGTATTCAGAATAATTGTTCCTAAAGGCAAAAAGCTTACATCCTCCCACAGGTCCATTGTTCTCTATTCCATGTATATTGTTTTACTCTTTAGGAGACTGATTAAAATCTTCCACTGTTCTTAGTCAATTAGCAAATGCTGAATGAGTGCAATACCTTGTGATTAGCACTTATGGAGACCAAGTACAAAAATGGCCTACAACCTGGAAAGACAAGATTAACATACCCAGGAAATAATTAGAAAAAAAAATAGTATGTAATCAAAAGCTAACTTGTGTGGGTCCAAACAGAAGATAAAAACAACAGTAGAAATAGAAGAGAAAACAATATGGGTTGAAACAGTGAGGTTTCAGTCTTTAAAAAAAGAAAAGCAAATGTCATAAAGTTAGCCATTGGAGTTGATTTGAGAACCTCCTTTTGGGTCAATCAATTGAGAGGTATTTACTAGGCACCTTCTCTGTGCCAGGAACTGCAGGTAATTTGTCAGGGAGGGGAACTATCAGTTAAGAGGGATCAAGAAAGGCTTCAAGGGCAGTTAGGTGGCACTGAGGAGAGAGTGCTTGGACCATCTTCCTGAGATCAAATCTGATCACAGACACTTACTAGATGTGTGACCCTGGGCAAGGCAGTTCACCTTGTTGCCCTCAGTTCCTCATCTGTGAAATGAACTGGAGAAGGAAATGGCAAACCACTCCGGTATATTTGCCAAGAAAACCCACAAAAGGATGAAGAAAAGTGCAACATAACAGAAAATGAGTAAACAGCAAAAATAAAGGCTTCACATAGAAGATGGTGCTTAAGAAACACTTAAAGGAAGAGAGACTCTAAGAGGTTTAGGTAAGGAGCTGGTGCTGTGATAAGACCAGGGTTTTCCCGATTTCTCTGACTTCACCATGCAGCTTCCTCTCCTCTCAGCAACCTGATTGGCCATATCTTTCCTCAAAGCTTCCTGGTCTGGGAGCATAAAAGATCCCAGGTCTATGTACTCTGAACCTCTTAGGCTTGGTCGATGCCTGAGACCATTTGACTCATTGAACCCAAATCACTCCTGAACAGAGGAATTTCCAGATGGAGATGAGGAAAGCAGAGTCAAGAGGAGTAAACTGTACCACTGTGTCCTTGTCGTGTTAGAATAAAGTAAACCTCCTATATTCAGTGACTCATGAGAACCTCTTCCATTCCTAACATCAAACCTGAACTAAACAGAGGAACTGGAGTTAGGGCTCTACCCACGAATGCATTCCAAGCTATTCATGTAGAAGGTAACTCCTTCAAGTTAGCTACTGTTTGAAGGTTTGTGTTTCTGTTTTATTTTTGGTCTTTGTTTCTCAGGGCCTAAGAAAGTACCTGTCATACAACAGGTACTTAATAAATGCTTGCTGTTTCTTGTTCTGTTCTAAGACTTGCGTGGTGGTCAGTAGGATTCGACATGGAATTCAGTCTTTCTTATAAACTTCTGCCCCAAAGCTAAGAGCTGAAACAGTGAGACATGGGAGCAAATCAGAAAGCTTGAAATTTTTTTTTTCCCAACCTCCAGTTTAATCGGAGTTTTTGGCCAAGCTCTGATGAATGTTTTGTATCCCTTTCTTCCTTCCTATTCTATATTTCTTTTTCTTTTCCCCATGAAACAGTTCCCCCTTATTTCTTGAAGAAGGAAGAGAGAAAGCACAGACAGAGCTTCAATAACAAACTGCATGTGGCCTCTGGTTGGTATTTCAAAGTCATTTGTGTTGCAATTTTCATCTGTGAAGCTTAAGGGGCAGGGAGGGGGAGAAAGCCAAATACTGGAACAGGCCAAACTTAGGGACAGTTGGAGCGTTTCAGTGTGATAAGAGGAGATTGTGACCAGGTGCTGTGAAGGGCGAAAGCACTTATTTTACTGTAGTCTCAAGCGTTGCCTGAGCCCTGGTGCTTTTCAAAAGCAGTTAAAGAGCCATTTGATGGAAGGAATGCTTGGATTACACACTGTCTGGATCCATTATTGTCTTCAGATCTCCAGGCAGGTGTGTTTAAGAAAGGCCAAGCCTGTTTTCCCCATCTCTATTTTTTCTTTAATCCTTCTCTTTGGTCAAACATCTCCACCTCTGCATGTCTCCTGAAGGCTCCAGGCAGACATGTTTGCTGCATTGACTACCCAACTTTCAACTCTTTATCTCTCCTTTAAACCCCCAAATCTAAAAGTGGCTTATGGTTACTAGCCTATAGCTTGACTTCTTTATTTCTGCCTTAGTACTATTTTTCCTGACCAATAACTCTTGTTCTTACAATAGTTCTAAATGTAGGAACTGTAATACAGACACTATTCATCAATGAGAGAAAAGGACACATAGGAGTAAGTTTTCCAAGTGCCAGCACAGTAGGTGTACTTTCAGCAAGAATGTGTGAAATAGCTTCTTCCACCAAAGCCTGAGCTTCCATGCATGGGTCAGTGGCCTTATGTACACTTTGGGTCATTGATCACTTCCTCTGCCCATCTGTACATGTAATATCTTATTACCCTCAAAAAGCATTTATCGAAAACTGATGAGAGTTGGGCATCATGCATAAGTAATTTATTCTTAAATGCACCATCTTCCTCCTGTTCAAGAAGAAGCTACCATCCTAGAAGAGGGATAAAATGCTGATGAACGCATGTTGAAAAAACTCCCCCACTTCACGCATGTTGAAAATCATAGGCCTAATTTGTAGATAAACATAAAACTTTTGGTCCACCAGGACATTTTATATTGTCTTTGCTTTTTCTCTACCAACTCCTACCTCACTTACTCCAGGGAAATTAATAATTACAACAAACATTTTTTTTTTCCCACTGACCTAACACATGTTGACCCTTGTGTTAGGAATGTAACAACAGAAAGTCTTGGTTAGCCAGGTCTTTCAGGGACATCTGGGGGTTCAGAACCTGAACATGACATTTCAATCAATCTGTCATCTCACCAGACACCCTCAAAAGTGTAGTTCTTACAAACTAGCTAATCTCTTTTGGAACCAGCCCAGGAGCCCCAGGATGCATCCATGGAAATAGCATTTGACTTGATTGGATTGGCCACACGTAGACTTCACCTGCCTTGCCCTTCAGAGATGGGCTTTTTTCACACTTCCCCATTAGGTCATTACATCATTAGGTCAAAGGTAAAATTTTAATATGGATCATCCTCAGGTTATGTTAACCAGTAGAATTTAATAATGCTAGCCAATTAGCTGTGTAAAAGCCACCTCTACTGGAAGAGGAAAAAGACAGACCAGGAGGTGAATATCATTCTGGGCTCACACTCTAGGGCAAGGAAGGCTGTCAGTTGGTGAGCACTCTCCTCTTAATGCAAAATAGGTAATATAGCACTGGCGGGGTCTCAGCTTGGGTTAAATGCAACGTGACATTTACTAACGTTTAATATGATTTAATAATAAATGCTTAATGGCCAAAACTTATACAATAGCCATTAATTTATAGGCAGCAATACTTTAGAAGAACCCAGCCTAGTTCCCCAATAATTTAGCTAAAAACAGTTAGCCCTTCAATAATTTAATAAATAACTTAATTATCACTTAGTCAATGTAGCATTCTGAAGAAGTTGACGTGCTACATGCAAATCCATCTTGCAAACAGTAGAAGGGTTGGTGATATTTATACAATAGATTACTGGTGAAAAAATAGGATTGTTCATGTGTCTCCCTCCCTCCCCACCAGCGGAAAAATGTACTACTCTCAGTACCTGAGCACTGAAGCCAGTATCATAGTTTGAACCTTTCCAGCTGTGTGACCTTGAATCATTCCCTTTACCCTCTCTGGATCTCAGTTTCTTCTGTAGAATAAGGGGATTAGACTAGTTGATCTCGAGGGTCTCTCCTCCCTCTGATTCCATAATCTTAAGATTCCTCTGCTTTAAATGTGGAAGTTGTCCCCATCCACAGCTTGCTATATCTTAAGATGGGATGGGTGTTTTGAGTACATTGTTCTTCCTGGCAGAAGGATGGATAAATGAGACAGATAGGTAAGGGCAAGCAAGAGAGGGGAGACACAAGCTGGGTTCCAAGTTACCTTGGTGATATATCTCACTGGGCAACACCCATTAATTCCACTGAAAGTCAGGAAGACTGGTTTCCAGAGCTGACAGTTTGGATATCCAAGCACAACCTTAAATGTGCCCAGAGCCATGCTGAAGAGATGCCAGCATTCTTCATATAGTATATATCACAGGGGCCACATAAGCCTGTTAGAAATTGGCTGAGCTAGAAGTGTCAAATGAACATCCTTGGCCCTTTAACTGCCGTGCAGTCTGGTGCGACTGCGTCAGTTTCAGTCAATTTTCAATAATTAGACATCCACATGGAAGCCCAGTCCACTCTTCCCATATTCATCATTAGACTTGTTAGATGTCCCATTGTGTGCTTCAAAAACAATTATTCAAGTAGTTTAGAGTTTAGTGGTCAGCACTTTCTGCACAATGGCTTTTCTCCCATGTATCTGGTGAAATTTCAGTTACTCTACAAAAGAAAGTGACTTTTCCTTCTAGTTCCATAGGGCAAGTTAATCACAAGGAACGAGGTTCTCTTCTGCAAACTGATAGCAGCACATACTCAAACAAGATGCATGTCTTAGTATCCACTTCATCTGCTTCCCTCCCTGCACCAAGACACAACATTGTCAAAATGGTCTTCAAGAATACTGCAATTATTTGAGGAATAGTAACAGCAGCCAGCTTTCTTAATGTTATTACTGACAGGTTAAAAAAGCTTTGGCTATTTTCCTGACATAATAACATATATATTATGTTGTCCTTTTCTGAGAAGCCTCATTGGAGTTCATATTAAAATGTTACATGTACAACTGAGATATGCCACCTGGGAACAAGCAAGATGACATGAAGTTGGGTAATTGGTATAGTGTAAGAAAGCACCAGGATAAGTTCATCCTTTTAGGAGATGGTAAGATACTCTAAGGCATGTATTGTTTCATTGTCCTATTCCCAGAAACTTGGGACATAATAGATACATTATGAATATTCGGTGAATTTAATTGATTTGAATTGACTTAGTTTACCTCAGTTGGTTCTATTTTTTTAGTCTCCCTCTACTCTAAAGATAGTTCAATGAGGTGGCCACGGTGCATAGAGTCATAGCCATGGAGTCAGGAAAACCTGAGGTCAAACCTGGCCTCAGACACATACTAGCTGTGTGACCCTAGGGACTTTACCATGTTTGCCTCAGTTTCCTCATCTGTAAAATGTGCTGAAGAAGGAAATGGCAAACCACTCCAGCACCTTTGCCAAGAAAACCTTAAATGGCATCACAAAGAGTTGGATACAACTGGAAATAGCTAAACAGCTCTAAGGATACACTAGCCAAGGCTTAAACAATGGAGCAGGGTGACATGATTTATTTGGGAGAGCAGGATTCCTTTCTCTGTCCATGTTTAGATACTACTCTGGCATTTAGACACTAGTATTGTGCCCCACCTATGGTAAAGTCTTCCTAGCTCATATTGGTCTAACAAGCCACAGACAGATGCACTGTACCTTGACTCCAACATAGTGATGTCATTTTGGTCCTCTGAGAAAAAAGAACAACCAACTGTGGCAGAGTAATGCTGGAATGAGACATTACCTGTGTTGTCCAGAAAATACACTAAGTGGCACAAAGACAGTTGGACCCCAGGCCAAGGATGTTTCTAGCTGCGTTGTATCTGGGTCAGACAGAAGTAAGACCGGGAGGTCTCAATCAAATCTGTGATCTGCCTAGGGCACAACGCATAGGGGAGTGCAATGAGGAACACATTTTAATATTGCTTTTTATAGATGCATATATTTTTAATGCCAGAAAACTGTGTTTTCTATGGCACACAGATATTTGTTTTGTGAAAAGCATGCATTTTGTAATAGAGGAAGAAATTGGCAGAGCAGAAAGATCACTGAATTTAAAATCAGAGAACTTGTGTTTGACTCTCAGCTCCATTGGACTGTGAGCTCCTTTAGAGAAAGGACTGGTTTTTGCCCTTTTTGTAGCCCGGTCATTTAACAGTGTCTGACACATTGTAGGTGCTTAATAAGTGATCATTGACTTGATTTGGCTGTTACTTTGTGACTGTGGGTGATCCACTTTCTGGGACTCTGTCTGTGAAGTGGAAAGACTGGCTCTGTCTTGAATCAAGGGACCTGGGTTCAAATCCCAGCTTTGCTACTTTGTACAGCCTTGGGCAAATCTCTTCAGCACCCTGGGTCCTGTTTTTCTCATAGGTTAAAATGAATGAGTTGGATTAGATGCTCAGTTCAATCAGCATGATCTACCCTGCCCTTCATACTTAAGTGATGTTAGCCTAATCTTTAAAGTTACTATAATACCATTTCCAACATAGTAGGAGGGGTCAGGGAACTACAGTTGCAAATCTACCTGAGATCACAAAGATTATATTGGGATCAGATGAGGAAAGAGGAACAATCAAATTATGAGACCTTGGTTTTGGTTGATAATGTCAGAGAAGTAGAACCATACTTGCAGTTTGAAGGGAACCTCTAAAATTTGGGAAATGGTTATGCTGGAATTTTCAAAACTGTTTGCAGAAATTGTAAATGTGTATTCTTTCAGATGGGCAGCTAGGTGGGGTGACGGATAGAGTTCCAAGCCTTTAGTCAGGAAGACTCATCTTCCTGAGTTCAAATCTGGTCTCAGACTCTTACTAGCTGTGTGATCCTGGGCAAGTCATTTCACCCTGTTTGCCTCAGTTTTCTCACCTGTAAAATGACCTGGAGGAGGAAATGGCAAATCACTCTAGTATCTTTGCCTTGAAAACCCAAAATGGGGTCAAAAAGCATCAGACGCCATTGAAAAACAACTGAACGTTGATTCCTATGGAAGTGTAAATACTCAACTTTGGATTATGACAAGAGACAAAAATAGGAAGTGGTCCAGATGTGGCCTTATATCTGGAAGCTTTCTGTTAATATTGATGAAAAGGCTGCTGGGCAAAGGAAAAATTATCATAGTTCTATAGGGATCAGCTACCTTGAATGAGAAAAAAAAAATGTCACAGAGCACTGTTAGGAAGGTATTTGAATGTGTCTTGGTTCCTGTAGTCCAAGAACTATATATGTTGCCCTTATGGCATATACTGAATAAATTGACTATTGACTTCCATGAAGGGCTTAGATCCCAGAAGTACAAAGCAGGCAATGTGTAGATCTTATATTCCTGTGAGGCTCATGATGACTATTAAGAACTACCGCAGGAGTCAAGTCAAGTCAACACTTATTTAGTGCTTACTCTGTGTCAGACATTGTGCTTAGTGCTGAGAATACAAACGAAAAAAAGGAGGGGGCCCACCCTTTCTCTCATAGATCCAACAGATGAATGAAGGAGAGAATATGCAAATGACTGTACAAAAATGATAGAGATGGGATAAATTGAAGGTCGTGTCAAGTGGTAGGTGCTAAGATGAAGGGGAATTAGGAATGGCTTTTTATAGAAGTTGAGATTTTAGCTAGGATTTGAAGAAAGACCTAGAAGTCACCAATCAAAGATGAAGAGGTATGTATTCCAGACATAAGCTCCAGTCATTAAAAATCCCTCAGGTTGGGAGATAGCACTAGATATAAAGATGGCAAAACTTTAAAATGGAACAATATTAGGAGTTAAAAGACAATAAAAGATCACAGGCACTTTACTCCTCTATGCAACCCATACTTCTCTGGGTGGTTTCAGAGGATTCATTCCTTCTACTCTACCCTTCATCTGACCTGCCTCCCATGCCTCTCCTGTCTTTCAGGTGCACTGTGGACAACCGAGTCACTCGAGTGGCCTGGTTGAACCGCAGCACTATCCTCTATGCTGGAAATGACAAGTGGTGCCTAGATCCCCGAGTGGTCCTCTTGACTAACACCAAAACCCAGTACAGTATTGAGATCCAGAATGTGGACGTGTATGACGAAGGCCCATATACCTGCTCCGTGCAGACAGACAACCACCCAAAGACATCACGAGTCCACCTCATCGTTCAAGGTAAGGGATCCTGGGGAATGGGCAAGTCTGGAGCATGGGAGATGGGGCACCTTTATGTGTGGTCCTTAATAGATATAGAATGTAAGCTGTGGCTAGGTCAGTTTCCTGGCTTTTAGTTTTGTTTTTGTTTTATAGAGTAAGCAACTCAAAAAGTGTTTTGGTCACTTGACTTTCCCACTGAGTAAAAGGTAGGGCCAAGACAAAAGTGACCAACTCCAATTCAATAATATACAATTAAACTATGCTACTTTCTTTCAATTTGCAGTAATCGATTGCATTGATTTCTTATTTTGTTGTTGTTGTTGTTGTTGTTTTTCCTTTGGCTACTAGTACAGAGCTTCCTTTGGTTAGTATAAGCTATGGGCCTAGTGGAATGTTCCTCTTCATATCTTTGGAAGGGAATTCATTCTTTGTTGCTCTTGTTAACTGGCTTCCCCACAGGTGGCCCTATAAATAGAGCCTGGTGATCTTCCTCAAACCTAAGGCCTTTGGGAAATGAGAAGCATGAGCCAGGTCCGGAGGGTTAGGAGATGTAAAGTGAAGAGGGAGGTAAAAATATTAAAAAAGAAGGAAAAAAAAAAGAAAGGGAAGAATTATGGAAGAGAACCATGATAGTAAATGGGGAGTTTAGAACATAGACAAGCAAGGCAAAAAGCAAGAGAAAATGAGAAAAAGGATTCGATGAGGTGAGGATGATTAGAACAAGCTACCTGCAGGAAAGAGACTCACAAGCAAGAAATAGCAAGAGTTAAGAGGTTACATAACAATTGTGGTGTATGGGTGTGTTTAATTTCAAAGTCCAGAAGAATTTGTTCTACTAAATAAGCCTTTATTGTTTCTGTATGAAGCCAATAGTGCTGCTTTCTTCTGCTCTAAAAATCTGCCCTCTTGTACTGGCCATGTTTCTTTTGCTTAGAATGGGATGCCATTGTTTTCCCATTTGAACTGACTGAAAATGGAATCTGTGACAGCAAAGCATGAGGCAGAAAACACTACTATGGTGGAGAAATGTATTACAGACAACATTATAGACACATGATGGGAAGACAGGGGTATGCGTTGATAGGAGTATGCCTCCTAAATTCTGTATAGATACTGAAATGAAGGGATCAGCATAGGGTTGGAGGTCAGCAATCTTAACTTGGGCAGTTTGAGCACAAACTAATGGAAAATGTCTAATCCCTTGCTAGGTGATTTCCTCTATAAGTTGGCTGGGTGCCCTCTTAGCATGACACACCAGCTCAAGTATTGGAATCTCATCTTAGGCTAATTTTCAAATGCTGATGGGTATATTGATTTGGAAACAAGCTGGGTTAAGGAAGGCATTGGTCTTGTACACAGAGCCAGCCTAAGCTAATCCGCTGTCGATATGCCTGGACTGAGTATTATTGACACTCTAATGAATAGACGGTTGTAATTTTCCAGAGTCCTTTTTTTCCCCTCCTTCTTAAAGCAATCAGACAAACTAAATAGAACCAAACTTCTCCAGTCTCTGTATTGGAAAGGGCATATATCACCATAGAGTGGATTTTTGTTGTTGTTGTTTTCTTGTGATCTGTTATTGCATTGAGCATAAAATATGCTTCCGATGCCAGAAATTATCTCCCTGGATAGTCTTAAATTGCTTTTTCAGACTCTGGATGAAAATTCCACTTGACTGTGCATGGTCTCTATAATCTCTGTTATTGGGAGATTGAAGGTAATCAATCATTTGGGTTTGAGATTTCTGAGCTCCAGTGTGTCCCCAGTATGTCAGACACCAATATGGCAAACTCCTGCCAGAAGTGGACCATAAGGTTTCCTAAGGAGGGGTGAACTGGTCCATGTTGGAAACAGAGTGGGTAAAAGCTTCCTGAGCTAATCATTAGTTGGATTCCAATTGTGAGAGACAACGGTACTTCCAGTCTGAGCAAGATAGGGAAGGCAGTCTCCAAAAATAAATAAGGCTTTCCTTATTTATTTAAGGGAAGGGAAGGGAAGGGAAGGGAAGGGAAGGGAAGGGAAGGGAAGGGAAGGGAAGGGAAGGGAAGGGAAGGGAAGGGAAGGGAAGGGAAGGGAAGGGAAGGGAAGGGAAGGGAAGGGAAGGAAAGGAAAGGAGAAAGGAAAAAGAAAAGGAAATCACACTGGGATGAGAGTTAAAAGTCTTCAGATTTCTTATTGGGTTTTGATCTTTTTTTAAAAAAATGTGCTTGGTATGGTCCTATGAATACGTGAGCATGTGTGTATGTGTATGAACCACATAATGGTAGGGTTAGTTAGAAGAAACCTGAATGGTCACTTTTTTCCCTTTTCTGTTGAAGCTTCTGGCTCTTAATTTAGCATCCTTTTCACCCCACTAACATTGTTCTTTGCTTCTCCTTCAACACACACATAAATGACATTTGGCTAATGTTTCTCTTCCCCCACTCCCATTGTTTTAAACTCTTCAAAATCTAGTACTGTTGTCATACAACCTATAAACTTCGAGCTTGAAGGAACCTTGGAGTTGTCAGTTATTTTATGTTTGTGTTTCTGATGACAGAAGCGGCTTCTTGAATGTCCTGTATTGAATGGGAATGAATGACATGATAAGAATCCTTGAATGTCAGTTCTCTGACATTTAGTGGCCACTTAGTCCAATCATTCTATTTTATTCAATTTTCTATGAGCTTAATATTGTACTTCTGTACATCTAAATGAGCATGCATTGTAACTATTTACATTTTAATTAAGCAACACAAATATTATAACAAATTTTAGTAACACCCTATAAATTTCCATCAATATTCTTTGTGGATTCATCCTCAATCACTTTCCTTTTTAGATAGTTGTATTTAGTGTGTACTTTGTTCTTCTGGTTCTATATCTTTTGCATTACTGTATGTCACAAATGTCTTTCCAAGCTTCCTTATATTCCTCTTAGTTCTCAGTTATATTTCCATGAAAGGATTCCATTGATATGTGTGTTTAAGTATCATAATGTATTTAATCATTTCCCCTATTATTAGACATTTAGGTTGTTTCCAGTTATTGGAAATTATGAATAATGCTGCAATCAATAAATATTTATAAATGCCTACTAGGCACCAGGAATCCAAAATCAAAAATATATAGTCTTTATCCTCAAGGTGCTTACATTCTTTTAGAGGAAACAATATGTACAATGTAATGATTGGAATGACGCCACCTGCTGGAGACTTCCCATAGAAAAGCTCCACCATGAGGTGAAGGTCTCTGAGGGCAAGACCATGCATCTTTTCTTTGGCGGCAGGAAGTGACGTTTGCTTGTGGGAGGAAGAAGGGGGAGGCTGGCGTACTGGCTGGCTTTTTTTCATGTGGACTCTGGTGGAGAGCGGAGCTAGGAATGCTCTCTCCCTTTAATAGATAGATGAATCAGGCCTTTCTCTCTCTCTTTACCAAATTCTTATTCTCCTTAATAAATGCTTAAAAGTCTAATTCTTGCTAAAGCTTATAATTTATTGGTGATCACTCATTAGATATTTTAGACAATATAGCTAGAATTTTAGCCCTAACAACAATATAAATTTGATTATATATATGTATATAAAGGTATATACACATGTATATATATTCCTGCCTAGTCATGAAAACTATACACATATATGTATTATGTATATGTGTATATATAATATACAAATAGATGTACATGTATATATGCATATATATGCACACATATATTCTATGAGACAGAAGTGTAAAGTGAAGACATTCCAGACTCAAAGATCTTCAATCAAATTTTTGTTTGTTTTATATCACTTTGAGGATACATTCTCAAAAAATGTTAAAAGAGTTCCTTTTGAGCAAGGATTATTTGCTTTATTGTATCTGTATTCCTTGCCTAGCATGATGCCTGACCCAGAGTAGGGCCAATTTTTATTAATCCTGTTAATGGATTAGATATAGGAATTTCAGGGTCGAAAGGTATGGTGATCATAACTTTTATAGAGCACTGCCAGATTGTTCTCCAAAAACATTTCATAAATTCACAATCCCACTGGCAACGAATGCCACCTCGTTATTTTAGAGATAGGAAATTGAAGCCCCAATATATTAAAGGACAGGGTTAAGGTCATATGGCTAGGAAATGATTGGAGTCAGGATTAGAACTCTGAGCTGATTCCTTAGTCTCCTGCTCTAGTGTTCTCCAAGTGTTTTAGATTACACATGCTTCCAGGAAAAACAAACAAAAGAAAACAAAAGAAAAGAATATAGGATTAATATATGTATATGTATTTCTAAATTATATGCATGTACTCTTAGATATATTATTAAATAACAGAAAAAAGTGAAGTAGGTAGAGATGAAATAAATAATATTTTTAAATATTTACTTAACAATGGTACAAAAACAGTTTTGCTCACTAGAATATTATTCTTAATATTTACTTAGAATGATTATATAATTTTATAATTTATCTAGACACATATATACAAATTTACAAATATAATTTACAATTATAATGTTTTATATTTATATATTTTAAGACATTATATATTTATGATGTTTTAACAATTAGAAATATAATTAATTTATATATTTTAAAAGCCTCATTATTTTTGGAAATCTTGGCTCAGTACTTTGTGTTAGAAAGAGTCTGATTCTAAGGTCAGTTTGTTTTGGCTTTAATGACTATTTTGTTGAAAAAAATTTCACCAAGCTGCATAGATCCAAATGGAAGAAGTGCATCATTGCCCTCACTAAATAAACCCTGATATTGGTTTTTCAGTCCCACCCACTAATTGTGCAAATGTATTTTGCTGAAATTCAGCTACAGTATTGCTGTGTGGATCAAATGAGATAATAATTGCTTAGTATGATGCCTGCCACATAATGAGCACTCTATAAATGTTAGCTACATATTATTGTTGTTGTTGTTATTATTATCTATGATTTGGGGGAGGAAGACAGAGGAAGAGTTGATAGTCAAAAAGGTGCTGTTTCAGGTAGGGAAGAGAAGGGTATGGAAGGGCAAAAGAAAAGGTGCCCCATAGGTGATTCACATGCCTTGAACAAGTCACTTAACCTTGATCTACCTCAGTTTCCTCTTCTGTAAAATGAGGATAATTGCAACATTGTTGTGAAGGTCAAATGAGAAATGTGCAAAGTATTTTTTTTTTTAAGTTCAAATCTGGCCTTAGACACTTAGTATCTGTGTGAACTTAGACAAGTCACTTAACTGTTTACCTCAGTTTCCTCATCTGTAAAATGAACCCGAGAAGGAAATGGCAAACCACTCCAGCCAAGAAAACCTCCAATGCAGTCACAAAGAGTCAGGCACAATAACTGAAAAACAAAACTGAATGACAAAACTTCCTTTACAAGCCTCAAAGCACTATATAAATGCCAGCTCTTGTCCTCATAGCTGCTGTTGTTCTTGCCCTCCTGGAATTAGGAAAGAGGAATTGGAGGGCCCAGTGGCAGGGCTAATATTCCAAGGAAACCTGCACTGGGAACAGGCCAGGGCAAGGAAAGCATCGGTATGGCACGGTCTTTAAATCCCTGAACAGCTGTCCTGCTCTTTTCGTTTCTAAAATGTTTCTCCACATCCCATTGGACCATCCTGTGAACCAACCATCCTGGGATGTAAACATCCCACTTTGGAGACCACTTACTCAAGTTCATCACCACACAGTTCCCCTTATTGCTCATTATCCCTTTATTGGGAAAAGGGTCTTCTTCCCTAGAAGCACTTGAGGCTTCCTCAAAGTCTAGCCTTCTGATAAAAGCCCAGACTCTGATTTGACTTTGATAATACCCATAGTACTATGAATGAGCCAAGCATTCCAGCTCACATGGATAATCTCTTGAATGTTTAACACAGAACAGTTAATATTTATATAAAGTTTTTAGGTTTGAAAAGTATTTTACACATATTATCTCCTTTGATCCTCACTTTTAGCCCTGTGAAGGTAGGTACTTTTTTTGTTCCCTTTTTAAAGATGGGGAATCTGAGACTGAGAAAGATTAAGTGACTTGCTCAGGGTCACACCCTCATTGAAAATTTAGCATTGTAGTCACTCTTCCAAACTGCCTCCTGAGACAATCCAAGGGTTTTTTGGACAGAATGACTGTTGTTGTTTGCCCTTCATTCTCAAATAGAACCATGACCTGGGGTGATGTCATGACTTTCAGTGAATTGGATTTGAGAGGCAGGGCTGTGCAAAGTCACCAACCTTACTCTCTCCTTAAGAACCATAGGGTCCAATGGCAATATATAGATCAGGATGACTGGAAATGGCACTGGATGCAGTGGGAGACTTTAGCCTTTTTAAGTTAAAGTCTTTCCCAGGTCTCAGTTTGCCTTGAGGCAACACCTATTCAGTGATTAAGGACAGAATAACTAAAATAAATTTTAAAGTTTCTGCCTATGAAAATTCAAGATAAGCTTATAAGTGATGATCAAGGAAAATCCTCAGACATATTCATCAAGGACCCCAACTATGCTCTTTGTTCATTTTGTCCAACATTCCTTTAATAAGGTCTAAAATTTTAAACCACAGGCCTGGATGCCCTTTATGACAGGGCTACTGTACTTCATGAGTTTAATTCCTATCTCCTTCTCAGGGCCATCTGCATATTTTAACCCTTTCCAACCTTTCAGGTTCTTTGGCCCAAAATATAAATAGAAAGTTCTATTTCTGTCATTGATCTCAAAGTTCTATATTGATCCTGTCCTTGACCCAGCAGAGGCAACAGCCCCCTTCCTCCCTGGCAGACCCTATATGCCGTGGAGAACATAACAACTGCTCTTTTTTTTTTTTTTTTTTTTGCAGGGCAATTGGGGTTAAGCGACTTGCCCAGGGTCACACAGCTAGTAAGTGTTAAGTGTCTGAGGCTGGATTTGAACTCAGGCCCTCCTGAGTCCAGGGCCGGTGCTCTATCCACTGTGCCATCTAGCTGCCCCATGACAACTGCTCTCAATGGGACTACAATGTTTGCTAAATTAGAGACAGCCTAGGGAGGACTTGGAGAAAGTCCTATTTATATTTATAAAAACCCTAGTGTAGTTGTAGGGTTGTGAGGAGCCCACAGCTGCTAGAGATGCATTAAGAAAGGTTCACCTTATCTAAACTCTGAAAATGGACTTCTCTAGAGCACAGCGCCTGCTGGGCTTTAATCTCACTTAGAGACACACATTTGCATGATAGAGAACTATAGAATTTAGTGCTTATAAAAAAAAGGGGGGTTGGATATTAGTGTAATAATAAAAAAAAGCTTTTGGCCTCTTTATCAGTTTTCTAGGCCCTATCTCACTCTTTTATTGTTATTCTAGCAACTAATCACCCCCCTCCCTTTTGTTTGGTGTAAATGAGTTTCCCAGTTTCTTCTTGGGTAGAATTAATCTGTAAATCCCTACTATTGTTTGATAGTTAATTACCTGCTTTGGGGAGTCAAACTGCTCAGGTGAAAGGGGGAAGGCAGTAATGTCTGCCCAGGAGGACCAGCCTACGGGAAGACAGACTGGGCATCATTGCATTCCAGGCTCCTGTCAGCAGAGTTCAAGGGGACATAGCTGCCGTAGACCTCTAGGTTTCCTGCCAAGGCCTGTGGCATGCAAAGAATGGAGCCTCTGGAAGTGCCGCCCCTTCACTTATCACTTGTCATCTCAGCATTTCCAAGGCCCCCACCCCCTACCTGGTGACTTTGTTGCTCTTCAGCCTTGCATAATTAATCATCCTCCCTTAGCCAAACTCATTATGATAATTATACAAACAGGAACAATAACTTTTAATTTCCAGACACCTACATCCCACAGGCCTTCAGGCACCTGAACAAAAGGGAACCTGAAACACAGATTAGCCAAGAGAGTAATGTACCTCAGTGCTTCCCTTTTTGAGAGCAAAGCCTTCACTCCTGCACACAGGGAGACCTTCTGGATGCAGAACATTAAGCCAAATCCACAGGAATTAGACCTAGAAAAATGTTTAGAGGGTATCTGGCCCAAGCCCCTTGTTTTACAGATGAGAAAACCGAGGTCTCAGGAAAGGTGAAGTAACTTTCCCAAGTCATGCAGTTAGTGTGGAGCAGAACAACCTCATGTGTTTGTTGTTTATCATTCAGTCAACGAACAATTTATTAGGCCCCTGCTATATGCTGACTACCTTGCCTTAGCCCTAGGATAACGGAGAAAGCCAAGAAATAGTTGTTGCCCTCAACTAGCTCATAGTCTAATGGGAATGGAAATTATGGGGAGGGGTTTTTAATTGATCAAATTGATCGTGAGATGTCCCAAAGAATTACAAGACTCAGAGACTCAGTTTCCCAAGTTTTATTGAAAGACTGCTGACCACAGGGGGAGCACCATGAAGATAGGTGTCTCAAAAAGGGAGAGGAAAATGGTTATATTTATAGTAAGAAAAAAATTGATTATCTCCTCATTATCATAGTCTCCACCTTAAGGAGTTACTGGGGAGGGTTTATCCTAATTTGGAGTTCCTGGGATCCTAAACCAACCTCTGAGGGTGGGTCCCTTTTTCCTTGGAGGTGTGTTTTTGTGGTTTACATGTCATAAGGTGAACCTAAGGACACATTTGGCCTTTTCTTCAAATGTTAAACATGGCCAGAGGGTCTCTCTTTACTTAAGATCTGGTTTCTAGGTGTCCTGTCATGTAGGAATATTAATGGCTATTAATGGTTAATGGTCCCTAGTTACCGTCTCTGTTGATGGTGTTGGTTGATAAGGACTTGAATCCTCTTAGTTACTTTCAGAAAACAAACCTTAGTTTCTCTGTTAACCCTTTTAGCCTCCTCCATCAACAACATGTAAACCACAATGTACAAACAAGATCAGATAGATATAGATATGCACACACACACATGCATCCACATAAAATGTGTGTATGCATATGTATATACACAATACACATATACATGCTTACATGCATTGTGTGTACATATCTATACATATACATAATACAGATACAGGTACATACATACATATATACATATCTATCTATGAAATTGGGGGTAATCTCAGAGTGACTCATTCATACAGAAGTTTCATTCATTTTATATCCATTTGTGGAAAAGTATAACCTAGATCTAAAGAGATAGAATTCGCTACTTCATGTGTTTGGTGCAAAGTGATTGTTATCTCCATCTTGAATTTATTTCAATGTATGCTTGTTGTTTCACCCTGGCAGAAAGTAAATCCCTGGGATTCGGGATTTTTTTTTTTTACTTTTGCCTTTGTATTCGTAGCCTCTGCACCACTTTTTTGGGAGTGGGGAGTCCAAAGTTATGACTTCATTAGTATAGGAAGGTCCAGGTGAGGAAATGACCTTTATCAGTACAGATTGGCAACTAATCTGCAATTTATAATTATAGGGAGTTTCCTGAGGGCACTGAGAGGGTAAGTGACTTGTCCAGGGTCACACAATGAGGTGTGATTTGAATACCATCTTACTGACTTTCAGGTTGGCCCTCCCTCTCCTACTTGGTTCTGCTTCTCACCTTACACATGAACTTCCAAAGTGAATTGAGTTGAATTGAATCATTGGCTGGTGTTACAGCTGACCCCATCTGGCAGCTAGTTCCAAACTACTTTATTCTTTCTTTCCTTCCCTTTCAAGAAGCACTTGAAAATTTGCTTATAATCTGGTCACGGGCCTATGCATAGTGGATGAGCCTCTACTGAGGATGTTTAAAAAGTAAGAAGTTAAATTCATTCACCAAATTGGAAGGCCCCTCAAAGTATCCTGGGGAAGGGAAAGAAATTAGGCCATTTTATCTGAAATTGTGTTACTAAATTCAGACAGCATGCAAATGAGACAAGCAAGTGACTTTGAGTCAATTCTGATACTTTTTGAAGTAATCAGTGAAGGCTTCGAGATTTGTCAAAGGAGCCTGCCTTGCCCGCACTAAAAACTCAATTAACTCATTTATAGCATGCTCTCACCTCTAGGCATGTTAAGACAATTTAGAAGCAAAACAAAACAGGGAAGGTTTCTTAGTTGCATACACCAATGTTTAATGGAGAAGATAAGATGCTCCAAAGCTTGGGTAGATGAAGGCATCATCTGAGCATAGCAGCATGAGGTGTGGGGGAGGGAGAGTAGGAGAATGGGGAGGAAGTGAGCAGAAGCTGTTTGGCGAAATCCCTGCCTCCTTTTCTTTAGTCAGACTGTGACTAACAGAAGCCTCCCAGGACCAAATCCTTTGCCCTATTTGGGCCTGGATAGTATGGTCTTTAGAAGAGGTATCCTTTTGTTACTTGGCTACAGGAACTGACAGAAGCCCGGAAGCATCATTTCAGACAAGCAGCTAATGATGGTTCCTAGCTTCCACTCAACTATTCCCCCCCCCCCTTTGAACATCCATGTAGGTGTTGATTCCCCCAGGGCTATAGCTGAGCTGCCAGGTAGTTTTCCTCAGGGAATCAGCATGGCATTGTCTTCAGACCAAATATTTCTAACTATGGTGGAAAACAAAACAAAACAAAACAACAAACTTTGGTTCCAACTGTATCCTAGGCTTTCTTAGAGGCTCCGTGTTATACATTTTGTTCCTCCCTTGGGGGCAAATACCAATTATCAATAGCAGGCACTGATCAAGTTCCATTCCCCATATGCATTTTCCCTTTCCAACCCCATGTCATAGATTTTCTATGGAGCTGGAAAGGATCCTAGATGCTATTTAATCCAACTCCCTTATTTTACAGGTGAGGTATTTGGGTCCGAAGCATTAAGATCATATAGGTAATAGCAGTTGGGATTTGAACTCAGATGCCCTGACTACAAAATGAGCACTCTTTCAACTCTACTAATCTGAATCCTTGGTGTTCTCCATTATTATCGTGGATTAATTTAAGCAGCTCAGTTACATCAGGTTGGTATCAGACAGCGTGAAATAGTAGCTAACATCTGTCAGGGCTGATCAAGTCATTCCCCAGAATATACCTGAAAGATCCTTGATTAACATGTATTTCTAACTTCTGGCAAAAGTTAACACTTATATTGATTCTTATGACTTACAGGTAATATGGAATATTGTACAACAGAAACAAGGATACTGGATAGAATATTGGACTTGAAGTCATGAAGACCCTAGTTCAAATCCATCCTCATCCAGTTACTAACTTTCTGACTCTGGGCAAGTCCCTTAAACACTGTCTGCCTCAGTTTCCCCATCTGCAAAATGGGGGTGATAATAGCACATACGTCCCAGGGTTGTTGTGAGGCTCATGAGATATATACAAATTGCCTTGCAAACCTTGCAAACACTCAATAATGCTGGCTATTATTAATTATTATTATTAGAGCTGGGCAGGAGATATGGATAATGGATAGCATGCAGAAGAAAGGGATCAGGATGAGGGACTTAAGATCATGTCAGATGAGGCACAATGAAAGAAACTGGAGATTATTTAGCATGGGCAGCATGCATCCCACAGTTCTCCTGAGTGTGGCCTGAATGGGATTAAAATATAGTTCCTACCTGATTTAAAAGTGTTACTGTGTTAAAAAAAAATACATAAATACCTGTGATTTTCTAAGTCAATATGTGGCCCACAGGGATCCTTGTGTATACTTTATTGGCCCCCATTTCTATTTGTTTGACACCACTGATTTAGTTCAACACCATCGTTTTATAAATGAGGAAACTAACACCCAGTATTTTTGTGGCACTGTATGATTTGCAAAGTGCTTTACAGATATAATCTCATAAATGCTCTACTTATCTAATGCAGGACAAACTTTTTCCACTTGCAACCCCTTTTTTACATGAGAAATTTTTATGTGACCCCAGGTATATAGGTTTATAAAATAGATATACAAATCAAATATTTACCCCCCAAATTTTTCCCAACTCCCCACATTTAGTTCTGCAATCCCATGTGGAGTCACGACCTATGGTTTAAGAAGCTTTGATCTAAAGAGTTTTAAATGCCAAACAGTTTATATTTGATCCCACAGGCAATAGAGAACCACTAGAATTTCTTAAAAGATTTAGGGGTAGGGGCAGCTAGGTGGCACGGTGGATAGAGCACCAACCCTGGATTCAGGAGGACCTGAGTTCAAATCTGGCCTCAGACACTTACCACTTACTAGCTATGTGACCCTGGGCAAGTCACTTAACCCAAATTGCCTCACCTGAAAAAAAAAAAAAAAGATTTGGGGTTTGCTGTGATGAGGACTCTGATGCCCAGAGAGGTTAGTGAGTTGTTTGAGGTCACATAGAGCTAGAATTCATATCCAGATGTTTTCGTTATTTTGATCCTAGGTTTCCCATGACTTCAGTTTAAGCTAGGACCCGCTACCAAGTAAAAGCAGTACTTCTCCTTCCCCAAGGAAATATGTATGGGAATGTTTTGGTAAAGAGCAATAAACTGAAGAACTACCAGCTGAAAAAGAAAGTGATAGACCATTAAGAATGAACCTCTTGGGGAAAATGATGGCAGAAAAAACATCTCCAAACCCATGTCCCTGGAGAAGGGAAAACCTTTCTGAGCTTTAATTAAACTTAAACCTAGGATACGAATGGGAAAGATTGACAAAGCCTCCCAGGAAGCCAGCCCATGGGAAACTGTTAGAAGCGTCTTGTTCTCTTTAAGGAAGCAGCTTGTGGATATTTGAATGTGATTAAAGCAGAAGAATCCTTCTCTCCCTGTTTCTTCCTCTACCCACTCTACTTAGGGAGCCTGAGATCTGCTCAAGTACCAGAAATAGTTGCAAAATATAAGTTGTAGGCCTCAGAAAGAATGAGAGGAAGAGGGACTAGATATGTGATTTCCTGAATATAGGGACCTTCTTGGTGAGAAAATTTCCTCTACTATTTGCTGGTTGGCACCTTCTCTGCAAATTAGAATATTAGAGGGGGTGGCTAGGTGGCGCAGTGGATAGAGCGCAGGCCCTGGATTCAGGAGTACCTGAGTTCGGATCCAGCCTCAGACACTTAACACTTACTAACTCTGTGGCCCTGGGCAAGTCATTTAACCCCCATTGCCCCACAAAAAATAAATAAATAAATAAATAAATAAAATAAAATATTAGAATATTAGAGAGCTTCCTGGGACTCTCAGAGGTTAAGTGATTTGCCCACTGAGTGCGTGTCAGAGGTGAGGTTTGAACCCAAATCTTTCTGTCTTTGAGGCTGCCTCTTTTTCCATTATGTCGCACTGCCTCTCACACTAAAGGAAACATTATTTTAATTTCTCTGACAAGAGAACATGGCATAAATTACAATAATAAGCTTGCTTGTCAGTCAATAGTTTTCAAAGTGTGGTCCTAGAAGGTTCATCCTCTAGGTGGTCTGCAGGCTGGTCCAATATGCAAGTCACACAAAATTTTGTTTAATTTTTTTCAAAGCAGATTTTAAAGTCCATTAGAGAGGTGAATATGCATTAAGAGGTACTAAAATGGATGTTTTACAATTGTAATTTTGATGACGATTATTTAAACTAGACCCAAAAAAAGCCCTCTACAATATTAAGGTAAAGAGGTGTGTTTATGTAGATATGTGCATTTCTGTATGCATATGTATGTGTGTGTATAGAAAGTAATGCATTGATTTTTTTTTTCATTGCTAAAAACATGCTTAGACCCAAAAGTTTGCTAATGGCAGTTGAAGATTTATGACTTCTAGATTCTTCTGTCTATAATGTGACCTTTAGAAATGGTTAGTGTAGGAAGAGAGCATTCAGGGTTTCTGTGTTCCTTCCAAGGCTTTCAGTCACTGAGAATCTATCATGAATTTTTTTTAAAAAAGCATCTCTATGATAAAGAGAGCTTCAGCTTCTCAGAAATCTCTTTATAGATTAATTTTGGCTCAGAGATATCACTTTATATGTTTTAAGTGTAAATGTTCTGGTTTTGTTCATTCTTAAGTAACAGGATCAAACTTACAAGTAGTCTGGGTGTTAGACCAACTCTAAACAGAAAAATTAATTAATCAAACTAATTAAAATTGATTAAATTAATCAATCCACATTGGATCCAGGTGGTTGCTACCCATCTTTTGATAGAGAAATGATGACTTCAGGGTGTAGAATGAGTAGCATACATTTTTTTTTTTAACATGGACAATGTGGGAATTTTTTTTCCTTGACTATGAATATTTAGTACATGTGTTCTGTTTTGTTTTGAATGGGGAAGGGGAGAAGGAGGGAGAGAAAATAAATTTTTGTTCACTGGAAAAAAATAAATTTTAGTTTTTTTTTTTTTAAAGCAAACGGTATACAGGTGGGGTTCATGGCCTTATGAAGTAGAATGCTCAAGAATCAGTTGGGATACCATGTTTTTCCTTTTGCAGAACCTTTACAACTAATTATTTATAAAAGGAAGTATTGATTTGATACTAGGACAGTTTAATTTGGTCACATGTTTTGCTTTATATCTCAATTATAGATTCATGCCTTTGTAGGAAACTCGGCTGGTGGAGGATTAAGAATTCAAAACAGAGAATTTCCAATTTCCAAACAGTGCTTTTTACTGTGATTAATTGGGAGTATTGTACAGTAAGCAGTAGAGTCTCTTGCTGAGATTTAATAGCCCAAGGGGGAAAAAACTTGAATTTTAGGAATTCACCCAGTGTTTGAAACTCCATCTTGACTATGACTAATTGTGCAGTGCTGGAAAAATTGCCAAACCCAGTCCTACTTCCTTGTTTAGTGTAGGGTCTGATGATCTCATAGAAATGTTGTAAAAGGGACTTTAAGGGACGTACATTAAAGATCACAGCAAAATTCAACGTATCCTGTCATCTTTCTGAAACAAACAATTCAGTTCATTCAGCCAATAGTGTATTTTTCATCATCATCATCAAACATTTATTGATTTTCTGCTATTTATAAGGAAGATGTTGTCCTTCATAGTCAGGATATAAGTAGATACAGTCCCTGCTCTAATTGGAGAGATAAGTAACAATAAAATGGCATGTCATGGTAAATGAGCTACACAGATAGAGCTCAAAGAGTGAAGTGGGGGTAGTGATCCCCCAAAGCTAGTTTCATCCAATGGGTGGTATTTAAAATAAGTTCTTTTTTTGTTGTTGTTTGTTTTTTTTGTTTTTATAGTTCTATAAAGTAGTTCTTTACTTTCATCTTTATTATATTGTCTCAGCCTATGAGCAATTAATATTTCTCCAATTATTATTATATTTTTTACATATAAGGTATTTTTTTTTCCGTTACATGTAAAGATAGTTCTCAACTTAAAATAAGTTCTTAAGGAAAGGTAGAATATGGAAGAGTGGAAAAAACATGGCATTCTGCATCACTGGATCCACATTCTAATACTTGCTCTCATGCTTACTATTGGTATGACCTTGGGCAAGTTTTTAAATTTGTTTTGGCCTCAGTATCCTCATCTGCAAATTGAGGAGGTTATTTGGAATAGATGAGCTCTCATGACCCCTCCAGTTCTATCTCTATGATGCTATTACTTTTGTGATGGTAGGGTTCCAGGCAAGAGAAATGGTGAAAACAAAAGTGTAAAAGTGAGAAAATTATTTTTGAGAGACAAAAGACAAAAAGGGGACTTTTTTTTTTAAATAGAGGAATTAGGTGATACAGTCCATAGAGTCAAGACTTGGAACCCATGAGACCTGAGTTCAAATCTTACCTCAGATACTTACTAGCTGTGTGACTCTGATTATATCACTTAATCTCTGTTTGCCTCAGTTTCCTCATCTGTAAAATTGGGATTGTTGTTGTTGTTGTTTGTCCTTCATTCTCAAAGAGGACCATGACATGGGGGTGAAATCAAGACTTGCAGTGAATTGGATTTAAGTAGGGGAAGGCTGTGCAAAGTCACCAGCCTCACTCTCTCCTCCAGAACCATCTGGCTCCAGTGATAAGATATGCATCAGGATGACTGGAGATGGCCCCAGGTGTTTAAGGCTATTGGGTTTAGTGACTTTCCCAGGGACACACAGCTAGTAAGTATCTGAGGTGAAATTTTAACTCATGTCCTCCCAACTTCAGGGCCAGTGCTCTATCCACTGTATCACCTAGCTGTCCTAGAGTCTAAAATTAGGATAGTAACAGGATCTACCCTACAGGGTTGTTGTGAAAATAAAATGACACAATATTTGTAAAATACTCTGCAAAACCTAGCTCTTTAATGTAGGAGCACAGTGGGAGTTAGGGTTGGAGCTCAGATGCCACCTTCCTCATAAAGCCTTCACATGAGATAATATTTGTTTTAAAAAAAAAGTTCCTAGCACATTGCCTACTATATAGTAGGTACTATATAAATGTTTATTCCTTTCTTTACCCTCCCCTTACTTTCCCTTTCCTCTTCCCTAATCCCCTTACTAGAGATCAAACCATCCTAAAACTGTTCATGTGTCTTTGATCTCTTCCGTGGACTTTCTTCATTATCATATATACATATACATACATACATACATACCTGTACATATATATGTATATATGTGTGTGTGTATATGTATATATGTATATATATGTGTGTGTGTGTGTGTATATATATATATATATATATATATATATATATATATATATATAATTACCAGTCTCATTTCCCTACCAAAGGAAAAAGCCCTGGAGGGTAGGGGCAATGACTTCTTTCTTTCTTTCTTTCTTCCTTCCTTCCTTCCTTCCTTCCTTCCTTCCTTCCCTCATTCCCTCATTCCTTCTTTCTTTCTTTCCTTTCTCCTAGCTTTGTTTTTTTCACAGATTGGGATGGCCAGAGATTTTTATCCTCTAGTGCCAAGCTTGCTGGTGACAGTCAGCATCTCCATACTTGTTTAGGCTGGTCCTGGAGCAGCCATTGCAGTCTGCCTCCAGGACTGTTCAGGAAGAATTTCAAGCTTGGTAGAATCTGTGAGAACTTCCACTTGGCTGACTTAGTTCTTGAGAACCCCTGGTCACTCTAGGACATGATGAGGCATCAAATTTGGGTGTTTAGCTCTCCAGGACCTGGGATAGCACCTTGTAACATTGAGGGATTTAATAACTGTTTGTAAATTGAAGGGAGATGTAGAAGCAGAGCCAGGCTGTGGAAATTTCCATGTTCTAAATATCTAAACTCTAAATTTTCAGGCTAATCATTCATTCAGTTGGGGTTTTTGCCCAAGAAAGGAAAGCAGGTTTTGACCATGTGCATAATTACTGTTTTGCTTTTATCTTCCTGCTATGTTGTTGTTCGAATAGGGGAGAAAATGTATAGTAATACAAAAAGATCATCCCTTAACTGAATGAAGTCAGTGAACAATGCATCCCAATCTCAATTGCTTTGTTTTAAAATCTGATTCTACTTAGTTATTTGACTTTAATATTCCTTCCTCACTCTGGTACCAGTGATTCTCCCTGAGATCTCTTTTGGCATGACAGTAGTCACCCTGTCTGGCACCTAGGAGGGGAAAAAAAAAAAAAGAAAATTAAAAAAAATACCTTTAGCAGCTTTTGGAGCCTAGAGGGAAAAAAGCCTTTTCCCTGCCAAAATCCTTCCCATAAGAGCCTTTGTATTAATAGCTTGTATGATAGATAAGTCAGCCTAGGTAAAGTCTAGAGGACAGTAGAAATGGGGACAAGCTGTTCTCCTGAAGCTGTATGCAAATTTATGTCTCCAGGTAGCCCCACATATTCTAATATCTCCCCTATGACGCTTGAGCCAAAGTCTTGTATCAGGGCAGAGAAAATGGGACCCAAAAACCCCCCAGAACAAACCAAAACAAAGCCCATTGCCTTTAAAAACAAACTGTGGATAAAATACTGGCCTCGGATTCAGGAGGTCCTGAGTTCAAATCCAACAGCTTCTAACAGTTTCTAACAGTTTCTCTCCCTCTCCTCCAATCTTTGCTGTCATCTTAGACCTGTCAGAGTGGGCTGGTTCTCCTCTGAGCAGCGTCAAGTGGCACCACAGTAAGCCATCTAAAAGTCAGACATTTGACACTTACTAGCCATGTGACCTTGGGCAAGTCACTTAACCCTCATTGCCCTCAAAAAAAAACCAAACAAAAAACCACAACAATAACAATAGCAAAACCAAGTATGTCTTATCTCCTGTTTATCTAGAGCCAAGACAAAGTCTGCCCAGCTTAAGAAGAGGAAAGGGAGGACCCATTTATGTATTTATTTATTTATTTGCCAGGCACTGTGCTAGTGCCCCTGCATTAAATATATTATCTCATTTGATCTTCACAAAAGCTGTGTGAGGTAAAAACTAGTAAATTGAGGCACAGAGGCAGGGGCACACAGCTACTACAGGCATCAAATTTGAACTCACCTATTCCTGGTTTCAGTACCTGGGTTACCACCTGCCTCTAGAGAGGCTAAGGAGATACTGAAATGATAGTTCATTTTAATGGTAAGCAGGGTGTCAAATTGTTGAATGATTTCTTAACCTAGTTTCATTGTGTTTAAAAGATCCGGAATTGATAGTATGGAGAGATGCAAGCTTCTCTTTCTTCAGCTGTGCAATATTAGTCCCTGCCTCTCCCTCTCCCTCTGTGTCTATCTCAGTCTCTGTCTCCTTCTCTTTCAGTCTCTCTATCTCACTCTCCCTGATGTTTTCCATCTGCCTCTTCTGCTTGTTCTCTTCTTGGCTATTTCTCTTTCCCCCTCTTTATCTTCTGTCTATGACTTCTTTTTTTTTTTTAAATCTTTCATTTTACTCTTCCAATTCTGTCCTTTTTCTGCTCCATCTTCTTCTCTCCCTAGTCAATGTTGGTTCTTCTTCCCTTTGGCCATTTCACTCTCTTGGCATTGTGTATTCTCCTTTCCAGATTTCCTTTGTTCTGCCAGTCATGTGCCCCTCCCTCCCCCCTCCCCCTCTCTCCTCTTCTCCTCCTCCTTTCCCTCTCTCCCTCCCTCCCCCTCTCCTTTCTTCTCCTTCTCCCTCTGCTATCTGCTCTTCTCTCTCTTCTCTTTCTCTCCCCCCTCCTCTTTTCTCTTTCTCTCCCTCTCTTTCCCTCAATCTCCCCTTCCCCCTCATCTCTCTCTCCCACCCTATCTGCATTTAGTCCCTTCCTTGGTCTTCCCCTTCCCTTCCCACCCACTTGTTTTTCTTCCCTTTTTTGACCTCCCTTTTGCTTCTCACCCAATGTCATCCATAGTTCGGTCTCACTCTCCCTCTGCCTGCCACAAGCTTCCAGACTCCCATCTAGCTTCTAACAGTTTCTCTCCCTCTCCTCCAATCTTTGCTGTCATCTTAGACCTGTCAGAGTGGGCTGGTTCTCCTCTGAGCAGCGTCAAAAGCTTTGCCTTGTATACTAAGTGCTCCAAGTGGCACCATAGTAAGTCTTCAGTCAAATAAACAAGAGAATCAGATGCAGCTACCCCCCTTCCCCCACCTTCTTCTCTCTAATAAGCACTTCCTGAACAAGCTGTTGTTTTCTTCTCAGCTAAGCCATCGTGCATGGGGAAGAAAGGAAAGGAGAGTTGGGGAGCATGCATCCTAATCCTGCTTCAAATGTTTTAGGGTCCCAGAATGAGGAAGAAAACCTTAGTATGACTCAGATTCCCCTGATGACTAAGAACAAGGCATGCTTTTGCACTGTTTGTCACTCACGCAGAACTTGTATCCTTATGCACTGCCTACTTAGGAGTCACAAGGCTCAGTAATGCACATAAATGGCCATAAATAGGCATAAACACTGATCAACAGCAAAGGTGAGGAACAACCAGAGAGACAACATCCCGATGACTGTTGAAGAAGGGAGGATAACTCCGAATGGACTCATCTTTTGAACCAGTTTAGCTCCCTAATTAACCTCGGCTGGTTCTCCCCAGGAGGATGGTCAGTTGTTAAAGGCTCATTACTAAGTGTAAATCACTGGAAATGTGAGCGCCACCTTACTGGCCACCTGGGGCTCATGAAAGAGGATTCTCTGCAGCCTGGCACTGTCTGTTCCTGACTCCTGTGACCAGACCAGACAACAAGAAGCCTCAGGAAGAAGAAATAGTGTGCCTGTCCCCAGCAGCAGTAGCCCATGGAAATTAGGAGATAGGGTGAGTGTGGGTGGAAGGGGCAATCATTCTTTGGCTCAGAGATACGGTCAAAGGTCTTTTCCAGTCAGTCCTATGTTTGTTCTGTCTAGAGGCCTGGGGGACTTCTACCACCCCAAGAGATATTGAAGGGTCCCCTTGGTTCAGGGGTTCTTAACCTTTTTTGTGTCAAAGATCTCTTTAGCAATCTGGTGAAACTGTTATGGGCCTGGGGTAACTCAGAAGTTTTCTGGAGAAAATCAAGGAACCTTCTCCTTGAGAAGCTAAACCAAAGGACAGACACACCTAAAGAGATAGGCCCATTGGGTGAGACTGCTTCATGAGGGTGATGGAGATGGGAGCTGTGTCTTATCCAACTTCCCCCAGCCACTACCAGTGGGGCATGGTCCTTCCCCAATAAGGGAACTTTCCAGAGTCAGATGATCACCTCATGTACCACCATCTGTCCTCTATAAAAGTATCTGCCTGTCTCCTGCTCAAAGAGATAGGTATCTCAGAGCCACACCTCTGTGCCATGCCTTTTCCCCATGAGAAGAAGTCCAAGGATTTCTCTCTTGGTTTCCTTTCCCTAGCTCCTAAATAAACTATTATTCTAATTGGATTTGTGTGCAAGAGGGTGTAATTCTTTAAAGTGGAATTCCTAAGAACCCCTATGCCAACCCCCCCATAACAAAACCTAGAGACCCCTTCTCAGAATTATGTTTTTAAATAATTGAAGAAAATATTAAACTTCAGTTAGAGGTTAGCAAAAATAAAGATTTCATTTTATCCCCATCCAAATTCAGAGATCTCCTGAAATCTATCACTACCCTGTACAAAGGAGTTGGAGAACCTCTGTTCTAGGTGTTCCTGATTAATAGATGGTAAACACAGCTTTAGATAGTGTGGCAATGATAAGAACCGCTGGGTAATAATATCAGCAGCACGAGACCAATGAGGGAGACCTAACTTTAAGCCAAGTCTTAGACCAATCTTAAGGCTGAGACTGGGCTGGAAACAATGGGTTTTATAAGCCAAGGGATCAAAGACAATTGTCATTTATGTGTGAAGTATGGTATTAATTTCTGTTCGTGGTATTCATTTCATATGCTATTCATTTCAATCAGACCTGTCAGCCACACCCACTGCCAGAGAGGGTAATCAACATTCAGTGGAGCATTTTTTAATACAAAGTAAAGAAATTTTAGTTCATATTATAATCTCTTACATTAAACAGAGGGTTGGGTTTTTTTTCTGTTTTTTTTTTTTTAATAATAGTGGAAATTGTTCTTAAATGGAAGGTATCAATGCTTGGGAAACTCTAGGTCCCTAAGATGTTCTGACCTGCAGTTCAGAGATAAGCATTTATATAGCGCCTACCATGTGCCAAGTGCTTAACAAATATATAATTTGATGCTCATCACAACACTGTGAAGTTGGTGCTATTATTTTCACCCCCATTTTGCAGTTGAAGAAACTGAGGCAAATAGAGGTTAAATGACTTGCCCAGGGTCACACAGTTAGTAAGTGTCTGAGGCTAGATTTGCACTCAAGTATTTCAGAGCCACCTAGGGGTATCTGTCCTCTGAATGACTCTGGTGAATCTTGTCAAATAAGTCCTGTAGGCAAACTTGGTGTAATTGGCATTGGTCTGAATTTATACAAACCTCTGATTTCATCCTGGCTCTGATACTTACTAGCTGTGCTACCTCCAGTAAGTCACTGAATCTTTCAGAGTCATTGTTGCCTTATCTGTACAATAACAAAATTACTTCAACCACCTACAGGATTCACAAGGTTATTGTACAGAAAGAACTCTCTATACTTAGAACAATGCAGTTGAATTCAAATAAAAACAGAGGCTAAATTGCATGTGTATGTAAGGATGCCTGCAAAGCTATATGTTGACTTAGAAAAACACATAATAACATCATTCATGTTCTATTATATTTTTAAAAATTTGTTTTGTTAAATAATTTCCAATTACATTTTAATACAGTTCTGGTCCCACTTGGGACTTTTACAGGCTGGGATTTTACTTGGGGGCCTCAGGGTTGACATGTTTCCTGTAGATCATTACTTGCTGACCTCTAGCCAGCTGAATACATAGAAAACCATCTAGTTGAGTTCAGAGTATTGGTCTGGCATTCAGTCCTTCTCATTTTCAATGTGCCCCTTGACTCCACTGTTGAACTGCTTTCTAGCCCCAATGACCAGAGAATTCTTAGTATTTTAAAGTCAATCAGAAATCTCAGAATACCGGTGTCAAATTATAAGACTAATGTTCAGTGAAAATGTGATATTAGTCTTTTTCAGTATATAATTGTTATGATTTGAGGTAAAAATTTGAACCCATTTTGCTACCAGTTCATTTAATATTGACCAAGGAATAATTGGGAGAATGGGTCCAGGTTTTTTATTTCATTGGTATAATTAACTCATGGTATGAAAACTCCCTTTACTAATGCAGTCTGGCAACTTGTCTATAGTTTATAGTCTTCAAGTTGCCAGGGCACTAAAAGGTTAAGTAACTTTCTACCTCTCCTTCCCCCCAAAAAGAATTAAATCTTGATTGAAAGCTTGCCTTCTATTTATCATGTAGCCTCTCACTGATCCATGCTGTCTGTATGGCTTTTTATTGACTTTGTTTGGGGGATGCAGTTACTCTACACCAATGACAAATTATAGGAATTAATGGGGGAAAATATGAAATGTTTAATATATGCCAAGTACCATTAAGGGCTAGGGATACAAATAGAGGATAAAAATAGTCCCCTTCTCTTTAGGAGTTCACATTTGGGGAAAAAACAGATAGGGTTTGGGTGCTGAGTAGATGGAATGACAACATGGTCCTTAGGATGGGTACACCTATAAGCAAGAGAGGAAGGTATGGTGCCTCTTGTCATGAAGAGGCAGGTTAGATGGTAAGGTCAAGGAGGCCAGAGGGTTATATGGCAATGTCTGTCATTTCAGAGTGTAGTAGCCAGGAGGATAGAAACACTATGATAACCTCCTTGTGCCTATCAGGAAGCACACATTACTCAGTACCTCATTGTAGAAGTGGAGCATCAAGCTCTTCACCATGGACACCATTTCATAACAGTTACGATAGGCTGGTAGTACAGCATCAGTCCTACTGTTGGCCTCAAGGACTGGCTCCCTTCACATCTCTAGATGGGAACTACAAGGTCCAAGAGCATATCTGTTGATATGTTGACCATAGCAAATCTCCTTGAAAAGAAAAATGTCTTAACAGTGTTAACAGCTGCCACTGAAACAGATTTAGAGCCCCCACTGTTGTACACATGCCCTAAGCTGGGTCTGTCTTTTCCCCAGGTATCTGATTGTCTTGTCTACTCTCTCCAACCTTCATCCTGACAGGTGCCATTCCTGTCAGAAAAGGGGCTTTTTTCTACCTCTCTTTTGATTTTCCCTGTCTGTTCAACAGTGTTGATTTCACCGCATTTTCATAATATTTCACGCTTTAATTTAATTTATTTAGTGTTATTGTACACTGCCCTGAGCACCTTTGGAGAAGCAAGGATTCTTATAAATAAAATTATTACTACAGCTGCTCTGATAGCTGGCCCTGAGCTGTTTAGTCGATATATCAATTACTCTTGGTGTTGAGAAATTCCACCTAAAGCTCTTTATGACCTAAGTCTTCCTTTGCTTTTACTGCTCTATCTGTCTTGCAGTTTTGACACAGTCTTGTAGCATCTCTCCTTCCTATTCCCTTCAGGATTGTACAGACAGAACCTTGGCAAAGGCCCCACATAATGTATTCTAGAGAACATGACCTAGTTTCTTTAACCTTTGTGAATAACTGAGATCCCCAAATCCCATTGACTAGGCCTATAATGTCACTTTTGCAAAGAGGTAACCCTCACTGCCCACCTCATGCTAACTAAGGCCTCATTAGCTCTTAGTAGGTGACAGAAATCTCCATGAGATTACTACAGTACTTTGTAGGAAGAGCTCAGAACATTATCACAGCTCATAGTTTCAGGTCTGTGAGCTGCCCAGTCTCAGTGGGTAAGATTCCTGCTAATGTCCTGATATGTCCTGTGATATGGACCACTATTAGGACTGAAGGGTTCTCGAGAGGGCTAGTTACCTCTGGGCACCAGCTAACAATCTCTTAGCACTTTACTGTACTATCAGGAGATGAGTGAGGGTCAGTGACCCCTACTTGTAGTCTCAAAGTAAATTGTCCGTGAATACACAGAGACTTGTCTCCAGTTTTGTGTTATGCCTTTTTATTGCCTTTATTATTCACCCTTTTGCTAATAGCATGCTCATGTATTCCCCTTCCCTTGTCTCCTACCCCCACCTATTTTGCTATATCTATTTGAGTTCTCCCTACTAATAACAAACCATATAACCCTTCGCTCTCTACCCTCTTCATCTTGAGGTGCTTCCTCTTTCAACTGCTTCCTCTGCCTGCTCTTCTGTTGCCTGTTTACTCAAGGGCCTCTTTCTTTGACACTTAGCTGCTACTTAAGTTTCTTGGAGAAGTTTTTGAGTTAACCATTTATGAGTTATAATCAGGAACAACAATATATCCTAATTAAAAAAAAAAAGAGGTGGCAGAAGAAATTATCTTCATGGCAAAGGAGTTTATTTTGATTCAAGTGGACACCATGCATCTCCTCTCTCCAGGTTCCTCCCTGCCTGGAGCAACATATTAGTTCTAACTACCCCTGCTTCTATAAGTTCCAATGACAAAACCAGATGAAGAATCCGTACTGTAGCGTTAAGGTAGCATCTGCGTAGTATGTTATTCCTAACTATGTCTCTGAAAAAGGAAAATATAGAACATCATTGTAGTAGTCAGGAAAAACAAAACAAAACAAAACCCTTTCTCCTTGTGGTGTAAAGGTAACTCTAGTCACCTGTGATGAATTTGAGCTACTCTTCCCTTGTGGAGTTTATGCCTTTAGCCCAGCTTGATAATCATCCTTACTAAATTAGATTTGGCTCATCATTCTTGGTTGTAAAGATCTTTTGATCCTGCTTCTGTCATCCAGCATGCAAATTATCCTCCCTAGTTTTCTGCCACCACCAAATTCATTTTCATACTATCTATTGCCTTCATCCAAATCATCAACAAACAATGTTGAACAGAAGGGGGTCAAAAGCAGAGTCCAAAAGCACTCATTAGAGACTTTTGATTAGAGACATCAAACTATTGATCACCAAAACTTGAGTGTGATTGATCAATCGGGTTTAAATCCACTGAAGTATGCTATCACCCAGCCCTCATTTCTCCACTTTGCCCACAAATAAATCATCCATCAATAAATAAATCTTAAAAAACATTTACTAAGTGTCTACCATGTTCCAGGCACTAACATAGGCACTAGAAATAAAGACAAAAATAAAACAGTTCTTGCCTTCAAAGAGCTTATATCCTATTAAGGAAGATAGCATGTACATATATTTGTATATGCAAACTAGATATAAAGCAAACATAAGGTAGGGTTTTTGTTTTCTTCTTTTTGACAGAAGGAAAGAATTTGCACCTGTGGGGATCAGGAAAGAAGTTCTTGTAGAAGGTGGCACTTAAGTCTTAATGAGAGGCTTTGTTGCTTTTTGTTTTGTTTTGTGTTTGTTTGATTTGTGGGGCAGTGAGGGTCCAGTGACTTGCCCAGGGTCATACAGCTAGTGTCAAGTGTCTGAGGCCAGATTTGAACTCAGGTCCTCCTGAATCCAGGGCCAGTGCTTTATCCACTGTGCCACTTAGCTTCCCCTGAGAGACTTTGTTAACTAAAAGGAATGAAGCAGAATGAAATCCAGACAAATATGGCATTGGCACTCCACATCAGTGGAGAAGCAGCATGGTTTAGTGGATTAAAGGCACAACTAGGTTGCTCAGTGAATACAGCTGGACCTAGATTCAGGAAAACCTGACTTCAAACCTGTCCTCAGACACTTGCTAGCTGTGTAACCCTTGGCAAGTCACTTAACCTTGTTTGCCTCAGTTTCCTCATCTGTAAAATGAGCTAGAGAAGGAAATGGCTTTGCCAAAAAAATCCCCAATAAGGTCATGAAGAGTTGGATATGACTGAACAACAATAATATAATGGCTTAACTTCTAAACTTGGAAATGGTAAGACATGGTTTCATGTCCTACCTCAGGTTTTTTCTAAATTTGTCACCATAAGTAAATCCCAGGGCAGCTAGGTGGTGCGGTGGATAAAGCAAAGGCCTTGGATTCAGGAGGACCTGAGTTCAAATCTGGCCTCAGACACTTGACACTTACTAGCTGTGTGACCCTGGGCAAGTCACTTAACCCTCATTGCCCTGCAAAAATAATTAATAATAATAATAAGGAAATCCCTTACCCTCGCTGACCCCCAATTTACTTTTCTGTAGAATGGGAATAATAGTACCACTACTTTACATCATTGTTGTGAGAATCAAAATATTGACTTATGTAAAGTGTCTTACAAAATTTAAAGGGCTAAATAAATGTCAACAGCTATTATTCTGCTGATATTTCAATCTAGTAATACAATTTTTTTAGAAAAAGAAAAAAAGAAATACCTTATCTCACCTGAATGATCTGCTCCTATCCTAATGATCCTAGCTTGGCTTTAAATGATCTCCTTCTTTTTCTAAGTGCTTACAAACTATCCCTTCCAAAATCAAGGTCAAATTCATTATCCTAAAGTTTGAAAAATCTACCATCTTACCCTTTTGGAAAATAGAAACATCCATTTACCATCCTAAAGCACTGTTTTCCTTTTCCATGACTTTTCAAAGATTATTTATAGAAAAATAGTAATTAGGTCTTTTAGTAGCCAGGGATGAGTTTGTCAGGACCTAGTGGCTTAAATTAATTGAGAAACCAGTGGTTTTTCTTGTCTTTTATCTTAGGTTTGTATTCCCTTACCATAGTTTTCATTCATTAAATTCCTTCTTTTGAGTACCAATATCTTAACCATTTTGTGTGTGGATGGGAATCATGGACCACCACAAGCTCTGAAGAGTCAAAATCACAAGTAACACAAAGACAATGTAGGGTACATGTGAGATTTCACCCAGATTTCCCTTCCAATTGCTCACAAATGCTAGAGTGAAAGATGTAGTTTCTTCCTCCTGTGGTTATTGTCATTTATAATTTAGCAATCACTTTATCCTTACTAGTCAGAATTGGGTTTAGAATATCAGTTACTTGCATTGATTCCTTTTGAAAAATGGAATTATTATCAAAGGAAGTCAAGAATTGATTGGTAGGTGAAAGCAGGCTACAGCATACGTTATTACCAATGATGGCTTATACTCAAGAAGTAGCATTGTGTATATATGTACACATGTGTGTATATCTATATCAATAGATAAATAGATGATAGATAGGTAGGTAGGTAGATAGATGATGGGTAATGCAGGAAATGTTTGATTTGAAAAGGAGATGGGCCGGTCATATAGATAAAGCAAAATGGACAAAGTATTGCCCTGCAACCTATAAAATTGTAGAAGACCTAGAGGAAGACTTCTAGCACATTGGGTATAGTCTTTGCAGAGGATTTATGGGAGAACATGAACAAATATTGCACAGGATAAAAAGACATGGATAACTTGAGATCAACTTACCTTCGTAAATCATAAATCTAATCATGTTGGTTCCCTTAAAGTTCATTGAAGTTCAAGAACTTTCAATGTCTCTAGAATAAAATACTGGACCCAGTTTAGCTTCCAAGCTTATTTCCTATTACCTCCCTTCATGCACTCTATCTTCTAGCCAAACCCAAGTATTTGCTTCTCTGATCTTGACTTTCCATCTCCTACCTTGGTTCCTTTGCCATAGGATCTCTACCTTTCCTAGAATGAATTCCCCTCTTAGCTCTGTTTTTTTCTATGCCACCTTCAGGAAATCTTTACAGATAAACCTTGCTGTTAGTATCCTACTCTTTGCATAGTTTTCCTCCACCCCCAGTAGAATTTGAACTCCTTGAAGGCTGGGATTCATTTTAGTTTTTTCTTTGTATCCATATATTTAGCATAGCATTTTGTACAATGTTCATGCTTAATTAGAACTTGCTGGATTGGAGGGATTATTTATATCTTTTAGATCTCAGATTTACTGAAGTATACTTCCTGGCCTAAAGATACTATTGTTTTTTGTAGAGTAAGGAAAAGCAGAATCCTAACTTCTCTTCATTACCTAACATCATTGTTCAATCTATCCCAAAGGATCTCTACCTTCTACCTTTGTCCATAGTAAAGTTTAAAAGGTCCTTTTTTTGTTGTTCAGGACAGTGATTGTCGGTTGGTGGTTTTTCATTTTCAAAGAGGACAAAAATTATATTACTATCTGGGGGGTCAATGCACAGTATGTCCAACTATGACTGATCAGATTGATATGAGTTCAAAAGGCTCTACCACAGGTTGGGTACAATTAGTTCATATGAACATTTGAAGTGAAGTTGTCTCTAAATTTGTGCATCTCACATTTCTTTTGAGCTACTGCTCATAGAGCATGGTGCCTTCTTTAATGTGGTCATGCCATACTGAGTGGTCCTTTGCCAGTGTCTCCCATGTCATACCTCTCAGTAGAGTTTAAATAGATCTCATCAGGATCTAGTGGCTTAAATTCATTGAGAAATCAGTGGTCTTTCTTGTCTTTTGTCTTAGATTTCTATTCCCTTACAACAGTTTTCATTACTTAAATTCCTTCTTTTGAATATCAATATCTTTCTAGTTTTGTATGTGGATGGAAATCATGGTCTGAAATCAAGTTCTGAAGTCAAAACTGCAAATAACACAAATCTAAAGCACTTTAGCTCAAAAAAGGACCTTGGTGTCTGGTACTAGTTATTGTAAGACTCTGCTCGAATTGTACTTACTGTAGTAAGTATTTCATCAACTGGCATTGGATACTGGCATTTAAAATCACACTCATTTAGCTGTTATTGTTTCCATATTCTACCTGTCTTACAATCTATGTTAGGTGAGGGGGTTTCCTGAGCAATCACATCCATGTCTTTAATTGTTTCTTTCTCATTTGAAATAATTTATGTTTGTTTCATCAGAATTTCATTCTTGAGTGCATTGGATCTGGCTTAACTCTACTTCCTTTGTAGAATTAGGCTAAGAAATATTACTAAGATTTTCTCTTAATACTTTAAAGTCATTTCTCCTCAAATCTAAGGAATGTTTCAGATTATTCAGAGCTTTCCCCTACTAATCAATCACAAATCCCAAGATCATGTTGTCATTTTCTCTCAGAGTGCAAAAAGTGCAAGGCCTGGAATCAGGAAGACTCATCTTCCTAAATTCAAATCCGACCTCAGACACTTACTAGCTGTGTGACCTTGCTCAAGTCATTTAATCCAGTTTGTCTCAGTTTCCTCATCTGTAAAATGAGCTGGAGAATGAAATGGCAAATCACTTTAGTATCTTTGCCAAGAAATCTCCAAAAGAAGTCACAAAGAGTTAATATTAAGAATATCTATTGCCCTCACAGATTCCTTTTGAAGAATGGAAATATTATTGAGGGAAGGAAAAAAAAAATGACTGCTCTGATTGAATCAGGTAAAACTCTAGTAGTTGTTCAGATAGTTGAATTTCCCCATTATTAAATTTCTATGGCCTCATAACATGTTTTTATCTGTTTCTTATACTCATTATGTGTTTCTTTTTTTGGACCAGGTGGTCTCTGAAACACACACACACACACACACACACACACACACACACACACACACACACACACACACACACTGATAACATCTCTTCAGTTTCTCCTTTCCATCGATCCTCATTTTCTTCTATGTTTTCACCCCTCCATTTATGGAGAATAGAAAATCACCTAGATTTTACAGTGTTATTCTACTGATACTTTTTATCTAACTATTTTATTTAATTAAAGTATATACATCTATATCCATACTCTGATAATGAATCATATCCCACTAAGTGTCAACTATGTCAAGGGACTAAAATTTACTTCTGTGTACTAAGATCTTCAGTTCACTTTGCTTACTGTATATACAGAGTATACTCTGTATGCTTGTGTATAAATTTCTTAGGCAATAGATTTTATTGCTTACTTCCTTTCTGAGACCATGAATATTATTACTATTTCTTTTCTTGGATCTTGTCTCCTGTGAACTAGGTTCAAAATGCTTCTTCCTATATACACAGAGGCAGCTAGATGGCTCAATGGATAGGGTGCTGGGCATGGAGAAAGACCCAAGTTCAAATCTAGCTTCAGACACTAGCTATGTGACCCTGGGCAAATCACTCAACCTTTGCTGGCTTTAATCCACTGGAGAAGGAAATTCAAACCACTCCAATATCTTTTCCAACAAAACCCCATTCAGGATCACAAAGAGTTGATGCAACTGAACAACAACAGCAACAACAATATGCATTCCAGTCTCTATGATATCCGACCCATTGGCCATTTTCTCCCTATACCTCTGTTTTCAGCTTAATGTCTCTTGGTCAGATCATTGCCCTCATTAAAGGCACTCCATCCCTGACCAAGAGCCTGTCATTCCTATAACTTAAATTCATTTTCTAACACTATCTTCTTAGGCAGCTATTCACTTCTAGAGTGACAGATGATCCAATATAATTTCTATGAATCTCAGAAATGCTTTGACATTAGGACTAAAATAGAGTGCACAATCACATTCCATTACATTTCTCAGTATTCCAAAGAGTATATTAACCAATCAGCATACATTTATTGAGGGCTGACTATGTGAAGCTATATTCACTAGATGCTGATATAATAATACCCTGGTTCCCTGCCCTTCATGCTGTGGTGAATTTGTCTGCAGGCTAGACCAGTTCATCAGATTTAGAAGCTAAATTCCAGGCTCATTCCTCTATTACCATTTATCCAAACAAAATATGACCTTTGGTAGCCCTGATTTCACAGGCCATCGACATTCCTGGGTGGCAAATCAAAAGCTATCTATGTTCATTTGGCTTTACTCCATTGGGCATCTACAAAACCATACTCATTGTAATTCTTTCTTAGTCCTTTAATAAAAATGGCCAGAGAGCCCATGAGATAACAGAATAGGAATCAATGGGACCTGCTATTGTCTGCATGCCAGATTCCCCTGTCAGCCCAGGCTCCAATCCATCCTGCCAACTCAGCCTCCTCTGGGACTTTGCCGTTTGAAAACAGTGCAGCAGGCTCATCTCCCGTGCAGTGTTTTTCTCCATCATTTGCTTTATTAAATATTGATTTTCTGTTGCATTATTAAACCTTAAGTCCTGAGCATAAATTCTGTGCTGATACTTTAATCTGGCTCTCCTTGTGTTTTGGGCCTTTTAGAACTGGTTTTCAGGCCAGCTCTCCTGGGGAATCTTTAAGTCAACTCTGGGGCTGGGCAGGAGCATGCCTGTAAGAAGCAAAAGAGAGACTAGAACTCAGATATAGTCCACTACCTCATTGTTTTACCAAAGTGGTGACTCCACCTGGGAAGACAAATGATTTGCTTTTTTGGGTATTTATCCTAGCCACAGAAGTCTGTTTCCAGGGGGGTTGATGCAAATAAACACATTTGAATTCACATCTACAAAAGCCAAACTGGGGATAAATGAAATGATAGAATGTGTGTGTATATGTACATATAAATATATGATATGATATGGTATGATATAAGACATATATACAAATATGTGTATCTATACATCACATTTATATGTGTGTGTGTGTATATATATATATATCTTGGGATTTCTGAGTGTGTGTGTGTGTGGGGGGGTGTATTCACAGAAATCCCCAAAGCTCATCTATTTCATTCTCCATTCCCTTTTGCTCTACATGCCATGTCATTTCTGCAGCTGGCTTTCCTCTCTCCCCTCACTTTCTTCATGCCCATTGTAATCTCTGGACTTTTGGCATACCTGTAGGAAGGGTTTGGCTCTCTGACTCAATCTCTTTTCCTTCTCTTATCTCAAACACTATCTGCAAACCTAGAGGTTGAGTGGTCAACTATCTTAATTCTTTACACATTTATCACTTCACTAGTCCTTAGAGAAAAATTTGCTTGAGAGAGCCAGATATTCCAAAATATTAACAGTAGATCCCAAGGAGGTATTGCTCCATAGATAGATAAGGATCTAAAATAAGAATAAATTATGATTGGGATGCCAATGGGAGAAGATGGAGGAGAGGGCTTATATTGGCAAAGAGATAAAGAAATGCACAATAACTTGTCTAGTCTTTTAATTGCCCTAGCTGAGGTGCAAATGCCAAGTACTGGGTACCCAAACTAGCAGGAGGGAAGAATTTTTAGGGGCATTTGTTCTATCAGGACTGGCTAGATGTCTCTTCTAGAATGAGGAGCTCTTGGAAGAGGTTACTGTTGTCCACATGGATGTCAGCTAGGGGATCCTCATCCAGGTGCACTGTGCTGACCCTCCTTGACTAGCCTCCAATGCGCCTTTTTCCTATCTGATCATTGCCAAGACCTGCCTCTGCCAAAAACCAAGTACAAGAACATGCTTCCAAGGCCAGGCTGATCCCATCATTAAAGTTGCAGGTTTTGGGGAAGAGTATACAGTAGTTTCAAATCACTCTGGCATGAAAAGGGACCTTAGAGCTTACGTGCTGCCCATGGATGCTTGCCCAGCTGTAATATTTTGCATGGACTGAAGAAGTTCAGGGCTGGATAATTCTTACTAGTCCCCAGGTACTCCTTTGAATATGAATATTAAAAAAGTATTTCTTTAAAATAGATCCTAGAAATCATGAGAAAATACAAGGGAAGAAGCTATATATACACATATATGTGGAGATATATATGTATGTGTATATACATACACATATATATGGAGAAAAAGAGAGAGATTTTCAGCATTTATTAAACACCCATGTTTTTTACACTGGGCTAGGTGCTGGAAATTGAAAGACAGTGTGAAATAGTCCCTATTTCAAGGAAATTGCATTCTATATCTCTTTATCTAGAAGAATAAATAAATAGGAAGGAAGATAATAGGAAGGAAACAAGTATTTATTAAATACCTACTATGTGCCATCCACTGTGCTAAGTTCTTTAAATATCTTTACTCATTTGGTTCTCAAAAAACAAACAAACAAACAAAACCCAAACCCTCGAAGGTGGGTACTGCTATTATCCTTATTTTTTAGTTGAGGAAATGGAGACAGAGGATAAGTGACTTGCCTGGAGTCATAAAACTAAAAAGTGTCTGAAGCCAGATTTGAACCCTCTCTTCCTAACTCCAGACGTAGCACTTTATATTTACAATGCTACCAGCTGCCTTTAGTGGTATTCTCTAGGCTGCCTCTGAGTATCCTCCTTCACTAAGGGCCCCAGTTTTGAATGCACATGGATTGGGTTCAGCCCTAAGGGCAGCCTGATCCCAATGGGCTGAGATCAGGTTTTTTCTAATATCCTCTAGTTCCTTTCACTTCCCTCTTCTCTCTATTCCAGAATAGTACTCTGGAGAAAAAAAAAATCTCTAAAACAAAGCTTAGGCTATGCTTCTGACTAGGTTCTTCCCAAAAGGGATCAACAGAGTCACTTCTAGGAAGGTACTGTACTGTATAAAGCAGAGCAGGTATATGACAACTATTTATCCCTTGCATCAACAAAAGAAATGCTCAAAACACAAAAGAGAAATAAGGACACATTGACAAATATTTAATAATAAACTGTAATCTACCACAAAGGATTCTTAAGATCCCATACACATATCCATTGTGACATGAGACCTTCAAAGAATATACTGAAGTCATCCTTTCTGTGATACTTCCCTGGGGGCGGGGGGGGGGGTGGTGTAATACTCAAATCATCAAAACACAAAATACTTTATGTGACTGTTGAACAGATATTTCAGTTTAACTTCAGATCTACACTGTCTAAGCAATTCATTTTGGGTCACAATCTTCTGGCAAGAGAGGCCATGGATTGGCTCAGCTCCCAAATGGAATTCTCCTCTAACCAGTTGTTTCAGAGATCACTTATGATCCAGCAACAAGCACCCAGACTTAGGAGGTGCTGAACTCTAGAACTTCCAATGTTGCCACTAAGGTTTTGAACATCCATCTCAGAATCATTGTTAAATAACACATGTTCAGGGATAGAGAAACACAGAAAAAGAGGCAGAGAGCCTTGAAATCCAGTTTCAGACTCAACTAGATGAGTATATAGTCTTGCCACCATAGCTTTCAATCAGGAAGAGACATTTTCTTCCTCTGCACTTCTCCTTTACCACAAGTCCAAGAAAGTGCTGTTCATAAGAGAGGATGGGACTGAAAAAGAAGTTGTCTCTGGGTTTTTCTTGCTCGGGGGCAATCATCTTCAACACAGCCTGCCATCACAGGCAGAAACAGTGCATGGACACTAACCAGAAGTCTCTGTTCACATATGCCTTTTATTAAGGGATACACTGGAGGGGGTAGGATGCAGGCATATCCTTACATATGTCCCATGGGATGGTCACTGTCACACAATTTTAGTGGGGGAAAAGTAAGTATGGGGGTGTAGAGAAGTTCTAGCAGCTGGGGGCAGGGAACCAGGGATGTATGTAGCAGATAGCTTGAACTGTGTTTTGAAAGAAATTAGGGATTCTCAGAGGTGAAGGTGAGGAAAGAGCATATTCCATGTGTGCATGTGTGTGCACACACACTTGTGTTGGGGGGTGTTAGGGGAATTAATGTGAAGACAAGAAGAGTGGAGATGAAAATTTTATAGATGATAAATAGCAAGAAAGTTGATCTGGCAAGAGCATATAAAGTTTGCAGGAGAGTAATGGTATGCTAAGCCTGGAAAGATCAGTTGTAGTCAGGTTTTATACTCATTCCACCCCTCTCCCTCCTCCCCCTCCATCCAGGGACAATTCCCTCTTTGGGGATTGGTTCTAAATCTGACTCTCCACTTGGTTGGCCCACTACTGAATTGAGTCATGTGCTCCAATTTCTCAGCCATTTAAAATCCCCAAAGTCCAGGTTAGCACATCAGGTTCTTTTTTAACCCACTTAAATAGAAGTTCACACTTCTTAAAGATCACAGGGTAAGTGGTGAATGTGGTAAACTATCCTGTTTATGTATTTAAAACCTCCTTAGGTAAGACTACCCTTAAGTTTTAATGCTCTGAAATGTAATCATTTGGGGTGGGGTTGGGACATCACCTCTGTGTATACTTTAGGAAGATCACTTTGGCAGATGTGTGGAGAGTGGATTAGAGAGGCAATGGACTTAAGGCAAGGCACCAATTGCAGGCTATTGAAATTGTCCTGGCAAGAAAAGATAAAGACCTGGACTAGGTTGGTGGCCTTTTCAGAGGGAGTAAACTCTGAAAAATGGAGGTGGAAAGGTTGGATCAGTTTCTTTAAAGGTAGCATCAGATCCTAAATCAAGAAAATGAGTTTGAAGTAGAAATGGCAAAAGCCAATATGAGGACAGTTAGTAATTTACTATCTGAGCTTTCTCCTACTAATCCTCCATTTTTCTGTTTATGTAACTCTACTCTCTCTGTTTTTGCTGCTTGTTTCTATTTTGACACTACTCCTACTTTTTTATTTTCAGTTAAGTGCTAGTGAGTCTCTTAGGGCATGCCCCTCAGGGACTAGGGAGTGAGCTTAACTAACCCAGTCAGGTATGCCAAGATAAGTAAGACTTTGTACATAGGTCATTATGATCCAGCTCCCTTAGTGGTGTGATCTGTGACCAGAGTCTAGACTAGCATAACTTAATATCTGACCAACACCAACAATCTAAGAAACATAGTTATCGCTCGTGCTCTTGGCTGCCTCTCTCTGAGGATTACACACACACACACACACACACACACACACACACACACACACACAGGGAAGAAATATTTTTCCAGGAACCTCAGACCTCTGCAACTGATTCCACAAGTGTTACTTGGCTCTTTCTGTTAATTTCACATTGCTTCCTCTGCAATAGCATCACTATATTCTGTACACACCAGAGCTATTACCACTAGTGCTTCTGGTTAAAAACTATTCCCTGAATCCTTAGAATGAATGGAAGCACTTGGGAGCAATCCCCAATATTAGTCCCACCTGTGCCCCTAATGGCATTCCTTACTTTCTCTTGGCTACCATTTTTGCTATTACAGTGATTTAAGATGTTTATACAGAACTTAGGGGGAAATGATGCTATAGACATTTTAAAAATTAATAAAGCAAACATTTCTAATTCCAAATTATGAATTAATTGTCCAGTGAACTATATTCCAAGGACCCTTCTCTCCCCACCATGAAGCCCAGTGAGAATTGCCATTTAACAACTGCAAGAAAAGGTCCCCAGGTCACAGAGGAATGGGGCCATTGGGTTGAGAACCAGAGCCTGCTGAGTTTTTCAGTCACTAGTTATTTTGATTTTTCCATTTGATGCTGTCAGAACCTCAGGAAGTGATCATTTGTGCTGGAAATAGCACAAGTTCTGCCCTTTGTTTCGATCGCTTTTGCCAGGTTTGATTGGTGAATTTGATTGCTGGCCACAGAAAATTGCATTTGTGTCAGGAGGGTTCTGAATAGATCAATGAGGAAAGAAACCAAGAAAGATCAATTGTAATATCAAAGGGCCAGTATAAAAAGTTCCATGACTCAGTTGTCATCCTGTAACCCTCTATATCTAAATAGCTACTAGAGGATTCTTCAGCACAATTCATTAATTAGACCCCACAATAACTACATGATGTCAGCTGAGTTCTAAGTGCCAAGAGTCTATAGTAAAGGGAACTCATCACAGCATACATTTCAGTGACTTTCTCTACACCATCTACTCTGAACATTGATTGGATATACCAGAGTATAAAGATCTCCAGAATGATCCTCCTGTACAAATAACAAGGCAAGCTTGGAAATTGTTCTCTAACACAAATCACTGTCTTGTGCCCCTAAGGTCAAATCATTTTCTAACCTGTAGGGTATGTCTGACAGCTAACAGTGAAAAAAGAAGTACAATTAAAATGAACCCTCTTCTTCTACAACTAACCTCCCATATGTCCTCTTCCCACTATATGTTTGCATATACACATAGATACATATGTACATACACATCTGCCAAAGTGATCTTCCTAAAGTATATATAGAGGTGGTGTTCCATCCCCACCCCAAGTGATAACATTTCAAAGCATTAAAACTTAAGGGTGGTCCTACCTAAGGAGGTGTTAAATACATGGACAGGATAGTTTACCATATTCACCACTTACCCTGTGATCTCTTTGAGAAGTGTAAACTTCTCTTTAAGTGGGTTTAAAAAGAAATGGCACATTGGCCAACCTGATGTGCTAACCTGGACTGAGAAATTGGAGCAGATGATTTCCTTCAGTAGTGGACCATTCGAGTGGAGAGTCAGATTTGGATCCAATCCCCTAAGAGGGAGTTGTCCCTGGTTGGGAGGTGGGGGTAAGAGAGAGGGTTGGAATGAGTATAAAACCTGACTGCATATCAAGAGTTAATCTTAAATACTGTTATAAGCTTCATGACAACAGAGTCACATGCTATCTATCTGTAGGGTATACACATGGAAGAGAGATTAGCCTTATTCTCCTTGGCTAAGGAGAGGAGAGAACCAATGGGTAGAAGTTTATGGGAAACAGATTTCAGCTTATCATAAGAACAATAACAACAAAAAAATCTTTGTAATACTTAGATTAGTCTACAAAAAGAGTGGGCCACCTTGAAGGGTAGTGGATATCCAGCAAGTAGAGACTGGATGCCTATATGTCAAAGATTTTGGTGCAGGCAGGTATATAGTTGTAGGGTGGACCTGGAACATAGGTCATTATTTCTCAACTCTGCCCAGTGTCATTAATTTTTTTTTGAGGCAATTGGGGTTAAGTGCCTTGTCCAGGGTCACACAGCTAGTAAATGCCAAGTGTCTGAGGCTGGATTTGAACTCAGGTCCTCCTCACTCCAAGGCCAGTGCTCTATCTACTGCACCACCTAGCTGCCCCCCAGTGTCATTTAATTTTGTACAGATTCTAAAGTACTACAACAATATAGATTTCCATGATTTTGTTCCCCATGGTGCATGTACATAAGGGAAGGGAAGGAGAAGAGAATAAGCAATTTACATAGTGCTTACTATGTGCCAGGTACTGTGTCTGAGGCCAGATTTGAATTAAGGGCTTTCTAATTTCAGACCCAGTGCTTTATCCACTGTGTCCCTAGCTTCCTCAAGCATGATGCCTTGTACGTTATGGGCACTGAACAAGGAGACACACTAGACAGAGCACTTAACACCACCCTTCTGAATCTCAGTTTCCTTATCTGTAAAATGGGATTAACAATAGCACTTACTCCATAGGGTTGTTCTCAGTATCAAATGAAATCATGTGTAAAGTACTTTGCAATGTTTAAAAGTGTTATAGTAATCTGGACTATCATTATAAATATCCGTCCTTTGGTTGACTATTTAATTATGCCTGTTTCTACAGTTGTCGATGAGAAATTCAAAATGTATAGCAGAATGCCCTGGTGTGTTACTTTAGGGTTCCATAAATAACACACTGACCAAACATAGGCCAATCACAGAGCTAAAAAATGTTAGCATCACCTGGAGTCTCTTTTCTCCCTCTTCCTCCTCCAAGAGGCCTGCCCTTGGCAGGGTTCAGCTACTCATCCTCCTGGAAATACTTCTTCTGAATGGTGTGATTTCTGGGGCATTTTCTTGTTCTTTCTCCTTCTGGCAAAGACTCTTTGAAATATTATTTTTTCTTCCTCGACGGCAAGGCTGTATAATTGATGGTTTCACTGGGTTCCTGAAGTCATGCTTTAAAACCTCTCTTGCCTTGGCTCTGATGCAGAGTTCATTACTTTTTGAAAAGCTTCATGTCTGTTTGTGTTCAGATTATTGTTGCTCTGGAGAGGGAGGATATTGTCAGGCAGCAAGAGGAGTGTGCAGCAGAATTTACTATAATCGAATTCTCTCCTCTCTTTAGATGAATATTTCTGGGTAACAAGACTTCACACTGATCTCATATGTCTGTACTGAACTTGCAGACCAAGGACCTTTACTTCCTCCCTAAAGCATGCTGGAGGGAGTTCAGGAAGGTTCTATCCTGGGATGTGGGAGGTTTCTGCTTTGCAAATAAAGTGGGTAATAAAAGTGTTCAAACTCTGTCTTATAGAATAATTTAATGCAGAGCCTATACTTGTAACAGTTTTTAATTAAACATTTTGGGTGTATTTGGTTCTCAATGACTGTGTGGGATGAGGCTATGGGTTATAGCCATTTTGAGTCCCCTCTGTTTCTCCAGGAAGGCTTTCATTCCCAACTCTGCCAACTAAAAGCATTTTAACAAACATTTACTGACTGCTACTATATAAGTGGCACTGTCCTGGGAGAGATACAAAGATCAACAAAACTTGTTCCTTCACCTTTGAGAGTATGGAATGCCTTTTGCTATCATTTATATAGTGCTTTAATGTTCACAAAGTACTTAACATATATTATCTCATTTGATGTTCATAATAACCCTGAGGAATATGAACTATTATTATCTCCATTTTACAGATGAAGAAACTGAGACAGATTGAGTTTAAATTACTTGAGCAGGGTCACACAGCTACTAAGTGTAAGTAAGGTGAATACGAACTCAAGTTTTCTGGGTTCCAGGCCTAACACTCTTATCCACTGCTCCATCTAGCTGCCTCATACATATACACACACATACATACACATGTACATAGACATATATGCGTACTTGCATAGATATATACACATATATTCTATACACACATAAATCCATATATATGTATATGTAGAAATATGCACATACATATATACTCTATACACACAAACATATACACATAAATAAGAATAAAAAAGATAGTTTAAACCCAAAGAAAAGTACACACACTTTTGTTATGAGCATTCTTGCAGCATTTTTACCTTCCAATGAAAAGGCTTAATATATATTGGCTTTATGATAGTTGTCTTCATTGATCATAGATACATTCAAATATCTATGTATTCACTCCCCAATTTTATTTCCCAAACCAATAAACCCAAACAGGCTTGGAAGTTTAAAAAAGTGTGTTAAACATTCTGTGTGACTGTTGAACAATTCTTCATCTAGCCCCATGCCCAGGTGCTCATTGCCTCAGTTTGCTTCTGAGATAGTAGAGACATTGTGGAGGAGGTGACATCTGGGCCTTTCTCTCTTGCAAAGGGGTTTTCCTTTTTTGGTAAAAATACTCAGTATTCATCATATGAGTCTATCAATGGCCAAGAGAGAATTCATGAGTAATGCTATCCAAGGTCTGTTTTTGGTCTATCTAGGAAGAACCATAGGACCTGATATAGAGCTAGAAAGGACTTCAGAAGCTATCTAATACAGCCTCTTTATCTTACAAATGAGGAAACTGAGGCCCATATAGGTTAAGTGATATGTTTAAGATCAGACAGGTATAAAGCATTTAGAGGAGAGATTTGAACTCCATCTTTCTGACTTGAGTCATAGTCTTTCTATTGTACCATCCATTACCCCAATCCACATACTTTATAAGAGTCAATATATCAAACTCTTTGTTTGAGATGGGGCTGTTTCCTTGGTACAAAGTGATTTGAGAATGCTTTAATTGGGCAATTTTTGCTGCTTTGAGGACATATATCTTGGAGCCTTAGTTTTAAATTACCCCTTTATTAAGAGATACATGCAAACCTACTGAAAAGAATTGCCATGAAGTTTCAGTACTTCATCTCTTTAAAAGCTAACTCACCTAGGTTTAAGACCATTTTCCCCCTCTGCAATAACTTCAAGGGTAGAGGAGACTGTTAAATCATCTTCTTGAGCAGTTCTGTAACTAGGTGATCCCTTAGATTATAATCCTAAATAATTATGCACTAGAAGTTAAAAGGTAATAAATGCCCAATAAGTTATTTTGTCACACTTAGGCTTGAATCAAATAGGGGACAGGGAAAATGTTTTCCCCTATGGTTTATATATCATGTGATATGGCCACAGGTAATTAAACTCTTTAGTATGCTATGTCAGATTTCAACATCTTTAGATTCTAACCAGGGATCTGAGTCTAAAGTTTTTACCATTTCCTTGTTGCTCAACATTCTTCTTGATGTATTCCATGGCAGATGAAATGTATTATAACAGTCTAAAACACAGCAAGGCTGAGGTGATTATCAGGATTTGAAATGCTGTGACATTTTGCTGCCAAAAAGTAATTGATTTATTAGAGACATTACAATACATGCATGATTCAACATAAGAGGCTGCTTTGAACTTACTCAGTATCAAATCCTGGGGGAATTCTATTTGCTTTCAGCACCATGGACAGAAACTCTCTTTCAATCCTGTTCAGTTGGCCTCATACAAGTAAATATTACAACTCAGCAGCAACACTCCAGTCCAGTGACCACAGTGTGATCCAATTTAATAGCTTTAACAATTCCAAGTGATGGCTGCCGAAATATTAATGCATCATTTTGCACCTATGCTGTTGCACAGAGAGAGACAGAGAGAGAGAGAAAGAGAGAGAGAGAGAGAGAGAGAGAGAGAGAGAGAGAGAGAATTAGACTGCTTTAAAATGCCATTGTTATTATTGCCAAAACATAAAAATAAATCGCAGTACACCAGGGACAACTTGTAATCTTTCAGACTTCGAATGAGTTATTCTTAACAGGAAGTGTCTTAGTTAAGCTGAACTCCAAAGCTTTACGCAGCTAGTCATAATTGAGTTCAGTGGTTGTTCACCTGAGTAACAAAGTGAATAGGCCAACAAACAAACTGCCCAAAGCAGGAGAAAATCTTGTTGAAAAGAACAATGAGGCCATTATTGATGAGTCCCCTCAGGATACAAAGTAAAAGAGAGAAGTAGAAGCTGGGAAGCTGCTTGGTCCTGGCTCACCTTGTTTGTTTGTTTGGTTGGTTTTTTTTGCTCTGAATGGCCAAACTGTTGGTTATTACTTGATCATCTCAAGAAAAAATGTTCATGAATATAGACATAATCTTCATCTAGTGTATTGCCCCTCTATTTCCTTGGTGAACTTTTTTTTAATTATAAAAGTATTTTATTATTTTCCAGTTACATATAGAGATAGTTTTCAACATTTGTTTTTATAAGATTTCTAGTTTCGAATTTGTCTCCCTCCCACCCCTCCCTACATTCCTCCCAAAGACAGCAAGTAATGTATAATAACATTAAACATATTTCTGTATTAGTCATGTTATAAGAGAAGAATCAGAGCAAAATGGAAAAACATCAAAAAAGAAAAACAACAGCACCAAAACCAAAAGAAACAGTATGGTTCAATCTGCATCCATATTACACAGTTCTTTTTTTTTCTGGATTTGGAGTGCATTTTCCAGCATGAGTCCTTTGGAACTATCTTGGACCATTGTTTTGCTGAGAAGAATCAAGTCTATCACAGTTGATCAACACATAATGTTGATAATACTATGTACAGTGTTCTCCTGGTTCTGCTTATCTCACACATCATCAGTTCATGCAAGTCCTTCCAGGTTTCTCTGAACTCCTCCTGCTCATTGTTTCTTTACAGCACAATAGAATTCCATTACATTGATATACCACAACTTGTTCAGCCATTCCCCAGTTGATGGGCAGCCCCTCAATCTCCAATTCCTTGCCACCACAAAAAGGGCAGCTATAAATATTTTTGTGCATTTGGGTCCTTTTCCCTTTTTCATGATCTCTTTGGGAAAAAGACTCAGTAGTGGCATTTCTGGGTCAAATGGTATGCACAGCTTTATAGCCCTTTGGGCATAATTCCAAATTGCTCTCCAGAATGGTTGGATCAGTTCACAGCTCCACCAACAATGCATCAGTGTTCCAATTTTTCCACAGCTTCTCCAACATTTATTATTGTCCTTTTTTGTCATATTGGCCAATCTGTTAGGTGTGAGGTGGTACCTCAGAGTTGTTTAAATTTGAATCTCTCTAATCAATAGTGATTTAGAAGATTTTTTCATATGGCAATAGATAGCTTTTATTTCTTCATCAGAAAACTGCCTGCTCATATCCTTTGACCATTTCTCAATTGGGAAATGACTTGGATTCTTATAAATTTGATTTAGTTCCCAATACATTTTAGAAATGAGGCCTTTATCAGAAGTACTGGCCATAAAAATTGTTTCTCAGCTTTTTGCCTCCCTTATAATTTTGGATGCATTGCTTCTGTTTGTACAAAACCTTTTTAATTTAAGGTAATCAAAACCATCCATTTTGCATCTCATAATGTTCTCTGTCTCTTGTTTGGTCATAAACTGTAATTCTTTCCAATGATCTGAAAGGTAAGCTATTCCTTCCTCTCCTAATTTACCTTTTATGCCTAAATAATGTATCCATTCTGACCTGTGACCTTTATTTTTTTTAAATTGGCCCATGGAACAGCTAGGTGGTACAGTGGATAAAAGCACTGGCCCTAGATTCAGGAGGATCTGAGTTCAAATCTGACCTCACACACTGGACACTTACCAGCTGTGTGATCCTGGGCAAGTCACTTAACCCTCATTACCCTGCAAAAAAAAATTGGCCCATGATTTCTGTGGTATAGGGAACTCTTAATGATGAAACTCTTTTTATGATAGCAAGTCAGAGCCTTCTCTGTGTTAGAGTTGTAGGTGTGGGAGGGGGAACTGAGAGATTGACTTGTCCAGGGTGATGGTACATGTCAGAAGCTGGATCTCTATCCACTGCATCAGGTTGTATTTCTCTTGGTCATTTTTAATCTCAGATGTTTTAACAAACAAAAGAAAATATTCCTAAATCAAACTAGTAATAGAAAGTCAACAAGTCAACAAACATTAACTAAGTGCTTACTCAGTTCCAAGCACTATGCTAACCCCAGAAAATAAAAAGATAAACAAAAAGAAAATCCCCACCCTCAAGGAGCTTACATTCTAATGAAGAAAGGCCACTAGTAAAATGGGAGCTGAAAGATGAGGAGGTGGTGAAGCCACACTAAATAGAGGCACTATAGAGAAAGTCCAAGGAAAGAGTCAAGAGTGCAGCCTAAAGAGGAATTAAGAGCTATGTAGGCTGTACATGATCCTTAAAATAGAAATTCTGTGAGGAGGCCACAGGAGGAGAGAGTACTTCCAACATGTAAAAACTAGAATTAGAGTGAGATTCCAGGGTAAAGAGGTTTCTGGGGCATTGAAGAGAAAGTCTGTCAGGAAAGTCAGTAATTTAACCTCAAGAGGGATGAAGACATAGGGAAGGATTGAAGGTAGTGTGGTTGAAAGAGAACTGAACATGAATGGAAAAAAATAGGAAGGAGGGAAGGAGGGGGAAAGGAATAGTAATAGGGGGAGAGAAAGGGGGAGAGAGGGGGGGGGAAGAAGGAAGGAAGGAAGGAAGGGATTCATGAAGTGCTTAATATGTGAAAAGCACTATGCTAAGCACTATGTATACAAATAGAAAAAGAAAGACAGTCCTTGCTCTTATGGAGTTATAGAATCTGAGTTTAGATCCCAGATCTTCCACTTATGATATTTGTGACCTTGGGAATGTCACTTTGTCTCTAGACCTCAGTTTCCTCAAATCCAAAATGAAGGGTTTGAACTATATGACCTCTAAGGTCTCTTATAGTTCTAGATCTAGTAACCAGTGATTCTTGCTGAACACTCCCATACAAGCCAAACTGTGGAATAAATATACTATGCACATTCTGCCTGGTTTAACAGTGATGTGGCTTTAGTGACTAGGTAAATCTTATGGATGCCCAAGACAGGGAAGAGAGAATCCTGATGACACACAGCTTCCTGGTGAAGGAAAGATTTCATAATTGCAGGATGGAAACACTTGGAGGAGAGTCTGGCTAAGCCATAAGACGACTTAATTTAATGTGGATGTAGGCCTAATTAGGAAGGGTTGACTGTGTGATAATATCACACAAGAGTCTAGAATTCAAAAGATTAATTAATTTGGGCAGTAATGGTTTTCTAGTGAAAGGTTTATAGCATCCAGAGCTAGATTAAACATTTACAACTGTGGAGGGTTCAGAAACAAATTATCAGATGCTAATCCAGGGGATGACCTAGGAGGGGATACCATGATCTGTGAATCAAGGCTATTCTTGGGAACCAGAGATTGACTATCAGAAGGGGAAAAGGTCTGCACCAACTAAAAGCAGAGTCAAAATCTAAACATAGAAAAATATATGTGGACAAGAAACATGTGCAAAGCAGGAAGAAAGGAAGGATTAAAGACAACAAATTTGTAGTAATCATCAAGCCCTTTCTCAATGTCCTAGACAAGTCCCAAAACCACATTACCTTAGACTCAGGTACTTAAAGTAACTCATACATAGTGATTAAAGACAGGATTTTGAAGGTAGTTCTCTCACAGTTTTAGTAAGTTTCTTAATAATATTTTATCTTTTTAAAAAATTACATGTGAGGGGGGAAGCTAGGTGGTGCAGTGGATAAAGCACCAGCCCTGAAATCAGGAGTACCTGAGTTCAAATACGGCCTCAAACACTAGCTGTGTGAGCCTGAACAAGTCACTTAACCCTCATTGCCCTGCCCTCCAAAAAAGATAATTACATGTAAATATAATTTTCCACATTATTTTTTTTTAAATCTTGAGTACTAAATTTTCCTCCCTCTCTCCCTCTTTCCCTTCACTCTCCCTTCGCTAAGACAGTAACAATCTGATATAGGTTATACAGTACAATCACGTTAAACATATTTCCACATTAGTCAGATTGTGAAAGAAGAATCATGACAAAAGGGGAAAACCACAAGAAAGAAAGAAACAAACAAAATAAGTGAAAATACTATGCTTCAATCTGCATTCAGACTCCATAGTTCTTTTCCTGGATGTGGAAAACATTTTCCATCATGAATCTTTTGAAATTGTCTTGGATCATTGCATTGCTGAAAATCCATTTTAGTTGATCCTTACACAGTATTGTTGTTATTGTGTACAATGTTCTTCTGGTTCTGTTTACTTTACTCAGTATCAGTTCACATAAGTGTTTCCAGGTTTTTCTGAAATCTACCGGCTTATCACTTATAGCATAACAGTATTCCATTACATTCATATACAAGTTGTTCATCCATTCCCCAATGGACATCCCCTCAATTTCCAATACTTTGCTACCACAAAAAGAGCTGCTTTTCTTACATGTGGGTCTGTTTTCCTTTTTTATGATCTTTTTGTGAAACAGACTTAGCAGTGGAATTGCTGGATCAAAGGGTATACATAGTTTTATAGCCGTTTGGACAGAGTTCCAAATTGTCTCCAGAATGGTTGGATCAGATTACAACTCCTCCAATCATGTCCCAATTCTCCCGTACCTTTTCCAAATTTATCATTTTCCTTTTCAGTCATATTAGGCAATCTGATAGATGTGAGGTGGTACCTCAGAGTTCTTTTGATTTTCATCTCTCCAATCAATAGTGATTTAGAGCATTTTTCATATGATTATGGATAGCTTTAATTTCTTCATCTGAAAACTGTCTGTTCATATCCTTTCACCATTTATCATTTGGGGAATAACTTACATTCTTATAAATTTGATTCAGTTCTCTATATATTTGAGAAATGAGGCCTTTTTCAGAAACTGGCTGTAAAAATTGTTTCCCAACTTTCTGTTTTCCTTCTAATCTTTGTTGCATTAGTTTCCTTTGTGCAAAAACTTCTTAATTTTATGTAATAAAATCAATGTAAATTTTATGTAATCAAAATGATTTTCATTTCATCATGTTCTTTTTCTGATTTGGTAAAAAAAAAAAATTCTTCCCTTCTCTATAGATCTGACAAGGAAACTATTCCTTGTTCTCCTAATTTGCTCATGATATCACCATTTATGTTTAAATCATGTACCCATTTTGACCACATCTTGATATACAGGGTGAGATGTTGGTCTGTTCCTAGTCTCTGCCATACTGTTTTCCAGTTTTCCCAACAGTTTTTGCCAAATAGTGAGTTCTTATCCCAGAATCTGGAGTTTTTGCATTTATCAAATAGTAGATTACTATCATCATTTACTATTGTGTCTAACCTATTCTGTTGATCTACCATTCTATATCTTAGGCAGTGCCAAAAAGTTTTGATGATTGCTGCTTTATAAGTTTTAGATCTGGTATGACTAGACCATGTTTCTTTGCATTTTTTTTCATTAATTCACTTGATATTCCTGACCTTTTGTTCTTCCAGGAAAATTTTGCATTTTTTCTCTAGCTCTATTAAAAAAAAAAAAGGTTTTCTTAGTATTTTGTTTGGTTTGACACTGAATAAGCAAATAAATTTGGGTAGAATTATCATTTTAATTCTATTATCTCAGCCTATCCATGAGCAATTGATTTTTCCCCCAGTTGTTTAGATCTGACTTTATTTGTGTGAAAATTATTTTGTAATTGTGTTCATATAATTCCAGAGTTTGTCTCAGCAGGTAGACTCCCAAATATTATATATCGTCTATAGTTATTTTAAAGGGAATTTCTCTTTTTATCTCTTGCTGCTGGACTTTGTTGCAAACATAGAGAAATGCTAATGATTTATGTGTTTTTATTTTATACAGCAACTTTGCTAAAGTTATTAATTATTTCAAGTACTTTTTAGTTGATTCTCTAGGGTTCTTTAAGTATACCATCATATCATCTGCAAAGAGTGATAATTTTGTTTCTTTATTGTCTATTCTAATTCCTTCAATTTCTTTTTCTTCTGTTATTGCTAAAGTTAAAATTTCTAGTAAAATGTTGAATAATAGTGGTAATAATGGACATCCTTGTTTTATCTCTGAACTTATTGGTAACAATTCTAACATATTCCCATTATATATGATATTTGCTGATGGTTTTAGATAGATGTTACTTATCATTTTAAGGAAAACTCCATTTATTCCTATGTTCTCTAGTTTTTAATAGGAATGGGTATTATATTTTTTCAAAAGCTTTCTCCCTATCTATTGAGATAATCATATGATTTCTGTGAGTTTTGTTATTGATGTGGTCAATTATGAGGAGTTTTTCTAATATTGAACCAGCCCTGCATTCTTTAAGTCCCACCTGGTCATAGTATGTTATCCTGATGATAAATTGCTATAATCTCTTTGCTAATATTTTATTTAAAATTTTGCCTCAATATTCACTAGGGGAATTGGTCTATAATTTTATTTCTCTGTTTTGGCTCTGCCTGATTTAGATATCAGTACCATATTTGTCTCATAAAAGGAATTTGGTAGGACTACTTCTTCACCAATATTTCCAAATATTTTATATAGTATTAGAATTAATTGTTCTTTAAATGTTTGGTAGAATTCACTTGTAAATCCCTCTGGATCTGCAGATTTTTTCTTAGGGAGTTCATTGATAGTTTATTTTATTTCTTTTTCCAGAAGGGCTTATTTAAGTATTTTATTTCCTCTTCTGTTAACCTGAGCAATTTATATTTTTTGTAAATATTCATCAATTTTATTTAGATTGTCAAATTCATTGGCATACAGTTGGGCAAAATAGTAACTAATTATAGCTTTAATTTTCCTCTTCATTGGTGGTGAATTCACCCTTTTCATTTTTTATACTAGTAATTTGGTTTTCTTCTACTTTTTAAATCAAATTAACCAAAGGTTTATATTTTTTGTTTTTTTTTTCATAAAACCAGCTCCTAGTTTTACTTAATAGTTCAATAGTTTTCTTACTTTCAATTTTATTAATCTCTTCTTTGATTTCCAGCATTTTTAATTTGGTATATAATTGGGATTTTTAATTTGTTATTTTTCTAATTTTTAAAAATTGCACTGGGACAGTTAGGTGGTGCAGTGGATAGAGCACCCACCGGCCTTCGAGTCAGGAGTACCTGAGTCCAAATCTGGCCTCAGACACTTAACACTTACTAGCTGTGTGGCCCTGGGCAAGTCACTTAACCCCAATTGCCTCACAAAAAAAAATTAAATAAAAATTACATCTCCAATTCATTGAGGTTTTGTATTTCTATTTTATTCAGGTAAGCACTTAGAGATATAAAATTTCCCCTAAGCATTGCTTTAGCTGTATCCCATAAAGTTTGGTATGTTGTCTCATTATTGTCATTCTCGTTGGTGAAATTATTGGGGTTTTTTCCCAATGGTTTGTTGTTTAACCCACTAATTCTTCAGAATTCAATTATTTAGTTTCCAATTAATTTTTACCAATTTTTCTATGACCCTATATTATGCATAATTTTTATTGCATCATGATCTGAAAAGAATACATTTCCTATTTCTGCCTTTCTGTATTTGATTGTGAGACATTTATGCCTTAATACATGGTCAATTTTTTGTGTATGTGCCATGTACCACAGAGAAAAACATATATTACTTTCTATCTCCATTTGTTTTTCTCCAAAGGTCTATCATATCTAACTTTTCTAAAATTTTATTCACTTCCTCAACTTCTTTCTTGTTTATTTTATGTTTAGATTTATTTAGTTCTGAGAGGGGAATGTTGAGGTCCCCCACTAATATAGTTTTTCTATCTATTTCTTCCTATTCCTCACTTAACTTCTCCACTAAGAATTTGAATGATATGTTTGGTATTGATATTACTTCATTGTCTATGGTACCTTTTAGCAAGAAGTGGTTTCCTTCATTATCTCTTTTAATTAGATCTATTCTTTCTTTTGCTTTGTCTAAGATCAGGACTGCTAGCTCTGCCTTTTTTTTTTTTTTCATTCAGCTGAAGCATAACATATTCTTTTTTTTTTTTTTTTTTTGCGGGGTTATGGGGGTTAAGTGACTTGCCCAGGATCACACAGCAATTAAGTGTCAAGTGTCTGAGGCTGGATTTGAACTCAGGTACTCCTGAATCCAGGGCTGGCGCTTTATCTACTGTGCCACTTAGCTCCCCCTGAATAATATATTCTGCTCCAGTCTTTTATCTTTACTCTATGTGTATATCTCTGCTTCAAATATGGTTTTTGTAAACAACATATTATAGGATTCTTTTTTAATCCATTCTGCTATCTGATTCCATTTCATGAGAAGTTTCTCTCATTCATATTCACAGTTATGATTACTGTGTATTTCCCTCCATCTTCTTTTCCCCCATTTATACTTTTCTTTTTCTTTTATCCTTTCTCGCCTTATTAGTGTTTTGCTTCTGACCACCCCTTCTTCAGTCTCTCCTACTTTCTATTAGTTCCCTCTCCCCTTTTTTATCCTTTCCCCTCCTATTTTTTCCCTCCCTTTTGCTCTCTCTTTTATCAGCTTACCTTACCTACCCTTTTACTTCCCTTTTCTTCTGCTGCTTCCTTAAAGTAAAATATATTTCTATCCCGAGCTTAATGCATATCCTCTATTCACTTTTTGAGCCAAATCAATGAGAGTGAGGTTTAAACAATACTTACCCCCTCCCTTCTTTCCCTCTAATGTAATAGGTCTTTTGTGCTTCTTCATGTGATGTAATGTGCCCTTTTCTTCCTCCGCCTTTCCTTTTCAAACAGTACAATATTTCACCCCTTTTTTATATCATCACATCAAAGTCAACTTATACAGACACTCTGTCTGTATATACTCCTTCTAACTGTCCTAAAAGAGATACAGTTCTCAAGAGTTACAAGTATTATCTTGTCATATAGGGATGTAAACAGTTTCATATTATTATTCAATAATTAAAAATGTTATTCAATGTTTTTGTATCTCCTGTTTTACCTTTTTATGCTTCTCTTGAGTCCTATATTTGAAGAATAAATTTTCTGTTCAGCTCTGGTATTTTCAACAGGAAAGTTGGAAAATCCTTTATTTCATTTAATGTCCATTTTTTCCCCAAAATGTTTGGGCTCAGTTATGCTGGGTAGTTGATCTTTGATTGTAATCCAAGCACCTTTGCCTTCTGCAATATCATGTTCCAAGCCCTCCAATCCATTAGTGTTGAAGCTGCTAATTCCTGTGTAATCCTATGTCATTTTCCTGTGTAGGGATATAAACAGTTTAACTTTATTGAATAACTTTTTTCCCCCTGTTTACCTTTTTACACTTCTCTTGAGTCTTGTATGTTAAGATTGAATTGTCTACTCAGTTCTCGTCTTTTCTCCAGGAAACCTTGAAAGTCCCCTGTTTCACTGAATGCCCATCTTTTCCCCTGAAAGAGGACGCTCAGTTTTGCTGGGTAATAGATTCTTGGCTGCAATCCAAGCTTCTTTGCCTTACAGAATATCATATTATAAGCCTTGTGATCCTTTCATGTTGATGCTGCCAGGTCCTGTGCAATCCTGACTGTGGCCCCATGATATTTAAATTGCTTCTTTCTGGCTGCTTGCAATATTTTCTCCTTCACCTGATAATTCTGGAATTTGGCTACAATATTCCTCAGAGTTTTCCTTTTGGGGTATCTTTCAGGAGGTGGTCCATAGATTCTTTCAATGATGATTTTCTCCTCTGATTCTATAATATCAGGGCAGTACTCCTTAATAATTTAGTCCTGTACAATCCTGATTGTGACTCCTTGTTATTTGAATTGATTCTTTCTGGATGGTTGAAATATTTTCTCCATGACTTGGTAATTCTGGAATTTGTCTAAAATATTCTTTGTAGTTTTTATTTGGTGATCTGTTTTAGATGATTAGTGAATTTTTTCAAGGACTATTCTATCCTCTAGTTCTAGGATATCAGGGGAGTTCTTGATAATTTTTTGAAAGATGGTTTCCAGGCTCTTTTATTTTTATCATAGTTTTCAGGTAGTCCAATAATTTTAAAAACATCTCTCCTAGATCTGTTTTCCAGGTCAGTTGTTTCTCCAAGGAGGTATTTTATATTTTCATCTATTTTTTCATTCTTTTGATTTTATTTGACTAATACTTGATGTCACATGAAGTTGTTAACTTCCACTTGCCCAAATGTAGTTTTTTAGGAATTATTTTCTTCAGTTAGTTTTTGTACCTCCTTTTCCATTTGGACAATTCTACTTTTAAAGGAGTTTTCTTCAGTGAATTTTTTTCTCCATCTGGCCAATTGTATTTTTTAAGGAATTGTTTTTCTTTTCCAAGTTGGTCACTTTCTCTTGCATACCTCTCTTTTCTCTTTCCTCTCTCATTTGATTTATAATATATTTTTTGAGCTCTTCTAAGAAAACTTTTGGGGCTTGAGACCAATTCATATTCCCCTTTGAGGCTTCACTTGTAGTAATTTTGACATTGTCCTCTTCTGAGTTTATTTTTTGAGCTTCCCTGTCACCATACTACTTTCTATGGTGAGGGATTTTTTTCCTGTTTTATTTTTTGTTCAGTTTTTTAGCCCATTTTATGACTATTAAAGTTGAACTGTGTTCCTGGGGTACAGGGTGTACTGCCCCAAGCTTCTTGCACTGGGGGCCAGGTGTTTGTTTGCTGGCTTTCTGTGGTATGGCCTCTGGGGATTATAGCTTACCCATTGTGATGGCTTGGCCTGTCCTAGATGCACCTGTTGTGCCTGGTTCCCAGGATGAGAATTTGTCTTCTCTTCTGGGGTTGGAGGCCTCACAGATGGACTGCTGTGCCACTAGCCTACTGAGGCAGGATCAAGGGGCCTCAGTTGCTGATCTGTGCTTTAGCTTAGTACCTCACAATATCTTTTTTTTTTCAGGGCAATGTGGGTTAAGTGACTTGGTCAGGGTCACACAGCTAGTAAGTGTCAAGTGTCTGAGGCCAGATTTGAACTCAGGTCCTCCTGAATCCAGGGCCAGTGCTTTATTCACTGTGCCACCTAGCCACCCCCCCCCCAGTACCTCCCAATATCTAACCCAGACATTGCCTGTGCTGGTCTGCTCTCCCCTTTCACCCAAGTGAAACAGACATTGCCTGAAGTCCCTACAAGTTATCTTGACCTCGAAAATTGTTTCTTTCTGTAGGTTCTGTCACTCTGGAATCCTTTTAGAGGCTTGATTGAATGTTGTTTTTGAAACAACTTGAGTAGAGCTCAGGTAACTTCCTGGATTCTCTCCACCATATTGGCTCTGAAACCCCCTCACCCCTGCCCCTTAGTGTAGTTTTGAACTTCAATAGATTGTTAGAGATGGTTTAGCAAAGCTTAAAACTGTGCTGACTTTGGAATACCCAATACAGAACATTTTAGTAAAAATATCATTTCCCTCAAAAGACTCCTGTGAGGTGAAGAATACAGTATTACTCTACTTTGCAGAAGATGAAACTGAGGGTCATGGTGCTTAGATGACTTAACCATGGCCACATAGCTAGTAAGGGGATAGAGTCAGGATTTGAACCTAGGTTTTCTAACTTCAAGTATTTTTTTAACACTATGCTATTTCTAATTTAAAATGAAAAAGATAAGAATGCAGGTTGTTAACCCAACATCATATAAAGTAAGGATTTGGCCATTATCTAGTTAATTTATTCAATAGAGACAGCTGAAGTAGAAAACACAGGGAAGCTCTTTGCTCCTCTGTGCTTTGGGTTGTACAAAGCTGATATCCTCCCCAAGGGAAAGGAGAAAGTAGAACTCCCTTGTTTGGAAAAAGCTTTCCAGTTAAAGATAATTACTATCATACATTCTCCCTTGGCATCTCATTCACTCCCATAGCTTCAATTATCACCTCTATATAGATGATTCCCAAATGTATAGTTCCTGGCCTGACCTCTTCCCTGAGATTCAAACCCACATTTCCAGCTATATGCTGGACATTTTCACTAGGATATGTCATAAATGCCTCAAATTCAATATATTCAAAACAAAAATAGTTTTCTTTCTTCCCAAATCTTCTCTTTCTTCTAACTTTCTTATTTTGGTTGATGACACCACAATGTAAGTATTCCCTAATACTTTTGCCTTCACTCCCCTCCATTTCTAATTAGTAGCTAGGTCCTTATGTTTCTATATCCTAAGAATTTTCAAAGTGCCATTATCCTAATCCACTCTGAACTGGATCCCTATACTAATTTTCTTTTTTTTATCATAAAAGTATTTTATTATTTTCTAGTTACATGTAGAGATAGTTTCCAACAGTTGTTTTTATAAGATTTCTAGTTCCAAATTTTTCTCCCTCCCTCCACCCTCCCCAAGACAGCAAGCAATCTGGTATAGGTTATATATGTACAATCACATTAAACATATTTATGCCTTAGGCATGCTGTGAATGCAAAATTAGAGCAAAAGGGAAAAACAAACAAAAAAAAAAGAAAAGCAAAAATAAATAGAAATAGTATGGTTCAATCTGCATCTAGTTGCCACAGTTTTGTTTTGTTTTTTCTGAATTCGGAGAGCATTTTGCATCATGAGTCCTTTGGATCTATCTTGGACCATTGTTTTGCTGACAAAAGTCAAGTCTATCACAGTAGATCAACACACAATGTTGTTGGTACTATGCACAATGTTCTTCTGGTTCTGCTCATCTCACTCAGCATCAGTTCATGCAAGTCTTTCCAGGTTTCTCTGAAATCTGCATGCTCATCATTTCTTACAGCACAATAGTATTACATTACATTCATATACCACAACTTGTTCAGCCATTCCCCAATCAATGAGCATCCCTTCAATTTCCAATTCCTTGCCGCCACAAAAAGAGCAGGTATAAATATTTTTGTACATGTTGGTCCTTTTCCCTTTTTTATGAACTATACTAATTTTCTAATGAAACTCCTTTCCTTCAGTCTTTCTCCTCTCTTTCCATCCTCCATCACTAATTTTTTCCCAAGTTTGATTTTGATACACCTCTGTCCAAAAAAAGATCAATAAATGCTTATTATCATTAGAATAAAATACAGACCTCATAGCATTAAAGTCTTGGATTCAAGTCTTTCCACAGTCTGGCTCCTATTTGCCTTGCCAGTCTTATTTCACGATAGTGCCCTTAGTTAATTTTGTGCTTCTATATTCTAGCCAAAGTGGATTACTAAATGGATCCCAGTCTTAACTTGCTCTCTTTAGTCCCACTGCCTTTGTACATACTATATCTTCCTAAACCATTTTCATTTCTTGGAATCCTTCTACTTTGAGTCCCAGTTCAGGTACTACTTTCATAATTCTTTTTTGCATTCTTCCTATACTATAACCCCATTGAAAAATGATCTTTGCAATAGAAATGATTACAGTTGAAGAAAACAATTTAATTCATGTAGTCCAACACATACATAATATGATGCCCCCACCCTAAGTAAAAGAAACTTTAATAAGTGATCATCTAGCTCCTAATAGAAAACCTACGAGGGAACTCTGTGAGTACTGAGGAAACTTATTAACACCTTGGACACCTCCAATTACTTGGATATTTTACAATGCTTCTAGCTTTGTCTCAAGGCAATTGAAGTAGATATGAAGGCCCATCACATAGAAGTTTTAAACAATTGAAGACAATTATCACACCCCAGATGAATCTCCTTTTCTCCAGGAAATCCAAATTCCTTTCAGTTGTCCTCTTATAGTAGTGTTTCTAGTCTTCTTACTGTCTTAGAGGTCTGCCTCTGACTATATTCTATTTTAGCAATATCTTTCCAATGTGGTACCTAGAACTGTAAGCAACACTCCAGTGATCAGAGAACAAGTGTAAGACTCTCACATCTCTTATTAAGGACACTATGCCCATATTATTTTTTTGCTAACTACATTTTCTTTATTGAAAAATATTAGTAAAGAAAAAGAGAAAGCATTTTTCTTTTCCTGATGACAGGTGTCAGCCTGTTAAAGCATGAAGTATCAAATAAAGTCTTAGAAGAAGAAAACTCCCATGTGACAGTTATCCTTTGTAAAGTTCTTGAGAAATACAAAAGTGAAGAGGCACAGGCCTCAGATGGTAGCAGTTTCAGAATCCAGTTTCATAAGCATATTCTTTTTTTGTTTTGTTTTGTTTTGTTTTGTGGGGCAATGAGGGTTAAGTGACTTGCCCAGGGTCACACAGCTAGTGTCAAGTGTCTGAGGCTGGATTTGAACTCAGGTCCTCCTGAATCCAAGGCCAGTGCTTTATCCACTGCGCCACCTAGCTGCCCCCATAAGCATATTCTTAATGGAAATCTCTGGGAGGTGTGTGTGTGTGGGGGGGGAATGGTGGGCAAATAGTTCAGAATCTCAAATGGGATTTATAATGGTATTCATATAGTTCCTAGGTATATCTTAGCAGGTAGAATTACAAATACTTTATGCTGTCTGTAGTTATTTTATTTTTTTTATTTCTTTTTTGAGGGGCAATGAGGGTTAACTTACTTACCCAGGGTCACACAGCTAGCTAGCAAGTGTCAAGTGTCTGAGGTCAGATTTGGACTCAGATCTTACTGAATCCCAGGGCTGTTGCTTTATCCACTGTGCCACCTAGCTGCTCCTTAAATGGAGTTTATGCCTCACCATGTAGCTGTCCAAGGTATGCCAAAAGCATAAAAACACTGGTCTGTCCCGATGACGTTCATAACACCTTAATTCTAATACTGTCACATCCCACTTCTCTACATTCGGATGTAAGCATAGCTCATCAGATTTTAGATGAAAGGCTTTAATCTTAGCAAATATGTCAAGTGGTGATCCATCTGGTAATAGGTCTGGCCAACCTTTGAACTGCCACGTGGGGCTGTGTACAAAAAGTGCCACTACTTGATCACAGTCTTGAAACCTAAGTTTGAGGGGCTGATCTACTACTCAGTAGGTTACTGTCACCTTAGGGTGGTGCCCCCTGGCTGCATCTGATCTTTTCACCTCAGGATGACCATTTCTTATGCTCTTTGGCAGCCTTGTTTTCTCTTCTTGCCCAGGGCGACAAATTTTAAATCCAGGAGAAGGTCCTTTGCATTAAGCATATTTTTTAAAGAGGTTGTGGCTGCTGAAATGATGATAATGGGTGATCAAGACCTGTTTTTCTGGTGTGGAGGAGGTGTCACTTGGGAAAGTGGTCTTGGCACTGCCTGTGCAGTTAGAGTTTGAGTCTTATGAGTGGATGTAAACTCCATGAGAGACTTCAGAATCATTCGATGGTAGGTGCCCATTGCTTCAGTTTTGAAAACTTCCATATCTCCTTTTCCTTTGAATCCTTCCTGATCATCTCTGTTGTAGGCAGCTGGAAGAGGTGAGGGCTTTTTCCACAGCTTAAATTAATTTTGCCTAAAATTGCCTTTGTTTCTAAATGGATACCTGACCTAAATATGAATGGTCATACTTTTTCAATTAAAGGAGCACTAAATAAGATACTTCTCACAATTTTGTCTTGGGGTTGTTGTTTAAATAAAGAATAGAGGAGATCATAAAAATAAAATCAATAATTTCAATTATATATAATTTTCAACATTTTGTGAAGAAAATCAACAGAATAAGAGAAATGGTCAAATGGGGGAAAGACATTTGCATTAAAATGTCTGATAATTATTTTATATTTATAATCACACATACACAATAAAGACACACACCTATATGAAATTATCACAATTATGTAAGATCAAGTGCCATTCCCTAATAGACATATGGTTGAAATGTGAGAATAGTTTTCAAAGGAAGAAAAGCAGATAATTTTTTAAAAACTATATGAAAGATTTCTCTAAATAAGTAAAAGAGAAGTACACATTAGATACTCATCAAATCATTTTAAGATGATAAAAAGGAAACATGCACTGGAGCAGCTGTGAAATTGCTCACCTCTTTCAGAAATAAATTCAGAATTATGCAATTAAAGTCATGAAACTCTTCATTCTCTTTGACCCCCATATTGAGTATATACTCCAAGGTCAATGACAGAAAGGCCCCATATATAATAAAACATCCATAGCAACGCTATTTGTAGTAGCAATTGATTAGAACAAAAATAGGATAACCTTTGATTAGGGAAAGGCTGAACAAATTGCAGTATATGAATTGATGGAATGTTATCCTATCATAAGAAATGATAAATGTGAAGAATTCAGAAGGGGAAAAAATATGGGAAAGCTTCCACAATGTGATACAAAGTGAGGAAAACAGAATCAAGATAACATTATATGCAAAGGCTCATAACACAAAAAGCAGAATTATTAATATTGTGCTAGAAATGATGTTCTAGGTCATTGAGTCTAAGCCCCTCATTGTGCAGATAAGGAAACTGAGGTACATAGAGGTTAAATGATTTTTTAGGTGGGATTTCAACCCACAATTTTTTTAATCCAAGCTGAGCACACTATGTACTGCTTCAATCAAATTAAGATGAACAAAAATAAACTGTCTTTGTTCTTGGAAAAGGTAAGGAAACATCCCTTCCACTTTTCACTAGAGAAGGTTAGTACTATAGTTGTAGAATGCAGTATTCCCTATCTGACATAGTGACTATGTGGGTTGGCTTTGCTAAATTTTTGTTTGTTGTTGTAGTTATAAGGAAGGGTTTGGGTGGGAGGTGGGGTGTTAAACAGAAATGTTATAAAAATAAAAGGTAAAAGATGGAGGATTGGGGGCATCCACCCAGCTGAATTATCCCAACCTTCTCCTCCAAACAACTTTAAAATAATACCTCAAATAAAACTTTGGAGCAACAGAGACAAAAAGTCAGAGTGAGATATTTTTCTAGCCTAAGAACACTTAAGAGGTAGGCAGGGTGGAGATCTGGTAGAGGTTGGTCTGGAGCCCACATATTCTGTGGCAGCCACAACTTTAGGAGCTCTCAGGCCAAATATGGTAAAGGAATCAGACAACCGGTCAGAAAGAGATTGCAGGGGACACTTTGCTGGTACTGGGTGTAGCTAGCACTGATTGGCAATTTGGCAATTCTATTGCCCATAGACAGTTCTTGGTTATGATTCCAGGGAAAAGAGGAGCACTGATGGTCAATCAAAAGGAAGCAGGAGCCCTGCTCTCAGTAACAAAACAAAGAGGAGCATTAGTAAGGGCCGCTGTAGGGGAGCAGGGGCCTTTTTTTTGGTAAAGACCAGAGCGCAAACTAGGAGAGCAATGGCCATGCTTCTTTCAGAATCATGCCACCTTGGAGGCACCAAAAACTTAAAGAACTCAAGAACTAGCTCTGAAAACAGCAGGAAAAAAATTCTAAAGCTTGGGACATAGTGTACAATTCTGGTTTTTAATCCATTCTGTTATCTGCTTCCATTTATGGGAGAGTTCATCCCATTCATAATTATGATTTACTAACTGTATATTTCCCTCTTTTCTATTTCTCCCTTTGTTTATAATTTTCTCTCTCCTTTCACCCTGTCCCTCCTCACCAGCATTTTGCTTCTGACCACTTCCTCCCTCAATCATATACACACACATATATATATATATATACATACACACACATATATGTATATACACACTTACACATACCATTCCTAACTGTATTTGTGTATGCACACACGTATAAAAAATTAAATGCATATACATACATATATTCAATTGTGTTTAGAAATGTAACTTACCCAATAGGGAAATAGAATGGAAAGAAGATAAGAGAAATGAGGGAGATGATAAAGGGTAGGGCAGATTAAGGCAGATAGAGGTTAGAAGCAAACTAGATGTTTGATGAGGGACAGGAGGGATGGAGGGAGAGAGAGAGAGAGAGAGAGAGAGAGAGAGAGAGAGAGAGAGAGAGAGAGAGAGAGAGAGAGAGAGAGAGAGAGAGAGAGGGAGAGGGAGGAAGAAACAGAAGGTAATGAGATGGAGGGAAATACAGTGTTAGTAATCATAGCTGTGATTATGAATGGGATGAACTTAGTCACAAACTGGAAGCAGATAGTAGAATGGGTTAGAAACCAGAATTCAACAATATGTTGTTTACAAAAACAAATATGAAACAGAAAAATATACACAATTAAAATAAAGGGCTGGAGCAATGCTTCAGCTGAAATTTTTAAAGAGGTAGGAATAGCAATCATGGTCTCATGATTTTGCAAAGCAAAAGCAAAAATGTATCTAATTAAAAGAGACAATCAGGGAAAGTACCTTTTGCTAAAAGGTACTATAGACAATGGAGTAATATAAAAAACTTCAGTAAATTTCTCTGATAAAGAACTCATTTCTCAAATATATACCATGGACATGAAGATTCGATCAGACATTTAAGAAGCCATAGTCATCCTGGACCATCATCAGTCGTCTTAACTTTTGTCTTGCCATTGGATGTCAATGATTCTCAAAAAGAGTGAGGCTGATGACTTTGTGAAACTGTGCCTCACTTAAATTCAATTCATGTGGAAGGCATCACTCATCATATCATCATGTCACTGATCCTTTTCAAAAATGAAGGACAAACTACAACAATTGAGTATAGAACTGAGTTGAATTTATAATAAATAAGAGCTATCCCCAATTGATAAATGGTCAAAGGATATAAACAGGCAGTTTTCAGAAGAAGAAATCAAACATATATAGTTGTATACATATATATGTATATGTGTATATATAGTCATATAAAAATGCTTAATCAGTATCAATTAGAGAAATAAAAATTAAAACAACTATGAGGTACCACCTCATACCTATCAGAAATTATGAAAGCTAGAGGGTATGAGGGGGGGAAATAGGTAGACTAATGTGCTGTTGGCATTGTAAACTGGTCCACTCATTCTGGAAAACAATTTGGAAGTATACCCAAAGTGCTGTAAGACTTTGCATACTCTTTGACCCAGCAATACCAGTACTAGGTCTGTATCCCAAAGAGGTAAAAGAAAAAGGGAAAGGCCCTCTATGTGTGACAATATTTATAGATGCTCTTTTTGTTGTGGCGAAGAATTAGAAATTGAGGGTATGGTCATCATTTGGGGAATGGGAGAACAAATTCTGGCATATGATGCAACGTGAAGTAAGAAGAATGAGGGTATCATTGTGCAAAGTAACAGCAATGTTGTAATAATGATCAACTGTAAAAGACTTGGCTACTCTGAACAATACAATGATCCAAGACAATTCCAAAGGACTCAAAATGGAGAAAAAAATTGTATCCTATCTTCAGAAAGAGAAAACTAATGAACTCTGAGTGCAAATTGAATTATAAGTTTTTTCACTTTATTTTTCTCTGCTTTTTTTGAAGTATGACTAATATAACAATATTGTGCATGATTTCATATATATATATATATATTAAGATTAAAAATATATATATATATATATTAAGATTAAAAAGAGGTAATAATAAAACCATTGCCAATTATTTGTGTTTTAAATTTAAAATTTAGTTAGCTGCCATATTATACTGTTGACTCACAGTGAATTTAAAGTCCACTAAAATGTTTAGATTATTTTTTTTTAGGAAACTTTGTCTAGCTATGCTTCTCCTATCCCAAAGTCATATAGTTGACTTTTGAACCTGTGTTATATTTTACACTTTTCTCTATTAAATTCCACCTTATTATATTCATCCCATCACTTTAGTCTTGAGAGAAATTTTGTTTTCCAACATGGTAAATATGTCTCCTATCTTCTTGTCATCCACAAATCCAATCAACTTTTTTCAAAGTGAATCATATGTAGGTTGATTAGAACACTCTAGACATAGGTCTTTTCATGAGAGAGCTTTCTACAGGTTGACATTGATGAATTAATTTATACTTTTTAGATCCATTCATTCAAACAGCTTCAATTTACCAGAATGTACCATTATCTAACACATCTCTCCATTTGTCTACAAGAATATCATCATCAACTTTGATATTTTCATAATACACTGAATTTGACAAGGGGCTTTTCTTAAGACAATACTAGGAGGTAGATAATACTAGTATTATTATTCCCATTTTAGAGATGGGGGAATTGAAACTGAGAAAGGTTGAATAACTTACCGAACATCATATACTTAATATGCTTCAGAATCAGAATTTGAACTAAGATCTATTGAATATAAGTCCAATAGTTAACTCGCTACTGAAACAAAGACGGCTGCACTGGCTCAGTCCTGTGCACTGCATGCAAGACGGGCACATTCCTAAAGACCTAGTCTATGACTTTAGCCTCAGGCCAAAGACCTGCTGGACGCCCCCAGCCTCGCTACAGAGATGTATGCAAGCCAGACTTGAGGGCTCTGGGAAGAGACATTGGCAGCTGGGAGGAGATGGCCAAGGATGGGGCCTGATGGAGTTCAGTACTCAGGAGCAGCTTGTGCGCAGCTGAGATGGGCCTTCAAGCTTGGGAGGAAGAAAAACGAATGAGATACAGGAACCGATGGACAACAGAGAGCGCAGTTTTCCAATGTCCTCCTTGCAGCAGGAGCTGTGGCTCCCGTATAGGACTGCACAGCCACACTGTGGCCTGTGGCTCTTCAAGGCACTGATCCATGGTCGTTCACGACTGGTGGAAGCCTACTACTACTAGTAGTTAACAACCACTGGACATCAGATCCCTGGAAGGAATGAGATCCACCTCATTAAATGACTCTCTGGGGCAACTAGGTGGCGCAGTGGATAGAGCGCTGGCCCTGGAATCAGGAGTATGTGAGTTCAAATCTGGCCTCAGACACTTACCACTTACTAGCTGTGTGACCTTGGGTAAGTCACTTAACCCCAATTGCCTCACTTTAAAAAAAAAATGACTCTATAATAAAATAAGCAAAATTATCTTCCATATACTGAATAGATAATATTTTTGGCACAAAAATAACATGCTGCTATTTTCCAAATATACAAATCTGTAGAAGTGCTTATAATTAATAATATAATAATCCATTTAAAAATTTTGCATTAGTAGTAGTGAGACATACTGACTGTGTGACCCTGGGCAAGTCATTTTATCTTTTAGTGTCTTGGGCAACTCTAAGTGGGATAGCTCAGTGATACAGTGGTTATAGATAGAGTAAAGCACCTAAAATCAGGAAGACCTGGATGCAAATCTTGCCTCAGAAATTTACTTGATATGTGATCCCGGGCAATTCAGTTAAATTTTAACTGCCTCAGTTTCCTCAAATATAAAATGAAAATAATAACATTACCCTCTAGATTTGCTGTGAAGTTAAAATGGGATACTATAGTAGTAACATAATAGCTAACATTTGTATAATTTTTGGGGGGGGGGGGTGTTTGTTTGTTTGGTGAGGCAATTGGGGTTAAGTGACTAGCCCAGGGTCACACAGCAAGTAAGTGTCAAGCATCAAGCATCTGAGTTCACATTTGAACTCAGGTCCTCCTGACTCCAGGGCTGGTACTCTATCCACTGTGCCACCTAGCTGCACCTGTATAATATTTTAAAGTTGGCTAAGCAGTTTACAAATTTGATCTCATTTTATCTTCACAACCAACAACATTATAAATAATATTTGTAAAATATTTTCATACGTCTAAGTAGCATTTAAATGCTGGCTATTATTGTTGTCACAGAGAACATACTAACCTGCATTGATATAGGGGTGGGTGAACACATCTCCAAGTCCCCTTTACTAATGAAATCACAAATCCATTTCCTAGCCTTTTGATATTATGTATTTTCTCAATAATAGGGTATTCATATTATAACTATTATCATATGAGGTTCTACAAATTTTTTAAAAATAGTGATTCTTATGCCAAAATAACCATTAGGGGCCACTGAGCTTCTTCAGCACCCCGGCTTCTCATGAAAGACTCTGTTAAGTGCATATAATGAAAAGTTTTTGTCGAATGTTTTTGAGGCTATAGGTATGTAATGTAAATTATCCATTGGTATAGTAATCCTGTCAACAAAAAGAAAATGAGGTTAATATAGTATGATCTATCTTTGTGGAGGGGCAGCTAGGTTGTAGATAGAGTGCTGGGCCTGGAGTCAGCAAGACATCTTCCTGAGTTCACATCAGGCCTCAGCTCTGGGCAAATCATTCAACCCCATATGCCTCAGTTTCCTCATCTGTAAAATGAGCTGAAAAGGAAAGGACAAACTGCTCCATTCCTTTCTAAATACTCAAAACCCATCCCTTTGATAATATCTTCTTCAATTTTTCTAAGACTCAAAGTCATGCTCAACTTATAACCTGAAGAATCTACGCACTTCCCTTTTTTGAATATTCATGCATCTGCCCATCTTCAAGCATATGACAAATGTCCTGCTCTTACAGGTTTTCAACAATCACTGACAGCTAAATGATGTCATTTGTCAATTCTTTTGGTATCCTGGCCTAGAGTTTACCTGTGACTATTGACTTACTGTAGATATCTGAGTGCTCTCTCACTTTCCCCTAATGCATATTGGGTTTAAATTGATCATTAATGTTTTGTCTTTCCCAGTCCAAAAAATTATCTCCTTAATAAAGGAAACATAAGTAAAATAAGTTATCCATTATCTGCATTTGCTTCCATTTTATCTATGCATCTCCTAAAACTTGGTTGATTAATTCTATGAGTATCGAGCACAAGAATTTACTGTCTACTATGTGCCAGACATAGTGCTTGTATCCATGGGTTTTTTTAGACAACTCTATTTTTTATTCCTCATAGCAATTGTTTGTATTTGTATCACTAAAATTTCATTCTTGAGCACATCTTTGGTCCCTTGGTATTATTGCCCTATTGAATTTTGCTTCTCTGAACTCTGAAATCTGCTCTTTCAAAGTCAGACTGTGCCCAGCTTTCCTTCCTATTAATTATAAAATGAAGTGGTCACTTTCTCCCAAGGTTCCCATCATTTTTCCCATTTCTATAATGTACTCATCCTTATTTGTCAGGGTTAGGTATTAGAGAGAACTTTCTCTTTTTTTTTTTCCTTCCACCTCTTAAAGAATGAAATTTTCATTAGGTAAGTCAAAATTTTGTCGGCTACTCAGCTCTCTGTCTCTGTTTCTCTCTCTTTCTGTCTCTGTCTCTCTGTCTGTTTCTCCCTCCTAACTTTCCTCCCTCTCCCTCTCTCTCCCCTTCTCTCTCATTCTCTCCCTGAATCTCTCAGTCTACGTCCCTATGTACTTAACTATTTTGCAACCTGTATTGCAATTATTTTGGATCCTCTACTGTGCATGCTCGGGAGGACAGGGAATGCGCCAATTTTCATTTTTGTATCACTAGGACCAAGCACAGTATCCTGCACGTAGTGTTTTCCATACATGTTTGTTGAATTGAATTAGTCCCATTCATTTGACAATTTCATCAGCTTCCTCTCTTCTGGTTTTTAATTTTCCATTTACAGACAAACTGGGTTACTTTGGGCAAAGGCCTTTTGGGGAGCTCAAATTATCTAGTTTGACTTGTCGATACTGATTTAGTTAACTGGGTAATTGTTATATCTCTACTTTCATTCATGACAAGTAGATAACAGTCTAATAAATGTTTAAATAGATAAATTATGAAAGGGAGAATAAGAGAATCTTTATAGGAATAAGAGAAGCCATCAGGGAGATGTTGGAGATGATTAGCTAGAGTATTCAAAAGGCAGATAGAAAGAGCAATCCTGTTAAATCAAACAGAACTTAATAAAAAAAAAAACACTAAACATTGTTCAAGTATTATAAAAGGCAAAGATTAGATAAGAATAAAGAAAAGTGCTTCAAAGGAAAACTAAGAAATAAAAAAATAACATGTAATGAATAGAAGGTTTCCAACAAATGAAAATAATTATATACAACTGACCAGCTTCCCCACAACAAGCTAGTTCCCTATTCCCCTATAGGAGAATGGATACTAATTTTCTCCTTTCCACTCCATGTCCAGGGAAAGTGAGGCAATCAAGAATGTATTGGAGTCAACTTCAACTGGTTTGTGTCTACCATTTGTTAAATTGATAATATGAGCATTTGCACCTCAGAAATTGACAATCACTGCAAATAAGGGCTTGATTTATTGTTTTGTTGATTTCCTAAACTTATGAAAGTATTATTAATTCAGATCAAAGTTAAGTGTCTATACTCATCCCATCTCCCCTAGCCCATTAATAAAACATTAATCAGCACACTCAGGCCAGATTTATCCCCTACTCTATTCTCTTGTGCACCAGGGCCTGCAGTCCAGCTATCTCCAACAACCACAATGACTTTTTGGACATTCCAACTTTAAATGAAATTTACTAACCCACTAATGCCTTAGTCTGAGCCTGGGATGCATAACTAAGATGATAAAGATACTTCACGGGCTGTGCATTTTATCATATTTCATTTCTGTTTCACCATACATTGATTATATCATCATGATCATCAGTCCATCATAATAATTGTAATAAGATAATCAGAATAATAGCTAGCATTTATATAATGCCTGCTATGTGATAGACAAATAATATCTCATTTCATCCTCACAACAATCCTGAAAGGTTGGTTCTATTTTTATACCATCCATTTTACAGTTGAGGAAATTTAGGCAAACAGGTTAAATGACTTGCCCAAGGTCCCACAGTTAGTAAGTGTCTGAGATTGGATTGGTCTAACCTCAGGTTTTTCTTATTCCAGGACCTAGCTTCCTACATGCTACCTTAGTTAGCTGTACTAGTAGTTGCATAGAGAGAAAAGAAGCCAGTGATCATACCTATTCACAAGGAAATAGAGGAGATAAGAATTCAGAAACTGGTATTCCATTATTGAGTTCAAAGACTTTCTCTAGAATACAGGTTCTTAAGTGTGTGTGTGTGTGTGTGTGTGTGTGTGTGTGTGTGTGTGGTCATATATTTCAGCAGTCTGGGGAAAACTATGGGTCCTTTCCAAGAATTTTTTTAAAGTTAATAATTGAAAGAAATTTCTAAATTTGCTGAGTTTTAATTAAAGTTGGTAAAAATAAAGTTGGATTTTTTTTCCCCATTCAAATTCTCAACTTCCTGAAATCTACCATGAACCCCATGGTACCTTTGACCCCAAATTAAGAACCGCTACTCTAGAAGAGCTTAAGCCAGCTTTCTGATATCAAAACTCAGCCAGCTTTTACAAATCAAGGATTGTGATTGCATAACTAAAATCATAAGATATTAATCTCAGTCGATTGAAAGGAGTAGGGACATATATACAGTTATCCTTTCCACGTGGTGAAGGTTAGGAGTGCAGTGCTTGGAGGCAGCTAGATGGCACAGTGGATAGAGCACCAGCTCTGGAGTCAGGAGTATCTGAGTTCAAATCCGGCTTCAGACACTTAACACTTACTAGCTGTGTGACCCTGGGCAAGTCACTTAACCCCATTTGCCTCACTAAAAAAAAAAAAAAGGAGAAAAGGAGTGCAGTGCTCCCACCATTTGGAAATTCTGCATAAAATTTTTGGCCTTCCCTTCATACCAGAAAAGATGTCTGATTTTTTTTTTCTTTTTCTTTTGTGGGGTGTTTACAGTACCTTATTGTAAAATCTTAGTTAAATATTTGGTCATAGCCAATATTATACAATATTATCCACACATTTTCTACATTTCTGAGTTTCTAAACTTTTTTCTTGTGTCATCTGCTGGTCTTTGCATGTTGTCTGTGGCTTCTACAAAACTCCCCTAAAATGACCATTTACTTTCTTATGCTGACTGTTGATTTAGCAAAACCTCAATGGGGAAAGTCACTATGTGGAAGGAATAATTGTAGTTCTAAGAGAAAAAGACTCATTGGGAGCATGAGATCTTTTCCCCCCGCTATCTAAAGACATTAATGGAAAACAGTTCTCACATTTATACTTGCAGCTCTCAGTGAGTGAGTCTTACTACTTCCTGTTGACTCCCTAGCTGGGGTGGAAGGAAGGGAATAAAGTACAGGAAGACTCCCAAGAAGATAAGTAGTGCATGTATAACCCTTGCTATAATCTTGCAGTGGGCAAGAGAAAAGGTTTGAGAACTGGATGTGGACCTGAGACTTCCCTTGGTAAATTTTTCCTCAAGTGCCTTTAGAAAAATGTCAGCTGCTTCAGGAGGATGAATGGGGTGGGAGATGGGCTAGAAGTCCAAGGTGCTACTATGGCCATTTTAAATCAAAGTGATTTGCATCTTCTCTTTTTACAGCTAACTAATAAATCTCTTTAAAAGTTGGAAGGGACAAATAGGAGAATTATTTTGCTTAATCCTAGCAGGTAGATGTAGGAGCAATGGGTGGAAATTTTGTTGTTCATTTATTTAAGTCATTTGCAGCTCTTTGTGACCCCTTTTGGAGTTTTCTTGGCAAATATATTGGAGTGGTTTGACATTTCCTTCTCCAGCTCATTTTACAGATGAGAAAACTAAAGCAAACAGGGTTAAGTGACTTGCCCAGGGTCACACAGCTAATAAGTGTCTGAGGCTGGATTTGAACTCAGGAAGATAAGTCTCCTGACTGCATGTCCCCACTCTATTTACTGTGCCACCTAGCTTCCCTTGAATAGAATTTAGGAGGCAGATTTTTAGCACAGTATGTGAAATGGAAAAAAAAAGTACACTTAACAATTAGAGCTTCCCAACAACGGGATTGATTGACTTAGGACATAGTATTTTTTGTGACTTGGAAAGTCTTCAGGCCAAAGCAGGGTGAATTCTGGTTGGAGAGTCATGTTTTGTTCACAGATTGGACTAGCTGACCTCTGAAGTTTTTTCCTAGTTCTGACATTTTCATTTCTCTGGCTCCACCACGGAGAAAATGTAGCAATTCCTAGGGATATTTAAGACTCAGAGAGGTTTTGTGATTTGGTCAGGGTCATGTCATTATCTGCAAGTGGTCATGCATTTCAATGAGACCAGGAACAGATTTTGAGAACATTGGCTTCTATTGCTGTTTAATTATCTTCAGCAGCAATGAAAGTGATACTATATGTAGCACAAGGTGCCTTAGATATTTTACAGAGGCCTAGGAAGACATCTACCTTGTTTCTAAGTGATTTCCCTCCTGCTTCGGTCTCTAAAGCACTAGTCCTCACATTTTGTGACCCTGGAGCAACACTGATAATCAGACAATTACTGTCAGCCCAGAAGGTAACTTGACTCCCATACACACCTTCTAGTCGAGATTGATGCTAGTCTGAAAGACTGCAAGTTGCCAAGGACAGGGCCACACATGTCTCCAGAGCCCCAGTTTGGGGATCACTACTCTTGATTTTGGGTCTTCAAAGTTTTGGGTGTCATACATTGACAAATGATATTCCCTTAGAATCTTCAATCATGGGAAATACCGGTAATTGCACAAAAATACCCAAAGCCTAATTCCACTTGTGAAATACCCCCATGGGGCCTGCAAAACCTTCTCTCCACATAGCCCCTAGGGATTCCTGGAGTATAGATTGATAAGTCCTCCTTGAGACAATTCTCACTAATTACTCTTTTTATTTAATAACAAAGGTTTCTAAGAGAAGTTGTGATTTTTTTTAATGGTATCATGCTGGAGAAGGGTGTTCTAGGAGCAACTTGCCCCACTTTCTGTTGGAAGAACTTGATTTTTACAATCTCCTTAAGAAGACCATTCAAATTTTGAGAAACCTTTAATTATTACTGAGTTGTTCTTTTAACTGAGCCAAAAGCTGTCTCTCTTTAACTTTCATGTAAAAGGGGACCAAGTTCTGCACTTTGAGATCAAGAAAAATAAGTGGACCCTCTTCAAAATGTGTGCCTTTCACATGATCATAGGTTAATATGATGGAAGGTAACTTTTTATTTCTACCATCCCTTTTTTTTAAGCTTTTTTTATTTAAAGAAGGGAATAAGCATTTTATTGGTTGCCCATTATAAGGGCACTTTACAAATATTATCTCCTTTTGTTCTCACAACAACCGTGGGAAATATGAGTTATTATTATCTCTACAGTTGAGGAAATGGAATCTGACATTGGTTCAATGAACCCCGATATTGGGAAAGATTGAAGACAAAAAAGGAAAAGGGGATAGCAGAGGAGGAGATGGATAGATAGTCTTATGGAAACATGAAACTGGTCAGACTTCAGGAGACAGTCGAGGATAGAATAACCTGGCTTGCTATGTATGGTCCATAGGGTCACGAAAAGTTAGACATGACTGAACAGCTGAGCAACATAAAAAACAACTGATTAAATGACTTGTCTTGGGTCACACAGCTAGTAAATATCTAAGATTGGATTTGAATTTAGGTCTTCCTGACTCCAGGCTCAGTGCTCTACCCAGTGATCCCCATATATTGCCATATATCTACCATATATTGCCACTATTCTAAAAGTTTCTACCATTATACAGTGTTATTCTTGTGTAATCCTTAGAATGAGCATGGATTTACATGCTTCTACAGCAGATTTTATGCCTACAAAATGGAAGGTATTTTTTTAATATTAGTTCTACCACTGCTATAGGAAGTTAATTAAAGAACATCTTTTGCATATGGAACTGAGTTGTAGAGGAAGTGGAGTGTTAATATATTTAAAGCATTTTGCTTTTGGTTTTCTTTTTTACTAGTTGATCCCTATCAGATTCATTATGGAAAGGTATTTGTAACAAAAAGGTACTGTATATATTTTTTTCTGGATATGTTTGTGTTTTTGGTAAAAAAAAAAACTTTAAATTCACACCTTTTTTAATGTAATAAACATTTTTATTTATAGTTTTGGGTTACAATTTTTTTTAGTTTTTAGTTCCAAATTCTATACCTCCTTTCGACCCTCCACTCCCTGCTTCCTGAGATGGTAAGCAATCAGCTATAGGTTATGCATGTGAAGCTATGTAAGACATTACCATATTAGTCATTTTGTATAAGGAAACTCAAATAAAAGAAAAAAATGAAAGAAAAATGTGAAAAAATAGCATGCTTCAGTCTGTATTCCATCAATATCAGTTCTTTCTTTGGAGGTGGATAGTATGAGTCATCATTAATCCTTTGTGATTGTCTTTGATGATTTTGTTGGTGAGAATAGTTGTCATTCACAGTTCTTCATCAAACAATATTGCTGTCACTGTGTACAACGTTCTCCTGGTTCTGCTCACTTCACTATATGTCAGTTCATAATAAGTCTTTCCAGACCTTTCTGAAATTGTCTTGCTTGTCTTTTCTTATGGCACAATAATATTCCATCACAATCACATACCACAGCTTGTTTAGTCATTCTCCAATTGATGGGCATCCCTTTGATTTCCAATTCTTTACCACCACAAAAAGAGCTTCTATAAATATTTTTGTACAAATAGGTCTTTTTCTCTTTTGGGGATGTCTTTGTACCTTTCCATTTTAATGACATCACACCATTTCTGCCAAAAAGTGAATGCAAGGGATGGATACTGACTTATGTTTAGAGAAATACAATATTTTAATGATGTTATTGCTATACTGTAGACCATAGTACCCAGGACCCAGCACCTCAATGCTTAGGAGGCAAAGTTCCCTAACAAGAAAGGTCATGGGCCTTTTGTCTTCTGCTTACCTGAACTAGTATATGGTCAGGTGTTTTTTTTTTTTTTCTCCTTATTAACTAGAATTGGTCGATAGAAACATTGTACTCAATTCAAACGTATTTTCTGAGCATTTACCATTACCCAGGAGCCGTCCCACAGCATAATCTAGCAGTCACGGAAACTATTTAAATGTCATGATAGTCATGGTGGTGATGAGAATTGCCATCCTTTCCACATCTTCTAAATAAAAAAGAGAGAATACCTACATCAGATGTTATAAAAATTGAATTATTTTTTGATAAGAAAATTTTAAAAAGAAACCTCTTGGTTTCAGTATTTAAATAATGAATGTTTGAAAGAAGATATTACATAAAGAAGAGTCTTACAGATTGCTCAATAGAAGTCCCATATCATCTGAACAGAGTGCCTAATTTCCTCCAAATCTGCATGGTATAAAGATGGAATGTAGCCTGTAATCAGTACCCTTTATCAGTCTTCACACACATAGAAATACATATTGTATATAGGGCAGTGTAATGGGTAGAACACTGAGTCGGCAAAACCTCAGTTCACTTTTAGCCCCGGTCCATTACTAGTTGTGTGAGCCTGGGCAAGTCTCTTAATCCTGTTTGCCTCAGTTTCCTCATCTGTAAAATGAGCTGGAGAAGGAAATGGAAAACCACTCCAGTATCTTAACCAAGAAAACCCTAAATGGGGTCACAAAAAGTTGGACACAACTAAAATGATTGAACCACAACAACAAAATTGGTATCCATCTGCATATATACACACATACATATACCAATAATACACATATGTAATTATACACATATATACACACTTTATGCATAGGATACACATCTATCATAATTTTAGTCTGGACCTATGGTTTCATGGAAAAAGGAAACTCTGGGTAATGAAACTCACTGTATGTTACCAATGCCAATGAGCAATACTTAGCCACCTGTGGTCTTAGAAAGTTCTTTAGGATCCTCTTAAGTCACTTGCCCAGGTACATGTAGCCAGCATGTATCAGAGGAGGATCTGAACCCAGGTCTTTCTGACTGTAAGGCTTTATCCTGTGTGTATATCTGCATAATTCTATAAATTCACACACACACACACACACACACACACACACAGTGAGTCACAGTGGAGAGCATTTTTGAATTTGTAGTCAGAGGAACTGATTTCTGTTTTTGGTTCTCTGCCTCTTTACAACTGTATGAACATTAATAATTCACTTAACCTAGTTGGCCCTTTGTTTTCTTACCTGTAAAATGAGGGATCAAAGTAGAAGCCCACTAAGATCCCTTCTAGCTCCAAACACATACACATACATATATTTGTATATGTGTATATGTACACACATGCATACATGTGCATGTGTATGTATTTATATAGGCAATTACATGGTGTGGTGTATAGAATGCTAGGCCTAGAGTCAGGAAGACCTGAGTTCAAATATGACCTCAGACACTTACGAACTGTGTGACCCTGGGCAAACCAGTTAACTCTTTGCTTCAGTTTCCTCATGTGTAAAGTAAGCTGGAGAAGGAAATAGCACACTGCTCCAGTATTTTTGCCAAGAATACCCCAAATGGAGTCATGAAGAGTTGGATATGACTAAAAATGACTGAACAACAATATATAAAATAGATATATAAATATATGTATGTATATATATATCAGATTTATGTGTGCATATATGTGCTTATGTGTAGATATGTATTTAGATTTATATCCATACAGACTGTTTGTGCCCAACCTTTGGTAGAGCCTTCCCAGCTCATATTGGTCTGGTCAGCCACAGTCAGACACATTGTACCTTGACTCCAACATAGTGATATCATTTTGGTTCTCTTCAAGAATGAAGAGCAACCAACTCTATATTTATATTCACACAGAGAAACATTTTAACATTTAATTCAAAAAACTTAATTATTTTGGTTTTTAAAACATACTTTAGTTTCATATAATTCAAAGTTCCTCTTTTGCAGCTCACCCTGTCTTTCCTAGGAGGGGAGACTTTCCACTGAAACATCACTCAGAGAAGGAATATATGCAATGATATTCCATGTGAAAATGATGGCTAATACTTCTTACCAGTAAGCAGGAGTGCTCAAAGGTAGAAGATGACTGCTGAAGTCTCAGAATCATAGAATTCAAGAATATGAGAGTTGGAAGGGATTTCCATGACTGCCTCGGCTTACCTACCCTGGAAAAAGTATCCCCATTCCACTTTAGTCAGTAAGTGGTCCTCCACCCTCTGCTTGAAAACCTCTAATGAGGGAGTACAGCCTGCCCTCCTGGGGCTGCCTGTATCCTTCTTAGCTAACTCTAATTGTTAGGAAGTTGGGTTTTTGTTTTGTTTTGTTTCCCCTTGGCATCAAACCTACATTTCTTTCCTTGCAGCTTCTATCCAGTGCTCCTGGTTCTGCCCTCTGAGGCCAAACAGAACATGTCTAACCCTTTTCACATGACAGCCCTTCAAATACTAGAAGCCAGCTATCATGTCCAATCTCTGACAAAAAGTTAGTTCTTCCCAATGGATAATGTGAAGTACAAAGGATTCTTAGAGAAAAGATTTTGCTCAAATATGAAGTACTACTAAGCAGTGAATTGATTCAGCCTCTCCCTTTGATTTAAATTAATTGAAATAAGGACTTTTAGTTTTGGGAATCCACACACTCCAAAAACAAAAGCAAGGGAAGCGCAAACAGCTGTTTCATTAAAGAAAGGTTATTCTGAAACAGTATATCTGCCTTTTGTAATAATACAAATAACAATTTTCCTTGGAAGTCCCATTGCAATTGAAGCTTTCAAAACATACCACACCGAAACAAGTGACCTGGCAATAGATGTTTGGTTTTAAGATTGAATTACCACTGTCTGTGATTATAGATACAGGTGTCTTTCTTATAAAAACAAAATATTGATTAAATTTTGACATGCTTTATTTCTTTTCTTTCTTTTTTTTTTTTTTGGTGAGGCAATTGGGATTAAGTGACTTGTCCAGGGTCACACAGCCAGTAAGTGTTAAGTGTCTGAGGCCGGATTTGAACTCAGGTCCTCCTGACTCCAGGGCCAGTGCTTTATCTACTGCGACACCTAACTGCCCCTGGTAGGCTTTATTTCTGCCAGTTCCTGGGGTCAGGGTGGGCTCTTTAGGTCTCTGAGTATTTAAAGATTTGAATGGAAGAAAGTTAGGTGATTTATCAAGAACTCTATTGGGAGGTAAGTGTGTTATAGAGGAACCCAAATAATTTCATTGTTGACTCTGGCACGAATAGGCAGTATGACCTTAGGCAACAATGATATAATATTTATTCTACTGTTATATTATATATGATTATGATGGAATACTACTGTGCCACAAGAAACGATGAGCCCAATGTTCTTAGAAAAACATGGATAGATATGCACAAAATAATGAAGACTGGAATGTTCAAAACCAAGAGAATGTTGTATATGCTAATGTGAGATTTAAAATTGGATATTAGATCATAAATCTCCCCTCTTTAACCTTTCCCTTAATTTATCTCCCAGACTAGTAAATGGAAGAAGCTCCTGGTTTTCTAGTTAGAGCTTTTATTGTATGACAGTTACCAGGTGATGTTGATTAGAGGGATAGGAAAGTAGAAATACAAAACAAATCGTCTTAAGTCTAAGCTTAGTCTATATTCCATATAAAACTCACCAAAAGCCCAAGGCCACCTTTGGGGAGAGAGAGAGACCGAGTCAAGCGCGTGCTGCTAACCGCGAACCGGGCTGAGTCGAACTCCAGTCAGTGTCTGTCTGGGCAGCGCAGCCAGGAGACCAGCAGAGCAGGAAAAAGAGAACACTTCCGTTCTCTCCTTGCCTTTTAAGCTTGCACCCCGGAAGTCGAGTGCTTAGCAGGCAGTCTGGCGTGCGTAGCAGGCGGACTGGTGTGTGTAGCTCATGCCATTGGTCTCCTCCCCGAAAGGGTGGTCCTTAAAAAAACTGGCGTCTCTCCATTATCGCTAACCGACTGTTAAAAATTTTTACCACATTCCCCCCTTTTGTTCCTCAAGAAACAAAATATTTCCTTGACGGAACAGTAAAAAGAATATAATAACTATTGCTAACTAATAATATGTGAACAACAATATAGAAAAGGAAGAGAGGAAAGTTTTGTTCAGAGGGGCGATTTTTTTTTTCCCCTCATGAACTGACGCTTTGACATTAGTCTTGCAATCATCTTTTTATTATACTATGTTATGGAAATGCTCATTTTATTTCATAAATTAAAAATAAAATAACTTTTAAAAGTTTATCACATCCATCATATATTATATTATCATATTGAATATTAAATTATTACTATATATAATCTGTATTTTACAAGGTACTTTACACATTATCATCTTTGATGTTTAGAACACCATTAATGAGGTAAATAATACCATTATTACCCCCTTTTACTTTTAATAATAAGGAAACTGATTTGTGGAAAAGGTAAAATAATGCTGAATGTTCCAATACTAGCTGGTGACAAAGCCAGGATTCTAACCCAAGCTTCCTTACTGACTCAGTTCAGGTCTGTTTCCTCTGCACCATAATTATGAATAATTCCCTTCACTTCTTTGGGCTTCAATTTCCTCATCTATTAAATGAAAGCATTGGGGCAAATAGTCACTGAAAGTCTCCTCCACAATGAAGTTTTTGCAAAATGTGAAAATAATCCCAGGACAGAGTAGGAAAATAGGTACAGGATCTGTTAACATCATTCACTTCCAGATTTTGTTTTGTTTGTTTCAGATAATAAAATACTGACCCTAACTTTGGCCTCAGTGAAATAATGGTTCAGGGTACTCACAAGGAGACAGCTGCACTGTCTTTGATTCATCCTAATCAGGGAATAATAGCAGCCCTTGCCTATTATTCTCTTTTCTATCTAAGAAATAGGAGATTAGAGGAAGAATGAAGTCAAATTTTGTAAAACTTAGCCTTAGATGGTTAAGAGGATGATTGGAATCAATAAAGCCTTTACTTTCAGGAAGCCCACATGATTCCAAATTTACTAAAGCTGGAAAGAAAGAAACCCTAGCAGGATTGGCCTGCTGACCAGAGTTTGACCACTGGGTGATTATAGTAAGTTTCTAGTCACTGTGGTATCCGAGGGGAAGACCAAGTTCTACCTGATTCTAGGTACCATTCTTATTTTATCTTCTGCAAAGATAGAAGAGAAATGGTTGTAGAACATGATTGGTTTAAGAGACATCCTGAAATTCCATTCCGTGCAGATCAGAAAAAGCAAATAAACAAACAAATAACAAAAATAGATTTACCTAATTCCACTAGCTTTATTTACCTAATAAAAATGTTTTCAGTATCTCCCACGCTGGTGTCTTTTCACAGGTGGTCTGTCCTTTCTTGAATACCTTCCTTCCTCACAGTTCTACAAATCTTTAATTTCCTTCAAGACAACTCAAATACCACCACCTAAATGAGATTATTACTGATTCCCCAGTTATTAAGTATCTCTACATCTTGAAATTACTTTGGACTATTTTTTAATGTATGTTGTACTTATTTGTTTACATATTTTGTCTCCTCAGTGGAATGTGAGTTCTCTGAGAACAGAGATGGGTTCTTTTTTCTTTTTTTTTAATCTTTGTTTCTCTAGCACCTTGCACCATGCCTGATGAAAAGTGTTCAATAAATGGACGTTTTTAAATTGAATTGAAGATATCTATTTCACATTCAGCACCCCCCTTCCCCTTTCTTGATAAGTGGTGTCACATTATTCTGGGTGACCTCCAACTCACTTGGAATATTTAATGACATTGAAAATCAATGAAGGGAACAGCATCATCTCTTTATGTGGCCTCTTTTAGAGCTTCCAACTATGCAATCTGCCTTCCTCTGAAGTAGCCACACCTATATGCTTGACCATTTACTGTATCTGTTCCTGACTCCTTTAGAGGCCCTAGGGGAGTCATTTGGCCAGTGTGAACTTTAGATTATTCATCTTTGAAATGGGTGGGGTTAAATATGTTGATTTCTATGGTCACTTCTAGCTGTAGAATTCTGATTCTAGTCATGTTTAAATAATAATCTTCAATGCAGTTTTGCATTAATCATCTTTTGATTTTTACATTCATCCTTTGAGGTTGAAGGATAGGCACTTTAAGATGAGGAAACTGGGGATCATAGATCCCCAGGGACAGACTTTCAACAAAATCCATTCACCAAATATTTGTCAAAAGTTCTGGAACTCAGAACCCAGACCTACCACTCTTCTACTCCATGGTTCTCTGTTAAATACTCAGTTATCTTGTAGGACCCACATAACGTTTTAATGAAAAATAAAAGATAGAGTTATGAACATGGCAAATACATTTTGGAAAATTTACTGGTGGGGTACGTACACAATAGGATTTCTGGCTTCATATCTGGAGAAAGAGTATCCCTGCAAGAGGAGACAGGGATAGAGAGCAAATTATATAGTTCTGTCAGCTCTCTGCCCTTCCTTCCTTGGTCCTGAAAGTCAAACCTCAATTTATTCCTCAGGGAGAAAAAAATAAATTTAAGAGTGATGTCTGGGAGTTTCTTGCCCCTTGAACTTTCTTTGGGAAGGACTTAACTCAAATAATATTTGGGTAAATGTTGTATTTCAGGTTACTCTCAAAAGACCAAAGGAAAAAAAATCTACCAGGATATTCACTGACCCTGTATCTGCATGGTCTTCTCAGAGTTCATTTCCCTCTTGTATATTCTGTTTTAGTTAGCACCAATATAGAGATTCCCTCCCACACATCCCTTTAGGGTGAGCTGACTGTTCAATGTTCCCCGGGTAAGGCAGTGTATTTTAGGCATCCTGATAAAAGACTCTAATAGCCCCAGATTAATGCATTCATTCCCAGCCAATTGAAGGATTCATTACACTGTGCAGGCATCGGCTCCTCTCTGACAGATTTGCCCTGGGTAATGAGCCATTCAGCTGCAAGCTACCCTGCAAGGCTAGTGACCTGCAGAAGGGAGTACAGAGAGGAGACATTGGTGAAGTATCAGAGGATCAAGAGAGTGAAGGACCATGAAATCAAAATGGAGCTCAGAGCCTTCAGGCACCAAAGAGAAGAGGGAAGAGCCATGCTTAAGAGTCCCTGTAAATGAAACATCAACATTTTGTTAGGTTGACATGCAGAAACCCAGACAGGCAGCTGAGAAGCATCTGATTTCAGTTATTTACAGGTGGCTCCAACAACATTAATAACATGATACTAGATGGGAGCGGAGTTAAGTAACATCATGGGCAGCACATCCAATTGGAGGAAGCAGTGGAGCCAATGCCTTTGAGGTAGACTTCTGTCTCTCCTGAGATTTCTAGATACACAAAGGAAACAGATAATCTTTATATTTAAAATAAATAATACCCATTCTTATAATGATGGGAAGAGAGGTTATCTGCAACTGGGATGGGGTAGAGTGCAAGAGATACTTTTAAATCAGTGGAGTCCTAAACCGGTCAATATCTCTGATTGGAAATTTCCAAAAGGAGACTAAGGGACAGACTTTCAACAAAATCCATTCACCAAATATTTGTCAAGCATTTTCTATTGCCAAAGCTGTTTTACTCACAAGAGACACAAAAATGAAAAAAAATGAACCCATCCCTGTCTTCAAGAAGCTTACATGCTATTGGGAATCAAGGGACCCTGAAGCTAGGAGGGGTCTCAGGAATGATCTAATACCTCTTGTCTCATGGTATAGATGAAGAAATTGAATTCTCTAAAGGTCAAGTGACTTACTCAAGGTTACACAGCTAGTTATGAACAGCGCTATAAATAAAACCTCTATCTCTACTCCCTATACTACTTTGCTACTGAAGGGTTCACAGAATCATAGAAATTTGAGCTTCAGGGGCCCTTATTGATAACTTTATATGGCTCTTGGGAACTGAGTAGAACTTTATGGGAGCTGGAATGGCCCTCAGAAACCATCTAGTTCAATTGAATCCCTCCCTCCCTGCCTCTGTTTTACAGATGATAGAATTGAGGCCCAGATATGTAAAGCGACTAAATAATAACTATAATGATAATAATAGCTAGGATATATGTAACACTTTAAGGTTTTCAAAGCATTTTACAAATATTATCTCATTTCATCCTGACAGCCCTCGGAGGGCGATGCTATTCATATCTACAGTTTATCAATAACTAAAATGGAGGTTAAATGATTTATCTAGAGTCACACTGCTATTATGTGTATGAAGGTGGATTTGAACCTAGGTCTTCCTGACTCTAGGCTCAGTACTCTATCCATTGCATCAAGCAGCCAGAATTATGCTATTAATAAGCAACCCAGTAGGCATTTGAGATCACATCTTTTGGGTACAGGTTCATTGTTCTTTCTTCTTCACAACCCTTCCTTCCAAGTATCGTCTGTCTCTTTCTTTTTCTTCTTTTTTTTGTTTGTATTATGGATTTCTTTGTGTGAGATTAAAATTGGATATTAGATCATAAATCTACCCTACTTAACCTTTCCCTTAATTTATCTCCCAGACTAGTAAATGGAAGAAGCTTCTGGTTTTCTAGATAGAGCTTTTATTGTATGGTAGTCACAAGGTGATGTTGATTAGAAGGATAGGAAAGTAGAAATACAATACAAATCGTCTTAAGTCTAGGCTTAGTCTATATTCTGTATAAAACTCACCAAAAGCGGAAGGCCACCTTTGGGGCGAGAGACCAAGTCAAGTGCATGCTGTTAACCGAGAGCCGGGCCGAGTCAAACTCCAGTCCACGTCTGTCTGTGCAGCGCAGCCGGGAGACCAGCAGAGTAGGAAAAAAGGCCCCACTTCTGTTCTCTCCTTGCCTTTTAAGCTCGCACCCCGGAAGTCGAGTGCTCAGCAGGCAATCTGGCGTGTGTCGCAGGTGGACTGGTGTGTGTAGCTCATGCTGTTGGTCTCCTCCCCAAAAGGGTGGTCCTAAAAAAAACTGGCGTCTCTCCATTATCGCTAATCGACTGTTAAAACTTTTTACCACATTCCCCCCTTTTGTTCCTCAAGAAACAAAATATTTCCTTGACGGAACAGTAAAAAGAATATAATAACTCTTACTAACTAATAATATGTGAACAACAATATAGAAAAGGAAGAGAGGAAAGTTTTGTCTAGAGGGGCGATTTTTTTGTCCTCATGAACTGACGCTTTGACATTAGTCTTGCAAAGGGAGAGCCTCTGCAGAGAGTACATGTTACAGATAGTGTATATTATAACAGAAAGGAGATAGTAAAAACTAACAAAACATATAAAGTCTCTGAGTTCTCTTGTCTTCTTGAAGTGGTAAGATGTCATCAGGAGGAAACTGGATTCTGGACTCTGGTCTGGATTCTGGTCTGGAAAAACTGGATTCTGGACTCTGGTCTGGAAAGCTGGATTCTCTTCTTTAACTGTTTGAATTGCTGTATTTTTACTAAACCTTAGCATAGCATTGTCAATGATCAAATTAATAAATTCCATTACATTTGACAGCCCAGTGAAAGTTATATAGTTATCAAAATATTTCATTTTAACTTCAACCTCAGGTTGAGAGCCCCTGCTGTATTATTTTCTGAAGCTTCAGATGTGACTGGACTTTTCTAGAGAGGAAGATTACATTACTATGAGTGTCTAGACCATAGATCTGGACTGATCTCTTCAAGGGTTTATCTTGATGTATCTTTTTTGTCTAATGTAGGGGTTGCTAGTATTTGTTAAAAACCAGAAACCAAAAACAGGAGACTCGACAGAATTCATCAGCAAACATTATTATAAACAAGACTGTTGGAAACAGTAAGTCAGTCACCTATGAGAGGCAAGACAGAGCCATCCCCTCTTACCGACCCTCCAACACATTTCACAATTATCAAATATTGATTCATTCTAGCAAAGGCCAATGCCTAATTTGAAGTGAAGGCAATTGCATTAGCTTGTATTAATCTAACTTGGAGCCTGGTGGGACACCCTTGTACTGTGCATTCTGACCCTGACTCTGATCCAAAGTATAGCTAGGAGTAGACCCTATTCCCAATCATTATTGTCTCTACAAATGAACAAGCATGAGTGCTGATGAACTTATGTCTGCAGTTATAAGATGTGCCAGGATGAGAGGACTTTAGCTTAATAAAAAGGCAGGAAAGACTCCATGATGATGAATAGCCATTACAATAGGGGACTAGATTCATATCAGTATGTCTGGGGGTAATCGTAAACATTTTTTTTCTTGGTGCCAATGTTTGATGAGGGGTTGGGATAAGAGAAAGAGAAAAAAGAAGCAAAATGTAAGAATAAATATGCAAGCCCATAGTGTGTGCTTAATAGAACTGAGATTTATTTCTCTCTGTGTCTTTTTAAGCCTCTAGATAGATCACAAAAAATACAGCCAGCCAGGAAAAAAAAGCTCAAATGTAATTTAAAGGACAGCTTTTTAACCAATACTTCAGGCAGAAGACACCTGTCCTATGTTCCTTGAAGATGCTCAGAGCAGGGGAGAAATATTAAAGTTTCTGATTTATCTTCAAGAGCAGGGACTTGTTTTTAATTTATTGGCCAGAGAGGTTTGTTGTTGTTGTTGTTCTTGTGTTTATTTTTTCAGTGGTTCTCAACACTTTCTTAGTAAAAGGAAAGCAGGATGCTAGCCTTCATTTTCTTTAATGACCTAGAGCCTTAGAAGAAGAAACGGAATGAGAATTTGCCCAGAAGCAGTTGGATGCTTGCCCCCAGCTACTTGTCCAGAGGCAAAGACTGCCACAGTGAATGTAGGTGCCCCCTACCCAACAGGGAAACAGATGTGTTTGGGCACAGCAGCTGCATGGTTATTAGAAGAAGAGGGACAAAGCAATCACTAATCCAGACAATAGCAATTTTCATTGTAATCCTCATTGTGTGTCACTGAGCCAGTGTGTGAATGATTCAACAAGATCCAGCACTATTGCTAATGACAAGTCCTGCTGACATCCAAAAACCCAGCAAAGGAAATTACCCCCAAACAGCACTGTTACTGTTAATTGGGAAGGATGGTTCATCCCTACCTTGGATCATTAAGAAACCAAAGAATTAAGCTGGAGTTTTTGTTGCCCCAAAGCAAAAATCACCTAAGCCTTCAGTTGCCAATTCTCTCTTAGGTATGGAGGCATGGAATATTCCTTTCTGTGTTTTACTTTGCTGTTTTGTAAAGTGGAGACAGAACAACTGAGGGGCAAAGATTTATGTTCTGCAGAGCTCAAAAGGCATTGCTTTAAAACAAGAACCTGACCATCTACAGCAAAAATACTAAAGACCTTGGCCAAAATAGAAGATGCTAGAGTGAAAAGTTGAGAGAGAGAGAGAGATTGAGAGAGAGAGAGAGAGAGAGAGAGAGATTGAGAGAGAGAGATTGAGAGAGAGAGAGAGGGAGAGGGAGAGAGAGAAAGGGAGAGTTGAACCACACCAGGCAGCAGATGGCCTCATGTCAAGATCTCATTGACATCCTGATGGGCCCACTTCCGCCCGCTGTGAGCTGATGAGGGAGAAAGAGAGTTATTGTCAAATTCCCAACTTGCCCTTTCCGATATAAAGTTCACTTGTAATATTTTTTTGACTCTGGTTGCTAATGCATTTTGTTCTCTGGAGTGTGTGAGCCCCAGCTTCCTGCGCAGCCTTTAATTAGTTTCTGGATGATGACATCTCCACCGAGAAGCAACTGGTTGCGTCCCTCCAATCTCGGGGGGAGATAAAAGAATCTAATAAAGACATTCGGTATTTCTAGGTGATGTGTTTGACAAGCTTTGTATTAACAAGAAGTCATGTTAAAACTTTTTTTTTTTTCCCTCTCCCCAACCACTCTTTTTTACTGGCTCCTGCTCTGTGACATTTCACAGGGGGATTAACAGAAACGTTGCTTTCTCTGAAAACTTGTAACTTAAAGTAGACAAGGCTGGGAACCTACCCCTCCTGCTAAAGAGGAAGAAGCTTCGCCTTGATCCCCCTTCCTACCTTAACCTTTATGGGGGATTTATTGGCAATAAGACATCTGATCACACAATAAGTTTCAAGCTAGGAGGCAGGCCACCCTGGACAGCAATGAGAATAAAAACCTCAAAAATACCCAGATTTTAAGGACAGCTAACAAGGTTAGCTTGCTTAAGTAACTCCCTGGTTGTTTGGAGGAGTGAAAGTATAGATCTGGGGCTCATCTCAGGCCTCCCCAACTTTTATCTCCCTCCTCAACCTAGGAAATATTTGGGGGCAAAGCGAAAACCCTGAAGGGTTGCTTACACTGTATTCTTGAAAGGGGCAGTATGGAGACTCCATCTTGACCTCCCCACTGCAGTCAGCTGATTCCCTGCTGCATAAGATTTTATAGCCTGCCTTTGAGTATATAACTACCAGTGCTTTTAGGCAATTAGGAATTAAAGTGTTGATGACGCCATCAAGACAGCTGAGAATGTAAGTGACTTTGGCACTGATGGCAGCCAGCAGACTGACAGCCTGGAAACCAAAGACCTCTGTCAGCCTGGGGAGCAGGGGCTGCAAACCTGGGCCACTGTGGCATCCTCTTCTTTACCTGGAGGATGGAGTAGCCCTGGGAGCTGGGAGCTGGCCGTCCTTCTATTCCCAGACCTTCCTTGGAAACCAGGACAGAGAAATAGAGATAATATGGAAGAATTGCTGCACAGATGTCTAATAGACTATGAAGGCTTTTATATACATGCACATACACACAGTCCCCAACTTCTGCATAGGTTGTGATCCAAAGTATCATTTGTTAAGGTGGTTGTTTGAAACTCAAATCTCATTTCCCTCTAGAAACAATGTTATGTAGTACAGTTGGATTATCAGGCCAGCCTGCAAAAGCCTCTTTATTTTAAAATAGAACTAATATATATCACAGTCTTCTGGCATCCTCATGTTTAGATCTGAAAGGAATCTTAGAAATCATCTATTCCAACCCATAGAGGGGAAATTACTTCTCCAAGGTCACAGAGCTATTTAGTAGCAGAACAATGAAATATATTAACAACCTATTTTTAAAAGTTGCTATATATACCTATATGCATACTGGCAAACTTTTAAAAGTCTTACATCTTCTGGACAGTATATATTTCTATCTTGAGACTAAAACTGCTACTGAAAAGAAGATAAATCCATGTCTCAACATGTTCTGATACAAAATCTCTCCTTCGCTTAGTCATGTTACAAAAAACTTCTTTTGAATCCTTCCTTCTTCTTTTAATTCCTTCCGTACTAATTCCTTTCAAAAGTGAACAGGGGTGGGGCAGCTAGGTGGCACAGTGGATAAAGCACTGGCCCTGGATTCAGGAGGCCCTGAGTTCAAATTCCTCCTCAGACACTTGACATTTACTAGTTGTGTGACTCTGGGCAAGTTACTTAACCCTCATTGCCCTGAAAAAAAAAGTGAACAGGGGCAAATCAATAGTCAGTTCCATTTGACCATATTATACACTTAAAGTTTATTTCAGTTTCACCTTTTATCCATTATATGGCACCAAATAAATAGTCTTCTAACATGCTAGAGTTCCCCCTCAAAGTCAGGGACTGTTTCATTTTTAGCTTTATGTCCTGGCTGGAGCATGGTAAATGACTAATAATTGCTCTATTGGTTTATTGATTTCTAAAGAAATTTAAAATAAATTAATGAGAAAAAAATTTAAAACTATTACTTATTTCCCTTTTTTCCTTCCTTCCTTCCTTCCTTCCTTCCTTCCTTCCTTCCTTCCTTCCTTCCTTCCTTCCTTCCTTCCTTCCTATGATTTTCTTTCACCAATTAAAGCACTAACAAAGTACATTTGGGGGGGCTGCACTTTGTGTGTGTAAGTGTGTATATGTGTTTATGCATATATATGCATGTGTATATTTGTTGTTCCATCATTTTTCAATTGTGTTCAACTCTTCATGACCCACCCCATTTGGGGTTTTCTTGGAAAAGATACTAGAGTCATTTGCCATTCCTTCTCCAGCTCATTTTACAGATGAAGAAATTGAGGCAAACAGGGTTAAGTGACTTGCCCAGAGTCACATGGCGAAAAAGTATCTGAGGCCAGATTTGAATTCATGAATAGGAGTCTTTTTGACTCCAGGCCTGGTACTCTATCTACTGAGTTATAGATATATAAAGAAAGGGGAGGGCATAGATCTATGTATAGGGATAGATATATGTGTGTATATGGGTATATATATATACACACACATACATATATATATATGTTATATGTTATATTTAATATATAAACAGACAGAGTTTGGTAGACAGGCTCATATATAAAATCACATTTTCCCTTCCTGTGAAATTAGGATGGACTACCGTAAGTACAGCATGAAAGTGCAGGCTGCTATGGAGGTCACAGTGTTCACTTCTCTATTGAGTGTGCTCCTGGTTAGAAAAGAGTAAGGAAATTTGAGGCACCCAAGAACAATCACCACTCTTTCACTTGAGTGGTCATCCTCCTGAATCCAAATAGAAAAGGGATTGATAGGATCACCAACACTGAGACCCTGGAATGTAGCTGATATGTTACAAAGCTATCATTCACTGCAATTCAGCTCAGATGAGATGTTCCTATGCTGTGAATGACAGCAGAATTCTGTGTTTTGGCAGTATAAGCCACAAACCATTGAGACAACTATAGTCTAGAAAGTAGAAGAAATACTTTTTGAAGTTCTACTGCAGGGAATTCCTACCATAGGTTATTTTGTTGTTGTTCAGTCATTTCAATCACCTCTGACTCTTTGTAACTCAATTTGGGGTTTTCTTGACAAAGATAGTAGAGTGGTTTTGCCATTTCCTTCTCCAGTTCATTTTACAGATGAGGAAACTGAGGAAAACAGGTTAAGTGACTTGCCCAGGGCCACAAAACTATACACTATCTGAGGCCAGATTTGAACTCACCAAGATGTCTTTCTGACTCCAGACCTGCTACTTTATTCATTGTGCCACCTAGTTATAGGCTAATAGGAAATGAGACAGACAGGCTAACAGACTGAGATAATGAGAAACTTTACAGAATAGAATGTCTTCCTTCCTTCTTTCTTTCTTTTTTGTTTTTTGTTTTTTGGTGAGGCAATTGGGGTTAAGTGACTTGCCCAGGGTCACACAGCTAGTATGTGTTAAGTGTCTAAGGCCAGATTTGAACTCAGGTCCTCCTGAATCCAGGACCGGTGCTCTATCCACTGCGCCACCTAGCTTCCCCCCTTCTTCCTTTTTTCCTTTCTTTCTTTCTTTCTTTCTTTCTTTCTTTCTTTCTTTCTTTCTTTCTTTCTTTCTTTCTTTCTTTCTTTCTTTCTTTCTTTCTTTCTTTCTTTCTTTCTTTCTTTCTTTCTTTCTTTCTTTCTTTCTTTCTTTCTTTCTTTCTTTCTTTCTTTCTTTCTTTCTTTCTTTCTTTCTTTCTTTCTGCCTTCCTGCCTGCCTGCCTGCCTGCCTGCCTGCCTGCCTGCCTGCCTGCCTGCCTGCCTGCCTGCCTGCCTGCCTGCCTGCCTGCCTGCCTGCCTGCCTGCCTGCCTGCCTGCCTGCCTGCCTGCCTGCTTTGCCTGCCTTGCCTGCCTTCCTTTCTTCTTTCCATCTTCCTGCCTTCTTTCTACAAATAGCAGAATGACAAACAGCATCTTACTGTAACCTGTGGACGTAGCTGCAATTAAGTCTTTTTAAAGAATATGGATCATATGTTGGGAGACAGCATGGAAAAAGCATGGACTATAGAATTGTAAGGCCTGGCTCACCTCTGTGGCCTTGGGCAAGTAGCTTTGCCTCCAGCCCCATTTCCTCATCAGTAAAATGTTGGGATTGAACTAGACACCCTCTGAGGTTACTTCTAACTCTAGATCCTATTCCGTGACTTTCTTCCTTCCAAGTAACCAACAGAGCATTTTGGAAGGGACAGATGATTATGGTATTCTCCAGCAATGTTAACTTGAACATTGGCTTAGGAATCATTTCCAAGGCTTTAATAGTTCCTACAGGGGTTGTTGTCTTCAAGACTAGTGTAATATATGTGAGCTACGTATCTCCAAAGAAATCACTAGGATCTCTGGAGCTTAAATTGTACTGCCTGCTCTTTGGGACCTGTTTCACAACAAACAAGTGGGATATTAACTAATAAGTTCTGAGAAATGAGTGCAAATTGCTTGAACTTAATACATTAGCAACATAGAAAATGTAATTGGCTGGGAGGAGGGGTGTAAATTGCAGGAGAATGTAAACTGTGATCATGTAAACAAGGGTATACTGGGCATTCTAAATAAACTGGTGGATTCAGGGTAGTGTGGGCTCACTTCTTTTCTTCCCCTTGTCTCTCTACCTCATTCAAAAGCATGAAGGTGGCTTGGTCCATTATAGCTCTATTCCACTAACATTACTTATGATTTTAATTTAGTGTGGTTTCTCTCTCCTATGTGAGTTCCAGCCAGTCATTTTATTTAGTGTTAAAATTGCCAGTGAATTTGCAATTTTATTGGCTTTGTGAACAATGCCAATGCACAGAATTGTTACAGGAAAAGCTGGTCTCATTTAGGAGACATATAGGGTAGGTCATGTTGTATCCGAACAAAAGGCATCGACACAGTAAAGTCCACAGAACAGGCAGTCTATCCAGCATAACAGGCTAATATTATGATTAGTAATAATCCCTCTATCCCTCCATTGAACAATTGGTGTAGACATAATTCACAGCAATTTCTTGGATCTTGCCAAATCTAATGGAGCACAGGTAGGTTACTATGAAATTTAATTTACACTAATCTACTGAGGAATAGGGAAGCATGGAGGGCATGATGCATGATATGTACCTTATTCACATATATCTCTATTAGGAATGACTAAACTAGGTCAGAGAGAAGAGAGAATGCATGATACCTTCACCTGACATTCAAAGTGGACACGAAAAGGAAAGCATTTCAGGATTCAGAAATGGTAGACTCCTAGTTCACTCTGAACAAGGTGCTGCTTTCCTTCTCAGAGCTTCATGTTTTCCAACAAATGCAAAAGAACCTCAAAATGGAAAGAAAGTTGGCACGGTGGATAGAGGGCTGGGTCTAGAGTCAGGAATTCCTGAGCTTTCAAATCAAGCCCCAGATACTCATTAGCTGTGGGACTCTATACAAGTCACTTAATCTATATGCCTCAGTTTCCTTAACTGTAAAATGGGTTTAATAATAGTCCCTACTGGGCAGCTAGGTAGCACAGTGGATAGAGTACTGGCCCTGGAATCAGGAGTACCTGAGTTCAAATCCAGCCTCAGACACTTAATACTTACTAGCTGTGTGGCCCTGGGCAAGTCACTTAAGCCCTATTGCCTAACTAAAAAATAAAAAAAATTTTAAAAATAATAGTAATAGTCCCTACTTCTTAGGGTTGTTGTGAGGATTAAATGAGATATTTATTAAAGTGCTTAGCACAGTGGGGATGCTATATAAATGCTTATCCTCCTCCCTTCCCCCATAGAATCCCATAATTATGAAAGACTTCAGACGTCATTTAGTTCAACTATGAGTTAATTCCCAATCCTATCTAAATAATAAATAGAGTTGTTAGTCTGACTTAGCAGAAATGACAGTGATCTTAGTGTCAGGAAGACCTGGGCTGGAATCTTGCCTCAGATACTTACTAGCCAGCTGTGTGACCCTGAAAAGTTATTTGACGGAAAATGAACCTTGGTTTTTTCATCTACAAAGTGGGGGTTAATAATAACATGTACCTCACAAGGTTTTGTGAACATCAAATATAAACTTAAAATGAGATATATAAATACTAACTAATTAAAAGAATAACTGGCATTTATGTAGTGTGTTGAAGTTTACAAAGCATTTTATGCATCTCATTTGAGATCCATAGGTATTATTATTCCCATTTGACAGATGAGAAAAGTGAGACTCTGAGAGATAGCTAGTAAATGAATGATTGATTGAATGAATGAAAAAAATGTATTAACTATATTTACTATGTGTGAATGTTGTGCTAAGTGCTGGTGGTACAGTCGAAATTTTACAAAATTAAGGTACTGGGGGCAGCTAGGTGACACAGTGGATAAAGCACCGGCCCTGGATTCAGGAGGACCTGAGTTCAAATCCAGTCTCAGACACTTGACACTTACTAGCTGTGTGACCCTGGGCAAGTCACTTAACCCTCATTTCCCTGCAAAAAAATAAAAATAAAAATAAAAAATGAAGGTACCTTCTGCTTGAAGAAGGCTCATTCTAATGGGGAGGAAATGGAATATTTAGGAGATTTCAGATGCAAGTCAGATGAAATGGTTCAGTGGTACTGAGGTTGCTGAGGCAAAGTAGATGGTAATGTATCTTCTTTGGTGTTATTTGCATCTATACATTTTTTTCTAATTTTAAGCCATTTGATGGTGCCAAGGGCATTGAACTTTCTTTTCTGGCTCTTGGGTAGCTTATAAAATGGGGATGGGTTTGACACTGTAGCACCTACCAAGTCAATTGCCAGGTTGCAACTCCAAAAGGAGTCATCCCAATATAATGGTGGTGGAAACAGGTTTGGTGGGCTGGGGGCACTACTATTCCTGGGCTGTTGATGGCAGATGTGATTGGTTTGGATGGTAATAGGACTGGTAGTGTTTCCCCATAAGGATTATCACTCTAGATGATCATTATGGACAGTATATATCAGATGAAAGAGTTAGAGCGCCCTTTCACCCCAAGTCCAACACTATATTAACACACCATTCTGCCTCTTTAAACTATTCTCAAGTAGTCATCTACTTTCTGAAGACCTCTAATGATAGAAGACTCATTGTATTCTGTAGCATATTATATTTTGGGACCTCTTTAATTATTAGAAACAAGGGGATTAGAGTAGATGGCCTAGTTTCTGTTCAAGATCTATGAGTCTAGGGTGTGTTGAAGTCTGCTTTGCTATAGATTTTCCTTGTTAATTCTGTCCTTCCCCTCTCTCATCAAGCAGAAGAATAGAATTCAGGGAGATCTTTAACTTCTTTCATTACAGTGCTTTCAGACCCTGGAGGTCCCTTTAATGACCCTTTTAATTTTCCTCTAATGCCCTTCCTCTCCTTTTTGTCCAATCAATAAACATTTATTTTTTATTGTGCTGTGTCAAGCAATATGCTAAGCACTGGGGATAAAAAAGAGGCAAAAGATAGTCCCTGCCTTCAAGAAGCTTACAATCTAATGGAGGAGTTTTTAATTTAATGCTCAGGTCATCTAGCCCACAGAGATCAACAGAGTGTAGGTACTTAAGTACAGATGGTGGTACAGTAGGTAGCGCACTGGACCAGGAATCAGGGAGATCTGACTTCAAATCCAGCCTCAGATATTTACTAGTCACTTAACTTCTGTTTGCCTCAGTTTCCTCAACTGTAAAATGGGAATAATAATAGCACCTATTTCTCAAGGTTGTCGTGAGGATAAAAATGAGATAATAATTATAAAATCCTTACCACAGTCCCTGGCAAATAGTAGGTGCTACATTAATGTTTATTCCTCCCTTATCATTGCCGCATATCTTATAAGGATTTAGAGAAATGTTAAAATTTCTTGGTCATATTTAGGTTAACTCATCTTATTCAAGTTACAGAGTGTAAAACAATCCGCTAAAAGTAGGAATCCATTTTCCTAGGTATCACTTACTCTCTATCTAACTTGCCTTTAATTCTGAATGAGAGAATACTCTGAATCAGAAAAACAGTGTCTCTATCACTATACCCTCCATATCCCTCCATGCACTTTTTTTTAGGGGGAGAAGGGGGTCATGGCCTGAATCATCCCCATAACCACCTCAAATTTCCATCTCATTTTCCCTCGGTAAAGCCCATGTAAGTCTATACAAGGGTGTATACAGTGGGGTTTTCTGTATGCCCACATCTGCTTGTTCCCATCTCTTAGGAATCTCTGATTTGAGTGAGTTTATAAGTAATAAACTATAAGGTGTTTCCAGGGTCTTGCCAAAGTGCCCTGTGCTGAAAGCCTGAATGGCAGACAGTAGTTTACCTTCAGAAAGGATAGTCTGACCCTTTAATATAATAGCAGCAAGGGGCCTGTGATCTCACTAAAGAAGTTTAATGTGTATAGTGTTCTGGGAAACAACAGGAAGCAGAGAGATGCACAGCTCCACTCCACACCTAAGGAGACAGAGTGCCAGGGTGGGGTAGCCTTAAGGTCACCTTAGGCAGTAGGGGAAATCCTATTTGGGATCCAGAGATTTAAATGTGTCAGGAGTGGATGAACCTCTGAGTTAGTCTGCTTATATGCATTTTTACCCCCTCAGGAATCCCCTGCACTTAATAAAGCATTTTAATTTAGATTTAATAGGATATCTTGTGTGTGCTAAAACAGCAAATTGGTGTTTATTAATAATATATTTATTAAGGCTTAACACCTGGGCAGCAGAACTTTAATGGAGAATGGGAAAGTCTGCTATAAGGCTATTTTAATATTTTCCTTATTTGCACATTTTAATTAGCAGACAATAATGGTCTGATGAAATCCCCACACTGCATACTTCTTATGGAATTATGGCCGAAGAAGCAGGCTCTCTCAGCTTCCCTATCAAACATCTCTTTGCTTTTTTTCTTGGTATAGGATCTAAAGTACTTTCTTTCATACATGAGTCCCCCCCACTCCCCTCACCCCCAGAAAATCTAGCCCAGGTTTTAACTACTCTGTTGTTTTTCATTCATTTAAAACCTTAGCTTACAAGCCCATCCAATGTGTTTACTTTTACTAGTCAGCCAGGAGGCACAATTAGTTCAAGGCAAAGGCTTTTAATTAAATAGGTTACTTAGAAAACTAGCAATAGATAATGTCTCCCATATACCTGGAGCACTCTTTACCATAAATATACACAAAATTAGTGGGAAAGAAGAGTAGGAATATTCAGGGAACACATGAATGGGCACACAGAAATACATGTGACCAGCATGAATATGTGGAGGGACACAGATATAGGGAATATATATATATATATATATAGTTAAGCACATGTGTGGGGGTACAATACACTTCTCCTGCATTTCAGGATGGCTGATACTCTCTGATAATGGCACCATAGAGTTGCAATTGAGTGTACTCTTTATTGCCATGTGGGTATGTCATATGTATTTTTCTTTGGATTATTCCTAGCTGGTTTCATGTGGTCACTGCTGGTCTCAAGGTTATAAGTAGCTCTACTGCTGAGATTTTTCTCTGCTACCAGATACTGGGCTTCATCTCTTTAAAATACTTGCTTTCCTTCTTGGCTCCCTTTTGAGGTGCAGTGACTAGAAAGTCTCTCCCTCATAAAAGGTGACTAATAATTATTTAGTTAGAGCTAAGGCTATAAGCTTCTATATCTAGCTAAAGACCAAAATCCAGGCAAAATACACCTGAATTAAGATTAAATTAGATTTCAAAATTGCTCTTGTGTAGGGTTGAAATGCAGGGGTTTTTTTTTTAATCCAATATTTGAGTTTTAAAATGTCTAAGACCATCCCTGGATTATGCAGGAATTTGATCTAGAGCAAAAGTTAATTGAAAGAGACAACTGTCAACCCAACCTGACATTCCTGCCTATCATGTTTAAGTTATCACATCCTTGGTAAGCCACCCAAACTTTGAGACAGCCTACCTTCTCCATGACCTGATTCAGATGAAGAATTTTCTCTTCCTGCTAATTATACAGGGTATACCAAGATACCTGAGAAAATGCAGCACAGTATACAGATATTAGCATGGAATGTGGTTACCAGTAACCATAGTAAGGTGTGCATATACCTGATAGAAAAGATTCACAATAACATTTCATGAATCTAGCCATGGAACATTCAACAAGCAAAACACAGCCTATATAATCACAATATATTAATAACACTGTATATCTAAAGCCAGGATACAACTCTCATGTGATACACAACCCACACTAGAGTTGCATGCATTAACCAAAAGCATAAGTCACATGCAAGGATTTAGCATGGGCATATATGTCAATAATACCCATATGATGTTATAAAAACATATAAAATAATAACATGGCTATAATACATGCATAACATATCCTGGTAGTACCCATGTCAACAACATATAAATTATATGTTGATGATATAATGATAAAATGATGTAATGCTTGTCAAAATCTTTCTAAACCTTGAAACACTATAAATTTGAGTAGTTAGTATTATTATGTTATCAAAGAAGCATAATACAGTAATATTAGCATGTTGTTTGGTGAAACATGGGTCACATATAACACATACAAAGCTCATTTTACATGTACTCCAGGATTGGATTTCATCTAACTGCATGAGTTACCATTGACCATGAGTAACCATTTTTCCTGAAGCATCATCATAAGTAAGATATGTTCCTAGTAGGTCGAAGCACTTCTAATATGACTCCTTGAGTTGTTGAATAGCCCAAGGTAAGAATCAATATCCACAGACCTACTGTCATAATTCCCCAAATTGAACTTGTTTGTTACCTAGACTAGCTCTCACAGTGTCCAGGCTCAACGGGTATCCTTGATTTAGTAGAAGCCTCCCCAGCTAGAATATTAGAATATAATAGAACTACCTCTTATTCTAATATTCATTTTCTGTCAAAACAGAGGTCTCCCAAGCTATGAGATAGCTCATTCCACTTTGAAACAGCTCTGTTAGGGAGTTGTTCTTGTTCTTTGACATCAGGGAACTTCCACCCTTTGTTCCTAATTCTGCCCTCTGAGACTCAAGCATAACAAATGTAAACCCCACTTCAGGTGACAACTTTCAAATGTTTAGAGACAGACATTTTCTTCCCCTACTGTTCCCCTCTCTACATCTTCTGTTCTAGCTAACCATTTCCATCAAATAATACTCTCTGTCAGAACAGAGGCAATGAAGTGGACTCAGTTTATTTCCCTAACTCTTCAGTGGATATCACTACCAAGTTTATTCCTTTTTTGATGGCAGTTTTCTTAGTTATTATCTAGCTATTATTATTGTTGTTGTTGTTACCTTCTTATATGGCATTTCCTCAGAGACTCATTCTCTATTGGGTGCTCTTCAGCTCATCAGTAAGCTAGTTTAGCTCTCATAACTAAACACCATGCTGTAGATGGGGCCTGACCAATGCAGAGTGACTGAATAAGGTTAAAAGGGAATTGAAACTGTGAATGAAATAAGATTTGACCAAATCTAAAAGAAAGTCTCTTACATGAATAAAATACCAGAATCACAGTAATTAGGAATGTCAATGAATCCAGAGATGATCTAGTCTAATCCCTTTGTTTCATAGATGAGATAACTGTGTGAGAGGTGAAGATGACTCATTTTCCTTTTCGATAGCTCTAATTATTATTCTTATTTTAAAAAATTTTCCCACCTTTAAGGTTTCTTTGGAAATCTTACCTATTGCTCTTGGATATTTACTCTAGGGTAAAATCGAACAAATATAAATCTTCTTCACCATCACAAACTTTCATTTTTATTTTATTTTTGCAGGGCAATGAGGATTAAGTGACTTGCCCTGGGTCACACAGCTAGTAAGTGTCAAGTATATGAGGCTGCATTTGAACTCAGGTCCTCCTGAATCCAGGGCCAGCACTTTATCCACTGTGCTACTTAGCTGCCCCTGCCACCTAGCTGCCCCACAAACTTTCAAATATACATGACTACAGTTATGTCCTCCCTGAATTTTCCTTTCTTCAGGTTAAACATCCGTCATTCCTTCAATGTATCTTCAAATGCCACAGGCTCAAAGCCCTTTATCATTGTAGTTTCTTTCCTCAGATGTTCTTCAGCTTATCTATGTCCTTCCTAAACTGTATTGCCCCAACCTGAATACAAGAGGTGTGACCTGAAATACCAGAGAGATTCACTAGGTCTAAACATACCATAGACGATGGTAAGGAACTTCAAACACATACAAATGTATTCATAATGGGAGTAAAATTCTCACTTTGTAAAGTCCTAGTCTATAGAGATATAGAACTATATTGATATATTTTGCAAATATCAGATAGAATCATCAGAATCCAGTAATCATTTGAGAACCACTATCCAGCCAAAAAGAAAATATTCCTTTAATACTCATGGACACCATATTTCAACAGATCCTCCTATGAGTACATGGAGAGAGGACACATGAAAAATTGTTGTGGTGATGATGGCAGGGTTAAGGTCTTCACATTTGGATCAACCATTGTCCTTGCCCACTTCCTCCCTTCTCTAGGCTGGTCAGCTTCCATTTGACTTCTGATAAAGTAATGGCAGATTCTCCTCTCAAATGCATTTAGTGCATTAGTTGGCCTCTAGTTCATTTTCAAATTATTGAGAAATCACAAGAATAGAAAGGACCTTGAGAGATCCTTGAGTCCTTCAGGCAAGATTGTCTCAAATCTTTCCGGAGAATAGAAGCTTTATTGATGTATCAACAGCATGTATACTATTAAAAAAAAAAAATGCTGTCTCTGCAGTTGAGGACCTTGGTTTAAATCCTATATTTATTGTGACTTGTATGACTTTGGGAAACTCTCTCAACTCTTGGGTCTCAGTTTCCTCTTCTTTGATATGAATGGATTAGACTAGTTGGTTTTGGGGGGTCTTTGCAATGCTGTATCTATGACAAAGAGAATTCTTCCCAATTTCTACATATATTTGAATAATTGTATGAAGTCCTCTCTCAAATTTTCCTTATCTAAGCTAAATAATCTCATTGCCTTTAATTCTTTTTAAATAGTCTTATGTCCTAAACATTTTTGCCACTGTTGTCTAGGTTTTTTTTTTTTTCCTCCCTTAAGTCTTTTAAAACTAGACCTTATATGGGGCAGCTAGGTGGCACAGTGGATAGAGCATCGGCCCTGGATTCAGGAGTACCTGAGTTCAAATCTGGCCTTAGACACTTAACACTTACTAGCTGTGTGACTGTGGGCAAGTCACTTAACCCCAATTGCCTCACTAAAAACAAAACAAAACAAAAAAAACTAGACCTTATATTCTAACCAATGTGGGATAGAGGAAGGACGTAGTTCCTTAGTATTCCAAGTTTTGAATATAAGCTTCTTGAGAGTTGGAATTGTTTCTTTGGATTTGTGTCCTGAGCACCTAACACAGTGCTTGGCACAAAGTAGGTGCTTCTTAAATGCTTTTTTTAATGTATTGACTGATTTCAGGGTCATGCTTATGATTGCTTTTTTTTTTTTTTTTTTTTTTTTTTTTTTACGGGGCAATGAGGGTTAAGTGACTTGCCCAGGGTCACACAGCTAGTAAGTGTCAAGTGTCTGAATCCAGAGTTGAATTCAGGTCCTCCTGAAATCAGGGCCAGTGCTTTATCCACTGGGTCACCTAGTTGCCCCATGATTACTTTTTAAAGAAACAAACTATCCAACCACATTGTTGAAGTAAAAGTTCAACTTGGGAATTACAGTAAATATACATCCATTGTGTGTGGGGGTGGGAGGGCAGGGATGTGGTTATGTGGAGGGGGCTCATGGAGAGAGCCTTTCCCCTTTACTAGGCTTAGAAAGATATGAAATTGAGTAACTTGCTCTGATTTAGAGAGAGAGAAAGAATGTTCTAATGTAAAGAGCACTGGCTTTAAATTTGGAAGACCTGGCTTCAAATCCTGACTCTGTCACTCTGTGTGATGTTGGATAAGTAACAACATTTTGGACCTCAGTTTCCTTATATCTCAAATGAAGACTAGTTGACTAGAATAGTTAAAATAATGATTTTTCCAACTTTAAAGCTATGATCCTGTAAGATAGTTCTGCCTTTTCAGCTTTTATCTGCTGTTCATACTTTTTCAAGTCTATTCAGAACTCTAATCACACAATTCTTTGTCTGAATGGGGCAAAGCTATGCCCTGTTGCAATATACAACAGGTTTTTCCTTCATTTCCTGCCTTTGGACTTAGGAGATGAGGGGGTCTTTCTTATCAATGACTTGAATACAAGCATAGATGACCTGGTCAGCAAATTTATAGACAAAACAAAGTTTTGAACGATAGCCGAGTCAATCAGAACCAGGATCCAAAAGGATCTTGACAACCTAGAGCATGGGGATGAATCTAATATGATGAAACAAGTAGAGAGATACCTTATACCTCGGTACAAAAAGACAACTTCACAAGTATAAGATGGGAAAAGCATTGATTATCACAATTGTTCTGAAGGGGGGAAGAAAATCTGATGGTTTCAATGGACCAAAAGCTCAATATGAATAAGCAGTGTGATGGGGCAGCTAAAAGAACTGTTTTGGGGGTATATTACAAAATTCATCAGTTATAAGCAAAAGGAAGTATACTCCACTGTACTCCATCTTCATCAAATTTCATCAGGTGAATTGCCCAAGCACCATAGTTTAGGATGGCCATTGATAAACTGGAGAATATTCAAAGGCAGAGCACTGATGGAGGAATCTAAAAGGGTTAACAGATAACCTATCAACTGTAGCTAGAAAGGGTTAACAGATAACCTAAGACTTGATCAATAGTAGCTAGAAGGGTTAACAGAGAAACTAAGACCTGAGTAACCGGAGGGTTACTATCAACCAATACTATCAACAGAAGCCTAAGGAGACAGTAACCAGGGACCATTAACCATTAATAGCCATTAATAATCCTAGATGAAGGGAAACAGTAACTACACATAGAAACCAGATCTTAAGTAAAGATATATCATAAATACAGAGACCCTCTGGCTCCAACAAATTTAAACACGTCTTTATGAACGTGCACAGAGAACACTAAATGTGTCCTTAGGTTCACCTTATGATATGTAAACCCCACAAACACACCCCTAGTGAGAAAGGTTCCTGCCTTGGAGGATGTCTTAGGACCCCAGGAAGTCCAAATTAGGATATGAACCTCCCTAAGGAGGAGATTAAGATAATGAGAAGATAACCTACTTTTCTCACTATCAATATAACCATTTTCCTCTCCCTATTTGAGATACTTTTCTCCTTGGTGTCTCCCTGTGGTCATCACAGTCTGATAATAAAACTTGGGAAACTGAGGAACTGAGTCTTGTAATTCTTTTATATGCCTCATGATCAATTTGATCAATCAAATTCATCCCTACTACACCACCAATATGGTGAAAGGCCTTTAGTCCATAATATGTGAGGTTGGATTCAAAGAACTTCTGGCATATTTATCCATAAAAATGAAAATGTCATGTTGAAGGAGGATTTAGGCTTCTTTGGTTTGACCCCAGAGGGCAGAACCAGGATTTATGGGTGGCAATTGCAAAAAGGCAGATTTAGGCTTGAAGTCAAGAAAAATTTCAGAACAATTCATGCTAGCTAAAGAAATGGGCCACCGAAAGATGTGGTGGGTTGCCTTTCTTTGGAGATTTTTAAGCAAAGTAGATTTCCTTTGTAGTTTAATGTTCCACAGGGCATTCTTTTTGTGTATGGATTGTACCAAAGGAATACTGAGGTCCCCTCCATTTCTCAAACAGTATGAATATTAGCTTGCTTTTATAACTCATTAAAGAAAATGTTGTACAAGCAGTAGGACCTTTTTTGTCTGTTTGCTCACAGACTTCTTTTCACTCTCTGATGTTTACTTCATGAAGCTCTCTTCCTATAGTAGTTCCATACATCTAATCCAAGCTAACCAATGCAACATGAGCAAGGTATATCCTTCATTCTATAATAATTGTTTGGCATGCACTTTTTCTTCTTTCATCGATCTTTTGACTACCAGCCTCTGAAACATTCTGCCTATATGAAACACAAATTTCTGAATCTTTTCCCCTTCATGCTAATGACATGGGAGCTGTTTGTTGTTGTTGTTTCTTTGTTTTTTGGAGGGGGGGAGCTGGGTCACCCAAAGAATTGGCAGGCTCATAGCAAATCTTGTAAAATAAAGAGGTTTAGTAGGGGAAAGGAGTACATGGCTGAAAGACAGTGGTAACATGGACACTGTTTCTCTGAATAGAAGGAGAGGTGACATTATATATAGTTTCAGACAAAGAAGGCTACATACCAAGAATAATGAGATTGCAAAAAGTACCAAGGAGGGGGCATTGGGAGGAGGTATTCATGGGTAAAGTGATGTACATATCTTGCTGTTGTACAAATATGGAATTTGCATGTCATCTACATTCCTTGAAAACCTTGATATGTTTATTAGTGTTTACATCATAGATGGAAACGTCTCTAAATATCCCAGGGTTTTCATGACCCTTGACCTTGGCAACATCACATTCCTAAGGTGGGAAACAGGGATTGTTTTTTTATTTCTGAAATCTTTGGTTTCAGTGTCTAAATTTAAAGATTGTTTCTCACTTCTGCTAAAGTTTAAAGTCTCTTAAGTTTCCTGGGGTCTCAAGTCCCACCACACTAAGTTTGGAGATAGCTCCACCCCACATATTCATATGGACTATTTGTGGCCAACCTGTGGTAGAGCATTCTGAGCTCCTATTGATATAATCAACTATAGTTGGACACACTGTACCTTTAACCCAATATAAGCGATGTCATTTTGGTTCTCTTTGAGAATGGACAACAACCAATCCACCAACAAACCAAGTGGTGGGAAACTGAACCAAGGCTTTCTGAGCTGTTTTTCGTCCTCAAATGAAGTCTGTGTTCTTCGTAAGCATCTTAATATGATGACCTGATGGTCCATTGACTTCAGAATCTATATGTTCCTTTTCATGTTTTCCATCAGTCTAGCCTTTTCACATCAGTCCCTGGCCACCATTGTAGTATTTCAGTGACCTATCTTATTCAGGACCCAATTGCCTCTTTATTAAAGGGACTAAGTTTGCCCTGCGAAGCTTTTCAGCTTCAGATACCATACTTTGAGAAGCACAGTGTGATGATTAAAAATAGGAGAGACCTGTTTTCTGGGTAATTTCATAATTTTATTAATAGGCCAGCAGGTTTTTAATAAAAGGATGGTGAATTGGCCATCTTTCTCAGAATAAAGACCCCTAATGAATCTCAGTTTATATACCCTTCTAACTGTAAGAGGTCTATCACATAGCAATAAAATCTAATTGGTTGACATTATTTGAAGGTGTGTTATATTAAACTGAAGTCTGGGAATATGTGTCTTGGGTCACTCAACTCTTGGTCAAGATGACATCAGAGAAAAAATGTAGACCCCCCCCCCCAAATAAGCTGATTAGAGCAAAATAGTTTCCACCTAGGTGTGGTTATGCAGGCCACATCACATCAGTAAAATCCTTTAAGTATCAGGACAAAAGGATCTGTCTCCACCCAAGACACCTTTGTAAACTTAGGTTCTGTTTGACCCAGATAAATCTTATTTTCAAGGACAACTTGAGTTTGGAGTGGGGGTGGTGGGGTGGGGAAAAAGGACTAAGAAAGAAGGGGAGAACACTGGCTCCCCAGGTATCAATTATTCCTTTCATTTTTTTTTTTTTTTGTGAGGCAATTGGTGTTAAGTGACTTGCCTAGGATCACACAGCTTAGTAAGTGTTAAGTGTCTGAGGCCCTATTTGAACTCAGGTCCTCCTGAATATAGGGCCAGTGCTTTATCCACTGCACCACCTAGCTACCCCTCCCAGGTATCAATTATTAATAATTATTTTTCAAAATAGGAACCTGTCAGAAACTTTAGTTGCTCCTAATCCCACATATACCTCTTTCTCAAGGTCATTAGTACTCCAGGTCATTTTTCCTCTCTCACCTGGCAAGTTTTGAGTCTATGCAGTCTTTTCTAATCTTTAGTGAAAGGTCTAGTTATTAGTTTCTGAAAATTTTCTAAACCTCTATCTCAACAGTGATTTTAGAAGAGTCTACTCATTCAAATAATTTAAACAGAATTTGACCAGTCTCCTCATATGCATTTAGTAAGTATATCATATTTCCCCAAAGTCCACTGTACCAACTAATAAGGCACTCTTAGAGTCCTTATCCCTTAGGTCATGAAACAGTCCTATATCTAGCAGACCAATGTATGCATATAGGAGCAGGGCTCTGCATCAATGTTCTAAAGATTCACTATCCACATTGCTCATTTTAATTTAATTTGTACTCATATTAGACACAATTATCTAACATGTATCAGTACTTACGCACACAATTATACAAGTTATCTGAAAACAACTAGTGTGATCTATGTAATACACCCCATCCCACACCTTTATTCCCCAAACACACTGGAAAATGCTGTTGTCCAAACATAGCCTGGAAAAGCAAAAATGTTTCCGATCAATGTATGCAATACTACACAATCCAAATTGGCGATCTGACAATTGCCAAAAATAAGAGGGGTCACCACCCTTTTACATATGTGACCCTGAGAAAACCCACCCCAGTTTTGTGATACTCTCTAGGTTTTCATTGACTTAAAACTATAGATTGAAAACTCTAACCAGTGTGTTTACTTTTATTAATCGGCTGTAGGACACAAGTAAGTCAAAGCTGAGGTGTTTATATAGCATATTACACAGCATAATTAAAGCATAGATAGAGCTTTTCTTCTATAGACTCACTCTCTCAAAAATGCACAAAATATCAGTAGGAAGAGCAAATTCTATTAGGAAAAACATAGATTAGATGCCGTGTTGGTGAAGTTGTGATTTGGCCCAACCATTACGGAGAGTAATTTGGAACCATTGGCAAAAACTCGTAAAACTGTTCATACCCTACTGGGTCTGTACCCGAGAGAGAGCGAGAGAGAGATAGTGAGCGAGTGAGCGTGAGAGCACCCTTTTTGCACAAGAGTATTTATATCAGCAGTTTTTGTGGAGGCAAAGATTTGTTAATTGATGCATGTCTGTCCTCTAGGGAATTACTAAAAAAGCTGTGTTATGTGGTTGTAATAGAACGCTATTGTGCTATAAAAAATGATGAGCAGGATGAGTTCAGAAAAAAAAAAAACCTGGAAAGATTTGTAAGAACTGATGCAGAGTGAAATGAGCAGAATCAGGGAGTATTATTTACAGTAACAGCAATATTTTATGATGAACAACTGTGAATGACTTAGCTTTTCTCAGCAATACAAGACAATCCCAAAGGATTCATGATGGAAAATGCTATCTGCCTCCAGAGAAAGAACTGATGGAGTCTGAACACAAACCAAACATACTATTTTTCTTCTTTTTCCCTTTCTTCCTTCCTTCCTTTTTCTTTTCTTTTGTTTTGTTTTCTTTTCTTTCTTCCTTCCCACAAAATGACTACTATGGAAATATGTTTTACATAATTGCACATGTATAACCTATCAGATTGCTTACTGTCTCAGGAAGGAAGGAAGGGAGGAGGGAAGGAATGAATTTGAAACTCAAAAAATTTTAAAACAATGTTAAAATTGTTTTTACATATAATTTGGGGGGAAATACAATATTATTTTAAAAAAGAAAAACCAAGATTAGAAAAATATGCATAGAAAAAGCATGGTCCAGGACCATGACACATGACACATGTCTCAGAGGAACACACACATAAAGAACATTGATGTAGGGCACACATGTAAATATATGTGGCCATTTTGAGCATATAGAGGTGCTGCACATGTGTAGGAAATGTGTAGCAAGTGCATACAAATGAGAAACAACTCATGCCTTCTGTTCTTCAAGAAGTTTGCCTCCTTCCAATGATCTCATTAAGCTGCTCTTTACTAGTATATAAGCTAGAATTGGCATTTGAGTAAGGCATGTCGTCTGCACTGACATTACTTTATTGCCTAATGATCATATATCTCCATTGGTTTTGTGGCTGCGGATTTCCTCTCTATTGTTAATTTTAGGGTTTTGCCTATTCAGATCACATGTTCCACATTTTGACTTCTGTTTGCTAAGGTACAGTGAATCAAAATCTTTTTTCCTGATAAAGGCAGCTACTTAATCATTGCCAGTGTTAATACCTAGTCTACTCATATAAGGTACAAAAGCCAAGAAGGATTTTCTAAAGCTAAGGTTTTGTTCATTTTTATTTTTTAAACAGAATTATCTGGACCTGGAGCTGAAAGTAGACCTTTGTTTCCAAACAACTATCTGACTTAAAGTTAGAATTCCCAAGGTATTCTCAGGCTTAAATCCTTTTCTTTCTATTTCTAGTATACCATTAGTGTCCTCACAACAACCCTATAAATAGGCTCTATTATTATACTCATTGTATATAAAAGAAAACTGAGACAGGCAAATTAAAGGAAAGTCTGTGATTTGTTGAAGCATATAATATTGTCAGTAAAACTCATTTATAAATATATTATTGTCGGGGCAGCTAGGTGGCACAGTAGATAGAGCATCGGCCCTGGAGTCAGGAGTACCTGAGTTCAAATCCGGCCTCAGACACTTAACACTTACTAGCTGTGTGACCCTGGGCAAGTCACTTAACCCCAATTGCCACACTAAAAAAAAAAATTAATTAATTAATTAATTAATTAATTAATTAATTAATTATTGTCCTCTTTCAAATGTCTTAAGAATATATTCATCAGCACCCACAAAATTTCATTGTCTCCTGCATTGATCTTTCCCAAGTATACTTGATCCAGATAATTTCCTTTTTTTGGCAGATGTTCATTGTAAGCATTATAATAGGAGATGTCCACTGGTCCCATGAAATGAGGTTTTATTAGTTCGTTTGGACATATGACAAAACTAACTTTGCCAATGCCTTAATTTTCATGAAGCATAATAGAGACTGTGAAATCTGAATCCAAATATAGTAGTTCCAATGTCTTTGACTAAGAAAATGGCTACATTCTTGGCAGATATTTCCAATTTCTTTTCAATTTTGTTTCCAGTTTCAACCTTAAATAATTTTAGAATGATCTGGCTTAATTGGTTCTCTTGCCAAGTTTCCTTACTGTTTTTTTAAGGTGACACTATATGTCACCTTCCATTATTGTCCTTCATGAGAAATGAGGATTTTTTTTAAGTCAATGTGCCATTGAATGTCACATCTTTGCTCTTGACAATGATGTTATCTGTTTGATAGATTTTTAGACTTTTAGTCTCTTCATTATTGTTTTTAATTTATATTAAATTTATTTATGATCACTTGGTCATAATCTTTCTCTGTCTATTCTATGTTTCTATTGCTTCCCTTTTCTGGCTTCAAAAGCTTTTTTAAAAAATAATTCAGGTTGGAGTTGTTTTAATTGTGTTCGATATCATTTTCTCAGTTTTACTCTTTCTTCTAGTATTGATTTTGATCTTTGCTCTAATAAGTTGAAGTTCTGACTATTCTCAGAGAGGTGATTCAGAAATGACTCCCACATGGCTAACTAGCCATTTCCTGTCAGTAAGAATAGAATCAATTTTTTAGTGTGATGTTCAGTATTTGTCATGTTCAGTACCTCCCAATATTCTTCTTTAAGGAAATATTCACAATATATAAATTTGAGGCTTCCGTGCAGTCTACAAGCCTTTGCTCTCTTTTATTTCTTAACCCTGAATCATACTTTGTGACATGTTTTTCATTATACTGCCCTATGTTTATCTTTGTATTAATTTAGAAAGATTTCTAGAGCTCTTCATGGTATTCCTTTACTTCCTCAACTCTGTAACAGATGCTGGAACATAAGCTACCATTACTTTCATATTGTTCTTTTTTGGAGATGTTCATTATATCCATGGCCAAGGGTCCCATAAAATGATATTTCTTGGTTCTTCTGGATACAGAACAAAACTTAACTCTGCCAAATCCTTTATTTGCCTCTGAGTCATCATTTTATTTAGCTTTAATTTATTTTTGTCTTTTGGTTTCCTATAGAGAAGGAGTTCTCAACCATTTCTTGTTAATGGAACCCTTTGGAAGCCTGCTAAAGCCTATGGAACCCTTCTCACAATATTTTTTTTTTTCCAGTCAGCCAATATTTATTATTTACTTTGTGTCAAGCATAGTATTAAATATTGGGACTACGGGGCGGCTAGGTAGTGCAGTGGATAAAGCGCCGGCCCTGAATTCAGTACCTGAGTTCAAATCCGGCCTCAGACACTTGACACTTACTAGCTGTGTGACCCTGGGCAAGTCACTTAATCCCCCATTGCCCCGCAAAAAAAAAAAAAAAATTAAATTAATAGATAAATGAATGAATGAATGAATGAATGAATGTTGGGACTACAAAGAAACACAACAACAACCAGAACCATGGTATCTGCTCTCAAATGGCTAACATTCTAAAAGGAGAGGCAATATAGAAATAATAATGTACATGCAGGTCTAGAATAATGTTTGTAAGTGCATAAAATCCTAGGACTATATGGGATAGATAGTTTTATCCTTTATAAGCCATACACACACACACACACACACACACACACATATACATATCTATGTATACACACATGCACGGATATGTATATATGTGTGTTACATAGGATTTTAAAGGGAATTATATTTAGTTATATATATACATATATACACATATAGATATTTATATGTATATTATATATTGTCATAAAGGAGATTAATTTAATAAGACATGTAAAATACATATTAAATACATACATACCAGTGCTTTGTATGTAACACATGCTTCTATATTGGAAGAATGAGTGAATATTAGCTTGGCTCTTTTTAGCTGACATTGTTCTAAGCATGGGTACAGAATCTCCTAGAATTAAGTGCAACATCTTCTGGGGAAGATACATATTATGGTGGATTTGGCATTGAGCTTTGTGAGAAAATAATTATTAATAATGAATTTCTTGGGGGACCCAGAGATTACTTTCCAAGTTCTTTCTCTCTCCCTGCCCTCAGGTAAGTGCAGTTCTCCTTGTGAAACTTCATCAAATCTCATCTGGGACAAACCCAAGGGAACAAAAGGAATCAAGCTAGATTCTTTTGTCTTGATGGATGAAGGATTGATGACATTAAACCACATCCAGATAGTGGACTTTGCCATAAGCAACTCAAGTGAGGGTCTTTTGCATTCTTTTCCCTCATATCATCTCTAGAGTTCATTTTAATGTAGACCACCTTCAAGTAATGTCAACCAATAGAACTGAGTGATCTTAACCAATTAAATTTGTTTAATATATAATGACCTGCCTCTATCAAAAGGGATTAAAAAAAAAAAACTGTACAGGTAGCCATGTTAGCTTCTCTTTGCTTTCTGGAGCTTCTCTCCTGTCTTTTGTGTGTGTGTGTGTGTGTCAGGGCGGGGGGGGGGGGGCAATGAGGGTTAAGTGACTTGCCCAGGGTCACACAGCTAGTAAGTGTCAAATGTCTGAGGACGGATTTGAACTCATGTCCTTCTGAATCCAGGGCCAGTGCTTTATCCAATGCGCCACCTAGCTTTCCACTCTCCTGTTTTTTTGAGACCACATGGACTTTTCTTGCTAGCTCTCTTGGGTCTCTTTGAGATCACATGCTATCTCTGGGATACAATGAGTCTTTTGGAGTTTTTCTCCTGCTCGTGCTGTCATGCTGAAGCTCTCCCTCTGGTTTCTGTACCACTCAGATTGAGACCATGAGAAGTTAGGGAGACAAATAGTCAATCATTTACTTGTATAATATTGATAAATTAATTTATGCTTACCCCAAAACGGTGTCTATAGCAATTAATTAATTTTGAAAAACACAGCTTGGAGTTGGAAGGACTCGAATTCAAATCCTGCCTCAGATACTTATTAGCCACATGACCCTGGAAATGGGAATCATAAAGAATACCTACCTTACATGGTTTTGAGCATCAAATGAAATAACACATGTAAAGCACTTTGGAAACTTTCAAGTGCTATATAAATATTAGTTATTTTTTATTATTTTATATATAGCAACCTGTTCAGAAAAAACAGAACTGTATACATGAAAACTGCATAAAAGGCACCTGAGAGTGAAGTGAATTTGTTAGTCTGATAAATCAGTGAAATGGCAAAGAATATCACGATTGTGCAAGTTCCATTATGACCATGAATCAATCAAAAATAATAAAACTTGCACTTTTGAGGTGCTTTACAATTTACAAAGTGCCTTATTTACAGCATTCCTATGAAGTAGGTAAGGTAAGTGTTATTATTTTCAATGTCCAAAAAGGGAGACTGAGACTCAGAGATAATATGTTGCTTGCCCCAGGTTTCATGAATAATAGATGACAGAGCCAATTTCAGGCTTTCTAATGTTTGTTATTGTAAAGTCATTTCAGCAATGTCTGACTCTTTCTGACCCCACTTGGCGTTTTCTTAGCAAAGATACTAGAGTGGTTTTGATGTGGGCTGAATTTGGGGTCAAATTGATAGTGAGTCATCCCAAAAGAATTACAAGACTCAGTGACTCAGTTTACCAAGTTTTATTGCAATACTGTGAGTGATCACAGGGAGAGAACCAGAAAAGTGGAAAGGTATCTCTCAAATAGTAAAAGAAATGACATTTATATTTATAGTATCGATAAATTGATTTATCAGTTTCATTATAATAATCTCCACCTTGGGGAGGTACAAGGAAGGGCCTGTCCTACTTATTATAATATTCTTTACCTTGGGGAGGTGTAGGGGAAGGTCTGTCCTAATTTGGAATTCCTGGGGTCCTAAGCCAACCTCTGAGGCAGGTACCTTTTTCAGTAGAGGTGTGTTTTGGGAGTTTACAGGTCATAAGGTGAATCTGGGGACAAATTTGGCCTTTTCTGTGCATGTCTCTTTCTGATTCCCATGCTTAGTTTCAAAACATCTTCATTTTTCATTAGAATTTCTTTACCCTATCTTGTGTCTTATTGTTATATGACCTGACCCTTTATGGTCACATTATGGGTACTGATCACTGTGGGTATGATAATCTAACATCCTGACTTGTAAGTTATCCATTAACTGGAGTCTGACTCCCTTTGAGAGCTAATATCTGAATTAAAGCTTGGGTCTTAGATTTTTTCTGTTAACTCTTTTTTCACCTCTTGCATCAGTTTTACATTTCCTCATCCAGATCATTTTACAGATGAGCAAACTGAGGCAAATGGGGGTAAGTGACGTGCTCAGGGTCACACGACTAGTGTCTGCGGCTGGATTTAAATTCAGGAAGATGAGTTTTTCTGATTCCAAGCCCAGTGTTCTATCCACTGTGCCACCCAGCATTCCCTCCTAATGATAGTCAGACCTTTTCCCACCATTCCACACCACCTTTCACATGGGGGATGATAGTATGATATAATAAATGGAATGGTAGATTTTGAATAAGAAAAAAGTTTTCAGATCTGTACTACACAGCTTACTACCCAATGTGACCTTGGCCAAATCACTCTGAACTGTACCTCTGTATCTTTACCTGTAAAATAAGATGATCAGAATAAATTATTTCTACAAGTCACTTTAGCTTTAAAATTCTATTTAAAACTCTACTATCTTCCAGGGTGACTAGGGTCAAAATCTACAGAAGTCAACATAGAATGTTAGGATCATACAACTGGAACTAGAAGGGAACTCAGAAGCTCATCTGGTCTAAGACCCTCTTTTTTAAAAAGTCTTAATTAATACAAACATTTATTCTTTGCTCTTAAACTCCCCTTCTCCCAATTTAACAAAAGGAAAGGAAAACCCTTACAACAAATAGGCACAGTCAAATGAAACAAATCCCCACTTTTTCCGAGTCCAAAACTGTATGTCTCCTTCTCAATTTGAAATCAATCATCTCTCCTATAGGAGTGTGTTTCATCTTGGTTTCTCTAGAGTTGTGGGACATACAACTAATAAGTGTTTGAGGGAGGATTAAAACTCGGGTCTTCTAGACTCGATACCTTTTTTTTTTTTTTTTTTGCAGGGCAATGAGGGTTAAATGACTTGCCCAGGGTCACACAGCTAGTAAGTGTCAAGTGTCTGAGACCAGATTTGAACTCAGGTCCTCCTGAATCCAGGGCCGGTGCTTTATCCACTACACCACCTAGCTGCCCCACCCCTCAAAAAAATCTTTCTGTATATTTTTGGTTTACTTATCTGTGTGAAAGGCAGAGAGGCATAGTGGATAGAGTGCTGGTCAGGAAAACTAGGGTTACAGTGTTGCCTTTGACAAATGCTAACACCCACATTTCTGCCCCTAGCAAGTCACTTAGACCCTCACTGCTCCAGGCAACTCTAAAAGTACAAATTAAAGAGAAGATGCCTATGTACCTTGGTGGTGGGGATTTTCTTACCTGGGAGTTTCCATTATCAATGAAATGACAGGTTTAGCTCAAACCTATTAGCTGTGTACATGATGCTTTCCCAAATGGAATGTAAGTTTCTTAAGATCAGGGACTTATTTTTTTGGTTATTTGTCCTTGGCCTCTAACACAGTCTGATGATTTGTTACCTTTTGGGGGATTTTCTTAGCAAAGATACTGGAGTAGTTTGATATTTCTTTCTCTAGCTCATTTGACAAATGAGGAAACTGAAGCAAAAGGGGTTAAGTGACTTGCCCAGGGTCACACAACTACACATTTAATAGATACTTACTGAATACGTGAATGAATGAATGAATGAATGAATGAATGAATGAATGAATGAATGAATGAATGAATGAAAAAAGTCCCTCTAAAATGGCTCTCTACAAGCTGAATCAGTTTCTAAAGGACACCAAGCATAAATGCAGGCCTGGACCAATGAGTTGGGTTCTTTCCAGGTACAAGCAAAGGGACAATTCTAGATAATTCTTGGGAGCTCAGAGTGTGACCATCTCATTTAATACACTCACTGGTTTGACAGTTCTGGCCCAAACTACCTTCTCTTTCACTTGGGGATTGTCCATTGTTCTGTAGTGTGTGATTAGAAGATTAGCTATCATTACTGTTTTATCCCAGTAAAAAGCTGGGAAAATGAACTCCCAGCAGGCCTTTCCCAAGCCTGAGTAATTCATTACCCACCTTGATTTCCACTTAAAATGTACTTTAACTACACTTCCAACTACAAACCCTAAATCACCCTGTGTTCACAAAGTCCATCATTTTTTATTTTATAGCATGGCGTTGGCGTGACATAATCCCTTCCAGAGCATCTCAGAGTGCTTTTACAGATCAATAAATTACTTACCTGTGCATTGGAGGGAATGTTTGCAAGGCCAGCACAGACATTTTGTAGTCAGTCTGGCCTCCAAAAAGGTACACAAGGCTTTTGTAGATGGCAGTCATTGTAGGATGGGCTTGAAGGAAGGGGATGTGGATAGGGTAGAGAGGAGACTGGCCCCGGAAAAACTCTAGGGGTAAAAATACATTGAAAGAGCAATCTTTATCAGGATCATGTTTTTAAATTCTAGTCTTCTTGTCCCTTTCACTTAGGAATTTGGGGTTCTTTATACTATCAGCAATGAATAATGGATATAGAAGTACATTTTCAAATCAAATGGTAAATCATTAATCAAATGTCATGGTGACCTCTAAGGTTTAATCTCCATTTTAATATGACAGGTTTATAAATTAGAATGGTACATTTTAGGAGCCACACAAAGGCCCAGATACTCATGTGCCCTATCCTCAACTAGGCCAATCTTGTTCTGGGTTTTCTTTGCTTTTCACCTTTCCTACTGCCTAATGCGCGCGCGCGCGCGCGCACACACACACACACACACGCATGCATGCACACACATCACACTGCCTCTCCATTCTAAGGTAAAATGATCTGATTTTAAACTAGCAGAGAGAGAAAGGCAAACAGTTAACGAGAGAGCAAATGCCTATCATTCCATCCTTTTCAGGGTAAGATCCCATATCAGATGAAAAACAAAACAAAACCCTGTACTTATAGGCAGGGATTATTCTTAGAAAAGAACAAACCATCAGCAAACTGTTAAAATATATGGTTACTGTATGAGGTAAGAAATAAATCTGTACCACCATTCGAGAAAGTAGCCATAGCTCATCAGCGTGACTGGCCACCCATCACTAATCTTTTCAATGGGGTCAGCTCCTCTGAATTTAAATTTCAGGATAATTTCCTAGGGTCACTTACTAGAGAGAGTGGAAAGGATCCTTTGAAGTAGCTTACTCTTAACAAAGGGAAGATCCCTAAAAAGGTAATAAATCCAATTATTGGGAGATGGTTGACTATAGTAGAAAATACACTGAATTAGAGTTATCTGACCTCAGTTCAAATCCTGATTCGGCCACTTACTACCTGTGTGATTTTTAGCAAATCACTTAAGCTTTCTGGCCTCTAGTTTTCTCATTCACAGAATAAGAGGTTTGGACTAGATGAAATTCATATTTCCTTCTAATGCTAAATCTATGACTTTGTGAAATACGGTAATTCCTATTATTGGGAAGCGACTTTAGAGTAGTAGTAAAGGCACTGAATTTAGATCCAATGAATTTGAATTCTAATCCTATCTCTGCCACTTTTTGGCCCTGACTTGGGGTAAATTAATTGAATTTCTTGAGTTTTTCTTTTCTCATCTATAAAATGGGGATATAATTCTAGTAGTACCCACTTCACAGTTAAGGTTCTTGGAAGGATCAAATGAGATTTTTTGGAAGAATGTTTGCAAATGTTAATATACTTTATTAATATAATGTGTAAATGGAGTATTCATTCCTTATATTAGTAAGGAATTAATATTATAACTTTACTTATGAATATTATTATAACAAGTGGGAAAGCAACATGCTAAGATGTAGAAATAGAGGTTTTGCTTGGTCCACAGACAACCAGTGTCAACACTAATTGATAGGACCTAAATTAAACAAAAAAATGTAATCAACAAGCACTTATTAAACACCCATTTTTTTTCCAGGGAACATGCTTTATATCAACAGGCAAATGAAGGCAAAACCAAATTCCTTTCTCTCAAGGAGCTTATATTCTGCTAGACTCAAGTTATATGGGAAGAAACATTTTTACGTGATTGGACATAAGGAAGCTTCCTTTTCTGAAACCTGAAGTATTCTGATTCCTGTTCAAACTACATGATTTGGAACTTAGATAAAAGAAAGTAGAAACCAAACATGTTGTATTATTTTTCCTTGGGCTTAAGGTTATTTATCATTTTTCTTGCTGACAATTTTCTCATATAAGCTAAATCTATCATTTATTCTGGTAATTATCATGCAAGTAAACAATAAAATATATTGCCAATGTTTTGATTCTCCTTTTGCTTCTTTTTCACAGTATCTCCAAAAATCATAGAGATCTCCTCAGATATTTCCATTAATGAAGGCAGCAATATCAGCCTCACCTGCATAGCAACAGGTAGACCAGAACCTACAGTTACTTGGAGACACATCTCTCCCACTGGTAAGAAAATCAGAGATCACCTGTTGAATGGGAGTGGGAAGGAATAGAGCTCTGGAGAGTTGTTATGTCAAGTAGTAACAATGAATGATAGGTTGGCTTGCACGAAAGGTTCAGGGATGGCAATCCCTGCTAAATGTGGCCAGAGATGATGCAAATTTGGCAAGATTGTCAAGGATTTTTGAAATTCTGAAAATAAGTTTAAAATCATCTACAATGCTATGTTGTTGGAGACCTCAGGAATGGTCATTTAAATAATTTCTCTAGTCCCCTGTTGAGTTTATTTCAAAAGTATGCCACTGGAGTACCTCAGATGTGGGTTCATTGCATAAAAACATTTATTGGAAATGTGCTGATGCCCACTAGTAATGGTGATGTGGTGGACATGTGTAGTTGGCTATACTATTGGCAAATATGTGTACAATGATGGATGTTAAATCAAAAGTGTCCATATTTCCAAAAAAAGAAAACTACCTAGGAATAACTAGATTATTTGCAAGATTTGTGGACAAAATCTGATGGACCTGTGGTTTACTGATCCCAGGAATTAAGGTAGTATGCTCTTCCTCCTCCTTATTCTACAAAAAAATAAATAAATAAAATTGAGAAATATTAACTAAACTTTACTTACTTCATCAAATGTTTAGTTAGGCACAGTCTTAGTGATAATTTTGGATTCTATGGCTAATAGGTAAAACAAACCAAAAACAAAACCTTCAGGGTTTCAGGGACCAGGTTTCATGTGCCAGAGGATGTGGCAATGTTTTCATGAAAGCAACTTAAATGAGTTCATTGCTTATTTCTCATTAACATAAAGCAAAGTATAGCACATATAGATGATGTTTGCTGAATGATGCAAGTTTTAGGGTTCTGGGGAAGACATGAATCTAGGTGGTTTCCTTGGATATATCTATCCCAGTTTGGATAGAAAGAGATATTTTTGGTGTAGTCCCTCCCATAAGCTTCCAAGAATGAGTGAAATTGCTCCCTGATATAAGGGAATTGGTGATCCTGTCTGTGTGGAGTTATGGGGATGAGACATTATGAGATCCTGCAGCCACATGAAGTTTAGTAGCACTGAGAAATAGTCAGGAAAGACTATTTAAGGGAACCCAGATGTCCCCCACAGGCAGAAGGGACACCCCAACTAGAACATCAACCATAATAAAGTACCAATAGAGGACTTGTTTGGTATTGTCTGTGAACACATGATGCTGAGGGCATCTTCTGTCTTCCTCTTTTCACTCCCCCTCCATCTGCTGAGATGGAGAATTTTCCTCCCTAGAGGTTTCTATTCCCTTGACATAGATATTTTTCACTGCAATGGCATTTTTTAAAAGTTTGATTCATTTAGATGGAATTCATTCTCCCTTGTTTTGCTGAGTATAACTGTAAATGCTATCTGAGTGTGCTAAGGAAGGTGACTCTGAAAAGGGTGTAATATTTTACAAAATATATAAAATAAAACCCGAATCCTAGTTTAGTGGCAATTTATATCACCTGTGGGGGATATTCTGTGGGCCATTTATCCTGTAGATTTCATAGTTAAACTCCCAAGAAAAGAATTGAGATAGAATCTGGGGTTTTCTGTCTATTCCTCAGACTATCTCAACTTGTCTTTCATTTCTATTGGTTTTAATTATCAGATGTGGCTCACTGGAAGAGAATGAGGCTAAGTGTTTTCCTATCAGCCTCCTCGAGTTTTGAGAGAGAGAGAGAGAGACAGAGACAGACAAGAGACAGAGAGAAAGAAAGAGAGACAATGACAGAGAGATGAGACAGCAAGGCAGAGGGAGAATGACTAAAGGAGGAAATCCCACCCTTACTAACTCAGGACGTAGAAACAGGACAGCGTGTTTAAGACAACTATGGGCTACATAGGAAAAAGAAGAGAGGGTAATCCCTTCTTTCCTCAGACCTGGTTATTTCTACCCTCCCAAGTGCTAGGAAACTTTTCAGGCCTTTGACAAAGTTCCTGTTGCTTAAAGGGGACAGAAACAGAGAAAGATATGAGTGAAAGGCATTGAACTTTTAAAAAATGCATTTGTTGATTCATTTCTTTCTCTATATGTCATTTTGTGGTGGGAAGGAATCCTGATCTGATTTTGAGATTGAACCTTTGTAACAAAGGAAAACAAACATCTGACCCTATCTGACAAGCTTCTGCACTTCCTCCCTCCTCCAACCCTTCCCCTGCTTAGCCTCTCTGCTGTGAGGAAGATTTATTTTATTAGCTGTTCTTTGTGAATTTCATTTATATTCAGTTGCTCAGAATTCATCTTGCTGTTACTGATATTGTCATTTACATTGTTATAGCCAATGTTTTTATTATTTTGGTTCTAGGTTATTTCATCCTTCATCTGTTCATACAAATCTTTTCATGTGTCTCTAAATAATTCATATTGTAAGTTTTTAATGCACAGTAATATTGCAATGCATTCACATATTGATTTTTTGGTGATTCATTTATCAATGAGAGCCCATTTTATTCCCATCTCTTTGTCACACATATTGCTACTATGAATATTTTCGTGTATATAAGACCTTTGTTTTTGTCTTTGACATTCTTAGGGTATTTATCCCAGTAATGGGATCACTGGGTCAAAGAGGATAGACAGTTTAATCACTTTATTTTCATGTTTCCAATTTGATATAGAGAATGGTTGCACCAATTCATAAACCCACCAACAGTTTTTGGTTTTTTTTTATGATGCATTTCTTCCTAAAATCCGATAAACATTTCCTATTCTCAGTTTTGAGTCATCTTTGTCAATTTATTGGGTATGAGGTAAAATCTTGTAATTGTTTTAACTTGTATTTCCCTTAATGTTTGTGTTTTGGACCATATCTTCAATTCTTGTAAAAAACTATTTGTTCATATCCTTTGACAACTTATCTAATGAGTAATGGCTCCTACTGATATTAATATTTGTGTCATTTACCTATGTATTTTGGATATGAGGCATTTATTGGTAATTGATGAAAATATTTGACCCACTCCATAATTTCTCCTTTCATTGTTTCTCCCTTGACTTCATTCATGCAAAAGATTCTCAATTTCACAGAATAGAATTTGTCTATTTTGTCTTTTGTTATCATTCCTATTTTTGTGTGGTTAAACATTTTCTCCTTAACTGTAGTTGCCAAATTAACTTCTCATATTTTCTATTAAAAATGATATGGCCTTTTCATATAGAGATTACAGATGCATTTTTAATCTAATATGGCATATCGTATGAGAACTTGTCCTAATCCTAATTTCTGTCATATTGTTTTCCATTTTTCCCAGTAGTTCTTATAAAAAAGAGAAGCCTTCTATAGAGTAGTGTTTGTTTTTGGGTTGATCAAGCACTGGGGTACCTCTTTTGAAGGCTTCAATTCCTGGCTTTTCTGGTCTGTTCTCCTGATATACTTTTCATCTTTTTAAACACTATCCAATGATTTTTTATGATTATCATTTTATAGTACAATGCCAGTAATGTTGTCATAGAACTCTTGAGGTTTGGAAACTGCTGTGGCATTCCGTTATCTTTAACTCCAATGATACTTCCAATAAGCAAAGGAATAAAAGAGGACGCTCACACAGTTGTCATCTTGGTGTGAAGTACATGTAGATTTGAACAAGCAAACAAAGATGAACCAAAATCATGTGTTTGAGGCCCCACTGAGGGATGGCATGCTACCTAAATCTACTACAGGTATATGTAAGATGGAGAGGTAGTCCAAACTAAGTGATTTATAAAGTCTAGGGGGGAAGATCCACTCAGCTCTGCCTTGAACGCCTAATGATATTGAGTCAGCATGACTGTCAAAATATTTATCATTCTCAGGTTGCATTTATGATAGAAATTCTCCGCCTTGTGTATCTTTTCCCCTTTCCAATTCTCCTTTGTCTTCCTTTTCTTTGATAGTGCTCTGGGCAGGGCTTTCTTTGTCTGTTAGTATAGTTCTTTTTTTTCCTCAGCACAGCTTTTCTTTTTGTCTTACTCTCCTGATTTCTCTCTTTGTTCTCATTATTTTCTTGCAGACTCCCATACGGTTCAGTTTGATTTTTTTTCCCCCATTTTTCTCTTCTCTCACACCTTGTACTTTTCTCCTCTCTCTCTCTGTCTCCCCCCCCCCCCCGCCTCTGCCCCTTGAATTTTCAGATTGCTGTGTTTTAGAGTCTTCTTTTCTCTCTACTACCATCCAGCAGATTTATTTCCCCAGGGGACCTTTACCTGAGCTTGGACCAGATGTTTCCATTTTACCGAGGTCTTAACTGCTATGGAAACAGACGATGTATCAAGGGGAGAGAAGGGGGATAATCAGAATCTACCTGTGGATCTGAGTAATTTGGATGAAGAGCTTTTCCGAGATCTCTGGTCCAGATTAGCTCGCCCAAATTCAAACTGATGAGCAATGACAGGCTTCAACTAATCACCTCAGAACTCACCATGGTTTTTTTTATTTCCTGATCACTGATTATTTGGAGATAGGAGGCATGTCTTTGAGTTGGTGCCAAACTTGAACTTGAAACTGAATACTCATAGTAGGAAGGTGTTCATCTTTTATTAACTACTTCAAAAACATGGCTTATTTCACATGTACAGACACAGGTTTGAGATTTCTTAGAGCAAAGGACAGGCAGCATCTTTTCATAGCTTACAAATGTATTGCGGTTATTTTGTCCCTGCTCCTCCAATCATATACCAATGAAAGCTTGTCCTGTTTTACATGGTTCCATCAAGGTCTGCCTGAAACAAAGACTCATTTGTTCCCTAAACCTAAAACAATTTTAGAGATAAGGATCTTGGGCAGCCTAGGTCACATGCTGCTATCTCATCTCCTTACCTTACTACATTCATTCTATAAGAAAGAGAAGGCAGCTTGTGGCACAGTGATTAATGCAGTGGGCCTAAAGTCAGGAACACCTGAGTTAAAATCCAGCCTTAGATACTAGCTGTATGAGCCTGGGCAAGTTCCTTATCATCCTTTTGCCTCAGTTTCCTCAATTGATAATACTAGCACTTACTTCACAGTATTATAGTGAAGATTGAATGAGATAATATTTGTAAATAGCACTTAGCACAGTGCCTGGCATATACTAGACTCTATATATGCTTAATCCCTTCCCCATTCTCAACATAAGAAATGCCAAAGTGGGACAGATACCTGGTCCTTTAGCCTATCATTCTTTTTGTTTTGGGGGTGGGGTGGGGCAATGTGGATTAAGTGACTTGCCCAGGGTCACACAGCTAGTAAGTGTCTACTGTGTAAGGCCAGATTTGAACTCAGGTCCTCCTGAATCTAGGGCCAGTGCTTTATCCACTGCACCACCTAGCTGTCCTAGCCCATCATTCTTTCTTTAACAGAATCACCAAGGCAAAATTTGCTGTGACATGTCATGGTTACCTTCTTAATGCCTGCTTTAAGCCATGCATGTGAAAATATTTCATCACAAGCTACAATGTGCTATACAAATGAAAAGAATCATTGTTGTGGTAGTACAGAAATCCTTTCTGATTTGGTGGTTCTAGCTTTCGCTGTGATACTATCTCTCTTCTCTAGATGTGTTTCTCACTCCTGCCTGGCACCCTCTCCCTTTTTTGAAGTCTTTTATTTCATGAAACTTTTGAGCTAGAAACTTTCATGCCCTAAGCAACCTCAAGGATTCCTGTTTCCCTGGTAATGACATGAGTAGAGAAACAAATCAGATGCCAGAGGCCTTGGCCACAGTTATATGATGATCTGGTCCTAGAGTGGCATGATCATAACCACCAAAAGCAAAGCTTAGCTGATGGTGACTAGCCAGCCAGCCAGCCAGTCAGCCATACACATATATGACTAAAATAATACATATTAAGCATATATTCATATATAACCAGAATCCTTAAGTTTTACTCTCTTAAGTAGAGTTTTTCTATTGAAGTCAGATTTTAAAGGGTCCTTCAGAAGGATCCCACAAGCTAAAACTGCACAGGTTTTAGAATTCCTCCAAATTCAGGAAGGAAGAGAAATACTCAAGAGTAAAATTCTCAGGATACAGCAGAAAACAATTATAGTAGGAAAGAAAAACTGGAGTTGTCTGAATGGACCGATATGGATGCCCATAGGATTTTAACCAACTTAGATTTTAAAGAAAAATGCACAGAAGATGGAAGCAATGTTGGGTAATTAATAATGAATTGGGGCAGCTAGGTGGCACAGTGGATAGAGCACCGGCCCTGGAGTCAGGAGTACCTGAGTTCGAATCCGGCCTCAGACACTTAATATTTACTAGCTGTGTGACCCTGGGCAACTCACTTAACCCCAATTGCCTCACTAAAAAAAAAAAATTAAAAAATAATGAATTGATGTTAGAGTGTGACATCACCCTATAAAAATAGTACCTGGGATGCTAAAGCTCACCATGACCTGAGGCTAATCAGGGGAGCTAAATGTGATTGATGCCCCCACCCTGGTTAAAAAGCTTTTTATTTTATTTTATTTTATTTTTTACTATAGTGGAAGAAAAGAGAGGATAAATGGGGGAAAAATGGGACTTTTGCTTAGGCAACCTTAAGCAAAGTGGAAAAGATGATGCGAAAAATATGTGGGACAGTAATAACTGAGAAGAGAAAGAAAGCAGGGCTATTCAATTCTTTTTCTTTGCTAAAGAGAGTGGCCATTGCCCTGGAAATGATAAAACAATACTGGTTCTTGGGGTATTGATGTCTAAGGTAAGTACGAAAATAATAAGGAAGCCTCTAGCCACTCTTGGTTAATCCAAGTCCTATGGCCCAGATGAACTACATCTTCAGGTACTAGCAGGAGTGATTGCTCAACTGATTTCAGTTATATTGAAAATATGGTAGAAAACATGAGAGGAACCATGAGATTAGAGAAGGGCAAATACTGTCCCAATTTTCAATAAGAAAAAAAAAAAAGAATAGAACCTGCAAACTATAAGGAAAGGTAGTTGACTTGAATTTGTGACAAAATGCTAGAATGGCCAATAATTTAAGAGATGGTTAATAAAGATCTGAAAAGGGAAGTTGTCATTTCACAGTACCAGAATGGTTTCATTCACATTTTGTCATGCTAGGCTAACCTTTGTTTCCTTTCTTTTTTTAAACAAGGTTGATATATTTGTAGATGAGGGGGAAATTCAGTAGCTATATAGTTTATGTAATTTTGGCACAGCATGGTAGACAGAGTGCTAAGCTGGGAGTCAGGAAGACCTAAGTTCAGATCAGCCTCAGACATTTACTAGGTGTTTGACCTGGGACAAGTCACTTAACCTCTGTCTGCCTCAGTTTCCTTAATTATAAAATGAGGATAATGATAGCAATTACTTCACAAGCTTGTTGTGAGGATCAAATGAGATATTTATAAAATGTGTCTGGCACATAGTAGGGGCTTAATTTTCATTCCTTTCCCTACTCTTTCTTAGGGAAAATGTGCAGTAGACAATAATAATCTAACTAGATAGAGTCAAAACTGGTTGAATATCCAAATTCAAAGAGTAATAGTTCTATATCAACTTGACAATAATTCTCTGGAGAAATACCCCCAGGGATCTGTGCTGTTTAACATCTTTATCTACCCTATTGCTTTTCAACATTTTCATCATTGAATGGAATAAAGGCATTGATGGCATGCACATAAAATTTGCAAATGACCCAAAGCTCAAAGGGTATAACTAACACATTGAATGGTAAAATTAGAATCCCAAAAGATTGTGACAATATAAACAAGTAGTCTGAACTTAAGATAATATTTAATAGAGAGAAACTTGAACTGTTATATTTAGGGTAAAACAATCAACTTCCCAAATACAGGATGGGAGAAAGCAAGGTTAAATCATTGCATGGTTTTTATTTTTTTGGATGGGGTGGAGGGGGGAAATAAAAAATATCCAGGAGTTTTAATTGACTGCAAACTCAATACAGCTCTCAAAATCTATGCTTCGGGGACCCATCATCTAGGATCCGAAATTATTTACTAAGTATCTCAGTTTGTATTAGTTTAGTACTCCCCAAAATACTTAGATCTTATGCCAGAATAATAAGAGAAAATAAGGAGCTAGATGTAAATGAGACACATTATGGCTCTGTGAGATTTTCAGAGATTAGTCTCTGAACATCTCTAATCTTATCTTCATTATCATCACACAACTTCCTAAAATGAATTAAGTTATCTAGTCTATTCACCCCTCAAAAAAAAAAAAATTAAACCTCTCAAGTTTGAAAACTAATTTATTCTATACTGGTATATGGGGAAGAATTCTCAAATTTTTTTCTTATGGTTACATAACTGTAATGATCTTCCTTTTTGGATCTCATTCAGCACTTTCATTTTTAGCTTCCTAAATTTATATTAGGCTATGCATGGGGCAGGTAGGTGGCATAATGGATAGAGTGCTGGGCCTCATCTTCCTGAGTTTAATTTTGGCCTCAGACATTTACTAGTTGTGTTATCCTGGGCAAGTCACTTACTCCTGTTTGCCAGAATTTCCTTATCTGTAAAATGAGCTAGAAAAAGAAATAGCAAACTACAGTATCTTTGCCAAGAACCTCCCCCCTCCCCAGCCAAAATGGGGTCACAGAGTTAAACATGACTGAAAATGACTGAACAACAACAACAAAATGCATTATTTATATATTCTTTATATCCCTACATCACACTAGATTGAGTTTCTTGAATGTGTAGACCAGGCCTTATCTAAAACTCTGTGTTTCTTCCTGTACTAGCCGTGTGCTTTGTATACAGGTTGTTGAATTCATTTCAGTTCTTAAGCAAGCCCCAGTAAGTGTCCTATTAATGCTTCTGTTGGAGAGTCTCCATGACTTCCCCTGTTCTCCTTGAAATCTGTAAGCCCTTCCAGGGATTCCCATAATGGAAGAGTTGCAGCAGGCTCTTCATAATCATTGGAGGAGAGAATATTTTTCAAGTTTTCCTTTTGGCAGAAACTAAAGCAGATTCACAAATATCTTTAAAGACTGAATTTCTATGAAGTCCATCTATTCCCATACTACCTATCTTCAATCAGGCTCTCTACTTCTTTCTGTGTCTTTCTTCATCTTTCAGAACTCTCCTTTCCCCTCAGCCTTGTAGCCCACTACTCAATGGCCACACCCTTCATGGTTTGACCTCTTCATGGCTTTAATTATATAAACCCCCAAACTCAAGGGCTTGGACAATTTCCTCTGTACATAAAAGAGAGAGTAAAGACATTGATATCATATGCACCTGAATTAGACTGCTCTGGGTAGGGGTCCGAGCACAGAAGGGATCCAGAGGGACATATATTTAATTCTCCTTTTCTCAATGAGTAAATTTGATGTGAGGAGATAACACATGGGAGTTCCTAGCTACAATAGAAGTCCTCATCCTGGACTTCTAAGGTGATCAGCAAAAGCATAGAGATCCCTAGAGAAATTTTGGTGGGCCACATGTAGGAAAGGACATAGAATCATGAGGGAATCATGAGTTTTCACCCAGGAGAGTTGGTTTTTCATCTGAGACTGAGGAGATGTCACTTGATCAACCGCAGGTCCAGAATCCCTGGGTGAAGAATTCCATGTGGTCTGGAAAACTGAATTAGTTTTCCTTCTAAAACAAGGAGATGATTTTCTTTGCATTTTCTTTTTCTTTTCTTTTTGCTTGTGGGTTGAGATAGGCATCCCAGCACTGTCACCTATTGAGTATTCAGCAAGGAGTAATCTTGGACAAACTTTTTGAAATGTTTGTTGCATCAACAAAGCTTTGTATTTAGGGATAATTGTGGTTTTCACCTATATATGTGGGATTGTATGCCCCTGTGTAACATTGACTGTTTTGGGACTTCTTCCTGTATGACACTGGAGAATAAAGAGAAATTACATTGCTTACACCTCCCCACAATCCCTAGAGGACTGTTCTGAATCAGGGACATTGACAATGTGTTCAAAATGCAGTCCTGCTTGTTTGTTAAGGATAGAAAAGATTTCAAATGGAAGGAGAATATTAAGGGAATCTGGAAAGTACCCAGACCACACAAGATAGTATCATCAACATGGATTACACTAGAGAACTGCTCCTGGGAGACAGAAGTCCTGAAACATGCATGGACACTCTGCATTGGCCTGCTATGTGCCTGAGAGGAGCCCCCCCCCCCACCACCTTTTATTTCCACTGGCTATATAGCCAGAACTGTCATTATCTTCAAAATAACTTGACGCAATATCAACAAGTTCTTAGCTACATTTGTTTGACTGAGGGACTTGGAACTTGTAGTCAAATCCAGTGAGACTTTTTAGTTAGTGGGAACTAGTGCTATATAGTAAATGAACTAAATTGGAAGCCTAACTATGTCTCCCTGGACTGAGGGAGTATAGGGGGATTATATCCCCAAGGTATTAGGGAAATCATATGTACATTTATTCTTGTTATACCTTTGAAGTAAAATGTCCTTTTGTAAAAACATATCCAATGTTAAGTGATTAAAATGGAATTGGGATGCTAGTCTTTGGGCCCCCTAATATGGGGAGGAACTTAGCCTATGAGGCTCAAGCTGATGGCAGAGAAGAGGGATATCTCAATCCCTTCAGTATCTGAAAACTTTGTCAGGGACTGGAATGTAAACAGCTGGCCCTAAGAGAGTGGAGCCAATCAGTCACATTATACTGATATGCTCCCTTCTAATATCTAGCTTCTAGTTTCCCTGTCTTCCTTCAAGTCTCATCTCAAACCATACTTTCTGCAGGAGGACTTAGCATCCTTCCCCTCTCCACTAGTACATTCTCTCTGACGTTACATTCCATTTTCACTGCATATATCTTGGATGTACCTAGTTATTTCCATGTTGCTTCCTTCATTAGAATGTGAGCTTCTTAAGGGCAGGGGTGATTTTTGTTCTTCTTGTATCCCCAGTGCTTAACACAATGCCCAACCCATTATTATTATTATTATTATTATTATTATTATTATTATTATTATTATTATTATTATTATTATTATTATCATCATCATCAAAAGCCTAATAAATTCTTATTGATTGACCAGTACCCCTCCAAACCTTAATTCCTACCCCCAACATGCTCACAATTTTATTGTCCCTTTTGTTGTATCTGAGGAGAAAGAAATTGGTATCTCTTGGCCAAGGTCATCATAAAAAGACTCTTTAGCAGAGGTAGGATTGAAAAGTCGGCTCATGTTATTTCAGACCAAGCAGTTGGTTACTAGATCATTCTCTGTCCAGAATGGATTGGCTCCTCTCATATCTTATGTCCACTGCCTTAATGCCAAAATGTCACCATTATCCTAATGTACCAAGTCATTCTTTCTACCCCAAGTCCTCAGAATTAGATAAACAGAAGAGTCAATGTGAACAACCCATTGAACTTCTCTTGTATCCCAGGGTATTAACAGGAACTAAGACCCTCAGAAAGAAGGTCACTGAAAACAAAACCTTCCTGTTCATAGGAGAAGCCCCCAACACTGTCCCTCCTCTCAACCTTCACCCCTCTCCCCCAAATACCCTCAACTATTTTCCATTTGTCAGAACTGACAAGGACTCCCTTCCTAGCCAAACAGGACACTGAAGCACTAATTGGCACTGGAGCTATCACAGCTTGAGTTCAACCAGAGCTGGCAGGCACCATGACTCTGATGACAGCTTCGAGAAAAAGTGTCAGGAGCTGAGCTCTGGCATGCGATCAGCTGACTACAACACCCTGGCACTAATGAGCAGGCTGTCAGCACTGGCATCCATGGCCCCATGTGGCATGGAGATCATTAGGATGGCAGACAAGAAAAACTTTCCCAGCAAAGAGAAACTGGGGCTGAGAGGAGAAAAAGACAAAATGGAAATAAAGGCATAGTTTTACCTACACGTGGAAACCACTCAATAGGAATGGAGGGAGCAGCAAGATGGACGGAAGGAAAGAAGGGAGGGAAGGAGGAATAAAGGAAGGAAATGAAGGAAGGAAGGAAGGAAGAAAGAAAGAAAGAAAGAAAGAAAGAAAGAAAGAAAGAAAGAAAGAAAGAAAGAAAGAAAGAAAGAAAGAAAGAAAGAAAAGAAGGAAGGAGGGAGGGAGGAAGGAGAGAGGGGGGAAGGAAGGAAAAAGGAAGGAAGGGAGGAAAGAAGTAAGGAATGAAGTATTTATAATAATTCTAGGTGGATCATCTAGAAAAGTCTTAAGAATATTCTGGTTTGGCTATCCAATATTTTTTATTTTTATTTTTTTAGTGAGGCAATTGGGGTTAAGTGACTTGCCCAGGGTCACACAGCTAGTAAGTGTCAAGTGTCTGAGGTCGGATTTGAAATCAGGTACTCCTGACTCCAGGGCCGGTGCTCTATCCACTGCGCCACCTAGCTGCCCCATGGCTATCCAATAACCCATATAAATCTTTCAAGCTACAAAACAAGGGAAGAAACAATAGTTTAACTCTCAAATTGTTAATAAGCTACTATTACTATTAGAAATCAATAACCATCTGCAAAGAAGTGAATGTATAAGGGCAGGAGAAGACTTGGAATCTTGGCATCTGTGATTTCTGTCACTCTTCTGAGTAGTCCTCCTATTTCAAAATTTTGTTGATCAGTCATCTGCCTACCATATGCTTGGACTTGAGAATCTCTTGCATAATTATAATAAAACTTCCATTCCCCTAATGCGACTTGCAGCAACATTATGGAATAGTCTGAGTATTATTTTCCCCGTTTTTGAAATGAGAAATTTGAGGTTTAGAGAAGTTACTTGCTCAGAGTCACACAGCTGGCAGGCTGGGCAGGCAAACCTGCTTATGGGAACTTCAGAGATTTTCCCATTTTACTGCATTGACAAAGCCTTCTACTACATGGAAAGCTTTTTAAAGGCAGTAACTGTATCATTTTTTAATGTTAGTAGTTTAAATAGATCAGCGATCTTTTCAATGTGAGTACTCTACCCAGTTGTGTAGTTCCCAACCTATCCCAACTTTCTTCTGGGTACAACTCTTGCCATAGTCTTCCCATAAATCTTTCACAGGGAGGCCATCCAATATGCCTTCTTGTAGACCTCTTTTTTAAATTAGTTTTTTCTCCCCTAAATCTTTTACCATTATACAGATGCCAAAGAATCATGTACATGTACCATTCAACACTTATCTCTTGCCTTCTTAACCCTACATGACCCATCCATTTCCTTTCCCTGTCTATATGTGTCTCTACTATTATATCTGATGTCTCTTGTTCTATGCAATTTTTTTCTTGTTAATATGTTGCAGCCTTTTTATATGCACCAAGTACCACTCCATTGTCCTTTGGAGATGGTGATATTTCATGACTTGCAGCTATATAACATCTCTGAAAGAATATTGGTGTGAAAAATATGGGGTTCTGTTTCAATGAGAATCCTAGGACCATTTAAAGCACTTTTGCAATTTCTAGATACAATCCAGGCTGCTTTCTTTCTCCTCCTTTTGAATGTTGGGTCCAGTTCTTCATCCATACACAGTGTCTATCCAAGATACATGTACTGATCTACCCTACCTATGGGATAATAGTAAGAACAGCTGGTGCTTATATAACAATTTACAGTTTTTCTTCCAGCTACATAACACTGTCTCAACAATAGGCAGCCTCTATCCTCTTGTTGATTTTTTTACGTGTGGATTTCATTTAGCAAGTTCTTTAGTATTCCAGGGCTTAATGCAATCAGCATTATAGCTTGCCAAGAGGAAGACTTGCCATCTAGAACAAAGCTTCTTAAACTGTGGGTTGTGACCCCATATGGGGTTGAATGTGGGGGTCATGAAGAATTTGGCAACAGTAAAAGGTTATGTATACCTATTTTATATACCCATATACACAAAGTTGTGTAAAAATTTCTCAGGTGAAAAGTAGTCACGAGTAGAAAAAGTTTAAGAAGCCCTGATCTAGAGCAGGGCATCCAAAGATAAGATCCCATGGAAGGAAGGAAGCAAGAATTTAATAAGTACTTACAATGTGCCAGGCACTGTGCTAATCCCTGCATAAATGTTATCGTATTTGATCCTCCTGAAAGCTCTGTGGAGTAGGTGCTATTATTATTCCTATTTTGCAGTTGAGGAAACTGAGGCAGATACTCTGTTAAGAGATTTATCTAGGTTTGCACAACTAATAAGTACTTGAGGATGGATTTCAACTCAGATCTTCCTGACACAAAGCCTAGTGCTATCCACTAAGTTCCTTGGGTAGACTTCAGGGAGTCCATGAATTTGATTGGGAACAATTTTTATCTTTATTTTCACTAACTTTTAACAAAAATTTAGCATCTCTTTCAACTATTTAAAAGTATTTTATGAGATAGAGTCCACAGGTTTCTCTAGATTATTAAAGGTATTCATCCTACACACACACACACACACACACACACACACACACACACACACACGAACTTCTGATCTAGAGGGAATCCTTCTTCCATTTGGACCCTTAAGGACATTTTCCATCATAGTTGTAAGTGACTTTAGCGACCATACAGCTCCCTATTTTATACATCTCTTGATAAAAATAATTAGCAGGTCATTGAACAAAGCAATCTCTGCTATTACATCTTTTAAGAGGCTTTGTGTGATTTTGACATATACATGGGAGACAAGTTTCTGGAAAAAAAAATGTTTAAGGTAGTCTTTTGTTCCCTTTAAATGCTATTTTTAAAAAATGGTCAATGAACAATAAGCACAGTGAGATTTTATAATCTCTGTACCTCGCAGTCAATTGTGTGGCTAGAAAGATGTGGGTCTGCTAAAGAATGTAACTAGTGACATCCTTCCTATACCCTTTACTGAACTTTATCAAGAATGTCCCTGATATATGCCCAGATTAATCTCATAAGGCATTTGTAAGCATGGGAAAGCGGACATGGGGGTCAACAGATTTTAATATTTTCTCAGTTACCTTTTTAAAAAAAAAGAGAGAAAGAAAGAAAGAAAGAAAGAAAGAAAGAAAGAAAGAAAGAAAGAAAGAAAGAAAGAAAGAAAGAAAGAAAGAAAGAAGAAAGAAAGAAAGAAGAAAGAAAAAGGTCCATGAGGCATCTAGATGGCTCAGTGAATAGAGTGTTGGGCCTGGGGTCAGGGAAACCTTAGTTAAAATCTGACCTCAGACACTCACTAGCTGTGTGACTCTGGGCAAGCTACAACATCTGTTTGCCTTAATCCACAAGAGAAGGAAATGGCAAACCACTCCAGTGTCTTTGTCAAGAAAATCCCATATGTGTTTATGAAGAGTCAGACATGACTGAATAACTGAACAACAACAAGAATAAAGTCTGTGTGATCTTTTGTGAACATTTGGTATCTTTGCTCTTTTCCCCCTTTTTTTGGAGATGTGATCTGTCACTGTCCTCCAAAGTGTGTCTCTTCCAAAATGTACATTCTCTTTGTAAACTTGTTCTTGTCCAGTGGCCCTTCTCATCTTTCTTTTCTTTTAGTGCCATTTCTATTTCCTCATACATCCCACTGGGTACTCGTAACACAGTGGTTTATACATAGTAGGTGTTTTCAAAAAAAGATCCATTGAATTAAACTGCACAGTAGTAGCTAGAGTTGGGTAAGTCTGAATGCTTTGTGTGCTCTCTTTTCTTTCCAATTTTATTAAGAGAGGCAAATGGTCATTCAGCATCTTTCTTAAGGGAACATCTAGGCCAGATATTGAAGCACTGAGCTCTGATGTTTTCTGGGGAAAATATCTCAATAAAGTTGGTTTTCCATGGAGCCTCTGACTTTGGTAAAGAGCTCCTTTCTCTTCGAATACATGCATCCAGACATATATACATGCACATACACATAAGTACATATGTACATACATATACTAATAAATAAGTGAATAAATTGATGAAAAACTTAAAAAAAAAAAAGAGCTCCTTTTTCAAAGTTGGAATATGCCCCCTGAGCTCCCTTCCCACTAAAGACTGGAACTCAGGGACAGAGAATGAAAATTATTTTATTTGAAGATATTGAATCTTTCTAAAATAAAGCCCTGGTTCCAATTTAGTCCTCAAAGTGGATGGCCTTTCAAAGGTTCTTAATAAGTTCTTTTTCTTCCTAGTTTCCTAATTAACAGAGGTGCTCCATTAAAATTCCTCGTGCGCTGCAAGGAGCCATCCTAGGAAGGACAAGTAATTGCAATTGCAAAAGATATTACAGTGGTCATTGATGGTGGGAGAAAAAAATAATTGCATCATAATGGGAAGTGGCAGACCTGTCCGAAGTTGCACCGAAGCATACGTTATTAGGCCCGACCTACACAGAGAAAGCAATTTATTGTGATAAAGATAAACTCAAGCTACCACCCCAAGTATGGGGAAAAGCAATTGAGAAACTCATTAAGGGAATGGTTTAAATACAGAAATACAGACCAGCATAGGAGAAAGAGGAGAGGAAAATATTTTTACGTATTATTCTTGCTAACTCTCTAATTCTCTTAACTAAGGATTACAGTGAGATAGGAATGGTTAGGGCAATGTGTGCCAGTATCAATAGGGATTTTAAAGATTTAATATTTATGATCTTACTTAAGCTATGTTATTGCCTTAAAACTTCCTAGTTCAAAGAAAAGTAAAAGGCTTAAGAAGACTAGTGAGGAAATTAATGAGTTCAGTGTGACTGAATTAGGAACATATGAAATAAAGTCTCAGTCTAGAAATCAGGGGCACAAGTGCATACCACAGAAACTGTTTGTGGTTTTATCCAATTATTTTAAAACTCTTGAAAAATGTTGTCGATTCAGATGTCTGCATTCTTCAGACATCCCTAAAGGCATCCTCCCCCACACCCTCCTGATTCCTAGGATACTTATGTTAGTGCTTGGTGACCGTTACCATGCAAGTCTGTTGTGATTGAATATAAAAAGAAACGTAAAAGTGAGAAATAGCATTGTCTTACCCACAGATGGTAACCATCCGTGTCTCACGAACATAATGTCTCATTAGAATGCCAGCTCCTGGAGGGCAGGCCCTGTGTCTTCTGAATGGTCCCCAGAATACCATGAAATGCCAGGAGGTACTAGACCTGCCAGTCATGAGCTGTTTGTGCAGTTGCTGCTCTGTGCCACACTTCCTGTTCTAGGCAATTTAGTTTGTATACCATCTCAGAGAATCCTCGAATTTCAGAGTTTGAAGAGAATTCAGGCACCATCTGGCCCAATTCATAGAAAAGGATCCCTCCTATAATATATCCAACAAAACTAGTCATCTAGCTTTCACTTGAAGATCTCTGAGGGTAGGGAAGGGAGGTGGGAGAAATATTCCATTGTTGGAAAGGTCTAATTGTTTGGATGGTTTTCCTTCCTTCAGTTTACTTCTTTACCCACTTCTATTCATAGCTCCTGGCTCTGCTGCCCAGGACCCAATAGAATAAATTTAATCCTTCATTGTTTTGCTTTTTTGGTGTTTGAAGACAACTATCATCCTCTTCCAACATCCCCTAAAATCTTATTTTCTCTCCGGTAAATCTCAACTGATTCTGATATTCACTTGAAGCCTTTTGTTATCTGTCCCACACAGGGTTCTTAGATGCTTTGACAATGCCATGCTCCTGGTTTTCTCCTGTTCCCAGAAAGAAACATACACAATGTTTCCTAGAGGAGGCAGAAGTTGTTTCATACTCCTGAAAGAAATGGAGGAAGTCACACCATCATGCCAACTCTGTATACTACAGTTAAGTCAGTCAATAAGGACTTATTAAACTTACCTTGTGCCAGACCTTATACTAGGTACTAGGCATATAAAAACAAAACAAAACAAAACAAAACAGTCCCTGCCACTTAGAGTTTATATTCTATTGGGGATGACAGTATGTATACATATTACTCTAAACAAATTAAATACAAGGTTATTTGGAGGGTGGTGAAGGACCACTAGTAGCTGGATCAGAAAAGGCTTCATGTTGAAGGTAGGTCTTCAATTGATCTTTTTTTTTTTTTAATTTTATTTTGCAGGACAGTGGGGGTTAAGTGACTTGCCCAGCATCATACAGCTAGAAAGTGTCAAGTGTCTGAAGCCAGATTTGAACTCAGGTCCTCCTGAATCCAGGGCCAATGCTTTATCCACTGTGCCACCTAGCTGTCCCTCAATTGAGCTTTGAAAGGAACTAGGGATTCTTACAGCTGGAAGTGAGGAAGGAATGCAGTCTAGGCATAGCAGACAGGCTTTTCAAAGGCTCAGAGTTAGGAAATGGATTGTCATACATGAGAAATAGCCAAAAGGTCAGTTTAAGGCAGCATAGAGTTTATGAAGGCAAGTAATGTGTAATAAAGCTGGAAATATATATTTCATGCAGGTTATACAGAGTTTTAAATGCCAAACAGAAGGATTTGCATTTGATTCTACGGGTGATAGTTAGCCACTGGACTTTATTAAGGAAGGAAATGACATGGTCACAGCTAGGTAACTTGGCAGGTAGGTGACTCAGTGGCTACAATGATGGGCCTGGAGTTAGGAAGGCTTGTCTCTTTAAATTCAAATTGGGCAAGTCACTCAACCTTGTGTGTCTCAGTTTCCCCTTATGCAAAATGAGCTGGTTAAGGAAATAGCAAACCACTCTAGTATCTCTGCCAAGACAACCCCTAATGGGTTCAGGAAGAGTCAGAGTCAACTGAAACAACTGACAACAATAACAATGACACAGTCATACCTGTCTGGACTGTAGGAATATCCTTCTGGCAGCTTTGTAAAGGGCGGATGGCAGTATAGACAGAGAAATCCACTAGGAGGCTATGAGATCAATCCAGGTAAGAGGTGATGAGGTTGGAAATGGGATGGTGGCTATGCGAGTGGAGAGAAAGGTACAGATATGAGAAATATTTTTTCCATATAAATATTTTATTATTTTCCACTTACATTTAGAGATAGTTTTCAACATTTGTTTTTATAAGATTTCTAGTTTCAAATTTGTTCCCCTCCCTCACCTCCCTCCCCCCTGCCCCTTCCCCGAGACAGCAAGTAATCTGATATAGGCTATATATGTACAATCACATTCAGATATGAGAAATATTGAGGAGGTAAAATCGACAGGATGTGGTCACTGATTGACTAAGTGAATTGAAGGAGACTAAAGAACTCAGGATGCAGATCTGAGGTCGTAATCCTGGATAACTAGAAGGTAGAGGTCTCAATGCAAATAGAGAAGTTAAGATGATGAATGGGTTTGGGGGAACATGATGAGTTTTTGTTTAGAGAGATTGATTTTGGGATGCATGTGGGACATGCTCTTTGAAATATGGAAGAGACACTTGGTGATTCAGAACTAGAATTCAGGAGAGAGATCAGGACAGAATCTCAGAATCGTCTGTATAAAGATAATATTTAAGTCCATGACAGCTGAAGAGGTTAACAAGATAATGTAAAGAGGAAAAGAAGAAAAGGGGAACTCGGGATAGAAATGAGATATACCAAGTTGGGGAAAGAGAGGTGATATGTATAATGAACCACTAAAAAAGCTGGAGGTAGGAAACCCAATGAGGTCAGAGGTGGTCGTTTTTTTTTGTTTTGTTTTGTTTTGTTTTTTGATATGATCTTTTTTTTTTTTTTTTGGTGGGGCAATGGGGGTTGAGTGACTTGCCCAGGGTCACACAGCTAGTAAGTGTCAAGTGTCTGAGACCGGATTTGAACTCAGGTACTCCTGAATCCACGGCCAGCGCTTTAACCACTGCGCCATCTAGCTGCCCCTGTTTTTTTTTTTTTTAAATGTTATCCAATCTGAAATTTCTGTTATCTAATATTAAAAGGAAATTGTAAAACTTTTTTTTGCTCTTTCTTTTACTCCCCTCTGAGACTGTTCCAATCCTTCCCTTTTCCTCAAGATCCCAATGCTCCCTCTAATCTCATCCCTCTCAGCAGACATCAACATTTATTACTCCACTGATAAAAATCCATTTCTGAAATTTCATCCTACTGGATCTCTTTAGAGCTTTTTACATTATCAGCCACACCCTCCTGGATAAACTTGCATCTTTGCACTTCTATGACATGGATCGTTTGTTCTCAGTTTACTTCTTTGGACCAATAGCTATTCTCCAAACCCTATACTCCGTCTCCATCCTTGGATTAGCATGAGTCATCTCTCATGCCTAAAGTGTGCTTCCTTTTCATTCCTTATTTCCTCAACCTTTCAATCTATTTCTTTCTTCAGGCTTAGCTCAGGTGATAACTACTCCATGAAGTCTTCCACAATTCCTCCAGTCGATCCTTCTTCCCTCTTCAGTTTTCCTTATACTGTTTTTATTTCAGACAAGGTGCCAATCTCTATGTGTGGAAGGGTTTTCTCTATAAACTAAATCATAGAAAGAACAAAGCAAAATGAAAACAAAAACTTTCTTTGAGCATATGTTGACGCCCCCAGATTCTGGGACTCCTCCCCATCAATGGGAAGTTTTCCCATCTATCTAGGATTTACTATATGACTGTATTATTCTCCCTAGTAAAATGTAAGCCCTTTGAAGGGAAGGCAGAGCAATTATCCTGTGTGCCTAATAATTGTTGAATTAAATAGACATTTAAGTTTGGGGGGTTTTCTGAATATGCTTAATTGACTGTCCTAAATTTCAAGATTTCCTTGTTGGTGAGGCCTTATATTTGCTGTGGTACCATGAGAGAGATATCACTTTTGAAACTTTAAAGCACTATGAAGATAAATGCCAGCCATTATTATTGTTTCAGAAACACTCATTCTTTTTTGACATTGGGTGCCTGATTTCTGTTTGAGGCATTTCTAACTCATTGTCTCACCTAGACATTGAGTCCTAGATCTCTGCCCTGGCTCATATTATTACCCACAATCCATTGCTTGATAAAAATCCATTCATCTGCACAAACATAATGGGGGAGCAGGGTTTTGCTACCTCCTTGGGAGAATTCTTAATATGTATATGAAAATAAAGGATTTTCATACCCAAGCCACCAACCCTTTCCCACTCCATCTATGGAGTACTTCCATTTCATTCCCCTCCCTAATATTGCTGTTATGGGCTTATGACAATACCCACTTGCCCCTGCTCTCTGGCTATGGCTTACAAGACTGATGTAGTTACTCCTTGACTTGATATATTCTTTCCTCCTGTTAAATACTATTATTCACTCACACAATGGTATGTCTTCTGCTTTGATTGTTATTATTAGGTTGTTTTACACCTTAACAGCTGTAGATATGAAAAGAAATTGTCGGATTCCAGGGTATGTTTTTCATTATCAGGCTCCATTCAGATTCCCCATGTGTCCTTATGGTATTGGCACACTTCATCTTCTCAGCATTGTAAAATTTGTAAACCACTATGGCAGAGACAGGTAGAGGGTGCAGACCAGAATAGCAAGTCAGACCCTGAAAGATCAAGGCTCTCACATACTTCCCACTTTGCATGGGGCAAAATTTAACTGTTCCAGGGCCCCAGAGAGAACAATTCTCTATGTTGTCCAGTCTCTGGGAATGTAAAGTCCAAGAAATATATCTTCTGGGGCAGCTAGGTGGTACAGTGGATAGAGCACCAGCCCTGGAGTCAGGAGTACCTGAGTTCAAATCCGGCCTCAGACACTTAACACTTACTAGCTGTGTGACCCTGGGCAAGTCACTTAACCCCAATTGCCTCACTAAAAAAAAAAAAAAGAAATATATCTTCTTCTCCTCCCCCCCCCTTTTTTTTTTTTTGCCAAGTATGTGATTAGGAATATAAGTGAGAAAAATCAGGTTTGCTCATCCAAGGTAATAATAACAATAAATAATAACAAAAATAATATTCTAGGATTTCTATGGTACATTATTTGCAAAGCATTTTGCAAACATTATTTCTGTGATCCTTACAACCCTAGTAGGTAGTTGTTACTATTATACCCATTTTATAGAGGAGCAAACTGAGGCAGAAAATTGTTAAGAATTTGCCCAAGGTCACACAGCTAGTAAGTATCTGGGACCAGATTCACTCAGGATTTCCTGATTCTAAGTTCAATGTTCAATCCATTGCTCAGCATGGGAGAAGTAGTGGAGGACCAACTTTGATTCATTAGGTTGGAAAAGAGTAATAGAGTCAGAGAGTCATATAAATTATTTGGAATAAAGTGCTTGAAAACGCAAAATGCAGGGCTGTGTATGATGATGTTCTATCTTCTTTCTGACCTTGGTGACTCAGAGATCATTTTCTCAGTCCCGCCCCCCCACCCCACCCCACCCCACCCCACTCTTTTGAGGCAAAATAGAAAAGAGCACTTCATTTGGAATCAGAGGACCTGGGTTTCAATTTTATCTTAAACTAGTGTAAACTTTGACAAATCATTTAACCCTTTTAAGCCTGAGCTTTCTAGATCAAAATCTCCTCCTCCTCCTCCTCCTCCTCCCCCACTCCTCCTCCCCTCCTCCTCTTCCTTTTCCTCCTCCCTCCCCTCCCCTTTCCTTCTCTGCTCCTCCCTCACCTCACCTTGTCTAGCTTTGCCTTCCCTTGCCCTCCCTTGCCTTCCCTTTCTTGCCTTGCCTTACCTTCCCTTCCTCCCCACCCCTGCCCTCTCCAATCTTCCAGTCCCCTAGAATTCAATCCTAAATTCTCTGACACCAAATTCAGTCCCCCCATCCACACCCCCATGTACCTTTTCCGTACTGAATGCTGATGATTTTCTCACCAGAAAATTCAAACCCATGGGTTGCCCTCTGCCTTGATCATAAAGGGCTAGACTAGATCACCTCCTCTTTGTGCCACTAGTATGACTGAGCTATGGTTTATAAAACCTGCAGTATGTATCAGGTCACCAATTTATTTTTCTGGGCAATGAAGACTTCATAGAACACTAGATTAAAAAGATGATACTCATTAGATAACATTGCACAAAATGTTCTTTAAGAAGGCATGGGGGAGGGGGCAGTTAGGTGGCGAAGTGGATAAAGTACCACTCTGGATTCAAGAGGACCTGAGTTCAAATCCGACCTCAGACACTTGACACTTACTAGTTGTGTGACCCTGGGCAAGTCATTTAACCCTCATTTCCCCCCACCCCCTCCCAAAAAAAAGGTATTGGGACCATTATCTTTGACATAATAAATGCTTAAAAAACTTATTTTAAATGAAAGGATAGATAAACAGGGGATCCATTTTCTTTTCAACATGAGACTTTCTCTGCTGATACAGATCCCAACTGCCACACCTCTGAGAAAATAATTATTAATAATGAATTTCTTGGGGACTCAGAGATCATTTTCTCAGTCCCGCCCCCCCCCCACCCCAATAGTCCAGTTCTCCTTCAGGAACTTCATCAAATTTAATCTGGTAGAAACCCAAGTGAACAAAAGGAATGGAGATAGAATTCTTTTGCCTGGATAGGATAAGGAATGATAGGATTAAACCACACCTAGATGATGGACTTTACCTTAAGCAACCTAATTTAGGGTCCTGTGCATTCTTTTCCCTGATATTATCTCCAGAGTTCATTTAAATGTGGACCCCCTTCAAGTCATGTCAACCAATACAGTTGAATGATGCTAACTAAATTTGTTTAATGTATATTGACCTGCCTCTATCAAAAGAGGATAAAAACTCTTGGAAAATGCCGTATGAGGTCTTCTGGATATTTTGGGACTTCTCTTTGCTCTCTGTGCCCACATTCTGTCTCTCTGGGAGACCATTTTCTCTACAATGTGGCCTGAAACCATGAGAAGTTTGGGAGACATGTGGTCTATCCTTTATTGGAATAACATGGATAAATTAATATATGCTTACTCCAAATTACTGTTTATAGAAATCATGATTAATTTTCAAAAACACAACCCTAAGTAAATATATACTTTTCTTTCTATAAATCCTCATAGAGCATCTATTCAGTGGATGGAGGCCATCATGTTTTTATGTGAATACTTATGCAGTACCTGGTTTTATCCAACAGTTGCCCTACATGACTGATCCATTTCTGTTTCTGGTATCTTTTCACCATTTGTCATGAAAAAATCATCATTGGTAATATGATGCCCCCTACATACCACTATGCTACAGATTTTTAGAACATCTATTATTTTGATTCTACTGGAAATATAGTCATAAATCAACAGCAAAAATCATTTTGTAAAGGAACAAAAATGGGTTTTTCTACCAGACCCACATTGGATCACTGAAAGCACTGGACAGTTTTCAAAATGTAATCCCATAAGGGGCAGCTAGGTGGTGCAGTGGATAGAGCACCGGCCCTGGAGTCAGGAGCACCTGAGTTCAAATCCGGCCTCAGACACTTAACACTTACTAGCTGTGTCACCCTGGGCAAGTCACTTAACCCCCATTGCCTCACTAAAAAAAAAAAAAAAAAAGGAATCCCACCTGCTTTCCTCCACCTATTTAATTTGGGGCCCAGGTTCTTCTCCACTGTGACAGGTGAAAGATGAAATGACTAAGGAAGCAAATGTTTGAGCTTCAGAACATCTTTATGTATTAAGCAATACATGCCAGCTGTCTAAGAAATTGGGGCCAGTGGCCTTCCTCAGCTTTAGCAATGGGCTTTCAATATAGGGAGTGACAGAATTTTATTCATTAAAGACAATTGATCAAATAAAACTAATTATTTAAAAGAAAACACCCAGGATACAAAACTAGGTAATCCAATTTCTAATTGGAGGAAAGATTAGAAAAGGAAGGGGAGAGTGAATAGGTACAATTCCCTGAAATCAGAAGAAGAGGTGTCCTATTTCCCTCGTGACTGTATTCAATCAAAAGAACATTGAAACTGACCAATATGGAACCAGTCTTCAGATAAGACATGAATTACTTGAGAGGTATAATTGTGAGAAAATTCCCTGCATCTATCTTTGGGTCTGACTGGGTTTCTGGTCAGCATAACTTAAATCCTTAGTTAAGGGTCTCTGAGAAGTAGGTAGAGATGGTAAAGTTATCCATCTACATAGAGCTAGGTTCGAACAATGTAATAAAATTTTCTCTCATTTACCACAATTGAATAGTTTTCTTACAAGATAGAAATTAGACTAGACCCATAATTGAATAGAAAGGGAACTGAGAGAATACCAGTCAATGTGGTTCATTTTATTCCCACTAGCACTTGCTGTTCTAATCTCCTCACCATCTCCAGTGCCTGGCCAATACCCATATTGGCAGCTTCATTCAATGGGTTCATACAACTGCATTTCATAACCTTGTTATCCACAAAGGGATATTTAGAGAAACTCTGAACCAAATATATGCTGGTAAATATTAGGGAGTTGGGGTGGGGGTTGAAGGGTGGGTACTAATTGCACTATTTTGTCTCTATATAATAAAAAATCCAGTAAATCAATTCCTGATTTGTAGTGTCTACAGATTGCTGATATGTAAATGCTTAAACTGAAAATTTAACAATCAGCTATACCTAGTCTTCCATCATACATTCTGCTCTGAACAGCTAATCCATCTTCCATTTTTGTGAAATGTAGGATATAACAGAGGCAAACACTTTAGGGGAGCATATGTCTCTTTGTTTTTATGACTCACTTGATGTTAATATTCAGGATAATTAAACCAAGTTATCTTTGCAGTTGCATTTTTCAAGTAATCTTGAATCATCTTAAAATATGCATGGAAGACATCTTGTTGGAGGAGATCCTTTAAGGCTATATTTTTCTTTATAAGCTTAAATCAAGTTAAATGCTTTTTGGGGGAGGGGTGGTTATTGATACATTGTAAGCAGTGAGGTATGTATTTTTCATAAACAGTAACCATCAACATTCAACAATACAAATGAGGTAAAAACATATACATTCATGAAACTGTCAATTTCCATTATTTAAAATTTGCATATATAAAGTACATATTGAGATAGAAATATAATCATCCTGTTTTTTTCTATATCCCTTGAATTTGGTTTTTGTTCTGAATTTTGTTGTTTTTTTATTTACATAGTTGTAATCAGTCTGTACATTGTCTCTGATTTGTTTTCACTGTATCACTTCATGTAAATCATTCATATTTCTCTTTATTTTCATATTTGTCATTACCACAATAATATTTCTTTACATTCATAAATTGCAATGTTTCCTATCATTTTTCCCTAGTTTTTTGATATTACAAATGAGGATGCTGAAAATATGAGATTTTTTAAATAAAGATTCATACAGCTAGACACTTCCTTTCTTAACTATTATCAATGACATCTTTAGGGTACAGCCCTAATATGGAAACTGCTAGATAAAAGTATATGAAAAGTTTTGTAATTTTCATTATATAATGCCATTTTATTTTTAATGTACCAATTTCTAGTTTTGTGAGCCATATCATAGAGCCTTTATCTCCATAACCCCGTTAGCATTGAATTTTGTGTTTTTAAATTGTTTTTGACAATGTAATGATTATAATAATCTAGTATCTCATATTTGTTTGAATTTATATTTCCATGACTATAGTTTGTACACTTTCAGATAGTCATAATCTGTTTCTCCCTTCCCACTTTCTTTCCTTCCTTCCTTCAATTTTACTTCCTTCCTTTGATCCTTCCTTCCTTCCTATTTCCTCCATCCGTTCTTTCTCTCTCTCTTTTCTTCCTTCCTTCTGTGCTAAGATCCAGCACAGATCTGCAATTTTGAGAAGATATAATTTCTGTTTTCATGAAACTTAATCTAGTAGTCCAGGAGGCTTGGCTTCTTCCTATGGAGTCCCTGTAATAGAATTGGTCAGAAAGAGTACATAATCTGTTATGTGCCCAACCAAATTCTTAAGTGGCCAGTCTGGATTTTGGATCATGTTATGGATTGGATCCATCACACACAAATCAGAGCCTGGTTTGAAGAAAATGAAGCAGATGGTTAATGAGTTAAAGAGGAACACAGGGCACTAGAGTCAAGTTTGCTAAGCCAAGGTCAGGAACACAGGAGATCAAAATCAGAAAGGCTAGGAGAAGCTCCAAGTTTCCATTTCACAGGCTAAATCTGGAAATTTATATCACCAGCCCATAAGAATTTGTACCTAACAAGGAAGGGAAGGAAAGGGAATGAGCATTTATATAGCACCTACTTACTATGTGCCAGACACTGTGCTGTTATTTACACAAATTATCTCATCCTATTTGTGAGGTAGGTGCTGTTATTATCCCCATTTTACAATTGGAGAAACACAAAGTTGTGACTTGCTCAGGCTCACATTGCCAGTAAGCTTCTAAAGCTGGATCTGAACTCAGGTCTTCCTAAGTCCAGAAACAGTGGTCTATACATTGAGCCAGCCAGCTGCCTTCTTCTGTATCCAAAACTGACTTTCAGGCTAATCTTTCCCCAAAATCATTCCCCACTACTGCAAATCCATCCCATCTATTTGTACCTACTAATGCTGCTACTCTGTTACAATGGAGACTCTCCTTTCCATGGGGAAGAAAATTCATTTGAGGGATTATATTTGAAACTGCATTTGCTTGGTGATGTTTCCATCTCTTTCCAGAGATGGCTGGGTCCAACTTAGTGTCTTAGTTTTCTGGAAAGTCATTACCATATAGGTGTAAAAGGGATAGTCACCCATTGGTATGCTACATGTAGCTGTGAAATTTTAATTATTGCTTTTCTACTATTATTGGCAAAATTCTTCTTTGATGATCTTTATTCCTATTTCTTCCAGCCTCTTCTTCCTTGATCATATCCTTCAGATATGTTGATATTCATGTTTCCACTAATCACTGCCATGCTTGCTGAGCCATTTAACCTGGTTATGGTCACTCAGGTGTTGTCATGGTGATGGTTCCCTCTGTAGGATGATGGTTTTCCATGTTGTCATGGTTATAAAGACCTCTTGTTCATAACACTGCTGTGCTATTATCATGTAGACAGCAAGCACTAAGTCAGCCCTAGGCTCTCATGGCTAAACCAAATGCTAACAATTAGAATCTGGGACTCTGCAGTTCTATGACAACAAGAGATAAGTGCCTGCAATGAAACAGAAGGTCAATTATGTATAAGTTGGGTTCAGATTGGATAGTAATAGCTCACATACACATGACTCTGTTGGCAGCATACAAACAGCATTCCTCATAACAATCCTGTGAGGTAGATTGTAAAATATCATTATCCCCATTTTATAGAAGAGAAAACTGAGCATCCAAGATGGGGAGCCTAAATTTATACAATTATGAAATGACAGATCTGGGATTTGAACTCAGACTTTCAAAAAGAACCATTTTTATTCCACTGTAACATGTGTCTTCACTGGAAAAAAAAAAAGTCAAGTCAACTAGTAATCAAAGATGAAATTCATGGTATCACTCGTCTCCTGTTTAAAGCAGAGATTGACTTCTAGACAGCCAGGTTATTTAAAACAGCAAATGTGAGGGGCAGCTAGATGGCACAGTGAATAGAGCACCAGCCCTGGAGTCAGGAGTACCTGAGTTCAAATCCAGCCTCAGACACTTAACACTTACTAGCTGTGTGACCCTGGGCAAGTCACTTAACCCCAATTGCCTCACCAAAAAACAAAACAAAACAAAACCAAAAAAAAACCATCAAATGTGACACCATGTTTTTGTTGTAGTTTGTTTTAGTTAGCATACCATAGTAATTCAAGAAATTTTGCCTTATAATTGTTAGGAAGACCTAGAGGTAGTCTGGTTCAGTCCCTTACATAAAACAGTTCAAGATAGATGGTCAAACTTAAGGGCAGGCAAAGTAGGTTGTTTTGTGGGAGTATTCCCCTATTGGATTTTTCTTTACATCTACCTGATTGAAATTTCTTCTTTTACATTCTTATCTATAGATTAGACAAAAAACAATTTAGGAGATTATACAATGTAACACAAATATCAGTGGCTTGAGCGTCAGGATACCTGGGAACTCTCTACTAGTACCTATGTAATTTTGACAGGTCAATTTGCTCCTTTGGGCTGGATTTTCCACACCTATAAAACCAGAGGATTTGGATTCAAGAACCTCTGAGGCCCATTCCAACTCTTAGGTAATATACTTGTCTCCAGAACAGAGTAATTACAAATACTACAGAGGTGTAACACAGCTCTCGAACCTAAAGTTCATTGTGATGTGTTTTAGCTAATCATAATGATCTAAATAAGGCAGAAATCTCTACACAGAAATTTCTTATCAATATAGCAATCAGGGACCATAAATCAAACAGCCAAGCCTTTAATTGGTATGGAATGACAAAGTAAATAATGGAGAAAATCAAACCACAGAATTATTCTCAGACCCCCACCCATTACACAAAGGGGTGTGATCTCGCTTTAATTTATACCTTAATGAGGAAGGAAAGGAACAACTCGCCAGGGAGCATGTTCCAGGTAGGGGAAGGATGGCATCATGGCTGGAGTCATCTTAGACCTTGATCTCCCAGCAAATATCTGTGCTGTTTCTTGTTTCTGCCTCTTTCAATTCCCTTAGTGTACCTCTAAGGGTCTCCTTGATGCTGCCTCTCCTCTCTGTTTCCATAACCATCATTCTCTGAAGCTCCGCTCTTTGTCACTACTCTCTTTCTCTGAAACTGCCATTTTCTGATTTTCTGACAAACTGCTTCTGCCATCATCTGAAGTTGTCATCTGTTTTTGTGACTGCTTCTTTCTCCTGGGGCTGGGGAAGAGTGTTGTGTCACTTCTTCCCAGGGGTAGTTTGATTGCTCTTTTTGTGGGACCATGTGAGGCCAACACACCGTGGGACTTAATCAACACACTGTCCACTCTTTGTTAGTTGTGACTCTATCATCTTGACTTTAAAAAAAAAGGGGGGGGGCGGGGAGTCATTGAGTCATCTATCCCCAGTTCTTATTCCTGGTTGATTCAGTTCAAGTAAGTTCATCTTAACTCTTCCATATCTTAGAATGTAGCCTGTGTGTCCCCATACCATCTATGCCATATAAGTCATGACTTTTACTTTTAGTTTCAACTATCACTGTGAAAATGAAAGCTATAGGCCAACTTCTATAAGCCTCAAGGAGCCATTTAAGTAACACTAGATGAAGGGAAGTAGCAATGGTGACTTTCCCATACACTCCTGGCATGACAAATCCCTTGTTTCTTTCACACAAAGTAAATACTGATATCATGCTCCTCATCTTCTCTGTGACCAAGGATGAGTTTACTATATTAGGAGAATGATTCTTTGGATCCCTTAGGGGAGAAGAGATAAGCCTTAAGGGATAGAAAGAGCATGATTCTGGCAGGGCCTTAGAGACTGGAAGCTGCAGAATGAGGGTATCAGACCTGAGAGGTCAGGCCTAGTGGGACTACCAGGGGATGATAGAGGTGAAAGTGGAGAGGAAACCCTAAGGGTAAAATTTCACCATGGGCCCATGCTTGTCCATCCACTCCTCACATCCAAGTCATGGAATTCAAACTTCCTTGGTACTTAGACAAGATAAATGAATAATTGTTCAGAATTCTTACAATAACCCTTTATGTTTGAAGACAATTACAAAGTTCCAAACAGAGGACTTTGATTTCCAACAAAAAGGATATTATTTACTCTTGTGTTTTGCTCGTTTCTCTTATTCTTGCTCACTTTTTTCTCTACACACACACACACACACACACACACACACACACACACACACACGCGCGCGCACACACACACCCTTCTTTTTGCTTTAAGAGAATACTCTATCAGGTGGACAGCAGCTGGACTATAAGGCATGGACATGTGTTCTTACCATTTCTTTGTAAAGAGATGTAATAGACTATTGGATTATGCTTATTTGTGCTTTACCTGAGATACCTGGCTTTGAGGCCAGACTATCGAGGAATCATGCTGCAAAAAATAATGAATACCTCAGTGATTTGCTCAATGCCATCCACCCACCTCAATGCTGTCAAGATGCTTTGCTGGTGCCCTCATCTGATGGTTAAATATAGGCTTTGAGGATTTTTTTTTTTGCTCCTTTTCAAATGAAAACTCTCTTCTCTGCCTAGCAAATCGATAGAGCAGCCCAGCGAGAGAGGGCCCGTCTGCAGCCCTCCTCCGTCTGCTTGGCTGGTGAATGAATTTGAAGGCGGAGTGAAAGAGAGCCAGGAGGTTCACAGCAGTGTCTCTTTCAAGATACAAGTTAGATACAAAAGGGAATTAAAAACTTCATGTTGAGTTGTTGTCACTCTACCCATGTCTCGCCTCGGAGAGTTCTACAGCTGGAGAGTGCTGAGAATTCAGCCCTTTGGAGCTATTACAATTCATATTGACTATAAACTTCCCACTGTGTGGATAAAGGAGGGGAGGTGCATGCCAAGTGCTCAGAGGGGTGAGTGTAAGTTATTTCACCATCTGATGATATACACCATGTTGGGAAACATTATGGGGGAAAACATCCTTGTGTTGTGAAACTGGTAACAGATCATCCAATATGCATTAATGGAATGGAAACTGAGGTGCATTTGTAAAATAAAGCAAGTCAGTCAAGCCATTTTGTCAGGCAAATGTCTGGACCAAATGGAGCTTAGTTTTATACAGATTATGCTCAGAGGTGGAAATGGAACTTGCTCTTTATACCCCAGGATGTAGTCCCAGTGTCTCAAAAGCAGAAAGTTATTCCTGAATTGATTTTAAGGCAACACTCAGAACTATCTAAAGACTGAAGTGAAGCTCACACACGATGATTTCATAAGGCTTGTTACTTAAAGCACTGTCTGTCACACTCGGAAAGAAAATTACATAATGATTGTTATCCATGCTATTATTATATAACAAGATAATTATCAAGGCAGTGTGGTAGAGTGATGATAGTGCCACAAATGGAGTCAGAAAGACCTAGGTTTCAATCCTGTCTCTGCACAAGTTGGGTGGTGATGTTGCTTAAGCTCTCTGAGCCTCACTTTACTCATCTGTGGTATGGAGATGATGCGCTCACCGATTTGGTATGGAAATCATCCAAACATGTGTTTGAGGCCGGATTTGAACTCAGGTCCTCCTGAATCCAAGGGTGGTGCTTTATTCACTTCAAACATTTCTTAAGCTATGTGCCAAAAAGTGTACTAAGTGTTGTGAATACAAGAAAAGGAGAAAACAGTCCCTGCTCTGAAGGAATTTTCATCTAATGGAGGAGGCAACAGGCAAAAAATTATACATTCAAGATATAGTCAATTTAAATGGAACATAATATCATAAGGAAACCACGAGACTTCAAAGGACCATGAAAGGCCCTTTGCAGAAAGCAGGATTTAAGCAGTGTCTAAAGAAGGTAGGAAGGCCAGAAGGTTGAGTGGAGGAAGAACATTATAGGCATTGAAGGCAGCTGGTGAAAATGCATAGACTTGGAAGACAGAGTATGGTGTTTGTGAGGAAAATGACTCCTGCTCAATAATTATCTGGAACTCAGCAGCAATGATGTGTCAGAGGCTCATTTATTATCATTCTTGTAAGAATGGGCAACCCAGTTTGCAGCTGGTGGGTGCAAAAAATGGGGGCTCACAGGCCCTGTTTTAAACCCTAGTCCCTAACATGAATGGACCCTCCCCTTTTTCATCACTGGTCCAATTACTCAAGGAGGTTTACAATCTACACACAAAAACTAGCTAACCGGAACTCAGTATTCCTAACCCTAATTTTCATAATTATTCTTTGGGTTCTTAGCCAATGGGGGAGGTGACACAGGGACATTTCTTCAATCTTCCCTTATATGGACACAGCTCAGGAGAAGACCTAATTGAGACCAGCTCAGGGCTCCTTGAACCATGTGATCTTGGTTGCTGGAGGAGAAGGAGGGGGACTGAGAACTTTTTCTTCAAACAGATTCAAGGAGTATAATTTGAATGGTGACTATTATATCCTTATGAGAGGAGACCATTCCCCATTTCCTCACAGTGTTTGAGGACTGGAAGATAGCCACTGTTACTGAACGAAAGAGAATGGGGAGAGGAGCTGTGTGTAAGAAGACTGAAAAGGTAGAGAAGAGCCAGGTTATAAAGAGCATTTTAACCATTAAACAGAGCATTTCATAGTTGATACAGAAATGATAGCGATCTACTGGAGTTTATTAATGGGGTACGGTCGGGGTGGAGGAATGAGAGAGGGTGTGTGACATGGTCAGGTTTGTACTTTAGGAAGACCACTTTGGCACCTGAGGGGAGGATAGACTGGTGTGGGGACAGATTTGAGGTAGGGAGATCAACCAGAAAGTTGTTTCCCTAGTGCAGGTGTGAAGGAATGAAGGCCTAGAGCAGGGTAGGATGGCAGTTGCTTAGATGGAAAGAAGGGGATATAGAGCAGAGATGTGAAGACAGAAGCAATAAGATTTGGTAACAAGTTGGATATAATGGCGAGTGCTAGTAAAAACTTGACGATGCTACATAAGGTCCAAGACAGGGTTGCCTGGGAGGATGTTGGTTCCATTGATAATAATAGAGTAACGTGGAAGAGGGGAGAGTTTGGGGGGAAAGATAATGAATTCTATTTTGGACATATTGATTTTGAGATGTCTAAAAGGCAATTGGTGATATGAGACAGGAGCACAGAAATGACATTAGAACTGGGAGTCATCTACATAGAGATGATTATTGAACCCCTGGGAACTGATGAGATCACTAAGCAAGATGGTACATTATAGAGAGAGAAGAGAAGAAAGCTCAGGACAGATCCTTGAGGGACACCTACGGTGAATGGACATGTCCTTAAGCAAGAGCCAGCAGAGAAGATTGAAGAGGAACAATCAGATGGGTAGGAGGAAACTGAAGAGAACAGTGTAAGGAGAACATAGAAGAGAGACTATGTAGGAGAGAGGGAATCAATGGAGTCAATAGAAACAGAAAGGACAAGAAGAATAAAAATTCATTACAGGGCACTAGACCTTGCAATTAAGAGGTCACTGTTGTTGTTGTTGTTGTTGTTGTTTTTTCTGGGTAATGAGGGTTAAGTGACTTGCCCAGGATCACACAGCTAGCAAGTGTCAAGTGTCTGAGGTTGGATTTGAACTCAGGTACTCCTGAATTCAGGGCCGGTGCTCTATCCACTGTGCCACCTAGCTGCCCCCAAGAGGTCACTGTTAACTTTGGAGAGAGCAGTTTCAGTTGAATCAGAAGATTAGAATCTAATGAGAGGAGATGTGGAGGTATTGGTTATGGAAAGCTATCTCCAGAGTTTAGTGAGGATGGGGAGGAGATATAGAAAAATAGCTATATAGAATGGATGGATCCCATGAGAGACTTTTAAGGATAGGGCTTGGGGGAACCTGGGCATGTTTGTAGGGAGCAAAGGAGCCAGTTGTTAGGGAGAGATTGAAGATTAGTCAGAAAGTATGGGTGCTAATGAGGGCAGTCTCCTAAAGAAGACAGGATAGGATCAAATGTATATGTACTGGGATTTGCCTTGACAGGGAAAAGGGTCAACCCTTCTTCTGAGTGAGGGGTGAAGGAGTTAAGAACAGAAGAATTTTTCTGAGTGACATGAGAAGTAGAGGGGAGAAGAGGGAGTTCTTGGCAAATGGCCTTAATTCTTTTGGTAAAGTAGGAAAAAAGGTTCTTAACTGGGAAAGTATGAGGAAGAGTGCCAAGGGAGGCCTGAGAAGGTTTGAAATAACTATTATGGTGATTGGAATAGTGAATTATTAAGGCAGAATTGCCTTGCTGCAGTGAGGTCCCAGTTCAAATTATGTAGCTAAAATTTGTAATTTTGTAGTGGATCTAGTCAGCACAATTTCATGATTTTCCCCAGCCCTGTGCAGCATCATGTAAGTAGGACCAAAGGCAGCAGGTTGTAGGAGTAATCCATGGCTGGGATTTAGCTAGGTATGGTCACTGATAGGACAAGGGGACAAGGGATTCTAGAGTAGAAGATATTGTAGAATTGAACTGATTCACCACCAGGCTGAGTTAGGGAAGGTAGGAAAGTAACCAGAGCAAGGTTGATGGCTTGAGAAGAAGTGAGTGGTAGAGGGTTTGAAGGTCACAATGAGGAAGAAAAATAGGGCTAGGGCTTATGAGGCAAAGGAGAGAATAGAATAGTAATGGATTATTATCATATAAAGGAATTTAAGAGCTCATGAACAAGTGGAATACTTGTGGCTGTATCTTTCTGGTGGAAAGCTAAGGCATTTGAGAGATTCCATCTGTACTTTGAAATCCACTAGTATAAGGACAAAAGTTGGGGTGGAAAAAAAGAGCCCATGAGCTAGGCAGTTATCTCCCTGAGGAAGGCAGAAGAATATCCTGGGAACCAGTAGCTACAAACAACCTTTGGCAAGAAGGTTTTCCCAAGTCTTCCTTGATCTTAGAGCCTTCCCTTTGAGACTACCACCAGTTTATCTTGTATATATCTTGTTTGTATCTAGTTGTTTGCAGGAGCCTGTGAGATCCTTGAAAGAAGAGGCTGGGTTTTGGTTTTTTGTTTTTCATTTTTAGTGTTTCTTTGTCTCTATTGCTTAGCACAGCACTTGGCACATAGTAGACCCTCAATAAATTCTGGTTGACTGACTGAACAGTGACAGATTTGGTTGGATGTACCTCCAAAGAGAATATGTTGTTGAGTGATGGTCATAGAAATGGCAAGAGGAAACAAGGAGTATTTTGAAACTCCCCTCATGACCAATGAGTCAGGGGATATAAGTGAAAGTTGAACCAGAACTGAAAAGGTTGATCTGGATATATTGCCAACAGGAATAATCATAGTCTCAGTAAGAGTCAGAAGATGGAGGAATTGGGAAAGGAAGTTTTGAGAAGAAAATGGGTTTAGTGATTATGGAGCAGGTATTCCAGAGAGTACAGTGGAAAAGATAGATAAATTTGAAGTATGACATTGTTGTGGGGGTAGGGTTTAGGGGGAATTGGAGTAAAAGGGAAGTAGAGGATGGAGAAGGGGATTTGTTGGCTGGGTTTCACTGGGATTGGAAGAGTATGGGTAGGGTGGGTGAATGCAAACTACTGAATAATGAGTCAAGACTGAGTATCACTTGCTCGAGATAAGTCTGTTGATGGAGTAATTAAGTAATTAATTCAGGGTCCTCCCTTGAGGACCAACTTTATTACAGGTGCCTTTGTTGTATTCTCTTAACTCAGGAGCCTGCTTGACAGTGGGAAAGAGCAAACAATGATATGGCTCCCTGGGACCACAGACAGGAATTAGGAGCTGAAAGCTTGAGGTGGATCTGATATGAGGACAACCTCCAGAATACTGGAGAAGGCTCTGGGCCAAAGACAGAAACCAGGAAACAGGTGACCTGGATCATGGCTGCTACAGTGTTCACTGGGAAGGCCCATGGGAGGGCAAAGAGCCTGAAGGCAAGTAGCTTAGATAGAGCTGACAGGATATCTAAACCTGGGAGGGACCTCAGGGTTCTTATAGTTCAATTTTAGAAAACGTGTCACCTCTCATTTTACAAACGAGGAAACTGAAGTCTAGGGAAGTTCAGAGACTTGTCTAAGGTCACACGAGTAGCAAGCATCAGAGATAAGATTGGAACCAAGGTCCCTTTGACCCTAAAGTGCATCCCATGACTATGCCATCATGCTATCGAGATCGTGTATGAAAAGCCCTTTGCAAAACTTAAGTTGTCCCCTATTGTGGAGCTGCCTCTGCTTTCCTGTCTTTGACTTAGTACCAAAGTTAATTTTGGCACATAAAGGCACCACCAATAGTAAATATTAAAGGCAGGATTTGAACCCCAGACTTCATGACTCCAACACCACTCCTATATCCATTATTCCAGGCTGCCTCATATATATTTACCTAGCAGAATTGATCTAGTAATTCATGTGAACACTTGACAAATAGCAGTATACATGTGGAGCATTTGACAGATAGATATTTAATAAATGTTTGCTTGAGAGTTAGTGGCATGCATGAATGTGGAGAGCCTACCCGAGCCTAGGAGGAGTAGCATATCTATGGCTGGTGGTATTGAGACCTGAGCCTTATTCCTTGTTTATTCCCATTGTGGCAAGTCAAATCTCTGTCCAGAGCAGAATTGTGTCTCATGCTGCCCTAGAGGAGACATACATCATGTACTAGAATTATAAGCATAGGCAATGTTTTTCTCTTCCTTCCTTCCTTCCTTCCTTCCTTCCTTCCTTCCTTCCTTCCTTCCTTCCTTCCTTCCTTCCTTCCTTCCTTCCTTCCTTCCTTCCTTCCTTCCTTCCTTCCTTCCTTCCTTCCTTCCTTCCTTGCCTCCTTCCTTCCTTCCTTCCTTCCTTCCTTCCTTCCTTGCCTCCTTCCCTCCTTCCTTCCTTCCTTCTTTCTTCCTTCCTCCCCAGCATGTAGCAGTTCAGTACCTGGCATACACACAGTTGGAACTTATTAAGTGGTTATTGCTTGATTGTTGATAAAGCTGTGATCAGATTCAGCCCAAAGCTGGATTTCCCTGGCTAAGCTCATTTCCAGTCACATACTCTTCAGGAAAAGAGGCCCCAACAGAAACCACAAGGGTAGGTATCAGAACATAGTACAAGTACCTCAGATATCCAGGTGTTATATATACAATGTTCTAGCAGCAGTAAGGAAATAGCTGAGGTGAGATAGAATGAACTTCCACAGCTGTATTTGATGCTTTCTTTTGCTGATTCCTCATTCATAAGATTTTAAATTTAGAGCTGTAAGGTACATTAGAGACCACAAAATCCAGTTCCCTCTTTTGATAGAAAGGGAACTGAGACATAACAGTTAAGTGACCTACTTGGGGTCACACAGCTTTTTAATAATTGTCTGAGACAGAATTTGAACTCATCTTCCTGACTTCAAGTCAGGTGCCCAAGCCATTACTTCATTTTTTCATCTCTCTCAGATCAGATCAATCATTCTGGAAGTGTTAGGATAGCTCCAGCCATGGTTTAGGACATGTGAGTTTGCTTATTTATCCTGATAAAGTTGTGCAATATTCCTTTTTTCTCTTAGATTAGTTAAGATAAGTTTGGACTTTTCTTAAAGAAGCTTCAGTTAATGCTCTCATCCCTTGCTGAGTGATATGCACCTTATTTGGATGACTCCAGTAATTGGAGAGTGTCTCAAAGATGACTGACCACTGAGAATCAAAGGACAGGTTCCTCAATGAAATTCTCCACTAACTCTCATACACCAATTATTTTTAAGACAGCCTTCACTCATGGGGAACAAATCTGGAGTTGCTGTGTCTTACCAACAAAGTCCATGTCCCTAAGCAGGGTCCAGGGCACATGCTCAGCTCCATGGGAAGTGACCCAGCCCAGTAAATCAGGGTTTTCTCTGAAAACTTTTGTTACACTAAGCCACTGAGTAGGTAATGGGAGCAGCAAATACAAAAGTAGTTCAGCTTGCAGATAGGTTTTGTGCTTTTTTTTTTTAATAACTAAGTATCTTAAAGTACCAATTACTTTGATTGATGAAATATAAGAGCCCCTTGACTTCCTTCTCCTCATTCACACTGGTCCCTAAGAATTCTCATTTTTTTCTTTATGACCTAGATTAAGGAACTTAGATATTCTAGATTCTAGATTTCTAGATTTCTAACCTGGAACGTAGACTCCTTCCTTGGTATTCATTCCATGCGTCAATAATCTTGATAACGCTTCCTTTGCCTTTATTCCTGATTCTGGGTCCTTTAAAGTCTTAATTCTCTACAAACTATTACCTGGGACATTCTAACTAGCCAGAAGTTTAAGGCTACTACCATCCTTCCATGAAGCTTAAGTTCTGGAAAAGAGGAGAATCAAGAAGGACAAGATCATAGTCTTCAAGGACTGTAATATAAAAGTGGAATTCAACTTATTCTGCTTAGCCAGAGAGAGCAAAATTAGGAGAAACAGGGGATGGAAATTTTAAATAGTAGATTTTGACTTCATGTCAGGGCAAATGTCCTAACAACTAGATGTATAGATAATTGGAATGGGCTGCCACATGGATCGATGTTTCCTCTCATTAGAGATCTTCACCTGAGCCTGGATGACCAGTTGTCTTATAAGTTGCTGTACAAATTCTTTTGGGGGTAAAACTCGGACTGCATGGCTGCAGTTTATGATCCATATTTCACTAGCATCCCTGCTCATGATTTTTAATATTATCTTTCCCTGCAGCCTGATATATTTCATTACCTGATATTCTTAGGGGCACCAAGGAGCTCAGTAAGTTGCTGTTTCCTACCAACAAGCATTTATTTAATGACTATTCCATGAAAGTTCAAGCAATGAGGATACAATGACAAAAATGAAACAACCCATGACTTCATGGAGATTCAGTTCTACTGAGACAGGGAATGATATGCACAAATGAGTGTTAAAAAAAAAAAAAAGGGAAGAAGGGAAGTGAAGAAGAGAACAGGCAAACTACTCCATTACTCCAAAGACATTTGAGAGGGAGAGAAAACCAAATGTGCAGGGAAGGAAGGCCTCCTGGCAACTGGGTTGAACCTTGAAATAGGATAAGGAAACTAAAATACAAGCTTAAAAAGGAAGTATGGTCTAGGCATGGAGGATAACTTCTGTGCATGCACAGAGATGGGAGATGGCATATTGATATTAGTGGTCGGTTTTTTGTGGAAAGAAATGGTACATGAAATGGAAGCAGCACTGTAAGTTAGGTTGAGAGGGTCAAGCTGTAAGGGGCCTTAAATGCCTCAGGAATTTATCTTTTATTTGAGAGGCAATAGTGAATCACTAAAGGTTTTTGAGCAGAAGAGAGTCATGGTCGGATCTCTGCCCTAGGCAGGTTATTTTGGCAGTTGGAAATAGCAGCTTCTTTGGCACCATAGGGAAGAGGAGATACATTCTCTCGTAGAAATACTTTCTGTCTTCCCAGTCTCCCCTTTGAAAGCCAACTAGTGCCTCTCCAAAAGCCATTTCCAAAGTGCAAGGCCAAAGAACCATGCTTGAGATAGATGAGCCGCTGAATTGAATTAGGTGTGGATAAAGCTTTGGTGAGTTGGCATTGATGAATAAAGCACCCTTGGCAAGTTCTCCTCTGAATTCAGAACCCAAATTTATTAATTTAAGGATTTCACCGTCCCTGTGATTTGCAGGGTTCCATCCTCATCTTAAGGCTTTTTTTTTTTTTTTGAGTACTCCTTGCCAGAAGTGAGAGTCATATCATTTCCCCATTGACTGCAATGGGACATGTACTGGCATACAGCCCAGCTCCTAGTGTCAACCCAACTGGATTTTCTAATACAGAGTCAGTCATCTCAGCTTCCATCTTCATTAAAAACCATTAAAGTCATCCTTAGACCCCTTGGGGAGAGAGAAAATGTTGGAGTCCTTTGGATGGAGCTTCAATGGGAAGTCATATTTTCAAACACTCACCAGGCAAGGACAATTTGTGTGGGTATGCAGTTCTCTTAGGACCCACACATATCTGGCACCCAGGTTTTTTTTCTTCCTATTGTGTTGTCATTACAAGTGATTGACAAGCAGGGAGGTTTTGGAGGGGATTACCAGATGGCTGAATTTCTGTGCTTCTGTAGCACTGAAATAAAAGGAAAACTAATCTGACTGAAAGTCTATGCGTTTTTAGTGATGCTTCTCCTATTCTCGCTATCTTTGCTTTTCTTGTCCCTCCCACCCCCAATCCTACTGCTGAAAACCTATGTGTGCCTGGTTAGGTTTCCCCTTGGACTTCATTTCAATTAGTTGAGTTAATTTATGCTGAAGCCCATAGGGTATTAAGCCATGCCTCCCATCAGAAGTATTAACAGTTAAACATCTGCTAGGGGAAAAAATGTTATGTGAATTTCTAAAGGTATTTCCATGTATTTCTGTCTGAGCCTATTTAATTTCTCATTGTCATTGTTTTTGTCATCCTTGTTCTTGTGTTTTAAAATAAAGGAATTCCCATGGGGTAGTCTCACTTAATGAAAGATCAGTCAAGAAACATTTATTAAGGGGGCAGCTAGGTAGCACAGTGGATAGAGCACCGGCCCTGGATTCAGGAGGACCTGAGTTCAAATCCAGCCTCAGACACTTGACACTTACTAGCTGTGTGACCCTGGGCAAGTCACTTAACACTCATTGCCCTGTCCAAAAAAAACAAAAAAAGAAAGGAAAAAAGAAAAAAGAAAGAAAGAAAAGAAAAGAAAAGAAAGAAAAAAGAAACGTTTATTTAAGTGCCCAATATGTGCCAGATATTATTATGCTTTATGGTAAGGATAAAAATACAGAAATGAAGAACTTTCTGTCTTCAAGAAGTTTTTATTCTACCATGTAAGATAAACAAGAAGTGTACATTCTCCTATGTAAGATAAACATACTTTTTTTTTTTGCCACACTTCTCTGAGAAGTAACTATAAGGAATGAGAATATATAAAAACATAAATAAACTAGCTTTTACTGCATATGTAAATGAGAACTCTTCCAAGCAAATACCTTTGGAGGCTTTTTTCCTTTGGTGCTGCCATTGCTCAGGTCATTTGGGGAGCTTTTTGTTTAGAATCATTGGTATAATCAATTAGTAATCCAAACCAGAAAATTAGTCTTTACTTGATAGCCATACCTCATTTACATAACCTTCCCCCCCAAAGGGCATTAATTAGTTTAATCATGTTATCAACTTGCTAATTGTACTTAACCCAAACTTATTTTTTGCTGCTTATCAAAATGAAATCCACCTTTAAAGAATAAAGATTTGCTACCATTGAGAATATTCAAAATAATATAGCTTTGAAGGTAACTCCAAAAGTGATATCAATAAGCAGTGGAAGGGCAGCTAGGCAGCACAGTGGATAAAGCACTTGCCCTGGAGTCAGGAGTACCTGAGTTCAAATCCAGCCTCAGACACTTGACACTTACTAACTGTGTCACCCTGGGCAAATCACTTAACGCTCATTGCCCCACAAAAAAACAAACAAACAAAACAATTAATAAGCAATGGAGGGGCAGCTAGGTGGTGGAACGGATAAAGCACCAGCCTTGGATTCAGGAGGACCCGAGTTCAAATTTGGCCTCAGATACTTGACGCTTATTGGCTGTGTGACCCTGGGCGAGTCACTTAACCCTCATTGCCGCACCAAATATATATATAATAATAATAATAATAATAATAATAAGCAATGGAATGTATTGGCAATAGCTTCCCAAAATGCCTGCTTTGAAGAGCACAACACTATGTTGGGATAGTTGCTTTTTTTATACTACTATAAAATCATAGGCAGTTAAGTGAGGTTAGAGCACTGAATCCGGAGTCAGGAAGACCTGAGTTCAAATCTGACCTCAAACAAGTACTAACTGTGTAATCCTGGGTAAGTCATACAACCACTCTGAGCCTCAATTTTCTCATGTCTAAAATGGAAGTAATAATATCATCCTGGCAGGATTGTTGTGAGTTTCAAATGAGATAATATTTGTAAAGTAGTCTATAAATTTTTAAATACCATATAAATGATGGCTATGAAAATTTTGATGATGGGGCAGCTAGGTGGTACAGTGGATAGAGCACCAGCCCTGGAGTCAGGAGTACCTGAGTTCAAATCCGGCCTCAGACACTTAACACTTACTAGCTGTGTGACTCTGGGCAAGTCACTTAACCCCAATTGCCTCACTTAAAAAAAAAAATGTTGATGATGGTTCATAGATCCATAAAGAAAGAAGGATTCTTAAAGGTTAATTGGTCAAGTATCTCACCCTTTTGGGCAGCACAGTAACCACTGATAGTTAATTATCCTTTCTTGACTCTGTGCTTCCAGGAATAAGAAAGTCATTACTACAACAAGGCAGCCAATCCATGTTCAAATGGCTCTATCGTCTTTTTAGCAAGTTCTTCCTCATACAAAACATAACTTAAAGTGATTGGTTCTGCTCCTTTCTATGGAACTAAAGAATAACATTAATCCTTCTATATGACTTGGGAATCAATAAGTGAGTGATAAAAAAAAAAAAAGAGGGGAAAAAGATGAAAAGCACCAAAGATTTTACAAAGAACAAAACTCAAACACCTTGAAGATAAAACAGATAAATTCAACAGGAAAAACAGTAACAAGAAAATATGGTCTCCATATCTAGTAAATGATTTCAGGTATCTATGAATAAATCCTACAAAATAAAGGAAAATGATCTAACACTTGATGAGACAAAGGACCCTGTGGAATTTGAGAATATGGAACCATAGCGGAATTTATGTCTTGTATAACAAAAATAATGAACAAATAGGAAAATTTAAATTTGAAATGGCAAGACTCACCAAAGAAAGAAAAGACAGAACAGGAGGTTGAGAAAGTAAATACATAGAACTGAAGGACAACCTAGAAGAAGAGGACAAAACACAATAATGTTTAAAGAATGTATTCTCACTAAGCAAGCAAAATATACTGGAATTGAATAAGGGATGTGTAGAGACTGCCTAAGATCATAAGTGTCCCAAAAGAACATGACAGGACAAAACCCTTTAATATCATAAGGAAGGAAAACACCCCCCAAATACAAACCTACAAACTTCTAAACATAGAAAATGAAATTCCATTTGAGAGAATTCACAGGTTGCCTCTAGGAAAAAACAAAATAACAACAACCCAAGGCTGCAAACTGTAAGACACATGATGGTTAAATCTAACAATTGAATACAGAAACAAGTTCTGCAAGCCATGAGGAGAAAGACTTTCAAATACAAAGGAAAGGACATTTGAATAATGAAAAACTACTCTGCATCCACTGGAAAAAGAAGGAAAGAATGGAATAATATTTTCTGAAGAGCTATGGAGTATAAGATGTACCCCAGAGTGACCTATCCTGCAAATCTGAACATAACTATATAAGACAAAAGATGGACGTTCAGTAATAAAGAGGAGTTTGAAGCCTTTTTGGGGAAAAAAAAAATAGAACTGAAGAGATTATTTGCCTCTAGAGCACCTCAAATAACAGAAATGCAGGAGGAATGAATAAATACAACAGGCAAGTATAGTAACAGCAACAAACTGAAAACTGTAACACATTAACTGTACACAAGGAAATAGGGCTGAAGGTGGAAATCTAGTAGAAGTAAAATTGAAGAGGTATACAGGGTATTATGGACGGATACTATGGATACAGGTGAATGCTTCTTTTGTGGGACTACATTAAAACATGGGAGGGTACATAAAGGGGGAGAAGGAGAGAAGGGAGATAGAGAGAAGTGACTGATGCACCAGGGTGAAATCAAGGGTTAGCAATGAGGGGAAAGTGACCTCTATGGTCTCAGAAAGAGAAGAGCCTACAGGGGAGTGGGTGAGGGTCAGGAGGAAAAGGTTGGAGGCGGGGTAGAACAGGTGGGGTAGAGGTGTCAGGGGGTTCTCCTAATGAATGCCTCTATGGGTAAAGGGAGATGAGGACATAAGGCTGAATGAGGTGTGGGGGATCTTATTTCCTAAAACGTCCACTTAATCTGGGGGAGGGGGGGAGTGTAGAACCTATGGGGACAGTTGGCACCTGTAATAGTGAGACAGCATGGACATGGTGAGATTTCCAGGAAAATGTAGTAAAATAATGTCAGCAAGAGTGGGTATAAATCTGTGATGGTTTGCATAATCCACGACACAGTGGGATAAGGGCCCTACCGTGAGACAGTGGTAGGTGGAATATTGGATAGAATGCTAGCCTAGAGACAGGAATTTGATTTCAGGAAGTCTGTTCCTGGGTAAGTCACTTGACCTCTGTTCACCTCAGCTTCTTCATCTGTAAAATGAAGATAGTAATACTACCTATGTCCCAGAGTTGTTGTGAGGATTAAATGAGACAATAATTGTATGATGTTTAGCATAGTGCCTGACATAGAGTAAGCATTATATATGTTAGTTGCTATTTTTCATCATTCTAATATTAATAAAAATTAGTATAATTAATAATAATAATAATAATTTGCATCATTATTGAAATGTTCCATAATGGAAAAGAAAAATCCCTGAGGCAAGTCCTACAAGGCAGTGGCAGAAAGCACCTGAAGGAGAGACCCTAGATTGAATAACTTGGAAGCTTTGATTACATGAAGAATACAGAAAAAAGAGAAATATCAGATGATTATAGGAGTCATAAATCAAAGAATGAGGGTTTAGGATAAACAAAAAGAGAAGACAAAAAATGATGAGAATGAGAGAAATCCTTTTTGGTAAGAGCTGCAAAACAAATTGAAATTTATAAACTAAGGAACAATACTAGCTGAGGGAGAAACAGGTTAAGCCAAATAGCTAGTTTAAAATTCATTATTTTCTATCTTAAAAAAAAGTGAATATGGTTTCCCAATTAAGTAGAGAATGAAACCCAAAAAACATTATTACTCATGATATACATGGATGACAGCAGGTTATCCATCTCTGTTCAAAAACATACACAATAGCGGGCAGATAGGTGGCGCAGTGGATAAAACACTAGCCCTAGATTCAGGAGGACCTGAGTTCATATTTGGCTTCAGACACTTGACACTTACCAGCTGTGTGACCCTGGGTAAGTCACTTAGCCCTCATTGCCCCATGCAAGAAACAAAGAAAGGAAGGAAGGAAGGAAGGAAGGAAGGAAGGAAGGAAGGAAGGAAGGAAGGAAGGAAGGAAGGAAGGAAGGAAGGAAGGAAGGAAGGAAGGAAGGAAGGAAGGAAGGAAGAAGAAGAAGAAAGAAAGAAAGAAAGAAAGAAAGAAAGAAAGAAAGAAAGAAAGAAAGAAAGAAAGAAAGAAAGAAAGAAAGAAAGAAAGAAAGAAAGAAAGAAAGAAAGAAAGAAAGAAAGAAAACACACAGTAAAGAACTTCTTCATTTCATGGAATATTTATCCAATGGATGTCAAAATGTCATTTGGGTTTAATAACTATACAATTCTTAGTATGCATCAAGGTCCAACCTTGGACAATGCCCCTATGAATTCAACTAACAATGTCAACAAAGAAGTATAAAACAAATTCCTGAATCATGAAGATTTGTTTATAAGAGACAATTGGGGGAGGGGGGCGGGCAGTTAGGTGGCACAGTGGATAAAACATCAGCCCTGGATTCAGAAGGACCTGAGTTCAAATCCAGCCTCAGCCTTTACTAGCTGTAAGATCCTGGGCAAGTCACTTAACCCTCATTGCCCTACCCCCCAAAAAAAAATTAAAAAAAAAGGATATTATGATGGCAATTCATCACCTCTAGAAATTTAAAAATGGTTAATTTTAGGCATAGTGTGGACTTATTGATCAATGCAGGTTATGTCAGGAAACAACATAAAATGTGCAACACATGACTACAGGCTACAAACATTTAGCACCTACAAAAATATCAGGGAGCAGCTATATGGCACAGAAGCTAGAATGTGGGGCCGTGAATCAGGAAGACTGATTTCCCTGACACTTACTAGCTCTGTGACCAGAGGCAAATTACTTAACCCTCTTTGCCTCAGTTTCCTCATCTGTAAAATGAGTTGGAGAAGGAAATGGAAAACTACTCCAGTATCTTTGCCAAGAAAACCCCAAAAGGGGTTGCAAAGAGTCAGCCATGACTGAAAAACAAAATATGTATCTTATATATGCACACATATAAATTTTATTGTTTTTTCTTATATTGTGCTTTTATTATTTTATCATATTTCTTACATTTTGATTATATATTAGATTTGTTTATTATATAGAATATATTTTACCTATGCACATATTCCTTTCATCAATAAAATTCAAACTCCTTGAGGGCAGGTACTGTTTTAGGTTTATCTTTATATCCCAGAAACCCAGCATAGTACTTGCTTGACAAATATTTGTGGATTGATTGCTCTGGGTCTCAAGTTCCTCACCTGTGAGCTGAGAGGCCTAAACTCAAATATTTTCAAGATTTGTACAAAGTTTGGTTCTAAACCTAACTGTCCCACTCAGTTTACTAGCTGCTAATCCAAAGAGGTAGATTTTAGGCAATGGTTTTCCAGTAGCTTCTTGGATCCTTGCAGGAGTGGAGATTCCTCAGCCCTGTTTTCTTGCAAAGCATATGAAGCTAATCTCGGTAGGAAGAGGTGTCGGGATTCTGCTGTTCATAACGAGGAACCCCAGACACTGGAAGCTTGGTGGCCTAACAGGCAAGACCCATTAGGACACTACTAAGCACCTGATTCCTCATCTTGTATCTTAACCAAGAGAAACTGCTCTTTTGTCAAGTCTTGAGAAGGTGAGCTACAAGGTGAGAAATACAGTCTAACCACAGTGCCATACTTCTCTCCCTGAGAAAGCAGTTCACAGAATCATAGACCTTGAATCAGAAAGGACCTCAGAAGCAAACCACTAGTCCAACTACTTCATTTTACAGATGAGAAAACTGAAACCTAGGATCATGTAACTTACTTAGGTAAAATTCAAACCCAGGGCCTTATAGACCAGGACCAGTGTTCTTTCTGTTGTATCATGCTGTGTCTGTGAGTTTTTAAGTCCTGAACTGTCTTGGCACAGAAAGTCCATAGATTTCTTATCCCACATCTGAACTTCATAAACACAGAAGTATTTTAGACATCTCCCATTTTCCTGGGTTTTTTTTTTTTTTGCTAAATAAATGGATTTTACTTAGGAGAATTACATAAAGAGATGATGGGGAAGGTAGAAGAGAAGCAGCTACAGATGAATTAGATTAAAGATGGCCAGAGTGATGAAGAGGATTTGCTTGAAAAGATGGAAAACAGAAATAGCATGAGTCTGAAATGAGGAGAGAAAGAACAAACAGAACTAGGTTAGTAGGCACCTTATGATTAAAAGGAAATCATAAAATAGCCCATTTAGAGAGCTTAGAGATAGAAATCACATGGTCTGAAATGTGCTTTCATCCCCACCACCTTCCTCTGCTTCCTCCTTTCTCACTGGCCAGAGAGAGTAGGCTCTTAATGGCTCATGTCAGAGGTAATGGTTCAGGTCAATGCTGGGCTCTCTTGTGATGCCAGATCACAACCAACAACTGATGACTACTGAGTGACCTATATAAACAGACCTCCTTTTTTTTCAGTTCAATTGTTGGTGGATAAATGTTGGGGCCAGAGTTCCAATGAATAGATCTGGAACCAATAAGCTTTAGAAATTCATAACAGGGGCAGCTAGGTGACACAATGGATAGAGCACCGGCCCTGGAGTCAGGAGTACCTGAGTTCAAATCCAGCCTCAGACACTTAACACTTACTAGCTGTGTGACCCTGGGCAAGTCACTTAACCCTAATTGCCTCACTTAAAAAAAAAAAAAAGAAAAAGAAATTCATAGCAACTGTAGGCCAAAAGAGAGATCCCGAGGTCATGTTGTCCCTACTCCATTCTCCAGGAATTAAAACACTTCAAATATTCTAGTGTTAAGGGCTAAAATTCTAGCTAAACTGTCTAAAATATCTAATGAGTGGTCGCCAATAAATTATAAACTTTAGCAAGAGTTAGACTTTTAAGCATTTATTAAGGAGAATAAGAATTTGGTAAAGTGAGAGAAAAAGGCCTAGATTCCTATCTATTAAAGGGAGAGCACATTTCTAGCTCCGCTCTCCACCAGAGTCCAGAGGAAAGAGAGTGAGACCGAGCGCCCGTCTCTTCCTTCCTCCTCCCACTAGTCCGCGTCACTTCCTGACTCCTGGTCTTGCCCTCAAAGACCTTCCCTTCATGGGCAGAACTCTTCTACAGTAAGTATCCAGCAGGTGGCGTCATTCCAATCGTTACAGTCCCCCCTGTTGTTCCTCAAGAAACAAAATGTTTCCTTGACGGAACAGTAAAAAGAATATAATAACTATTGATAACTAATAATATGTGAACAACAATATAGAAAAGGAAGAGAGGAAAGTTTTGTCCAGAGGGGCGATTTTTTTTTGTCCTCATGAACCGACGCTTTGACATTAGTCTTGCAAAGGGAGGGCCTCTGCAGAGAATACATGTTACAGATGGTGTATATTATAACAGAAAGAGAAAAAAAAACAACAAAAACAACAAATCAAAACTGTTCATTTAAAGTCTCTGAAAGTCTTTTCTCAGATGTCCTCTAGGTGTAGTCATAGAATCGAAGTCTTTTCAGGGGTTGATGTGTGGATGCTGGTAATCAGCCAGGAAAATTTCCTACAAAATTGAGCTTAACACAACTTTAAAATAGCTTTGTCAATAATCAAATCAAACAATGAAAGTTCTCAAAAACATGTCTAAGGGAATTCAGAATCTTAGTTGTTACACATGAAACATATAATAAAACAAAAATTGAAACATTCTTTAAAATTATAATATTACTATAGTCCCCCCTTATGGAGGGTAATTGAGAAGACAATTGCTGTGATATTAATTTTTTAAAATAATTTTTATCTTTGTTTCATCACTTTTTGCATCATCTGCCTAATTATCCTCATGCCATTATGAGAAATTAGAAAATCTAATATAATTGGTAACAGGTGTCAAGGCCAAATTCAACACTGTATTTATCATGACACCTGAGATAATTATGGGGGTTACCATAAAAGAACAGAGAAATGATGGGATATGCGCATTCCCACACTTGAGCAATATGTACTGCCCATACAGTATGCCAGGCTTAAAATAGGTGGATGGAATATACGTCCATGCCACCGAACATATTGGAGGAAACTGAGTCAGACTTAATCAGATGCATGGGATTGAGATGTCCATGGCATCAGGCATATAGGAGGGAGCATAGAAGCCAGGTGTAGAAGTGAGATGGGTGGGATGAATACTTCCAGCCATCTGTACAATATTGTGGGGAAAAGAGAATAAAATATTAAACCAAGAGAATCCAACCTCAACATTTGTCAAAAGCCGTTCCCTCGGCCATACCTTGACTTCATGCATGTCTCCCCTCATGTGACAGTTCAGTGTCTGCTCTTGCATGTATTCCTCTTGTGATTGGATGGCATCTTGGCCAACTGGCATCTGATAACTCAGAATAAAGGCAATTAGTGTCTTAAATGATAAGTTCCCATAATCCAAGTCTCATATGGATTTAAAAATTGAGGATAATAAATGATTGCAAAAAATGTGAATACATCTTGACTCAGAATATAATATATAATTATGCAACAATTTCAAATAATACCTTTTTTTTTACTTAGCATACAATTACTTTTTTGAAAAATCTGAACATATTTAAATACAAGTTAAAGCACAACACAATCTCAAAGACAACTTTTACAAATGTTCCCCTCTTTTTTTTTTTTTTTTGGAATATGCTTATCAAAAATAATACTTCTAGAATCAATTTATACTTGCCATGGCAACCAATTTGCCAGGGAAATGCTTTAAAGAGTTTGATCAAATAATCAGTTGAGAAAAAATAACAAAAACAAACAACTCAGAATATGGGAGCACAATACTCCTAGAATTAACATTGTATTATGAAATCAAAACCATGTTTCAAAATTAGATAGATGAATGAATAGAAGAAAATACACGTGGAACAATAAAAGACAGTGAAATTCAAACTAAGGAAATCTAAATGAATATGAATTTAATATTAATAAGAGTATTATAAAATATAAACTTGATCACATGACTATAAAAAGCTTTTACAAATATTCTCCTTGTTTTAGAAACTAAGTATAAGACACAATCTCAAAAGCATGAAAATCTCTATGAAAATAAACCCATACCATTAATTTCAAAATGTATATATAATAGCATAGAAATACTATGTAACCTCTGAACTGACATTAATAATCTGAGTGAATTCAGAACACTCTTGATTCCAATATCTAAAATCCCCAATACTCATATCAATACCTTGCTGCTTACTTCTACATTTCTGTAAAATATATACCCTTCCATGGCAAAAGAAGCAGAATCTTGAACTATGTTGATTGTCATTCTTATTCAGCTTAAGTTTTTCTTCTTTAACCCCTCTATATTGTCTGTCGGGCTTTTCACCATACAAATGCTTTATAAGATTACTAATTAAAGACAAAAGCAGGTTAGCAAAATTATGAACAAAACGAGCATATCTGGAATTTAAAGAGTTTTCTAAGATTGTCTCAAAAGCACAGCCAGGCCAGGGAAGGGCTGAGCCTGAAGCTGCAAATGCAGGTAGAAAAAGTTGAGCATGCGCATCAGATCTCTGGACTTCCCAGGCAGGGGAAGCAATGGGCTTGGCCATGGGAGGAGTAGAGGGTGGGGTCTGGAGAGGAGGGGAGGGACCAGCACAATTTGAATCAGACTTGATTTTGAACTCAGGCCTGGATTCCTCTTCCCCCACTTTGCCTCCAGGTGCTAGGGGATTAAAAGCTTCTAGAGGGTGGGTCATTGCCTCCAGGCATGCAAAATTAAAGCAACAATTACTGTTAGAACTGGGAAAAGCAGCGGGAATCTCTTCAGGTTTCTCTGAAAAAGCATGGTTGGGAGAGGGAGAGATATTTCCTTGTGTGAGTAAGTTGCTGGCTCTTTTAACAAAAAGAAAAAGAAAAATAGAAAATCCACAAAAACAAAGCATTAACATGATCTTATCTCCCATTTGTCTGGTTAAACAGACTAAAATCAAAAATAGGCTAATTAGGGAGTTTAAAAGGTCCATTCGAAAAAATTTAAAGGGAAAACACAGCCAGTACGCCAGTACTTAGCAGTTAAAGGGAGAGGGAGGGGAAATTTCTTACCCAACCAGAAGATCAGAAGACAGGTTTAGCTTTCCTCTTCGTGGTCAGCCATCTGTTAAGGGCTAAAATTCTAGCTAAACTGTCTAAAATATCTAATGAGTGGTCGCCAATAAATTATAAACTTTAGCAAGAGTTAGACTTTTAAGCATTTATTAAGGAGAATAAGAATTTGGTAAAGTGAGAGAAAAAGGCCTAGATTCCTATCTATTAAAGGGAGAGCACATTTCTAGCTCCGCTCTCCACCAGAGTCCAGAGGAAAGAGAGTGAGACCGAGCGCCCGTCTCTTCCTTCCTCCTCCCACTAGTCCGCGTCACTTCCTGACTCCTGGTCTTGCCCTCAAAGACCTTCCCTTCATGGGCAGAACTCTTCTACAGTAAGTATCCAGCAGGTGGCGTCATTCCAATCGTTACACTAGGAAGTCTATCACCAGAGTTACTAGGTCAACCTCCAAGACTAAGTCAAGTATGAGTGTACTCAGAAATATTTTGTTTAACACTCATCTAAGTTTTAGCCCATTTTTCCTGGTTTGTTTGGATGTGGTAGCTCACCAAAAAAAAGTTTTCTGAACTCAATCTCTCTTGTTACAAACCTTTTCTACCTTTTGTTTGTTCAGTCATTTTCAGTCATGTACAATTTTTTGTGACCCCATTTGTCATTTCCATCTCCAGCTCATTTTACCGATGAGGAAACTGTGGCAAGCAGAGTTAAGTGACTTGTCCAGGGTCACAGAGTTAGTAAGTGTCAGAGGTCAGATTTGAACTCACAAAGATGAGTCTTCCTGACTCCAGGCCCAGCACTCTATCTACTAGCTGCTTTTTCTCTGCCTCATACATATTTGCTTTTCTTATCTAGTGCACTGAACCTTCTTTCTCAGAATCCCCCATACCTGAAACTTCCTGGCTAGAAACTAATGCCCCATGCAATCTTAATTGGCACCTCCCTGCCTTGGACATTAGAAGCCTCAACCCAATAAGTCACAACCTTTAGATATTCCACTCTTCATTAAAAAACACTTGACCCTCTTTTGCATCCCCAAACAGACCTATCGTATGAAACAGCCCAAAGGTGCCTTCACTGAAAAGGAAGGGGTAATAAAGAGTGACAAAACCTGGTGCCAAGATTCTTCCAGGGCCTGCCTTCTGTTAGTGAACAACAGGATAAAGGATGTTTCCTCTTCTAAGTGTGGCCTGAGGAGCTTCTCATGTGAGAATTGAATGCCATTTTCCCATATCTCTCCTCCCCATTGGAAGAAGTATCCTTATAGTGTGGAAATCTGGTTCCATTTTTGTCTTTCTGGTTGATTCTGAGCCAAATGTATTCTTAACCCTGGTTCCCTTTCCATTATCCCCATAGTGATACCCACAGGTGTGTCAAGTTGAACCAAAAGCCCTCCCAGGTTAAAATGAGTCAATTGTTGTTGTTCAGTCATGACCCCATTTGGGGTTTATCTAGGAAAGATACTGAACTGGTTTGTCATTTCCTTCTCCAGATCATTTTACAGATGAGGAAACTGAGGCAAAGAGGGTTAAGTGAATTGCTCAGGGTCACACAGCTAGTAAGTATCTGAAGCCAGATTTGAACTCAGAAAGATGAGTCTTCCTGACTCCAGCCCCTGTGCACTATCCACTGCGCCACCTCGATGCCCCAAATAAAGGTAAAATGAGTCCAGTAGAGACCTCTTGCCAGTCTGTAGCTTCTAGGGAAATCTCAAAGGGTCAGTGTAGCAGCTGTATTAAACTGTGAGAGTGGAGATGAAGACAGGGTGACCACCGTGCTAATTACAACAACCTTTCCTTTTGTTAACAAGATCTTACTTGGATATCTTAGCATGGGGGCAAAGCAGAGGAAGGACAAGCTTGAGAAGAGACAGGAAACTATAGATGGTCATCCACTGGTGGAAAGTAATGATGATTAGTTTTCCCGTATACTTCCTGTGAGGAAACTGAGACCATTCACCTCTGACCAATTCACATTAATTCTCATTCTTTACATATTTGAAACAAGACTAGACTGAAAGGGGAAGCAGTACCTCTCTGAGCCATCACAGGAAAGGCAGAGAGCAGAGGGAGACCCAGATCACTTGGGTTCAGATAAGAACTTCATCTCAAGCTCTCCACCAGTCCCAAGCCTCAACTCCAAGTAAATTAACTGAACCATTTCAACAGGCTTGAATTCTGTCGGCAGCTCAACCATCCCCTTGTTTACTGTTGAAATAATTACTACTTTGCCATAATATTAGCTCTGAGCCGTGACTCCATTACCATTATCACCGGAATATTACCCATTTATTATCTCCCAGCAACCCTGGAAGATGAATACTGGGCTTCAGAGACCAATTGTTTTACAGCAGACAGGATCTTGGTGTGCATTGTTTAATGAGGTAAACTACATTATAGCTGGCATTAATTTGGCTGCAGTGCTCTCCACTAAATCACTCTTAACCTGTAAATCTGCCACTGTTTTTGATATGTACTTAATCAGTGAGGATGGGAAACATCATATTAAAAGGTGGGGGTAGGGGCAGAAATGATGAGGAAAGGGCATAAGAGCATGTGTTTTTGTGTATGAAAGAAGAGAAGAAGGTGGCTTGAAGGGGGAAAACCCAAATGAAGGAAATGAAGAAAAAAATGCCCCCTGACCTTGGGGGCATATCCTTGGACAAGATCTCCCAAGTACAAATGTAGTGAATTAGATATAACTTGTAAGGACATTCTAATTTGCCTGTGTGGATTCAAATCCAAGCTGTGCCTACCTAGAAATTCCCAGTTCTGTGCCAATTTTGCTGGGTAGCCACTACCATCTATGACAACCAAAATTGGAGAAACAGGTGAAGAGGTAATGAATACACCTAGTGGGCTGGGCTGTTGAAGATTCTTGGAAGAGAACAGATATCTTGAGTTTGTCGTTGCTACTTTATAAAAAGAATCAGTGTGGGTATTCACATCATGATCAGATGAAACACAGTTGGAAAAGAAACCTAGAATATGAGGGAATGAGCGAAGTCCCTGAACAAAAACCAAAAACAAAAACCAAACTATCTCATCATCAAAATGCATTTCAGAAAATGGAGAAGTCTGACTTCTTCCCTCCCCCCTCCCAAGAATATTATTATTCTCTTCAGGTTAGTTTTAAATCTTTTGGTGGTGTGGGACCCTTTGGCATTCTAATGTATCTTATGGACTCATCAGAAAAATGTTTTTAAATGCATAAAATAAAATACATAGGCTTATAAAGGAAAGCAATTAGATGGAAATAAATATGTATCTTCCTTTTTTTCCATATCCAAGTTCACAGGCCCCCTGAATCTGGATTATTGCAATAGTCTACTGGTGAGTCAGCCTGCCTCAACTCTCTCCCCACTCCAATTGATCCTCCATTCACTCATTAAAGTAATTTTCCTAAAGTGTAGGTCCAATCATGTCTCACCTTTAATAAACTCCTTTAGCTCCCTAATACCTCTAAGGTCAAATACCAAGTGGTCTATGTGATATTCAAAGTTCTTCACAACCTAGCCTCCCTCTACCTTCCTAGTCTTCCTACATGGTACTCCCTAACACACACCCTTTGATCCAGTGTCACTGGGCTCTTTGCTCTCCTACAAACAAGACATTGCTCTTTTGCTCTTGGCACTTTCTCTGGCTGTCCCCCAAAGCTGGAATGCTTTTTCTCCTCCACTTGGCCTACTGACCTCCCTAACTTTCCCAACCAAAACCCCATCTTTTATTGGAAGCTTTCCCCAACCACTCTTAGTTCTAGTGCCTCCTCTCTGTTAAATATTTCCTATTGTCCTATATACACCTTTCTTTCTTTCTTTCATCAATCTATCATCTATCTAGCTATTATCTGTCATTTCATCTATCTATTCATATCTGTTTGCATGTTGTCTCCCCTATTAGATTTTAAGCTCTTCGAAAACAAAAACTGTCTTTTGCCTCTTTTTTTATCCCCAACACTGATAGGCACTAAATAAATGTTTGTTGATTGATTGATTAAGAACCTACATCCTAAAGGAAGCAAGGTCTAAGGGAATGAATAGGATCCAAAGAATCTGGATACAAATACTGACTGCTGCTTATTAACTTTAATACTGAGGGTAAGTCAATTATTCTTTTTGGACATCACTTTCCTTATCTGTAAAATGAGGTTTGGACGAAGTAAACTCTAGGGTCCCTTCAAGATCAACAGTGTCAGCTCCTCAGAGCTCTGAGTACTGCCTGCATGTAGGGACTTCATACTACTCAAGGGAAGAGGAAAAAGCATTGTTGAGGTCAACTTAATGAAAGAACTAGTATAGCCCCTTTTCAAGAATGGAAAAAACAGAATCATTTAGCTTATCCAAGTTTAAATGCAAATTATTTCTCCATTGGTCAAATTTACAAAGGCTATTTTGCACAGTGGAAAAATTGCACAAGAAATTGTTTCCTCCTGGCACAGTAGAAAACATGCCAGCGATATTCATTTATCCAAACATTTACTAGGTACCTCCTGCATGTACAATCCTCTAGTAGTTGGTGGGGGAAGTAGAAAGTTTAGAAAATACATGGGCTTAAGCCTCACTTACAGTCTGTTGCATGGAAGACACAAACAAACAAAGCTATAGTACACAGCAATATATCATTATTGTGTGACATAATTATAATTAAATGTTAAAATGATAGAATCATAATTATGTCACCATATGATAATTACATTTACAGTTATAAAAAAGAAAGTTGTAATTAATCTATTCATGTTTTTGGATCAGAAAGCAGTATATTCTTAAATTTTTCTAAAAATAATTAAAATTTAATATAATTCAGAGAACAATGGAGAGGCATATGGTAGATGTGAGCAGGCTGCAATATATAACCAATGAGAAACATTGCAGAAGAACAGAAATAAAATATGTCATCAAGGAAATAAATGATAAGCAGGAAAAATAGGATGATCATATGAAGAAGGTAAGGAGTAACAGACAGATAATGTATTGACTAGCTAGTCCCCTCAAAATGTCAGAAGAAAATGAGGAAGGCCTCCAGCATGTTGGGTGCTTCATCTTGGAATGTGTCCTTAAGGTCCATCCCACCCCCTCTCTCATTGGTGAGTTCCTCTTGGAACCTCCTTTTGGGGAAGTGCTCAGCTCAGTCTGTCTTCATTACACTTCCAGTCTGTTCCTGACTTTCTGGACTTTAAAACCAGGTCCCTAGCCCCGGTACTTTCACTCCTACCCCTCCCTTAATCTTCCTGCTTTTCAACTCCCTTTTGTGTGTCATCCTCTATTAGAATGTAAACTCCCAGAGTGCAGGGTTAATTTTTATTTTGGCTTATATTTTTATCTCCATCACTTAGAACCCTGTCTGGCATCAGAGTATAAACTCCCTGAGGGCAAGACTATCTTTTTTTTTTCTTTTTTATCCCTGTCATTTAGAACAGTACCTGGCACATAGTACAAAATAAATTAGTATTCCTTTCCTTCCTTTCTGTTTAAAACCAAGGATAAGAGTCACATAGGATGAGCATGCATGGATGCTCTTTGAACTGCATCTTTTAAGGGAATGTCCAGATAGATAATACCACAGAGCCATATAAGTGTTTCAAATTGATCATTCTATTTTGCCAATTTAGAAACAGCCAATGAGCAACTGAGTCAGAATCCAACTGTAAAACTAATTCTAAAAGACAGTCAATTCTCTTTTTCTTCCTTCCTTCCTTCCTTCCTTCCTTCCTTCCTTCCTTCCTTCCTTCCTTCCTTCCTTCCTTCCTTCCTTCCTTCCTTCCTTCCTCCTTCCCTCCCTCCCTTTTTCTCCCTCCCTCCTTCACTCTCTCTCCCCTTCCTTCCTTCCTTCCCTCCCTTCCTTCCTTTCTTTCTTTTTGTTACTTCAACTTTGATTTTTAATTTGTCAAACAGGACCATTTATTTCTTAGGTACTTTTGTTTTAAAGTTTTATTCTTCTGTGAACTGATCCAACCATTCTGGAGAGCAATTTGGAACTATGCCCAAAGGGCTATGGGATTGTTCATACTCTTTAGCCCAGTGGTACCACTGCTAGGTCTATATCTCAAAGAGATCATAGAAGAATGAAAAGGACCCACATGTACAAAAATATTTATAGCAGCTCTCTTTGTGGTGGCAAAGAATTTGAAATCAAAGGAATGCCCAGCAACTGGGGAATGGCTAAACAAGCATTGGTATATGAATGTAATGGAATACTATTGTGCTATAAGAAACGATGAGCAGGAGGAGTTCAGAGAAACCTGGAAGGACTTACATGAACTGATTCTGAGTGAGAGGAGTAGAACCAGGAGAACATTGTACACAGTAACAGCAACATTGTGTGATGAACAATGGGGATAGACTTGGCTTTTCTCAGCAGTGCAACAATCCAAAACAGTTTCAAAGAACTCATGATAGAAAATGTTCTCAATATCCAGAAAAAAGAACTGTGGATTATGAATGCAGATTGAACCATACTTTTTCTACTTTGGGGCTATTTTTTTCCTTCTCTTTTGAGGTTTTTCCCTTGTGCTCTGATTCTTCTTGCACAAGATGACTAATGGAGAAATATGTTTAATGTGATTGTACATATACAACCTACATCAGGCTGCTTTCTGTCTTGGGGAGGAGGGAGGGAAGGGAAGGTGGGAGAAAAATTTTAACTAAAAATCCCATGAAAACAAATGTTGAAAACTATACTTATATGTAACTGGAAAATAATAAAATACTTTTATTTATTTAAAAAACGTTTCACTCCTTAAAATAACCTTTTTAAAATTTTTTTTTCTCTCCAATAACATGTTAAAACAATTTTTAAACAATTTTTTGAGGTTTTGAGTTCCGAATTCTATCTCTCCCTGCTCCCCAAGTTGGTAAATAATTAGATGTAGATTGTACATGTGCAATCTTGTAAAACACTAAAAATGGATCTTACTAAGATTACTTAGTGGTGCCCAAAGTCATTGAATTCTGTTAACCAGGTCAACCTAGACAGAACTCTAGGTTCCTGTGGGTTTCCAAAGGATAATTAAGTTGGATATGCTTTATCCTTGCACAGAAGTCCATCTGAATAATTTGTTTTGAAGTTAGCACAATTTGATGTTATTGGTTTTGGTCTGATATAGAAATTTCTGCCATAGATACAAATTGGCAGCATTGTAACAGATAGATTTATTAAGCTTCTTGAGTCACCAAAGGGTGATTTGTTCAGTCTTACAAAGCAAGAATGTCACGGGCAGGTCTTGAAACCAGGCCAGTTCCTTAGCCACTATATCTTGTTGCTTCTTGAGTACAGTTCCCATGTTCTAAATTCTAGGGCCTTTTCCTTCCAAACTGGATTAGAGCTGAAATGCTTCAAAAGGACTTCCTTCCCTACCCCCACCTCCTCTTGTCTATCTTCTCCTGCAGTGCTGAAATCCACTCATCTTGGGAGACTGTGGGTCTTTCAATTTAATAGCTAATCTCTGAAGTATAAGAAACTTGCAGGCAGTGTAAATTGGGAATATCTATAACTGTACATCCTCTTGACTGGAAGCTTTTTGTATCTTGAAAACTTACTTTTGATCTCAGGGCATGTATTTGAAACATAATTGCAGTGTGTGTGTGTGTGTGTGTGTGTGTGTGTGTGTGTGTGTGTGTGTGTGTTGCACACACGCATATGTGTATGTGTGTGGTTTCCTTCTTAACTGTTACCAACCCAATAATCATAATTTTCTTGCTAAAATGAAAGTATAATTAAAGATAAAAGAGAATCTTCTAGGGAGTCCAGTCACCGAATGAGGGAGTGTAGCCCTTGACTTAATTTCTAAACATCCCCCATCTGCTTCCACTTGTATTAGTCCAATTATAAGATTCCATGGGTTCAATTTTTCCTCTTTCCCCATTTTCCTTCCTCTCACTGCCCCCGCTACACACACCCATACAAGTTAGAGAAGAAATTTCTTTTTGAATTACCCAGTTATTATGTGTGCTGAGACACTCCAAGACTTCTTTATTTTCTACTAGAGCTTTTCTCACATATGCTTCAAGAATCTTGTGAACTCAGGTCTCTTATGTTGGGGGGCTTTGCTGCCCCAAAGAATTGGAGGCTCATCACAAATCTTGTAAAATAAAAAGATTTATTAGGAGAGAGCAATATATGACCAGGAGACAGAATCACTATGGAAAACAGGACCTGGTCTTTTTCTGGTCTTTTTGTGTGTTTACAAAACAAAGAAAGGGGAGGGAATTACAAAGCAAATGGGAGAAAAATTCCAAACTGGAATAGGCCAAACAACAGGGAGGGGATTATTTAATAATGGGGCATCAGTAGGATATGCAGCACCCATCCATATCTTGTATATCATCTTGCAGACCTTAGTATTGTTTATCAGCAATCAGGTACCAGGGTGCTTGACCACACCTTATTCCTGAAGTGGGAAGCAGAGATGTTTTTTCTCTTGGGTAAGTTTAAGGATTCCTTGGGGGTTGGAATGTTTAGGTTTCTTAGGATCCCACTACACTTGGACCTTGACACTAGTGGGTCTTAATGAATTATAGTCAATAATAGTCTTCTCTTCTGTCTGTCTGTCTCTGTCTCACACTCTCTGTCTCATCTCTCTCTCCTCTCTCCATCCTTTCATCTGTCCATTCTTCCCTGCCTCTGCTTATCTCTCTCTCCTCCTTATCTCTGCCTCTATCTCAATTTCTGTCCCCCACCCCAGATACACACATGCAGATTTCTCCTTAAAAACAAGGTATATACTTATTGAATACTTAGGATTAAAATATTCATGGATTACTTTTGTTGTGGAGAAATAGGGTCGGGAGTTTGGGGTTCTTAGGAATTCCTCTTTAAAGAATTACACCCTCTTGCACACAAATCCAATAAAATAAGATAATAGTTTATTTAGGGGCTGGGGAAGGGAAACCAAGAGAGAAATCCTTGGACTTCTCATGGGGAGAAGTCATGGCACAGAGAGTGGCTCTGAGATACCAATCTCCTCGAGCAGGAGACAGGCGGATACTTTTATAGAGGACTGATGGGGGTGATCATCTGACTGTGGAAAGTTCTCTTATTGAGGGAGGACCATCCCCCACTGGTGGTGGCTGGGGGAATTGGGTGAGGGGTGGCTGCTGATTTCTCAAGCCATCTCTCTCCTCCTCCTCCAGCAGCCACACCTAATCTTATCTCCCCAGGGGTGGGGGAGACTGGAATGAAGGGTGATGGTCCCAGAGCTAGCTTAGTCCTGATCTGATTTCATTCATCTCTTTAGGTGTGTCTGTCCTTTGGTTTAGTTTCTCAAGGAGAAGGTTCTTTGATGTACCCCAGAGGACTTCTGGGGTGGCCTGGGCCCATAACACTTTGGAGAACTTCTAGTTCAAAGACAAGGTGCCATCTTACTAGAGAATACCTTCGCACAGGGTGGGGGCCATTAATAAGTCTCAACCCCTCATGCAGAAAGAGCAGGCACACAGGATATCATGGGATCTAGAGCTGGAAGGCTTCTTAAAGACAATTTTATGGAGCCTCCTCATGTTGGCAAAGAGGGGATTTGAACCCGGGTCCTCTGATTCCAAATTCACTGCTCTTTGTTCATTTCCAAGATGCTCTCTGGAGCATAGGGTACGCCAGATTTTCTGGTGCCTCAAAGAAGCCAGAGACAGGATAACAATGACAGTTTCCACTTAAATTGGGGCTTTACAGTTTGCCCATTTATGTGTCTTCTCTATGCTCAGCACAATATGTCTGGTATTGCGTGAAAGCAAGCTTAGGCATCTAACAGCCCCAGAGATCCCAGTCTAGTGGCTTCAGAAACGACCATTTTATCTAAAAGTCAGTAGAGAGATGAAGGGGTCTCCAGCCCTCAGGTAATTTATTTCTTTATATACTGAGCATTTGCTAAGTATCTCCTACTTTATGTGCTCTGGGGGGACAAAAACAAAAAGAAATAATCAGTATCCAGCTGACATTTTTTTGGTGGAAGGGGCTGGGAGGGGGTGGGAGGAAGTGGGGAGAGGAGAGCATGGGGAAGTATTTCCAGAAAAGCAAATGCAAACTCCAACAAAAGGGTCTTGCCTCTGCTTTCCAGGTTTTATATTCCCTCTCCTCCCACAAACATTTGGCCTTGGGCACTTCCAGCTCTCCTTAGCTCTTAGACCACTGAAAAAGCAAAAATCACCTTAGGGCAGGAGAGTCTTTCAGTATTTCAGTGAATCTATGGATGGCAATTTATACCTTCCTTTTCATTCCCTGCAATTCTTGCCCTTGTCCTTCAATAAATCAATCCCACAAGATTTTTTCCAAGCACCAAAGGCCTTCCTCTAACCCTTTCCACATTGCATGGGCATCTGCATTGCTTGGGTTCTCTTTATTCTTGTTAATTCCTTGCTTATCATCTCTCCCTCCAACTATTTCTTGTACCACTTCTTTTATCACATCATGTTAGTGTGCAGGGGTCATTAGCTATATAATGCAACCTACCTAGGCCTTCCATGTATCTTTTGTCCTTTGTTATTCAGTCATTTCAGTCATATCTGAATCTCTGTGACCCCATTTAGAGCTTTCTTTTTTTTTCTTTTTTTTTCTTTTTCTTTTTTTTAGTGAGGCAATTGGGGTTAAATGAGTTACCCAGGGTCACACAGCTAATAAGTGTCAAGTGTCTGAGGTTGGATTTGAAATCAGGTCCTCCTGACTTTAGGGCTGGTGCTTTATCCACTGTGCCACCTAGCTGCCCCAATTTAGGGTTTTCTTGAAAAAGATACTGGAGTAGTTTGCCATTTCCTTTTCCAGTTCATTTTACAGGTGAGGAACTGAGGCAAACAAGGTTAAGTGACTTGCCCAGGGTTGCACAGCTAGTAAGTATCTGGGACGAGATGTGTCTTCCTGACTCTACCACATCTACCTGTCCTCTTGTTCTCTGGGCTACTTGCAATTTTGGATCAGTAAATTACGGTATGATATACCACCTTATAGCATTACTGGGGAAAAAAGTGTTAGTAGTAAAAATGTCATGGCAAAAATGGGTTGGTGGTTAAAGAATTATATCCTGGGGCAGCTAGGTGGCGCAGTGGATAGAGCACCAGCCCTGGAGTCAGGAGTACCTGAGTTCAAATGTGACCTCAAACACTTAACACTTAACTAGCAGTATGACCCTAGGTAAGTCACTTAACCCCAATTGCCTCACAAAAAAAAAAAAATTCTATCCTGTCACACACTTGATGATTAGAATAAAAATAATCTTTTACTTTGGCACTAGAGAAAATGACCAAGAGAGAATTCAAACTTCTGTCAAGGGGAGATGGTTCAGAGAGACATTCTCTGAGATACCTATCTCCTTGAACAGGAGAAAGGCCAAAGCTTTTATAGATGGTAGGTGGGGTGATTGGATGGGGGTCACCACCTGACAATGGAAAGTGCCCTTTGGGGGTGGGGAAAGCTTGAGTGAAGGCTTGAATGAGAAGACTTCTGGAGTTATATGTCTCCTGATGCAGATCAGGCAGCAGCCACACCTAATGAACTTATCTCCCTTACTTCTCAAAATGTGTCTGTCCTTTAGCTCCTCAAGGAGAGTTACTCCAGACCCATGTCCTTTAGTTGAGCTGGCCAGTTTAGACTTTAATAGTCCCAAATTCCCAACCACATAACAAAAAAGACAGGTTTGTGTGCTAGGTCCTAGTTGTTTTATTCTTGAATATTTAATTCGATTTAACCTATTGATTCAACAAACATTTATTAAGCCTGACTATATGCAAAGCACTCTGCTAGGTGTCGGAAAAAAACACCTTATTTAAATAACACATAGGGCTTCACTCTGCTTCACACCTTTACATCTTTTTCCCTATGAGTGCCCCACAAAAGGAGCTAGAATGAATAGACAGCATGGATCAGTATGACCCTGAACAAGTCATTAATGTTTGGGAGGCTCAGTTTCTTCTTCTGTAAAATGAGAGGGTTAAAGTCAATGATCTTTAAAATCTCTTCTGATCTAGCTAATACATGATTCTCTAGTCCTCTGCAATCCCCCACTTGGCCACATTAAAAATTGTAAAATAGTTTGAAAACAATAGTTTATAGTAGGAGATTAAGAGGATTTCTTCTTGGAGCTATCCCAAATTCAATTTCACACTCAAACTTCATGAAAGTCACTTGTCTCTCTTTTCCCAACTATAAAGTGAGAAGTTCACTATAGTGGAAAGAACATTGGCTTTGGAGTAGAAGACTTGGGTTAAAATCCCTCCTTTGAGACCTTGGACAAGTCATTTGAATTCTCTGGGTTCCAAAAACCTTGCTAGCTTTCAATCTGTGATCCTATGAACATGAGTATAGGATATTTTCCCACATTGTCTAAAACCATTGGCAGAAAGACTCTCCTATTGTAATATTATCCACTCCTCAGCATGGGCTGAATCTCAGACCCAACCTTCTGGTGAAGTTCTGTTAATGGTCACCCCAGATGGTCAGGAGCTATTGGATTCCATGAGCCAGGAAGCATTTCTGGAAAAAAGCTCCAAACATTAGTTTGTGTGTTTTAGACGCAGTGGTAGCAGTGCAGGGTGCAAGGGACACTGTGGATATCGTATATTGGATGTTTCGTGTCTCACCTGTGCCACTCAGAAGGAAGTAGTAAGACTGTGACTCTTTTTACCTGAGTGCAAGGTGTCCCAGGGGCAATTATACCACATTGTACAAGCAGCATAGGATTATGGAACAGCTCATGACTTTGATATAAAAGGTTGCATCATAACCAAATTAGAGACACAACTAAGAAATTGCCTTTCAGATCTATGAATAGAAGATAATTTTCTGAACAAACAAGGGACAGAATGGATCATAGAAGATAAAATGGAACATTTTGAATGCATACAAATTTTAAATTTTTATACAAATAAAGCAAATGCAGCTAAGATTGAAGGGGAAATAGCTAAGGGCAAAAATAAATTTTTGCAGTGTTTTTCTGATAAAGTTCTCATTCCCAAGATATAAAGGGTACCCTAAATGTCTTAGTGAAGTTTTAAGCTATGCAGGATGTCCCAAAAAAACCTTAGTGCCATTTTTTTCATGCAAATTTTACCAAGACTTTTGGGACACCCTATATTAAAAAAGAAAAAGATTCAAATTTATAATAAAGGAGACATTCCCCAATTGATAAATGGTCAAAAAAATGAATAGGCAGTCTAAACTTTCAATAGCTGTATGAAAAAATACTCTAATTCAGTAATAATTAGGGGGAAACAAATTATAGCAGTTCTGAGGTTTTATCTGACATATATCAGATTGGCAAAATTGATCAAAAAGAAAAAGAAAAGGAAACTTATCCATGCTGAAAGGACTTTGGGGAAACAGACACTTAGCATTGGTGGTGCTGTGAAATAGTCTAGCCATTCTAGAAACTAATTTGTAACTATACCCCCCCACACACAATTATATCCTTAATAGGCCTATAAAAGAAATCAAAGAAAAATTTCACTCAATACACATGTTTATAGTCACTGTTTATAGTGTCAAGCAAGTATAAACTAAAGAAGAGGCCATCAATTAGAGAATGGTGTGTGCATAAATGTAATGGAATGTGATCACACCCTAAGAAAGGACTAAAGGAACAGTTTCAGAGAAACCTAGGAAAACTTGTAAGAACTGATGCAAAGTGGGAGTAAGCAGAACCAGGAATAATTGGAGATACAAGAACATTATAAAGACAGACAACTTTGCAAAACTTCAGAACTCTGATCAATGCAGAGACCAAGCAAGATTCCAGAGGACTGATAAGGATGAATGTTTCCAACCGTCTAACAAAGAGGTGATGGACATAGAATAAGGCATACATTAAATATATACATATATATATATGCATATATATATGTATACATACATATATATATGTTTAATGAGAAATCTGTTTGGCTATGAGTATCTGTTATACAGTTTTTGTTTTTGTTTTTTAATGGGGGAATGGGATGGTTGAGTGGGCAAGAAAAATAAATTCTTATTAATATGGATATCGGGCATGAAGAAACTTATTTCCCTAATAATGCTTATAAACTACAAAATATTTGCAGGAATACATGAACAAATTACCATAAAGCACCCAAATAGCATATTTTATATACTTTTAAGGGTTACTGAACAAACAATTCCCCTTCACATTATACCTGTACCATCTCAACAACTAAAAATAATAGGTTTGGCAGAGTCCAAGTCTTTGGGTCCCTCTTCTCTTCCATGGCATGGTCGAATCCTTCAGTCACAGGATGATTTTGTAATCCATCTTCTTCCCTCTCAAAGGAGAATTTTGTTGAAGAAATCATCTCCCTCTATAAGGCCAATACCCAAATGATTGAGCCTAGGAATTCTTGAAATCTTGTAACTCTCAAACCCAGAAGGGGTATCAGTGTGATCTAGTTCAGATATGTCGAATATGAGGTCCATAACACCCCTGAGTGTGGCTCAAACCTGATTAAAATATAATTGGGAAATATTTAGCAAAATAAATATACAATAAAACATTGGATAATATTACATTTTAAAACTGCTAATATGTAGCCCTCAGAGATCCTAATGTTTGGCTTAGTGGCCCATTTCTAATTGAGTTTTGACACTGTTGATGCTATCTATTTTATAGAGAGGCAGCCTTGGGTCCAGAAAGATCTAGGTACAATTCGACCCTCTGATACATATTGGCTGCCTGATTAGCTAACTCACTTAACCTCTCAGTACCCCAAGTAACTCTCTAAGACTATAAATTGCAGGGCAGGTATAAATTTGAATTGGTTGAAGATGTCCTTATACCCATGACATCACAAATCTTTACAACAAGAACAACAAAAATTAAATAAAATCAACTTACAAAAATAAAGGGTTGGAGGGGGCAGCTAGGTGGTGCAGTGGATAGAACACCAGCCCTGGAACCAGGAGTACCTGAGTTCAAATCTGGCCTCAGACACTTAACACTTACTAGCTGTGTGACCCTGGGCAAGTCGCTTAACCCCAATTGCCTCACTAAAAATAAATAAATAAATAGATAGATAGATAGATAGATAGATAGATAGATAGATAGATAGATAAATAAATGCATACATACATACATACATACTCTAGTGGTCACTCTATATTCAGAAAAGGGAATAGTAGATGTTGGCTAGAAATTAAATGTCTCACAGCTCTTCTCTCTGGCCTCCCATGTTCTCTTCCTGTCAATCACTGTTACTGTTCGGGTTGGGGTGGGGAGGAAAAATTTTCATTAGGGCACATTGGTGAGGAGGTCAACAGAGGACTGAGCCCTTTTCACAGCTCACTATCATAGGCCATTTTGGAAGATCAGTCCCTCACTGTCCATCATGTTGGAGTCAACCCCAGGCACAAGCCACTCATAAGAATTTTCCCTTTTTCCTCTCAGCAAAGTACTACCAGGGTATACATACTTCTCAATAAGACATGCCTTTAAGAAAAATACCCACACCCTTCATCTTAATCAAATTGATGAGTGGCTCACTTGATCCTTCCTCCCTGCATCCCTTCCATTTATTTACCCAAATATCATATTCTCCAGCATTCATCTATGTGCCCCTCTTCTTGTCCTCCCCTGTTGCCCTCACACATATCAAACTCAATTGCCCATACACAAGCTCAGAAATTCTCAGTTAAGAGACAGTGTTTGTGGGGAAAAAAATGTAAACTCATCTTTGTCTTGATGGTCTCAGTATGTGTGATGTGTTGTCTCTCCCTCAGAGGCAAATTGTTGCCAGTAAAGCGTGTATTATGCTATCAGATGTGATTGTAGCCATTGTTCAAGTGCACTTTCCCGGGCACAATAGATTACAGTTGTTTGATACCATCTCCTTGGTTTTCTTTTATCGTGTTTGTTTGTCTCTTCAGCTAATCTGCAGAATTCAGAAGCTGTCACAAGGCCTCCTAGTCCTTAGGCCCAAATCAATAAAGTCAAAGCCTTCCATGTCCTGGGGAACCCTCTGAAAGTCAAGTCCGATTTGTGGGTTTGTTTTCTTAGCTTTTCTTTTTTCCTTCTCCAGGAAACACACACACACACACACACACACACACACACACATTCAGAGCAATCCTTAATGTGCCAGGAATCGGTTGATATTTCCATGTGGTTTCAACAGAGAAGGGGCTTACTGAAAATATGGCTTAGTGGAAAGAATTCTGGATTTGAACTTGTACAAACTGGGTTCCAATCCCAGCTTTTTCACTTACCCCTTGTCTAATTCTCATTTTACTATTCTGGGCCTCAGTTTCTCATTTTAAAAATTGAGGGAGATGGGTTAGAGCAATGGGGTTCTTAACCTGGGGTCCATGGACTCATAAGTGTGCCTTGGAGAAATTTCAGTCTTTGAACTTGTATGGGGATCTATCTATCATTTATGTATCTGTCTGTCTGTCTATCTATCTATCCATCCATCCATCCATCCATCCATCCATCCATCTATCTAATAATCTGTCCATAAACACATATATATATGCACCATATGTAGATATACTTATATTTATGTTTATGTTTATATTTATTTACATATATTTATATTTATACACATATACACATTTCTTTGTTTGGTTTTTGCTAGCCTCAAACAAAAATTGAGCATTTCCTTCTATTACATAAAATCATTCTTCTGAGAAGGGGCTCACAGCTTTCACCAGCCTACTCCAAGGATCTATAACATGCAAAAAAGGGTGAAGAATCTCTGAATGAGGCTTTCCCAAGTTCTTTCCTTCACCTAGTTCCTGTGATCATACATTCCTCACTTTCCCTTTGTCGAGGATGGTGCTACAACCCCTACCTACCCACAGACAGAAATATTAACCTGTGATAAAAGGACTCCCCTTGGAAAAACAAACAAACAAAACAAAACAAAGTGATCTGGGTTTATGAGCTCTCTCTCTCTCTCTCCTTCTTCAGCAATTAAATCAGCAAAGAAATCATCACTTTCCCAATTGGCAGGGTTGATTATTCTCTGCTCACTCACAGGTTTATGCTATATTCAGATGGGGATAGTAGCCACCATATTAGGGGGTGAAGGGAGAGCTGCTAAGAAGTATCTGGATTTGAGAGATCACTCCACAAATTAAAACCTTTTATCAGTCTCTAATAGCTGTGCAAACTCATTATATTTTGGCCAAACTTTGCCAATGACTCCCCCGAGGTATTATTATACAGTTCTGAGCTGTGGAAATGCGTCCCCATTCTGTCAACATCAGAATATTTCAGCTACAGGAATTGGACTCCAACTTGTTTTAGCTTCCATGATGTGCTTTGCATAAACTAAAACATGTGTACACTGGGTTGGGGGATTGGGGGGGAGGGGAGGTGTGCAGGAAGGAAGTACAGCTGCATTTTGAAACAAATCCATTATCTTAAGTTTCTCCTATCAGTGGAGCTGAGACAAGGAATGGGTTTCAAGGAATCCTGCATTTTTCAATGGACTAAGTGTTTGGCCTGGTTCTGAGTGCTAGGGATTGCCCCTCAGCACTAGGCAGCTTGGTTAAGATATATGGATTAGTATGTGATGCCTCATGTTCCTTAGCCTCACCAGCAATTTCCTGCTCAAAGTGAACATGTTGCTACCACATGATCCTATTTTCTCATCTGTATAGTAAAGACACTTATTTATGCAACATGAAAGGCGTTTGGGTATGGAGATAGAGAGCTGGACTTGGAGTAAGAAAGAGACGATTTTAAATACTTCTTCCTTGCCTTGGACTGACACACACTGGCTATGTGACCTGTGATATGGTGGAAAGAAAACTGAATCCAGATTTAGAGGATCCAAACTCTTCCACTTAATACCTGTGTGACCCTGAATAAGTTCATTTAACTTCTCTGGACCTCCCTTTTTGCATCTATACAACAAGAGGGTTGCTTTAGATGACCCTTGAAGTCCCTTTCAGCTTTAAATTATGGCACTATGACCCAGAGCAAGTCACTTAACCTTTCTATATTTAAAGATGGGGCCAACCTGCATTAGTAGAGGATGCTTTGCCATCTGGACATTTCCTTCACTTATGAAATCACTCTCCCAGCATAAGGTTGTTGGGTATAATGTTTCATAAAACTTTAAAGTGCTAAAGAAATATAACATCATTTTTATCATTATCATTCTTGAATTAGGTAGATGGTACCATCCTCCTGCAGGATGTAGATCAGCTGTCTAAAGAATATCCAGAAACCCTTTGCCCAGTTTTTGCAGCTATCAGTCATCCTGGGAAGATCCCCTTAGAGATTTGGCCTGGCTCCAATGGGTGCTGTGGCCACAGCTGCTGAACAGTCACGAAAGAAAGGTCTTGCCTCCAAAGTTCTTGGCCCTAACAGATGATTAATTCATCCTCAGGAACTGATAGAGTTTTAACATTGCCCCTCTGCTTCTCCATCCACCCTGCAGCTGAATCCTTCCGCATTGTTGTTGTCTCCCCATTAGAATGGGAACTTGTTGAAAGCAAGCGCTGTCTCCAGCCCTTCGCATGGTGCTTGGCACATAATAAGCGCTGAATAAATGTTTTTGCATTGATTCATCCATTCATCCAGCAGTTACCCTGTCATTCATGCTATCAAGCATTTATTGAGCACATCCAGTATCTCACAAGGCCTGCCATGTATATTAATGCTGATTGTGTTTCCCAACACTCACCCCCAACTTCTTCTTACAGCATCTGCCCACGACAAACACAACCGGTTTCCCCATGGAAACAAACAAAAATAAAGAGGAAGGCGAGGGAGCACATATCCCTTCTGCAGGCTTCTTGTGGATTCTAAGAATGTGTGCCGGTGTCTATTTTCATTTCTAGTTTACATGATGTCCTGCTGTAAAGGTGGAAAAATGGGCAAGATGACCTCCAGATGCACCTGAGAGCCTGGGATAGGATACTCTACTTTAACTATTGTTTGGGAATTGTCCATCTGCTTGACTTTAGGGCTAATCTCTGGTCATTAGTAGAGCTAGAGAGCCTTGTGGGTCAGTGCCTGTTGGAGGTTTTTGCTGAATGCATTCAAGAGGAGAAACTAGGCTGGCTGATTAGCATATAGATCCACCAGTCCTGCTAGGCAGCCACAGGCCTTGCTAGGCCCTGGCCAGAGGCAGAGGAAATGGAACAGGGAGACTGCTGAGGGCCGGACCTTCCCTCACCAAAGGGTCCCAAGTTTCATTTTTATTTCTGCCATCTGCCATCCTCTCTCATGGGCTGCCATGATGGGCTCATCAGATTCTTGAATTCTTTCCAATCTTTACTAATTACACTGCGGATCAGTAAATCATTCCGGGCAAGAGACTGACAGGGAAAGAGATGGGCCCTCTGCCACGCTGAGAGGTAGGGACTCTCCTGCCACCCCTGCAGCCAACACCCCTATGACAGCTACCAGACTGAGTGACACCCACAAGCAGGGAGCCCAACACAGATACTTAAGAGCCACCCTGGGAAGTCAGGAAGCCTGCACACATAAGGCTAGACACATCACACAGCTCCAGTTTGGCAGGACAGCCTATGCAGGATAAGCTGGAAGTTGGCATCTCCACCAACTATGCCACTCTTCTATACACGTTTCTTCTTCCAAAACCTGAGCAATTGCTTCATAGTTTCTGAACTCTGAGCCAGACCATTCATACCCAGTCACTGCTTAGGGTCATAGATAGACTCAAAGAATGTTAAAACTGGAAAGGAACGCCTCCCTCCTTAACACTAACTTTCTACTTTGCAAGCCTTCTAATTAAGTTTTGCGCCATTGCTTCTCAGTCTTATTATTTGGATCATCATCATCATTCGGTCCCTCTGCCTATATGTGGGTGTCTCCAAGACTATTTGGGGTCCTCTTATTTTTTAAATCTCTCCAGAAAGGTGGCACAATGGATGGAGCACTGGGCCTGGAGTCAGCAAGACTTGAATTGACATCCAGCCTCAGACACGTATTAGTTGTGTGACCTTGGTCAAGTAGCTTAACCTTCGTTTGCCTCAGTTTCCTCAACTGTATAAAGGGGATAATAATACCACTCCCCTTCCATGATTGTTGTAAGGAACAACTGTGATAATATTTATAAAGTACTTAGCACGGTGCCTGGCACATAGTACATACTATATAAATGTTAGTTATTGTTGTTATCATCATCTCCCTAGTAACCACACCTTTTCTATTTAGTTCAATTATATAAATGATTCTAAAATTTTATATTTATAACTTATATCTCTACTGAATGTCAATTCACCATCTCTAACTGCCTGGTGGTTGTTGTTTGTCCTTTGTTCTCAAAGAGGACCATGACATCAAGCTGTGATGTGAATTGGATTTAAGTGAGGCAGGGCTGTGCAAAGTCACCAGCCTCGCTCTCTTCTCCAGAGCCATATGGGTCCAGTGGCGAGCTATATATCAGGATGACTGGAGATGATGCCCCTGTGTGATGGCTATCTCTCTCTGATGTTCCATCAGCATCTCCAACTCAACATGTCAAAAACTAAATTCATCATCTTCTTAAACCTCCTTTATATTTATATTTATTTTCTTCAATATTTCCTAATTACATTTTTTTAAGTGAGGCAATTGGGGTTAAGTGACTTGCCTAGGGTCACACAGCTAGTAAGTGTTAAGTGTCTGAGGCTGGATTTGAACTCAGGTACTCCTGACTCCAGGGCCAGCACTCTATCCACTGCGCCACCTAGCTGCCCCTTAAACCTCCTTTAAATTTCCCAGTTTCTACTGATGACATTCCTAGTCATCCAAGTCTATCGCCTCTCAGTCATCCTTTACTTTCCCCTCATTCCAAAACAGTTACTTGGTTCTATCAATTCTGCTTTCATAATTTGTGCTGCATCTGTCCCCTTCTCTTCCCTTACATGGCTACCATTGGGATTCCCATGAATATTCTGGTTCCAGTGAACACCTTTCAACAATAGCAATGGCAACTCAAGCATTGTAAACCTTCAGCATAATTTAATATACTACTCATAGTATTCATAGGCAATTATTTACTGCTTAAAGCACAATTAAGGATTTTTTAGTGCAAACCCCATAGATCATCATCGTGAACCTTTAAATGGGAACTATTGCACTAATATAAGAGCCTACTAATTAGTCTACCTGCCTCCAGTCTCTCCTTCAAGCTATCTTCTACAGAGCTGACAAAATGATCTTAGTGAGACTTAGGTATGAATTTACCTTTCCTCCCAATAGGTATAGTACAGTAGAATACAACCCAGATTTTAGGTAGGGATGTTTTGTACTAACTGTGCTTGATATCTAATTTTTGATATACTACCTTTGATAAAAGCTAATTAGGTCTCCTGGCTGATTGTTAATGGGAAGTATATGGTGGTGGTCAGGGTGTAGAGAAGGGGAGATGAGATGTAGCTCATGAGTTAGTGTTAGAAGTAGAACCCTGGGGGCGGCTAGGTGGTGCAGTGAATAAAACACCGGCCCTGGAGTCAGGAGTACCTGAGTTCAAATCCGGCCTCAGACACTTGACACTTACTAGCTGTGTGACCCTGGGCAAGTCACTTAACTCCCATTGCCCTGAAAAAAAAAAATTGAAAAAAAAAAGTAGAACCCCACAGGTTTCCCCCTAGAAACTGAAGTAGCCAACATCCTTTGGAGACCAAAATTCCAAGTGTTAGTATGAACTGGGGGAATAGCTTAGGAAGTATTATGCTGTAGGGATTCCTCTGAGATCTGTTTGGGTCCCCTCCATATTTGCAGGGACTCACTGGAGAGATTCACCATCTCAGGGGGATACTTGTTCTTAGATGCCTTGGTTTTACAGGGATCCACTAGAAAGATATTATCATGGGATTGTTTTTAAGAGACAACATAGTCTAGCAGATAGAGAACTGGGTTCTGAGCTAGGAAAGCCTGCATTTAAGTTCATCCTGATTATATAGCTGTGGGGGAAGTCATATAATCTCTCAGTGTTCTAAGCCCAGGGTTTGGGAACTACTGTCAGTTGGCGATGCAATCCAGCCTTATATTTTTAAATGTGAAAAATCTTCTAAGACTCTAAGTCACAGAGAATGTGCCAACTTGAAATGGTAGAAGGAGTTTCTCCATCTGGAAGTTGTTTACACCAGTGAAATCACAGGTCAAGTCCCTATTCCTATTTTGTCTTTTGTAACTGAACAGTCAGCCATCTTTCTCCTGTATATCCTTAACAAGTAAGACCTGTTCCTCTGAGATTACCCATTAGGTTGCCTGGAATCTGTTTAATGACTTTCCAGACTTGGCCACCATGTCTCAGCTGATTCTGAACCTGGGGTCTCCTCTCCTTAAAACATCCATTCACTGCTATCACCCTCTTAGTGCCTCCACTCTGAGCAAGAGCCCTGGATAGCCATCCTTCATTCCCCTCCCGGCTTTGCTTCTGACTTTCTGGACTGTGTGCCACCATGGGTCCTTGTGAGTTCCTTCCCTGAAGGATGGAGACCCATCATTCCCCACTCCACCCAATGTTTAACTCCTTTTTTTGTGTGCTGAATTTCCGATTTGAGTATAAGTTCCTTGAGGGCAGGGACTATCTTTTATCTTGTATTGCTTAGCATAATGCCTAACATAACAAGTACTTAATAAATACTTGTTGCCTTGCCTTACTATGAACTTACTGTGCTTTACTTCTTGCCTTATTATGAAGGAAAGGGAAAAGTATTTATTAAGAACCTACTATATGCCAGGCACTGTGCTAAGTATTTTTGGTTTTTTACAAATATCCCATTTGATTCTTACAACAACCTAGGGAAGTGAATGTTATTAGTACCCCCATTCCACAATTGAGGAAACTGAGGCAAACAGAAATTAAGTGATTTGTCCAGGGTCAAACGCTTATTAGGTATCTGAGTCAGAATTTGAACTTACCTCTGCTTCATTTCAAGTCTGGTGCTCGATCTACTGTGCCACATTTTATAATTAATATAAGAAGTAAAGATTTTCCATCACAGAAATACAGATTTGTAGCTATTGACCTAGAGCACACTGTAGGAATTCACCATTTTTTTAAACATGTAAATAGACCTTGACTACTTGCTTTATTGTCACAAGTCCAGCCAGGTTGTGTGTGATACTAATGGACTGTAGATAAGATTTATCTGCTGTTCTAAAACACCCAAAGTAATCAATGTCAAGTGCTTTATCCACCCCACCTTACCCCCCCTTTTTTTTTTGATAGGAGGACGTTCTGAGTTTATTTTCCTTTAAGTTAATCTGCTTGTCCTACTGAGAAGTGAATTAGGTATTCCATTTGGATTGAATTTGTATATTCAGGGTTACTTTGGAGAAACTTCATATACCCTCTAGTGAAGGGACCCAGGAAAAATGTTTGTATATACAGTAAGATAACTTTATTAGGTGATCCTTGGAGAAATTTTGGTATGTTTTATGTGTGCTAGGACACCTGGACATATTTTGTCTGTACCTGCAATTAGATTGTTGTATATGCTAAAGAGAATTATAGAAGAATTTTCTCCCAGGAAGGTTTGGTTTCCCAACTAAGGCTGATGAGGATAACTTCCATTCAGCTCTTGTTTCCAAATCCCAAATCCAAATCCCATATGTCTTGGGCATTTCGAAGGGACCAGGAAATTTCTGATAAGTGAAGATAGTTTTGTTTTTGTTTTTGTTTTTCTTCATCATCTCTTATATTGTCAAAGATCTTTGTAACCACCTAAAAAGAAGGTAACCTATGCGAAATTTGTTAAAGTGATGCCTGCTTCACTTAACACTCGTTGCCCTGCAAAAAAAAAAAAAAAAGATGCCTGCTTTTAAAGTTGTATAACTATGAATTTTAAAAGGACTTTAACTTCCAGGATCATCAGCCACAGTAGACCCATACTCTTGTGGAAAAATCTTAATTTTCAGATTGTTTGTGAACTGAGCCATATAGACTTTTTCAAAAAGCACCCTCATCAGTTTTCTAGGGACAACAAATTTTGAACTGGAAGTATGGGGAAAAGAGAGGGGGAGAGTGTGGGGAAGGAGGGATTTGATTCCTTTCGACTCTAGTTCAGTTATATAGTCACACATGATAGGTTTTAATGTATAAACAAGATGGGTCTATTCCCCACCTCAGAATGTAGTCACACATGATAAGGTTTTAATGTGTAAACAAGATGTCTCTCTACCCTGTGAGCCCTTTATGAAGTTCAACCTTCTTTTATTGGATCAAGATGGGAACATTACTTTTGCCTAAGCAAATAAGCTAGATATGACTCTGGGAGGTTTAAATAGTTCATCTTCAAATTCAGAAGTTAGAAAGTCTAGGCTCAGGTGCTCTTTGTAGAAGCAGACCAATTTGTTTATCTATAGGGCACTAAAGGAGGGAGGTGTCTTTCCTCCCCTTTTACTACAATCCATCCAATCCAATGCCATCACCCCTCCTAGACCAGTAGCAAAGAATACATTCAGGTAGAAAAAAACATGCCTATCTGAGGCCAGATGAGGATTAAGTGAATTAGTCTAGTGAATGTAGAGATAATGTCAGGTAATGTGATCACTTGTGGCAGAGGGAATGTTGCTTATGAACTAAAAAACAAACAAAAACAAAAAAAAACCAATTCTCAATGCCCAGATGAATAGCTTGCTCATCAAAGAGCTACAAGGGAGCTATATGAGGATTTTACAGAGAATAAAAGTATTTCCAGTGTCAGGAGTTATGGTTTACCTTTTCTTATACATGGGTCCTACACATTTGCCTCACTACCCTTGTATTATAAGTTTTTGTCTATTCTTCCCATAGATACCATGTGTAACTGGGAGAGAGTGTACTTCAAGTTTTGAGGATAACGTTTATACTAACTGTTCTTGTTAAACCATCTTAGTAAATGCCTTTTCTTAAAAAAATCATCTACTGACTGTTAATAGGAAACATGCCTATGGGGGCTCATGAATTACCATGATCAAAGTAGTTACTTATAGAGTTGCCTCTATGACTAGAAGGCAGTAGTTGCCCCTCTGGGGACTCAACCTAGAAGTATGGCTGTAAGTTGGAAGAGTCTCTCAGAGAGATTATTCCATATTTATTAAATGAATGATCCTTAGGTACAAACTAATCCACTGTGTTCACAGCACAACTTTACTAAGAGAAGCTTAGACTCAGTAATTGTAGTCTAATACCATTATTATTAAGATTTTGAAAAATTATACTGAATGTAGGAAGAGTGAGCAGTTCCCTGATGCTTGACTGCTATTATGTTGGGCTCTGCCATTCCCAGAGATTTGGATTGTGAAAATAAGTTCTCAGTACCTAATAAATGCATGCACATTGGTGATACAATAAATGTTTATTGAATGAATGAGTGAATAAATGAATTTAATACTTGAGTTTAGCTCTCCAGGCTTTCTCCTATAATGAACCACTCTTACAATACTATGTTCCTTATTATCATTTGATTTTATAAGTCTGGTAGCATCAATGTGTCAATGGACTTGAAAATTAGTGAAAATGGCCCTGGATTCAATTAAACTTCAATTCGAAGAGAACACATGAATTCAAATCCTGCCTCTGATGCTCACTACCTTGGGTAAGTCACTTATACTACCTAGGTGTCAGTTTCCTCCCCCACAAAAAGGTTGATTTACTACATGGTCTCTAAGGTCTCTTCCAGCTCTAGTTCTGTCATCTTATGATCGTTGCTGACTAACCCACCCGTATCTTCATATCCTGTGTGACTCGTCTATTATTAACTTATTAAAATGAATAACTATGTTAATTAAAATAATTATTACAATTATAGTGTGAGCTCCTTGAGGTCAGGGACGGTCTTTTGCCTTTTTTTTTGTAACCCCAATGTTTAGCACAGTACCTGGTATATTGTAGGCACTTAATAAATGTTTATTGACTACGTGATAGAGGACAATTAGAGAAGTGCATGCTGGATGTGAGCTGGCTATAACCAGGACCTATCCAGAATGGCAGTAAATATGACTCCACCAAAGAAATAGATAATGAAAAATATAGATGGAAGAAAAATGAAAGATAACTGACAGAAATCCTGTGTGTTCCACTAGCATCCTCTCCATGGCAAGAGAAAGTGAGGAAAATCTCCAGCACATTGGGTGGGTTATAGATTTAGAACTAGAGGACTTTGGAGACCATCTTCCAGAGCCCCCTTATTTTGCAAATGAGGAAACTGAGACCCAGGGAGTGAGTGGGCAAAACAAGCTTTGTACCTTGGCCCTCTGATTCCTAAGTCCATTATATTACAATGCTTTATATTTCCAGAGACAGAATGGTCCAGGGAATACCTGTATGTAGATTACATCTGTGACACATACTGCCCAACAGATCCTGGTTAAATCACTTAGCTTCTCGATGTCCCAGGTATTGACATTAAGACACTAAGTCACAAGCTGATGTGCTTTGGTCAAAGGACTCTGTCTCTTGAAGTACATTGCCCCATTGAAATTGCACATCTGTCCCCAAAGCCCTGCCACCCAATCACTTATATAGTTTTACAAAGTTTCTTCCTCAAACCAACCATTCTCCACCCCCCCCCCCAATACTATGAGCAATGAAGGTCACAGGTCACTTGCTGGTTAGACTTGTCCAGTCTAGTCATTTACATGGCAACAACTCCTTGTTGCACCACTAATGGATGTTGCTTAGAGAAAGCCTGTGACCTCTCACTGACTCATGCAGTAAGCAATAGCTTAACCAAGAGAGAGCCCCTCAGAGCCCCCCAATGTCTCCCAGCCCTTTCCCTGCACAGATTGCTGGCTAATGGGGCGGAGCTAGCCCGAGTGCCTTCTATTAATGGAGCAGAATATAAACAGAATAAAGCCTTCATTTCCCAGGCTGTGGTTTCATTATTAATATACTTTACAGTTCACAGGTTGTACGTTTGCTCCCGTGTTTTCTCAGCTGGTGTAATCTGCAGCTCCGAGTGAGAACAGTCATAAAATTTTCATTTCCAGTTGAATGTGCGTCCAATTCGCTGTGAAATGTTCTATCTGTCGTGAATATTAAGTGCGCTGAAGCACTAGCCTTAGGATTAGGCAAAGAGGGTTCCTGGCCCTTCCTAGGACTGGCTGAGGATGGAGGCTTGCTGGGGCACGGGTGAGACTTTTGCTCAGAACTCTCATGGCATGAAGTGTGTACTGGGAAGTTTGGAAGCGGAAGAACAGAGCATGGGTGTGCGGCAGGGAAAAGAGTGGTACGGTCACATAGATTCTGCTTAGAAGGAGCAGGTGGGGTTGTGGATCCTGGAGAATTTGCTGCTAGGAACCTATCAAAAGCCATTGGACAAAAAAGGGAGGCCTTAATTCGGGAGAAAGAAAGGTAAAGGAAGTTTGCTCTTTACCAGGAGGAGAGGAGAGAGGAGGGGTGTGCGAAGGAAAAGAGGTGACAGAGAAAGGAGGAGGAGAAGGTCAAGAAAAAAAAGAGATTAGGGAGGAGGCGGAGGAAGGGAGTCAGATGGAAAAGGAAAGAAGTGAGATAGGAGGAAGGTGGGGATTGCAGTGTGGGAGGAGAAAGGAGTCTACTACAAAGAAAAGGAGGTTAGGGTGGAAGAAATGCAAAGGAAAGGAGGTGAGGGAAGAGGAAAGATGAGATAGGGAACTGCAAAGGGGAAAAGAACGAGCAGGAGTGTTTCCCTGTTGAGTGTGGTTGGCAGGTACAATATTAGAAATCACATGTGGAGCAATTTTATATACAGCGCCTCTTTAGACACTTCAATAAAGGAGTCAGGAGAATGAGCAATGGGGGAGGTGCAGGAACTGAAGCAGGAGAGACAGCAATTAGAAAAGCAAACCTGCTTGACCGACTATAGACAATGCATTAAGGCAGTGCTGGCTTTTTCTATCTTTGTCCTGAAACCAAATGTCAACAGCTGCCAGTCCAGTTTACCTACTGGCCCTAATTCTCATTCGTCAGAGTTCAGTTTCACTCTTCTCATTGTTTTATTTTATTTATCCATTCATTTATTCATTCATTTTGTATCACAATACCCTCCTTCCAACCCCTGGCTCACACAACCACCCTTCCCTCAGGCAGAGGGCCAGAGACCTAGGGGAGGAGATGGGTCCCCCAGCAAAGTACTCTCTCTTTAGTAGGTAGGACTTTGTCCTATTCTTTCCTTCCCCTAGGCCACTTGCTGGGATCCCAACACTAGTAAGAATTTCAAATGAAAGTTGGCTTCTGGCTCCCCCGGGAATGGGAAGCAAACTGGAAGACTTTAGAGAAGCAGGCAGCTGAGCCACATTGCCTCAGGCCCTCTCAGCCTGGTTAGCTTTTGCAAGTTAAGCTGGGTGGTGCTTGTATCACCCAGTAGAAGTGAGATTGTTGATTTAGTCTAAGTGGGTTCTATCTTCATAGCCCATCTAAACCAGTGTGCCTTCTCTACCCCACTTCCCCTACTCTACCCTGAGGGTAGTACTAGGGAAGGATTACCCTGCTGTACCTTAGGGCTTTGCTCTTCTTTGCAGTTTCTAGTTCACAAATTGAGCACTGAAATGGGAGCATAGATTTTGAGCTGGAAAGGAACCTTGGGAGATTGACTAATTCAACCCCTTTATTTTACATATGAGGAAACTGAGGCCCATAGAAGTTAAGTGATTTGAACCCAGGAGTCAAGAAAACTAGGAGACAGTCCTCCTAAATTCAATCCCAGATCTTTTGTCTTCAGCCTTCTTTCCACTATGCCATTTTGCATTTTTAACCCAATATTTTAAAATAATCACAATATCTCAGAGTCAGAAGGGATATGATTCTAGGAGTCTATGGGCACTGAGAGATGTGCAAAGATCATGCCAGCACATCAGGGCATACCCAGTACCTGTTCTATACTTTTGCTTATGTGACATTCCTCCCTAATATGCCAGAAAAATGTTTTTGCTGCCACTGGTTGAAGACATCAACAAACATTACACTTTATAGCACATAAAACCACACTAAGGACCCCCTGAATATTCAAGCTATTCTCTGAAATAAAAATAAATGGATGAAAAGGCACTTATTAGATTACCAAACTCTGGAATAATTGTTGGGCATAGAAATATAAAAAGCAAAGAGGTGGAGTTTACATTCTTCTTCTTCTTCTTTTTTTTTTTTTTTTGGTGGGGCAGTGAGGGTTAAGTGACTTGCCCAGAGTCACACAGTTAGTAATTGTCAAGTGCCTGAGGCCAATTTGAACTCAGGGCCTTCTGAATCCTGGGCTGGTGCTTTATCCACTGCCTCACCTAGCTGCCCCTGGACTTTACATTCAAATAGAGAGAATCACAAAGAGGATTGATGGCCCGAGAAAGGATGGACACACCTCATTCAGAATTGATTTCATCATGATTAATCATTGAAGATCTGGGTAAAGGGGGAAGGAGGGAAGGGTCCCAACATACCCCATTCAGAAATAATAGCCAAGTTGAGTTGATCATGGTTCATCTCTGCAGAATTGAGGGGAAGGAAAAAGTACCTCTGAGAGGTAAGCTAGCTGGTGGGATGGCAGAGATGGCCAGAGTTAGTACTTATTGATGCTGTGTGGCCGTGAATAAAAATCACAAGTGACCAAGGTGGCACTGGAAAATCACACTGTGACTATAAGTCAGTAGCATTATATTATCCAAGGTGACTCGTGTATGACAAGAAATCATCAAGGTCATATGTGATCAGGAAAGGAGGTGGGAGGGTGTTGCATTGAAATTGTAAAAATCAAAGTATGCTAGCTTCAATACTGCACTGGTACCCATTAAGACTTAGAGGAAGGCTTCCAACATTCTGGGCAGATCTTCAATGCAGAATTTACAGAAGAATATGGTGGAATAGACAGAGCTGGTTTGAAGCCTGCAAGACCTGAGTTCAAGTTATACTTCTGACACATACTAGCTTGTGGCTCCAGGCAAGTCGTTTAGTCTATGGAACTGACTCATTCAATGTCCAGTATGTGATAAGTCTAAGACAACATGTTTCAGAGAAAGCACTGATCTGAAATTGCTAGAAAGAATTTTCTCACCTGGGAATTCTCTATAAAAATAAAATACCAGGTCCACTCTCTATTCCTATAGAAAAAGAAGACAGATGGATTAAAATGTTAAGGTGTGTATCCAACATACATTTTTTTCCCTCTTTATTTTCATGTCTCCCCTCCCATCCATCCTCTACCCCATGCTGAGAAAGTAAGAAAAATGAAACCTGCTACAAGCCTGTATAGTCAAGCAAAACAACTTTCCATATTGGTCATGTTCCCCCCTTCCTCTTCTTCCACCCCCTCTCCCCCCAAGTATGCCTTAATTGAATTTGGAGTCCATCACCTTTACATCTGGAGTTCCTAAATACATTGGTAGAGGCATTGTCATATGATGTGTTGAACTTGGAATCAGGAAGTTCTAAAGACAAGGCACTTGACTTCTTAGGATGTCATCTGGAAAATGGGGGTTTTAATACCACCTACATTAAAGAATTGTTTTGAGGATCAAACTATGTTTATAAAGTACTATATCCACATCTCAAAAGTCTTAGAAAGGTGCCAAAAGTACTTTTAAATGGCACTAAGACTTTTGGGACACTATAAATTCCAACTATAATTAGAAGAAAATAGATCAAAGTATATTCAGTGTTGTTGTATGCAGTGCCAAGGTTAAGGTGGGAAGTGCCCAGCCCCCACTCTATTGTGTGGAATTATTTTACTATCTGATTGCCATAACTTTACTTATTTCCCCAGTACTCGCTTTTTGACTTGTCACATTAATTCCCTGGCTTTTCCATATCTGAGTTCCCTAAAGACATCTGATTCTACCCCACACAGGGCAGAATCCTTAAAGATCCTTAGTAGTGTATTTAGCCACTTTTTAGGAGTTTTTTGTCCTCCTAGTCTCATCCCTGCTCCATGCCCAAAGGTGACAAGTCCTTATGTCGCCTATGAATAAATCACTCAGAGGGAAGGAAGGAGTTGGGTCTTGCTAGTGGTCTCTACTTCATCTTGCTCTCAATGTGCCTTACCCCTAAAGGCAGGAAGTTGGATAGCCAAATGACTATGCTAACCTACCTGGCTGACTCTGTCTTCTTCCCTAGCCCTGATCAAGTTGCTGAATGACTGAACTTCTCTGCCTGACTTTATGATAGATTTGTCCTACTTCCCATTTTCCTCTAGAGGACCCTTAAATTCACCAATGCACTTACCATTGGTCTGAGTGCTAACACATTTTGAAAATTTTCATCTATTATCATCCATCATATATTATTATTAATTCACAAATTATAACAACTGTTCTAACATTTGTAAATTCCAACGTGAATTTTAATTAAAGAATAACAATATTCCATCATTAAGTTCATAACTGAGTATTACTCTCATATTAAATATATGCATTATCTTTTGAGAGTTGCTTAATCTCTGTTCCTCAGTTTCCTTATTTGTAAAATGAAGATAATAATATTTGCATTATTTTACAATGTTGTTTTGAAGCAAAATATTTTGTAAACCATGACATACTATTTAAATGTGAGTTTTATTAACTGCCCTCTTCTATATATTCATATATGTATTTGTGGGTATAAATATGGCATATTGGGACAACCTCTGCGTGTGTGTGTGTGTGTGTGTGTGTGTGTGTATATATATATATATGTATATATGTGTATATATGTCTATGTATATGAATATACAGACAGAGTATCTTAAAAATTTGAGCAGTTTTAAACCTGAATGACTTAAATCTGCATTAAGACATTTGAAACCTTCTGCGCATGCATGTATGCAGATACACACATGTACATATACACATACTATATATATATGTATGTATATATGTATATATGTATCACCATTTTAGTCACCTCTCATTATCTGCATTAATGGGTGGAAGACTGACAAGCCTAATTCAAAAGAATGGGTAATTCAAAGGTAATTTATATTTGACTTTGAAATGCAAATTTGACCTTTTTTTGGTAGATGATTTACTTTTCTAATTATTTTACTTAGGCTAATATTCACATTCATTTATGTTCCCTGAGCACATGCCAACTAAATAGAGAGAAACTTAGACAAGGTGGGTAGATGATGAGTGTCCAGAGGAGGCTAGCACAAGATGAGTAATTTGCCGTAGACAATCCAAAACAGAATCTACCCACAAAAACATGAAGACTGCCTGTTTCTATGAGAGGTAGCTCAGTGCAATGGAATTAGAGAATCTACATGGAAATCCTGCTACTTTCAGCTATGTATGAAGTACTTAATGTTTCTGGCCCTCAGTTTCCCCTATTTGTAAAAAGAGAGAATTGGGCTAAAATGGCCTCTGAGGTCTTGTTTAGTTCTAAATCGATAATCTAGCCCCTTTTTCATCTTGTATTTTTGCAGTGGCAGTAAATGAGAAATAGGCCATGCTTGAGCACTAGCCAATTAATCAAGAAACATGGATTTTGTCCCTACTATGTCCCAGGCCCTTATTCTTATTTATCAACCACAGTATTTGGGGGAGGGGAGATACCTAAAGTATTTAAGCTATAGTACCTGCCTTCAAGGAACTTCAATCTAATTGTGGAGGTAAGTTTCCTGTGCATGAAGGTGTTAATATTTTGATAGATTGGTGATCTCAAACAGCACAGAGCAATGTAATTCAGTGCAAGGCCTGGCTATGATGTCGATTTTCAATAACAATGAAGCACAGAGGAGGAGATTTCAGAGAATCAGAAAAAGTTTCATAAACAAAGTGGTTCTAGAGGACGATAGGTCAGATCGGTCAATCAACATTTATTAAGTTGCTTCTATGCTCCAGGCACTGTGCTAAACACGGGGCATTACAAAAATAGGCAAAAGACAGTGCTTGCCCCCACGGAGCTCAGGATCTCACCGGAGAAGACAATGCATAAAAATAAGCTAAGAAAGGGGAAAGTTGGGGAAGGTGTGATGAAGTCCAGACAGCCTGGGTGGGAAATGAAGAGCTGGCTGCCTCCAGCAGCCTCCTTAAGGGGAGGGTCTGGGAGGAGCTCTTCTCCAGGCAGAGGTAGGAAGGGACAGTAGTAGCAAGGGGTGACCGAGGAGGTGGGAGCTTCAGGGCCCATGTGATTTTGCAGGAAAATGGGATTTTGGAGAACAGGATGAAGTTCAGAAGTTTAGTCAGTGGAAAATGAGGTAGGCCTTGAAGTTAGGTACAAAGTCCTTCACCTTCATGCACCATTCTCAAATTGCGTTCCTTTCAGAGGTTTATAAGGGCCCCTTTTATAGTTTTCTGGTTGGCAAATCAACTCATTCATAAATTTCCCTTCCCATGAAGCTGGTGAGGTACAGTGGATAGAGCTCTGGGAAGATCTGAGTTCACATTCAGCCTCAAACACTTATTAGTTATGTGACCCTCTGGACAAATCACTTAACCTCTTAAGTCATTTTTCAGTTGTGTCTGACTCTTCATGACCCCCTTTGGGGTTTTCTTGGTGAATATACTGGAGTGGTTTACCATTTCCTTCTCCAACTCCTTTTATAGATGAGGAAACTGAGGCAAAAAGAGTTATGTGACTTGCCCAGTGTCACATATCTAGTAAGAGTCTCAGGTGAGATTTGAACTTAGGTCCTCTTGACTCCAAGGCCAGTGCTCTATCTACTGTGCTGCCCCATCTTTGTCAGGTGCTGAAGATATTGTAGACATTGATCACAAAAGCTAGTACTTTGCCTAACACAGAAACTTTTCTTTTCTTTTTTTTTTGGTGAGGCAGTTGGGGTTAAGGGACTTGCCCAGGGTCACACAGCCAGCAAGTGTTAAGTATGTGAGGCCGGATTTGAACTCAGGTCCTCCTGAATCCAGGGCCAGTGCTATATTCCCTGTGCCACCTAGCTGCCCCAAATATTTTGAGCTGCCTCTTTTTTTTTTTTTTTTGAGGGGCAATGGGGGTTAAGTGACTTGCCCAGGGTCACATAGCTGGTAAATGTCAAGTGTCTGAGGCCAGATTTGAACTCAGGTACTCCTGAATCCAGGGCCAGTGCTCTATCCACTGCACCACCTAGCTGCCCCCCAAACTTTTCTTAATATTTCAGTCCTCATATGGCTTAGCAGGTTGGAAGGACCTAGCAGGGGAAAGAAAGCTTGATCTGGAGTCAGAGAACATGGATTTGAGTCCCATCTTTTTCTCTTTTGACCCTGCACAAGGCCTCTTTTCTGGGCCTCAGTTTCTTCATCTCTAAAATATGGGGGGTTGGACTCATTGACCTCTAAAGTCCCTGTCAACTCTAAATCAACCATGCTGTGATCTCTGTGACGAGATGTAAAAGACAAAAGACACTCAAAACGTATAATCTGGGTGACCTTAACCATCTCCTGTGTTTCTTTGAAGTTCTCTTCAAACTGTATGGGGAAAGAATGCCACCGCTGCCCCATGTTCACGGAGCAAGAGAAAAAAACTGTACATCCGCCTGGCTTGTCACTGTAGAGTTGAGATAATAATAGTCTTTTTCTGATCCCCTGAACTTTCCCATCTGCTTCATAAAACAATGGCAATTTTTTTTTTCTCTTGCTCTCTCTCTCTCTCTCTCTCTCTCTCTCTCTCTCTCTCTCTCTCTCCCTCTCTCTTTTATTTTTATCCTCCTACACTATAATTTAAAACCGTGGCAGCGCTGTAGCCCTTGGGTTTCCTCCCCCCCCCTTCTTCTTTTTCTTCTTCTTCTTCTCCCCTTTCTTCAGTATGTGGTTGTTATTTAAAATAGGCTTTCATCCTAGCACCAGTAAGCTGTTGGAGGAGGGGGGATTTTTGCCTGGTGAAATCCTTCTTTGTTCATGCATGGGTAGGGCAGGCATGGGTCCCCCTGTGACCCCAGGTCCTCCCTTAAGTGTCAGCAAAAGATACCTACACAAAGACACCCCAGGGATCAGCTATTTTGCTCCCAGTTCAAGGTGCAAAGGGTGTGTGGGTGGGTGAGAATCTGGGGATTGACCTGTCTCTGGCATGGCCGTTGAGTCAAGTTGGTCAAGCCCCAAGGTTCTGCTCCATGTAGTATACACAGCATGCTTGGAGACACTGGGTGGAAATAGGGGAACCAAGGGGTGGGGGTGGGGGGGATGTTTTTCAGTAGCCAAGCATGGAACTGTCTGTTGCTAAGCAGATTTGCCCACAGCAGCTCAGGCAGGCAGAGCCTTCTCCAGGCATTTTCCCCCCTCTTTTTTCTTCCCCGCTGGGTGTTAGGCATGCATATGGTGGTGGGAAAGAGATGGTGAAGGGAGAATGAGTGTGAAAATAGCCCCCTTCATAAGGGAAAAATGCTCCTCAGGCAAGGGGACTGGAGCTCTTCCCTTTTCTGAGGCAGCTGAGTTCCTTTCCTCGATGCCCAGCGTGTGCATTTGGTCTCTGGCTGGTGACAGCTCTGCTGGATATCTCTCTGTGCTCTAGCAGCCTCCCACTCAGTTCTACTCATGCACCTGCAGCCCCCAAAGCCATTGCATCTCTCTCCTCCCCCTCCCCCCTTCTGCTCCCTCCAGAGCCATCTCTAAACTTTGTTATCAATAAAGCAGCCACTTTCTAAATGCTCCTCTAGAAGGGAGATGTCACTGCCATAAAACACAGGGGACAGAGCAAGGCCATTGGGCTGGAAAATGTTATGCGTGGAGGGGAGAAATGGAGATGGGCCCTTGCCCTGATGGAGAGCTGATGGTGTTCATTGCCCTGTCTGCATCCTGATTACACTCCTGCTCTAGCCGGCTGGAGGTGACAAGTGCTCCCTGGCCAATGGAGGGCTGCCTGGTGCCCAGCAAGCCAGCTGGAGAAGCCCTGTACCTGCTGGAGGTGGATGGGGCTTGCAGCCTAGCCAGAGTCGAATGCTTGGCTCTGAAAAGGCAATAAACTTGCTGCTGGAGACCGGGGAACTTTATCTGGTTCTGTTTCTGGCTGAAGAATTGGGTTTCAGGTAGACCTTTTCTGCCTCCGCTCCTGTCCTTTCCTCCCTTTTCTAGTGTCTCCTTTCCCCTCCTCTTGCAAAGGTCTAGGGGCTTGACTTAATGATTACTCTTCATTTAATGCTGTTTTAGCTGTTCAATAGGCAGTTAGCAGCCCTTGCTTTTCTCTTAGCATCACCACGCCAGTTACTAAGGGGGCTTGTACAAGGAATGGAACTCAGTTTCACTGGATTATCCTTAAGGGAGGAGAGATGTCATTAGGGAGACACAATTTTCACATATGAAATATGGACAATGACTGTGTTTAGGCAGCTAGGTGGCACGGTGGGTGGATAGCACACTGGACATGGAGTAGGGAAAACCCGAGTTCAAATCCAATCTCAGACATTTATTAGCTTTGTGACCCTGAGCAAGTTGCTGATTCTCTTTTTGCCTCAGTTTCCTCAACTGTAAAATGGGGAACAATCATAACATCTATCTTGGAAGATCGTTGTGAGGATCAAATGAAATAATATTTCCAAAGTGCTATCTGAATACAGATTGAAGTATAATTTTATTTGTTAGTTCCTCTTTCTAAAGTTATTTTGTCTGTTTTCTTTTACAACCTGACTAATGTGAAGTTGTTTTGCATGACTGCACATGTATGACTTATATTGAATTGCTTGATTTCTTAGGGAGGGTTGAAGAGGGAAGGAGGAAGAAAATTTGGAACACAAAGTTTTAAAAAAATCAATGTGAAAAATTTGTTTTTTTTTTTCTTTTTACATGTAACTTGGGAAAAATTATAAATAATAAAAAAAATTAATTAAATTAAAAAAAAATTTGCAAAGTGCTTAGCATAGTACCTGGCATGTAGTATACATTCTGATCTCCTTACTCTTTTACCTTTATGGGGAAGTCAGGAAGGGAAGACTAGTACAAGTGAGTTTTGTAAAGAAAGACTTCATAAATTAAATGGAACTCAAGATGAACATTGAATGATGTGAAGGATTCATTAAATGCTCAAAACTACTTAATATAGAAATTATGAGAGCAATCAGTTGTGAAATATGCCACTCACAATTTCAACTAAGTAGTCATTTGGCTTCTAAAGAGAGAAGAATGGACCCTTTTGGTAGTCTGAAAGATTCTCCTAATAAGAAAGCCTAGTTTCTTATTGTGACAGGCCTCTCTAGATATGTTCTTTTCTCTTGCCTCACATCTCTCCCAGTTCTGGAATTGGATGGAAAGTATCCATGCTACAAATTTCTATCTCCTATAGGAGATCATAAAATCGGAGGTGGGAAAGTCAATCAGATGGTGTGAATGAGACCCCTGCTCACCCCATCCCCACTTCTACATTCTGGAGATGCCTCGCTACATGGAGTGAAGATGGGAGGAGGGGAGAAATTTTGGTATAACAATACACCAAGTCTTAGGGACAGATTTTCCTGGGATGATTTTTTTTTTTAAAGATGAAGACTAGGGGCAGCTAGGTGGCGCAATGGATAGAGCACCGGCCCTGGATCCAGGAGGACCTGAGTTCAAATCCGGCCTCGGACCCTTGACGCTTACTAGCTGTGTGACCCTGGGCAAGTCACTTAACCCCAATTGCCTTACCAAAAAAAAAAAAAAAAAGATGAAGACATATTTAAAGTTTTGAGTTCCAAAATGTATCCCTTCCTCTCTTCCTCCATTTCCCCCTCCCTGAGGCAGAAAGAAATCAGATATACATTATACATGTACAATTATATAAAACATTTCCATATTAGTAATTTTGTTTAAGAAGACTTGAATAAAAGAAAAAAATGAAGGAAAGAAAGTGAAAAATAGCATGCTTCAGTCTGGAGGTAGATAGTATGCTTCATCATTAGTCCTTTGGGATTGTCTTGGAGCATTGTATTGCTGAGAATAATTAAGTCATTCACAGTTTTTCATCAAACAATATTGCTGTCAGTGTGTACAACATTCTTCTGGTTCTGCTCACTTCATTATACATCAGTTTATGTTTATCTTTCCAGATTTTTCTGAAATCATCCTGCTTGTCATTTCTTATAGCACGATAATATTCTATTATAACCATAGCCTGTTTAGCCATTCTCCAATTGATGGGCATATCTTTGATTTCCAGTTTTTAGCCACCACAAAAAGAAATGCTATAAATATTTTTGTACAAATAGGTCTTTTTCTCTTTTTTTGGATGGCTTTAGGATATAAATCTAGCAGTGGTATTGCTGGATCAAAGGGTATGTGCAGTTTTATTGCCCTTTGAGCATAATTCCAAATTGCTCTCCAAAATGATTGGATCCTTTCACTACTCCACCAACAGTGGATTAGCATCCCAGTTTTCCTATATCCTGTCCAACATCCAACATTTTCCTTTTTTTATATATTAGCCCCTCTGATAGGTGTGAGGTGGTACCTCAGAGTTGTTTTAATTTGTGTTTTTCTGATCGATAATGATTCACTTTTAAATGCTCTATTTTTTATATGACTATAGATTTTTTAAAAATTTCTTTGTCTGAAAACTGCCTGTTCATATCCTTTGACCATTTATCAATTGGGGAACGACTTGTTTTCTTATAAATTTGACTCAGTTCTCTCTGTATTTGAGAAATGAGGCCTTTATCAGAGATACTCGTTGCAAAAATTATTTCTTCCTGGACTATTGTATATTGGATAGATACTACTGTCATATATGCTCCTTTTTCTCTTCTGACACTTATATTATCCCATATCTAGACTACTGAAATACCCTTCTCGTTTGTCTCTCTGCTTGGTGTCTCTTCCCACTCCAATCTGACCTCCAATTATCTGTGAAACTTATTTTCTTAAAGCTCAGATCTGACCTTGTCACCCCTGCCACTCAGTAAACTCCTATAGCTCCCTACTACTGCAAGGATCAAATAAAATATCCTCTGTGTATGTGCATACACACACACACACACACACATGTACACACACACGCACACACACACATACATACATACACATACATTTCATATTTCTTCAAGAAAGACTTTGATTCCAACTAGGAAAGGAACAGGAGATTGGGGCCAGAAGGCTCTGTTCTCATTAGAAAGGGGGCACCATGATAGTAATATATCTATTAACTTTAAATATTTTAAAGGAAATAATTTTTAGGATCAAATTGTGATTCTGGATTCTATCCCTTAATGAAGAAGGAATTCCCAATACTGTATATTCAAAGGCTTGCCTTTTTCCCCACCAAATGTCAGTTATACAAAGACCACACTTAGTGATTAGGAAATAAACCTATTTATCCAACCAGATAGCAGGTAGAAATCAAAGAAGGTATCTAAGTGAGACTCCACCCCTCAATACTTAAGTGAATGATCTCTCCATTAGGAATAAAGTATCTCAGCATAAGAGAAAGGGGGAAGGGAGAGAGAAATAGAGCAAGAAAAGAGAGGGAGACAGAGAGGAAGAGAGAGGTAGAGAGAGAGATATAGACAGACACACTGACACAAAGAAAGAGGAAGAGAAGGAGAAAGTCCCTCATCTCACCAAAGGGAAATTTCCAGAGATCTCTGTTCTGGTAAACTGGGGATAGGGACATAACAGAAGTGCCAACTCTTCTCCATTTTGATTTTGCCAGACTCCTTCTTTCCTTTCAAGAACCTCTCCCTGAAGAGAATCTGGAAACTCCGGTCTTCTCTCTCAGAGCTAGAAGACAGAAGACCAGAATCCCTCTTCTACACTCCTTCCAACACTAACTCTTATGCTTGAGGAGTGTTGATATTCATTTTCCACTAATAAGTAGAGTTGCGCAAATGGACCCTGAGCCCCTAGTTACAATTGTATGTAGTTGTTAAAATGTCACCTCCATTAGAGAGGTCTCTCCTTGAGAGCCAGGACCGTTTTGTTGTTTGGGTTTGGTGTATCTCTGGCACTTAATAGGGTGCCTGCCACCCAGTAGGTGGTCAATAAATACTTGTTGATTGTTTGCTTTACTTTGGGCCTTTTGTATTATTATTTTTTTTTACTTTTTTGAGGGGCAGTGAGGGTTAAGTGACTTGCGTAGGGTCACACAGCTAGTAAGTGTCAAGTGTCTGAGGCTGGATTTGAACTCAGGTCCCCCTGAATCCAGGGCCAGTGCTTTATCCACTGCACCACCTAGCTGCCCCCAGGGCCTTTTGTATTATAACTGGCAAAGTGTTTGTCACACACTATACATGTATAATAAATGTTTGTGGATTGATTGAGTTATTGAATTACCTCCTCCTACTTTTGCCAAAAGATCAGTGCACTCTAGATCTGAATATCATATAACCTTCAGGGGCTGCTAGGGCAGAGTAGAGAGAATTCAGGTCAAGAAGACCTGAGTTCAAATCCAATCTCAGACACTTACTAGCTTTGTGACCCTGGGAAAGCCACTTAACCCTGTTTGCCTCAGTTTCCTCATCTGTCAAATGAGTTGGAAAGGGAAATGGCAAACCACTCCAGCATCTTTGCCAAGAACACTCCAGGAGTCACAAAGAGTCAGACACAACTGAAAACAACTAAACAACAACAACAACAACAACAACAACAACAACGTACCTTCAGAATTCTCAGGATTCTGGTTTTTATTTTTATTCAACCAAGATATGGATAGTCAGCCTTCTACATATTCTGATTATATCTCTGTCTCATGGTGATTGCCATCTGAATATATTTTCCCCTCCTTTTCCCTTGTTCTCCTCATCATGCTCTTGGGAGTTGCCAGTTATATCACAAAGACTTTTTTTTAAAAAGAGTTTATCTGGGTTTTATTTATAAACTCTGATTTAACTCAGTAGACAAACATAAATGGACAAAGCATACTCCCTGAAAGCAATAAAGCAAAATAATACTAAAGACTAACTCCAACTAAAGGTATATGCAAATGTTTGTTAAACAAAAGGAAGATTGTGCTTTAACTTTAACAAGGTGATACCATTGTATCGTCTATTATGTTTAAACATAATAAAACCCGAATTTTGTTGCTGTTTAATGTTGTCTTTTTCATTAAAATTTTATTTTTTAATGAAAAAACTCTATTTCTTCTTCCTCTTTGCCATATTGGAAAAAGAAAATAACAAATTCCTTGAAATAAATATATGTATAATATGTGCACATACACAAACATAAACATATATGTATGTATATATTTGAGGAAATTAATTTTATTACATTATATATGTATACACACATATACATGTGATTATGTTGTTAATTATATTATGTTGAGTATATTTTTGTCATTAATCCTATGGAATCATGGAGGATCACTGTGTTGATCATAGTTCTTGCAGTTTTCAAAGTTGCTTGTCTTTACAATATTGTTATTGCTTAAACAACCAGTTCTCATGCTTCTGCTCATTTCATACTTCAACAGTTTAAAAACTCTTTAAAATCATTCTTTTTATAGTGCATATTATTCTTCTGGATCTGCTAACTCCTCTCTATCACTTCATACAGACCTTTCTGTCTCTATCTGACATCATCTATCTCTCCATTTCTCATAGCACATTAGTATTCTATCACATTCATGTGCCAGTTTTTTCAGCCATTCCCCAACTAATGGATATCCTCCTGGTTTCCAGTTTTTTTGGCACTACAAAAGCTGCTATAAATATTTTTATTTTTCTTTGATTTTTTTTAATATAGGCCTATCAATGGTATATCTGGGTAAAATGAACTGTTTAATCAGTCATCAAGACAACAAGCAGTTATTAAGTGCATTTTATATGCTAAACCCTGTGGATAACAAAGAAAAAAGGAAAAAAAAAACAGTCCCTGTTCCCAAAGAGTTCAGTCTAATGGAGAAGACAACATGCAAGCAGCAAGATGGATGGATGGATGGATGGATGGATGGATAGACAGATAGATAGATATGCTAAGTTGACCACAGAGGGAAGGAGCTCACATTAAGGGTGATAGAGAAAGGCATCTTGCAGAAGATGGGATTTTAGCTGAAACTTGAAGAAAATCAGGGAATCCAAGGAGGCAGAGATGAAGAAGGAGAGAATTCCAGCTATGGCAGATAGCAAGTAAAAATGTTCAGATGTAGTTGTGAGAATCAAATGACAGTATTTGCCAAGCACTTTACAATTATTATTTTTTTAGCTTTTATTTGTGATATATAATTATATTTTATACATATATGAAACATAGATATAATATACACATACACACATATGACAAGTTCTGTACAAATGCTACTATTCTGGCCTACAATAATATTATTACTTAGAGAAGTTCTCAGGACAATAATAAAGCTTCTCTTATATTCATTACTATTCCAGGCCTTGTTCTGGAACAACCCAACTTGTGAGAAGTGTATGGGCCATAGTACTATGTAGAATAATTAGGTAAAGTGGAATATTTATTCTCAAAAAGGAGATAGGGACTTGAGAGCTAATCTGGTTAAAAGTGATGAAGACCAGTGGCTGGAAGGTCCCTGGTCCTCACGCTTTTTGTCCCCTCTTGCCTTCTTTCAGACGCATCTCTCTTATCAATGTGTGCCAGGTACTTATAGGATATCTGCTGAGAGAGATTGTCTCCATTTGGTTACAACTTCTGTTTTCAGAGCCCTCATCCATCAGAGCCTTTTCTTTCCTTTATTCCCTCCATCCCCCTCCCTTTCCAGCCAGTGATGGTCACTCAGTGTCTCTGTCTGTCAGGCCTTTTCTTCCTCATTTTGTATTTTAACATTTGTTCCCTGTCTTATGAAAAATTGGAAATTTATCTATAATCAGCCCTTTCTTCGTCTTCCTATCAGCTCCCCCTGCTCTTTACTTCTTCTCATTTATTTCTGACAGGCATCATGTAACAAATTCTTAATTTGACGAGGTAGATAGAGCCTGCGGGCAAAACATCTCGAAGAAGTCAGAGCAGGACTGCTGGGATTCAGCTAGTGCCCTGTAGTTCTCAAACCACTCAGAACCGGGAGAGATGGAGGTGAGATCGAAGAGTGGAAAGGGAGAAAAGAAAAATAGAATAAAAAAAAGATCTTCTCATATTGCAATCATCTCCTCCACTCCCAGATCACAGTGACCTAACAAAGGGACAACTAGAAGGAAACATTGAAAGGGGGAGGTACTAGGTAGCCTAATCAAGCAATGCGGGGCTTAGATGGAACAAGACTGCTTAGAAGGGAAAGTGGAGTCAAGAAAATGGATAGGTCCAGGGTCATCTCTGAGGTTTGAGTGGCCAGGCAAGTGGAAGGGTTGGTAGCCGTTGTGCATTTTTGTTTGTTTGTTTGTTTGTTTATGTGGGGCAATGAAAATTAAGTGACTTGCCCAGGGTCACACAGCTAGTGTCAAGTGTCTGAGGCTGGATTTGAACTCAGGTCCTCCTGAATCCAGGGCTGGTGCTTTATCTACTGTGCCACCTAGCTTGCAGCCTAGTAGCAGTTGTCTTCACCAAAACTGTCACCCTCTCTAGTTCTTTTTCACCTATGATGTGTAGGGGTTGTTAATCAGATAATGGCATGTGTATGGGAAATAGTCACTGTATGTAGAACCTTGTATCACTGCCGTGGGATGATAAATAAACAGCTAACATGGTCCCATAAGTTACTCCTAGTAACTTAGAGTCCAAAGCTTCTTAAACTATGGGTTGTGACCCCATATGGGATAGTGTAACTGAATGTGGGGGGTCTTGAAAAATTTGGCAATAGTAAAAGGTTATGTATACCTATTTTATTTGGCTATATACCCAGGGTCATGTAAAAATTTCTCTGGTGAAAAGGGGTTGCCAGTGGAAAAAGTTTAAGAAGCCCTCTTAGAGTCTAACTAGGGAGAAAAGTCATGCTCTCTGTATCTGACTCCCTCTGTCTCTCTTTATCTTTGTCTATCTCTGTCTTTCTGTCCTCTGCCTCTCTCTGTCTCTATCTTTCTGTCTCAGTCTCTGTTTCTGATTGACTCTGTATCTGTCTCTCTGTTTTTATCTCTCTGCCTCTGCCTCTCATTATCTCTGTCTCTCTCTGAGTCTCAGTTTTTCTGATTGTCTCTGTCTTCTCTCTCACCAAATCTCTGATTTAAGTCTTATAGAAATTTTTAATGAGTAAACCCACTTTATCAATTCAGATCTCTAGCTCTTCTGCAACTTAGAATTCTAGAGCTATGATTATCAAAACAAAGGAAAAAAAATCCCAAAACAAACTAACAAAAAACCCCCAGCAAATTCCTGGCTCAATATTTGCATTGAAGAATTAGATCACATTGTAGAATAGACTCCAGAACCCAATTTCAAATGGAAGTTCTATAAAATTCCTGGAATGCCTTTAGAGACCTTCTGTCTTAGAATGGTTCCTTGGGCACTGAGATGTAAGGGATTTGCCCAGAGTCATATAACCAGTATGTGTCAGAAGCCAGGTCTTTCCCACAGGAAGCTTGGCTCTATCCATCACACCATCCTACCTCTCAAGCAGGCATAATCCTATAAAAACAAAAGTTTCTTCCTTCAAGGAGCTTACATACAGGACAACATGTACACAGGTAAATCAATACAGCACATTAAAGTGAATACTTTGGGGAAAGGGGGACCTCTATTAGAGCTTTGTTTAGGAGGAGGAAGACAATCAAAACACATTTTAGACACATTTCCCCAAACACACAAGAATAGGTGCAAATGAGCACATTCCATTCATAGAATGCTTTCTTTTTTCTTTTTCTTTTTTTTTTTTTTTGTGTGAAGCAATTGGGGCTAAATGACTTGCCCAGGGTCACACAGCTAGTAAGTGTCAAGTAAGTGTCTGAGGCTGGATTTGATCTCAGGTCCCCCTGACTCCAGGGCTGGTGCTCTATCCATTGCGCCACCTAGTTGCCCCCACATTCCTAGAATTCTAGCAGTCACACACCTAAGGACATCTAACAACTTCTCCTCATTTTATGGACAGGCTTGATCACAGAAAAGACAGGAAACCCTTTACAAATTCCATTGCTGAGAGATCTGAATTCCCCTTCCACTCTACCCCAACGCCGCCTACCACCAGGTGATCTCTAGAGAGGAGAGGAAGACCTACTTGAACCCCAAATCCATACCAAGCTGAAGTTAGCACACTAGGTAGGATTTGTTCTATCCATTGAAGTTTCTCTACACCCCCACAACCAACCCCTCTCTTCATTTTTTTCCTTCCCAAAACTCAATACCTTTAATTCATAGTCTACTTTTAGATTTGGGCTGCTAAATAAAGCTGACAGCCCAGCACTGTTAATACTCAACAGCTATGAAAGATACCATGTGTTTCCAGCTCAGCTCCTGGATCCAGACTCCCCATCCCTTTTCATTTCTGCTTCCTCCTCTTTCTGTCCCCCCATATAGATTTTCTTATAAATTTAACAATCTACTTTGGGGGTCCTTTTGCCCTCTTTATTAACTATGACCCTATTTTAGCTTTTCACTCCCACTCTCATTGCTTTTCCTGTTTCTCTTTTTCCTAATTCACATCCATTTTCATCCCTTCTCTTGTATACACACCACCACAAACATGTCTGCAACCTAAACGCATGTACCTTTTTTTTTCCTTTTTTGTTCTTTTTATCTTTGTTGTTTGCTTCTGCCCTGTGCTTGTTTTCTGTTTAAAAAAAAAAAAAAGGTTGTTTTTAACCTGATGATTCAGTCTGGGTCCATTCTGTCTTTCCAGACTAATCTCATACTACTCCCACATTTACTTTTATGTTCCACGCAAAACTGGCCTGTTTGCTGCTGCCCTTCCCATGCATTCTGTCTCCCCTCTTCCATATCAGTGTCATGTGATACCATGCCTAGGATACACCCTTTCTTCATCTCCACCTCTTGGAGCCATCAGCTCTCTCCTCAAGGCTCTGTTTGAATGTGTTTTCCTTCTTGCTGATTTTCTTGTTCCCCAATTAATAAGTGCTGTTGTTCAGTCATTTTCCAGTTGTGTCTGACTCTTCGTAATCCCATTTGGAGTTTTCTAGGCAAAGATATTAGAATGGTTTCTTATTTTCTTCTCCAGCTTATTTTATAGATGTGGAAGCTGAGGCAAATAGGGTTAAGTGACTTTCCCAGGGTCACACAGCTAATAAGTATCTGAGACCAGATTTCAACTCATGAAGATGAGTCTTCCTGACTTTAAGCCTGAGCACACTATCCACTGGGCCTCCTATTTATATATCATCTCTCTCTCTCTCTCTCTCTCTCTCTCTCTCTCTCTCTCTCTCTCTCTCTCTCTCTCTCTTTATCTCTATCTCTGTCTCTATCTTCTATGTCAATCTATACCTGGGCTTATGCCTATACCTATACCATACCTATACCATACCCTTACCCATGCCTATACCTATATATATCTCTATTATATCTTTCTCTTTCCATATACATATACACAGATTCACAGATACATTTATCATATGTATGTGTATATATGTGTGTGTATGTATGTATATATGCGATACATATATACACACATAGATACACAGATATAAGCACATATGATCTATTTTCTCTTCTATTTCTCCCCTTCCTTTCTCCCCTGCTCTCTCATATATACATTAGACCATTTCAGAATGTTAAATGTTCTACTGTGTTTTGAAGAGATCATACTTATTTTCTTTCAGTCCTGCTTTGTCCTATTGACATACGTGTCCGCTAGAATACTGTCCTGGGTCCCCTTTTTTCCTATATAAACTCATTTTTTCATGATCCATTCCATCAGCTCTCATAAATTAAACAGTTATATCTATCCAGATGATTCTCAAACCTCATTTTTTCTTGGGTCCCACTCCTGTAGTTTGAACTATATGCTTGACATCGCTACTTGGATATCTCATAGGAATCACAAACTCAGTATGTCTAAAGCAAAGCTCTTCCTCTGACTCTTTGTCCTTCAGACTTTCCTCTTTTTACTTCTTCTTTGCCCCCTATTGTACTCCCTAAGATCACAGAATTTTTCCAAAATGAATTTCTCTTGTACATCTATCAGTGTATCAGTCATTTTGTCTATCTGAGTTTTGTTGTTTCTCCCACACTTTGGCACTCATCATCTGCTAATTCCTGTACAACAAACCACATCTATTCCCTGGAGTTACCAGTAGTTTGCAGAGTCAGGGACGAAAGTTCCCAGCCTGTGTTACCATACCTTTTGGTTCAGCTTCTGGTTAGGTCAGCATTCTCTCACCAATACTTGGGTTCTCCAGCACACAGCCTGAAGCCATGCTCACAGGGATAATATATTGGACGGAGATTTCTGACTCTCAGGAGATTAGGAAGGAGGAGATACTATTAGCTGTCAGGAAAGACACACTAGAAACAGATGTTTGCTAGGGCATACTTCAGCTGACTTCTTTTATCTGTTGTGGTCTGACTGTCTCTTTCTTGCTCCTCTTCCCCTCCCCTGTCCACACCTTCTTCTCTCCCTCCTACTTGTTTTTTGAGGGAGGGGTTTTGGACACACTGCTGGCTCTTTAGACTGGGCTTATAGCAATGCAAACATGTAGCGAGGAGCTTTAGAGAGTTCTTTGGCTTGGCTTCAGATTCTTCTGATTAAACCCATTAAAAGAATTCTAGAAGTACTCTTCTGACAACGCTGTGTCTGTACCCACGGAAAGGTCAAGGTGTCAGTTGGCAGCTTGAGGGAAGCTCAGACTTGTAGGCTCCCAGGTGGTTAAGGCCTGTTCAATTAGCTGTAAAACACAGTCCAGGAAATGCCAGAAGGCAAACCTTTTTGAGGGAAGTGCTCTTTCCAGGAGGGAAATAAGAAGAGGAAAAGGAAAATCTTTGTCTGCTGATTGAATTTACAACAGGCTGGCAAGCAAACATACTGCATAGTGGAAAGGGCACTGACCTTGGAGTCAGGAAGACCTGGGTTCAAATCCTGCCTCTGACATTTACTGGCTGTGTGACCTTGGGCAAATCACTTAAACTTTCTAGGCCTCAATTTGCTTATCTGTTAAGAAATGGCATTGGACACATTGTCCACTAAGGTCTCTCTTCCTACGCTAAATCTGTGGTCTTCTGACCCTATGAACAGCAACTCCACCATCAGCCTCACATATGACTATCTCAGATCACTGACTGAACCTTTGGTTGCCAGAATTAAGCTCTCAGATAACAGCTGAAAGGGATCAGCCTTACTTTTCCTCTCTCTACTCAACTTTGTCATGTTATTTACTTCCCTAATCACACCGATCTGAACACAGACAGTCCGATAGTAGGTAGGGCACTGGAATTGCAGCAAAGAGGATCCGAGTTACAACCTTGCCTCAGAAATTTATTATCTGAAGAAATCACTTAATCGCTCCTTGCCTCAGTTTCCTTATCTGTAAAATTAGAGTTGGACCTGATGACCTCTAAGTCTTCTATTGCTCTAATTCTATGATCACAGAGTCTGTCCCCATGCCATCTTTTTTTTCTTTTCTTTTCTTTTTTTTTTTTTAAATGTCAATATTTCCTTCTAATAACCCTCTACAGAGCACCCAATATCCCTGAGGAAACTTAATCTTTCAAAGAATTAAAATGAAAGAAAAAAAAGGAAAATATTAAGTCATCCAAATTAATAAAAAATTTCTCTAATGAGACACATATGATTAATTTTTCTCTTCTATTTCTCCCTGTCCCTCCTCCTCTGCTCTCTCATATGTACATTAGGCCGTTTCAGAATGTCACATGTTCCGCTGTGTCTTAGAGACATCCCACTTGTTTTCCCTTTGCTAGATCTCCAGTCATGTCTTGTCCCATCGGCATAGGTGTGCCCTGGGGTACTGTTCTGAGCCCTCTCTTTTCTATATCTACTCCTTTTAATGAGTCTTTCCTATCAGTTGCCATGGATTCACCTATTATTTCCATGCAGATGACTCCTCTATCATATCTCATCTCCTTCTTGAGCTCTAGACCGATGTTCCAATTTCCCTGTTTTTGATAGGGGTTACTCCCATTCCTCTAGTAACTCAATATTTCCAATCTAGGAGGCAACTAGTGTCATAGTGGGTTGAGTGTTGGGTATGGAATCAGAAAGACCTGAATACAAATCCAGCCTCAGACACTAACTAGCAGTGTGACCCTGGGCAAGTCACTTAGCCTCTGCCTGCCTCAATTTCCTCATTTGTAAAATGGGGATAATAATAGCACCTACCTCCCAAGGTTGTTGCAAGAATCAAATGAGATAATGTGTGTAAAGTGCTTAGCTCAGTGTCTGATACATAGTACGTACTATATAAGTGCTTATACCCCTCTTCTCTAGGAATCATCCTTGACTCTTCACTCTTCCTGATACCTATCCTTCCCCTCATAGCCAGTCACTTGAAAAGTCTTGTCTAGTCTACCCCTTCAATATTTGTCAAATCTTACCCTTCTCTAAATGCACACCATAACCACTCTAGCCAATGCCCAAAATCACCTCTCACATACACAGTGGTTTTCTTTTTATTGTTGTCCCCATATCCAGAATCTTCCCTCTATAATCCATCTTCCACACAGCTGCCAAATCAACATTTCTTAAGTCCACCTCTTACTCTTCTGCTTAAGAAGTCTCAGTGAATCCCCATTGCTTTTAGGATGAAGTATCAACTTCTTTGCCTGGCATTTAAAGTCCTTACAGGCTGACTCCACCTTGTATTCCTAAATTGGTTTATACATTATTCTCTCAGGGACTCTATGCTCCAGCCAGGTTGGCTTGCCTACTGTTATTGCTATATGATATTTCATCTCCGGTCTCCATTCCTTTATTCAGGATTTTCTCTATGCTAAGAAGTCTCTACCTCTTCACCTCTGCCTTTTAGAACTTTTAACTCCCTTCAAGGCTTAACTCAAATGCCACCTCCTTCAAGTGTCCTCTTCTGATTCCCACAGTTTTTAGTATAGCCTCCCATCTCTGGATATGTATTTTATACATATCCTCTACTTATCTAGGAAGATGTTGCATTTTCCTAACAGGATGCAAGCTCCTCCATGATAGTTATTTTATAGTTTCTTATTTTTGTATTTGTTTCTTCAGTAACTGACACATAGTAAGTGCTCAGTAAATTTGTATTGATTGATTGCTTCCTTGATTAGAGGCCATGTGAATAATGTAGAGTATGTAGTACTTTCTACATATATAATAAACACAATGGAAGATGGGATTTGGGGAAAACATTTTGATCTTCAGGTATTAACCCGGTTTGCTGAACACTCTTTTCCCATTTTGGTTCTTAAACCAATTTGGTTTCATCATGAAGCTATCAATGGAATAGAGGTTTGAGTTAGTTTTTCTAGTAGTGGTATAGATTTGACCTGATTTACCCTCTTTTATTCTCTGCTATTTCTTCCTTAGACACCAATATAACTTGCCAAGTAGGCTGCTTAATGTGGAATGTGTATGTTGTGTGTGGTTGTGTGTGTGTGTGTGTGTGTGTGTGTGTGTGTGTGTGGTGTGTGTAGAGAGAGAGCGAGAGGGTGGGTGGGGGGGGGAGGGAGGGAGTGAATAAAGCATGTATTCAGCACTTACTGTGGTAAGTTCTGGGGATAAAAGTAAGTAAGACAAGTCCCTTCCGCAATATGGTTACATTTTAATGGTGGAAGATAACATATGAAGGGGATTGAAAAGGGAGGGGAATCCAAGGTTGGTGGGGGGGAGATTATAATGATTGCTGAAGTATATAGAACCATTATGTAGAGTGGGCCAAGAGGCAGCATGGAAGCCTGGTTCTAGACAGGATCAGGTAAAGGCTTTTCTGGTAGCCATGGAAGCAACTAAGACCTAAGAGGCCCATGTGGGGACTGATATTGCAACTTTGGGCCCCATAGAATGTACTTTACCCAACTGTGCTAACTGACCCTATCCATCTTTACATCCTCTACTTTTATCTTCTCTAGTTATGCTTACCTCTTACTGTTACTCTACTCATACTTCACCTTTTCCTCAGTGACTCTCAATCTACTCCTTGATTATTCCTTTTCCCCCTCACTCTCTCTCTGTGTATCTCTTTGTGTCTGTCGCTCTCTCTCTCTCAATTATTTCTAACCCTAAATTGTGTCACATTCCCCCCTCCTTCTCCAATCTGTATTGGTTTTTCCCTGAAGTTGAGATGGAGACTTTGGGAGTAGTAGAATTGGGTAGGAGGAAAACAATCCTCAAGCCAGTTTTGAGAAACTGAAATATAGATGAAACAGAAGCATCAGTAACAATGTAAAAGCTCAGATCCAACCCTGCAAACTTATCCCATTCCAGTTCAAGGAGACGTGGAATAACTCCAGATGACCAGAGTTGTCACCTGGCTCTGGGCTCCCCAAAACAAAATGTGTCTTTTTCTCTGGCCTGATTTTCGGCAGAAGCATCTGTCACTCTCCCAAAAATTTCCTTTATCATTGCAGCAAAATTATTTAAACACTACCCACTGAACCCCATCTGTCACCATGCCCCACCGCTGTCAGGACCTTGCCTCCCCAGTTCGTATGAGAAACTTGCCGGCAAAGGCTCCATGCCAAACAACAGGGCAAATTAAATCAAAGCACAGCTCCGGCACCCAGGGGGAAAATGCACATCAGCTTTGACTTATTGCATGGAGCCCGCTTACAAGAGAGAAAGCAGCGGCTTTTGTCACTGCAAGGGGCCATGAAAAATGAATTAGGGCCTCTGCTGAGAGAGGGCATGGAGGAGAATCTTTCATTCTGAGATGCTGTCCTCTCTCACCTTGCAAGAAGCAAATAATAAAAGAAGAAATTGTGGTTGCTTGATGTCTCACCAAGGTTTGACTTTATCCTCTAGCACTCCTGGGCTAGAGGATGGAGAAGGAAGTGTAAGAGAGAGAAGGAATTTGGAAGATCTGGTGGCAAATAACCTTAGGGATGTAGAACACAAGAACTCAATCATGGTGCTACTGAGAGCAAGAGGCATAGACCAGAAGGGAGTTTGGGGTGGGGAGATAGGAGAACACTCATGTGTCCAAAGGGTCATATGCTTTTTCCACCGTGTATTGCCCAGTGATAGGGGTACACATGGCCCTCATAAAAGTCCTCTCCCTGCCCCCCCCAGCCATTTTATGCAGAGAGACATGGCCTAGCCCTAAATATTTTTGTATAGTGAGATGTCCTAATCCATTGCTTACCTGTCCTGTGTTTAATTCATTTTTTAAAAAAAAATTTTTGTGAGGCAATTGGGGTTAAGTGACTTGCCCAGGGTCACACAGCTAGTAAGTGTCAAGTGTCTGAGGTTGGATTTGAACTCAGGTCCTCCTGAATCCAGGACTGGTGCTTTATCCACTGTGCCACCTAGCTGCCCCAATTACCTGTCCTATGAATGGAGCTGTCACTTACTACAGATTTAGCTACTAGGCCTTTTGTATGAGACCCATTTGGACTCCAGAGAAGCATGGAATGCAGGGACAGCTGGTCTGGCATGTCTAACTCAATGCTTTACGGGGAGAGGTCTTGACTGGCAGCAGCGTGTCTGAGCCTTTCAAGAGAGGATGGACCCTTGAACCATATCTGATTAGAAATGAGAGTGGAAGCAGAGCCGTATGCTGTGGGGAGGTGGGAATATTCAAATGGATAAAACCTCATCTGGCAACCAGGTGAAAGGACTAGGGGGCAGATTGCCTGGGTCCTGTTTCCATCACGGTTCCTCTTTGTGGATGCTTCCATTTCCCATCTGAATCATTATACCACATAGCAATATACAGGCACTGTTCTTTGTCAGAGAGTAGTGTCCTAAGGTTTAATCACCATTTTAATGGTGTGAAGTGGCAATGAATGTCACTGTTCTGGATTTCATGCTCTATTTGAATTACAACAGGCTGTCACATACTTAAAACATTCTTCCTAGAGGTTTCAAACATTGCCAAGACTTAGCAGCTTTTTAAACTGTGTCCCTGTGCCTGGATGAAAAAGGTACCCAGCTCTGCACCTTAGTGGCTAGCACATAGTAGGTGCTTGATAAATTGTTATCAGCAAATTGACCAAATGCTTCACAATACAGCCCCCTTTCATGATTTCATGATTGTATGGCTTTGGTGATCTTCCAAAGAACATCGGCCACTGTGAATCCATCCTAGACTCGTGGCCGCATTGGAGAGACCTCTTACTCTGAAATGAAGTGCTTTACCTCTCAATGACACCTGCCTCGCATAGCCTGGGGGTTGATGTTATGTTGAGATAGAGCTGGAAGTAGGGTAGGTGATCTGAACTTGAAATATAAGGTGTAAAAATTTAACACATCCACTTTTCCAGCATTAATTCTCCCTCTGTCAACTGAATTTATTGTAATTACTTCTGGTATTATTTTCATAGCATGAATTACAAAGTTGACTAGAGGGCAGGCTTCCTGCTGCTTGGCAGGGATACCAAAATTGCTACTTATGGCTATGGTTTGGAAGAAGTATAGCCCCTTGATCCTGCCCTTTTCATATTTCTGACAGTAATCTTGAAATAATTCCTTCTGCCACTATCAATCAATCAAATAACAAATATTTATTAAGTGCCTACTTAATGCTTTCAACTGTGCCGGGTGCTCAGAATAAATACAAGTACAAAGAATGAAGCAATCGGTATTCAAAATGAGTTTATATTCTTATGAGAGAGACATGAATAGATCAACAAACATTTTAAAGTGCCTACTCTGTGCCAAACACTTTGCTAAGGAAGTGTGTATGTATGTGTACACACACCCACACATACATGCACATACCTACATGTATACATATATACAGTATAAGTATGAAATCAATAACTTTGGATACAAAGCAGTGAAGTTCAAGGTAGTTTGGGGATAATAATTCAAGGTAGTTTGGGCAATAGGAGTTGGGGGAATCAGGAAAGACTTCATGTAGATAATGGTATCTAAACTGTATCTTTTTTGTTTTTCTTTGTCTTTTTGCAGGGCAATGAGGGTTAAGTGACTTGCCCAGGGTCACACAGCTAGTAAGTGTCAAGTGTCTGAGGCCGGATTTGAACTCAGGTCCTCCTGAATCCAGGGCCAGTGCTTTATCCACTGTGCCACCTAGCTGCCCCTCTAAACTGTATCTTAAAGGAAGGTAGGGACCTGGAAGATAGAAGTGAGGAAGCATGGAATTTCATACATGTGGGCTTAGCAAGAATGGCCACCTCTTTGTCTGAGTCTAAGGGAAAGGAGGAGACAGTGGGAGATGATGTCATTTTTTTTTCCCTTAAGAGAATGGGAGAAGAGGAAGCTCAAATAGAATGACCTCAATTTCCTCTACCCCACCCCCCCTCCATAAAGTAAGAGGAGCAAGAAGGGTGGAGGTTATCAGAAGGGAAGAGAAAGTTTGAAAAAACTTCTGTGGGGCATGAGATTGGGAATAAATTAGGGAGGAATAAAAGGATAGTCTTGTTGCAGAGGGCCCAGTTGTGGCTGGATAACATAAATCTTTAATGTACCCAGTCAGAATGATTGTGAGATTTCCTCCAGCTTTGTTCAGTGGCTAGTGAGGAAGGATGGAATGGGCATATGTTGGAAGTAATCCAGGGCTGAGGTTTGGCAAGAAAAAAGTTGCAACAGTATCAGGGGCCAAAGTACTCAAGAGCAAAGGGACAATGTAGAGTTGAAATGGACTAACAATTGGTTTGAAGTTGGAAAGGAAGAAAAGTGAAGTCATTGCAGTGGTAATGGTCTCAGAGGTGGAGGGGTTTTGAAATGTTAATGAAGTTTGAAGAAGAGATCAGGCAGGATCAAATATAGGGAGAAATGGGAAAGGATAAATGGTGATTAGTAAGCTAGGGAATTCTCAAAGTTCTAATAGGAAAGTGGAACACTTATGGTAAATGGCAAGATCTGGTATGGTGCTTAACCCTATATGTGCCAAGGTTCAGTGAAGGAATAAATCATGAACTTAAGAAGTTTGGGGGGAAAAGGGAGGGGTAGGGAGTTTAAGAGAACATTACATAGATGTTAAAGTTCACTAGTAGAAGGACAAAAGTTGGAGAGGAGAGAGCCTCAGTATACTACAACTACCATAATTTGATGGTGTGCAAAATTCTAATTGAGTGGACTTCAATTAAAAAAAAAACAAAACATCTATTGGGAAAAGGATATAAAGGTAGACTCTATAAAGTGACAATAGGGAGCAAGAAGTATTCCTACTTCTCTAGGACCTGTGTGTGTGTGTGTGTGTGTGTGTGTGTTGTGTGTGTGTGTGTGTAGGGTTGAGGGAAAGTATGACCGTGGTAGAGAGGATAGCTAAGGATGCAATGTCATCACATGGGAGCCAGTTCTCAGCAAACAGTTGGGAAAAACTGACTAGAGAAAGAGGTCCAGGATGAAGGGAAGATTGTTCAACATGGAATGGGGAATTCCAGAGTTGCTCATTGTTGAAGTTTATCATTAGGTGTGTGTGTGTGCATGCATGCGTGCGTGTGGTGTGGTGTGTGTGTGTGTGTGTGGGTGATGGAGAGAGAGAGAGAGAGAGAGAGAGAGGAGAGATGAGAGAGAAAATTATAAATAATGGAAGAACAACCATTGCATTTGGTGAGAATATCAGTCTAATTGAATGTTTGACTACACTGGCCACGTCAGTTTAGCAAAATCTACTAATCTTGTAAAGACTCAGCGTTTGTGGCAGTAGTTCTTAGACTGAGAGAATTAATATTATACTATTATGTTAATAAAAATTCTTATTTTGTGATGCACCCTTTATTTTCTGGTAGGCCCAACTCCTGAAAAGGGTCATTGGCCTCTGAAGCTCATGGCTGAGTGATGAGATTGCTCCTAGCTTCCAATGCACATGCCGGTTAACTAGGTTGGACAGGACCCTGTCCAACTGGGAAAACTAATTTCTGTTTAGAGTATAAGACAGATTCCAGTCTGGGTGAGCCTTTATCCCCGGTCCTTGGTCCCCCTCCATTAGAGTTTAGGGGCAATCCGGCTTAATAAGCAGAAAACTATTTTTAGAGAGATTCAGATGGAAATGGCTTCCTCTGACGGGTTGTCTTGAAGCTTCTGAACCTCATGATCAAGCCACATAATCAGCAGGAGAAGCTGAAGAAGAAGGAAAAAGCTGCCTGCTCATTAAAGTCCACCAATAAGGGCTGAGTTTCATTCATCAGGGAGTTTCCTTTCAGAAGGGATTTAAGGTGATTCAGTCCCCTTTGGTGTGAGAAACCATTCATCTTCAATTCATTGATTATTAGCTAACCTAATTAATAAATTGATTATCAATTACCCAGAAACTCTGCCTCTCAGGAGATTTCATTTGGGACAGAACCTGGATGGATCCCAAATGGAACTGACCAGATGTCAATCTCCATGTGTTTAATTTTACTTCTCTTCATGAGGCATCGCCACATTTATGTAAGAGAGTCATCCCCATTTTCACAGCAAGTGACAGGGAGGAGAATTGACATCCTACAGGGAGATATATTCATCATGATGTGGCAAAGAAAAGAAAAAATAAAGAACCTCTCCAACCTTTTATTTCATTTGGCTAGAATACCCTTGCCTAAGAAGAAGGACCCATTTTAAATGTAAATGTGGGTTACAAATGTTTCCTTCAATATTTCAAGATTCTGTGAGTACACCAGTCCTCCTTCCACTTGGTAAATATTCCTCAGAACTCTTCCTTACCTGATGGCCAACCTTCTGCAGATGGACCTCTCTGAATTTATCAAGGCTGGTCCTTCCAGAACAGATCTGATCTTGAGTCAGATCCAATTGTTTTCTCTCCTGCTGATCCTCATCCTTCTTGAAACATGTCCAGCATGGTAGGTTCTGCCAGTGCTTCCATGCCTCTGGCAAAGCTTTCCAGAACCCCAGTTGACCATTATAGCATAGCAGGCATTTAGTGAAGGCAATCTGAATATGCTGATCCTATAAGGAAAGATATCTTGGGTGTAAGGTCTAGTGCCTGCCTCAGTGTGAACTAAAGCAGAGACAGGAATAAGTAGAAAGCAATCTTGGGTTTTTTGTTTGTTTTTTTTGGTTTTTCTCTCTAGCTGGGGTGCAAAGGGCAAATGATTTGGTGTAGTTTAGATGAACTTCTGTGGCAACCAGAAGAAGTATATTAACTAACAAGATGGAAGCCAATAGGGAAGATTCAGAAATTGGAGTATGTGTGGGTAAGCTGACTGTGGGTTGATGTGATGAGAAGAAAGATTGAAAGGGGGAGATTTCTATGTGGAGGGGACCAAAAGAATATTGCTAATTAGGACATAAGGGGGAGAGAGCTTAAAATACATTTCGGCTTAAACTCAAAGGAAAGACCTAAAATATACCTCATACTTACAATATTAATTATAGCTTCCTTTATATAGTTGTTCTTCAGTCCTTTCAATTGTGTCCAACTCTTTGTGATCCATTTGAGGTTTTCTCTGGCAAAGATAATGGTAGTGGTTTGTCATTTCATTCTCTAGCTCATTGTGAAGCAGATGATAAACTGGAGGGGCCAACAGGACTATGTGACTTGCCCAGGGGGTCACATAGCTAGTACATGTCTGAGACTGGATTTGAACTCAGGAAGATGAGGTCTTTCTGCCTCTAGGCCAGGAGTTCTATCCACTGTGCTATCTCACTGATCCCCCCCCCCCCATATATAGGTAATTTATAATTTACAAAGCATTTTCTTTACAAAAACCCTATGAGTTAGCAAGTACAAATTAATGGTCCTCATTTTACAGCATGTTTCATCTTCTTTCATCATCATTAACTAAGACTTAAGATATGAGACAACTTGGTTTATGGTCATATAGCAAGTGACTGTCAGAGTGGGGATTCGAATCCAGGTCTTTTGATGAGTCCAATGCTCACGTCATCCTAGATCATCTGACTTCAAGTCCTGTGGTATTTCTCCGTACCATAATGCCCCAAGAAACCAAATAGAAAGGGCTAAATTCCCTCATTTATTATAGTATCTTACTGAATTTCCAAGTTAGAAGAGACTTTAGCAGCAAACTTAGTCCAACCCATATCCAGTAAATAACAATGCCCAGTACAACATACCTAACAAGTAGTTATCCAGCTAATCTTGACAATCTCAAATGAGGGAGACCCCAACTCCTTCTAACAGCAATACTTTCTTCTCTCCAGACATGCTCTAATTGTTAGAAATTTACCTGACATCAAACCTAAATAATTTGCCTCTTTGCCAACCCCACCCTTTGATTCCTTTGGTCCCTCTAGGACCACACAAATATATTTTTTTCCAAATCAGCCTTTGAAGGCAGCTGTTTCCTTTCTCAGAATTAGGGGGACAAATGCTCATAGACTGTTTTTCCATGGAGCATTGCCCCTATTCTGATAAGGACTTGAAGGGTAGGTCAAGGTCATTAAGTCCTATGCACTTTCATGGTCCAGGACCTCTTGGGGGAGAAAGCAAGCAGCAGCATTTAACCCTGAGACCCATTTAAATTGATGAGGTTGATTTTTGTTCTCACAGTAGATTCTCCAAGACTCTATCTCCACGAAAACAGGCCTCTCCCTCCAATAACCAACAGTAGCAATCCTTTGAATAGAAGAATTTAGATCATTGGGGCGAGAAAAAGAGAGGAGAGAAGATTGGAATCTCTTTCATTTTTCTTTTTTTCTTTGGTCAGAACTGGTTAAATATGTCATTGGCTAGTTCAAGCTGGCAATATTCAGAGACCTAGTTTTAGATGGAGACATCTCTGACATGCCTTTTAAGATTGAAGATTTGAGAGTAGAAGGGTGAGCGAACACAATAGAAGATAGAATGCTTGTACCTCATTGTCTGGAGAAGAGATGGGCTGCAGGCTTTGGCAGAATAGGAGCTGCCAGTCAAGCTCTTTTAATAGAACAGGAGGCAGATAGATTTCAATAAGAGAAATGAGTATAAATATTGTTAGTGGAGAAAAAGGGAAAGCAAAAAGATCTTATTTGACTAGTCACAGTGGGGAAACTTTTCAAGTGTTTTAAGCCAGAAACTTCACAATAACAATGAAGCAGCTTCCTGGGCTCAATTTACGGACAAGGGAGTTTCTCCCTGGGAGCCCATTAATGAGGGTCACAGTGGGAAAGAGGAGATAATAAATGGTATAACCTCTCTCCACAGGCTTGATTCTATGACCCATAATGGGCCCATAGCATTGTGGGCACCAGAAACAGTGTGGTGCAGAGAAAGAGAACACTTGGTATGGAGTCAGAAGATTTGAGTTAGAATCCAGACTTTAACCACTTACTACTACACCGTGTGACCTTATACAGGTTATTTTAAACACTACAGGCCTCAGCTTCCTCCTCTGTAAAAGAAGGAAGTTACATGGCTTTAAAGTCCCTTCCAACTCTGGTTATGATCTTATCCATCCTAATGAGCTCATTAAAGGAAACCATGAGATAATTTTCTACGTGATATATTCTAATTTGACTTCACTATTCAGACTTTTTGGTGCCAAAAAACAGGTAATGAAAAGGACGTGAGCATCATTGTAGTGACTGCTAGCATCTGGATTCAAGCTGAAGATGCTCAACTTATCCCAAAATGGGATTGTCTAACTCCCAAATCATGACCAGCTTTTAGGAACCAGAAGGAAGTAAAGTCAAAACTCGCCAGCCTGCCACCCTGAGCTGCAAGCTGTGTGCTTCATTGTACCCTGTCTCATTTTCCCTAAGTCTTTTTTTTTCTTTCTCTTTTGCTTTTCTTTTTTTTTTTTTGCAGGGCAATTAGGGTTAAGTGACTTGCCCAGGGTCAAATAGCTAGTAAGTGTCAAGTGTCTGAGGCTGGATTTGAACTCAGGTGCTCCTGAATCCAGGGCCGGTGCTTTATCCACTGTGCCACCTAACTGTCCCTTTCCCTAAGTCTTTCTGAGTTTATGTCCTGAATTATTTGGCTACTATTTGACCTCAGTTTGTTCCTGATGATTCTTTCTAAATTATCTCCAAAATAGTACACTGAAACTGCTCCCTCAAGTTAAAGACGTAAGTCTGGTTACTACCTCAAATACATTTCTCTAAGAAAGGCCTGAGCTTTTGTTCTGTTTCCTTCCCTAAGGAGAAAAGTCTTCAAGGATTTTAGGATGGAGCACTATTATTTCTTAATATACCTAGAGAAACTAAAAGGAAGCTTTTAGTATGCTTTCACACCCATTACTAGCATAGCCCACTTAGTGTGGACCCAGCCAATGCAATTTCCCAACAACATTAATATGTCATAATGAAACATTTAGTATCATGGCTTTAGAGTTATAAAAGAGCTTGTGGAGTTTAGTCTGCCCCTTTCATTTGAAAATGAGGAAACTGGCAGCTAGGTGGTACGGTGGATAAAGCACCAGCCTTGGATTCAGGAGGACCTGAGTTCAAATCCAGCCTCAGACACTTGACACTTACTAGCTGTGTGACCCTGGGCAAGTCACTTAACTCTCATTGCCAGGGGGAGGGGGGGATGGATGAGGAAACTGAGGCCTAGTGTGATTAAGGGGCTTTTCCAAGATTATATAGAGGTGGCAGAGCTGCCAGAATTTGAACTCCATTCTTCTGAATCCAAAATCCAGTGGTCTTTTCACTGTATCCTGCTTCCATGAATTAATGCATTAAAAACATTTATCAAGTTCTTTCTTTGTTCTGTGCCAACTATAATTAATAATTTGTTTGATTAGTTTTTACATGGTGCTATACATGGATACAGTCCTTGAAATGGAGCCTGTTTAGGGAACAAAGTTGACTTGGTCAACTTAAATGTATTGGGGCTGCTTGTACTCTTCTGGAGAGGTGTTGAACCATGGGAGTACATAGGAGTAAATGAGCTTGAGATTTTCTATAATCCCAGTAAAAAGGAAAAAATATTGGATTTCAAACAAATTGTCCCCTGAAATACTATTTTACCTAATGCAGTGTTCTGACATAAAAAAAAATGCTAGACCTGTGATTTCATTGGGATAGGGTGAGTAAAATACTTTTTACCAATATTAATTAACACCTGCTCTTCAATTTATAGTCTTAGAGAGTTCCTTAGTCATTAAAGGCTAAAGGACTTTCCTAGAGGTCAGAAGCTCAGTATGTGCCAGAGCACTGCCTTGATCCTAGTCTTTCTTACTTGAGGACAGCTCTTGATCCACTGTCCCATGCTGCTCTGGAGAACATATGAATCATTAATAAACCACTAGGCCAGTCATCTTCCATTTGACTCTAGCTTGCTTTTTGCTCTTTGGACATCTGTGTCCCCTTGAATTGGCTCTAGATTAGTTACATTCTTATTTTTCAAATGCTCTCTTAGCTTGGCTTGTCCATTAACATTCCTAACTTTTACTTTGGCTTACCTGTGGTTTTCTCCTTTTGACAGGGTTCTACTTCTCACCTTCTAGCTCCCTTCCCCTTCTTGTACCTCTCATGAGTGTTAGCCCTTGAAAATACTGAGGCAACCCTAATCTGTCTTGAGCCATCTGCTCCACCTGGCCACTAACTCAGATCTCTTAAGGCAAAGTCCACTCAGACATATTATATTAAACTATAACTATTGTATTTAGATAAATTATTCCTCTCAAATATTTTTAGTCTTTAATTTGCTATCCATTTCCCATTTCATCACCATCAGAAAAAAAAAAAACCACAAATACTTAGCAAAAAATGAATGATTCCACATGTTAATGTTAGTTCTTATACTAGAATCCATAAAAAAGAAGGGGGAGATTTTATCTTTATAGCATCACCTTAGGCTGACAGCCTAATCCTCTATTTTTCAATCATTTTTCAGGTCCCCCATTGTGGATTGCAGCAAACAACTAATGCACTATCATTTATTAAGGTCCTACTTCTTTTCAGCTAGGTGGTAGAGAATATGGAGTGCTGGGCCAGGAGTCAGGAAGACTCCAAACATTTACTAGCTATAAATGTCCCTACACATTTACTAGCTGTGTGTTCCTGGCCCAGTCACTTAACCCTGTTTGCCTCAGTTCCTCATCTCTAAAAAGAACTGAGAAGGAAATGCAAACCACTCCAGTATCTTTGCCAGACAACCCCAAATGGGTCATAAAGAGTCAGAACCGACTGAACAATGATTGACCATTTTTGAGACTCTAATCACTGAGTATACAAAGAAGGTAAAAATAACAACGGTCCATGCCTCAGGGAGCTCATCAGTTTAACAGAGAGATAACATTCAATAGCTCTGTAGCAACAATATTATTTACAGGAGAGGGGGAAGGCTAACTGGTAGCAGTGGATAAGGCACTGGCCCTGGATTCAAAAGGACCTGAGTTCTAATCTGGCTCAGAGACTTGACACTTACTAGCTGTGTGACCCTGAGCAAGTCACTTAACCCTCATTGCCCCCCCCCCATATATTATTTCAGGAGAAATTGGGAGATAACCAACAGGGGGAAGGCAGTAGCATTAGAATGATCAGGAAAGGTTTCTTGCAGAAGGTGGACCTTAGCTGGGACTTGAATGAAGCAGGGAAGCTAGGAGACTGAATGAGGTGGGGAGAACATTCCAGGTATTGGGGACATGCAGGGGAAAATGCCACTAGATGTTAGAGTATATGGAGAAGAGTAAGGTATAAAGAAGGCTAGAAATGTAGGAAGGAGCCAAGCTCAAACACAAGGTGGGGGTAAAAACAAAGTAAAACTAAACCCAAAAACCCCCAAAACACTAATCTGAGAAATTGAGATGTATGAACTATATATTCACAGGCATCTGATAAACTTTTAGTTTGGTTCCACGTTCTGCTTGGAATGGTCTATACACAGAAATTTGCCTTTTACAGATCTAATCTTGTTGTTTGACCTTCCATCTCAAAGAGGAACCATGACACCAGGGTGATATCATGACTTGCAGTGAATGGGTTTAAAGTGAGGGAGGACTATGCAAGGTCACCAACCTCACACTCCTTCTCCAGAGCCATCTGGGTACAGTGGCAAGATTAGATCGAGGACCTCTGGAGATAGCCCCAGATATTTAAGGCAATTGGGGTTAAGTGACTGCCCAGGCTCATACAGCTACTAGGTTTATGAGGTGAGATTTGAACTCAGATCTCCCAACTTCAGGACTAGTCCTTTATTTACTGCACCACCCCGGCTGCCCACAGAGCTAATCTATTTAACCCCCACATGACTGGTATTTGGAAGCATCATGTCCTTTCTGATGTTTTGTATTTTTTCACCTTATATCCAGTAATACACTAAGGGCACTTAATAAATGCTTGAGAGATTGGATTGTTTGAGGGACCTTTAGAGGCTATCAGATCAAGCTCTCTCATTTGCAAGTGAGATACTGAGGTACATGGTGTTTAAATGACTTGCATAGGATCACATAGGTAGTAACCATTAGTCACTTTCCAGGCCCTCTGGATTCACTGCTTTTTCCAATGTCCCATCCTGCCTCTCCTTAAGGTTACAGCTCCAGTTTAGAGGAGTGATCATGTTCTTTCCCAGACACTTAAACCTGACTTAGGTGTTTCTAGACTCTGAATTATAGGAGGCAGAACCTCCTCAGTTCCTTTTATTTCTGTTTCCCTCCAGAAAATTTTTCCATTCCACCAAAAGCTCCTAGGAGTCCGGCTCTATGTTGAATGGTTTTTAAATATAAATTGCCCTTCAGCAATTATATGCTCTTAGGCAGTACCACAGTTCCTGCCCTCCAATTCTCTAGTTGTTGATCCAACTGTCCTTGATTGTTCCCATCTCTCTCCCCAAATATAGATATGATTACAAGGCGATGACATTTATATCAGCATTATTCAAAGCTTTCCCAAACAGGGGTGCCCTCAGAAAACTTCAGTAAAGGGGAGAGAGTCATCACACCCTGGGAGACAAAAGACTTTTCACCATTTTTACAGATGGAGAAGCCGAAGGACAGAAAATTTAAATGATTCACCCAAAGGTCATACAGAAAGTTCACCCTGGGTCTCCTACCTCTTAGCCAGGATTTATTCCCCTACCTCACTACCTCTGTCTAGACCACAATGAGTAAGGACCTTGACATTTCTGATTTGTTCTGGGGATAGAGACCTAGTCTGCTTATACTTGATGGGGAAAAGGATTTAAGTATGTTTTCTTGTGTTATGGAGTCATATAAATCTAATCTGTTCTGGTTGGTGGGGGGGAAAAGAGGAAAGAAGGAAACAGTTATTAATTGCCTACTAGGTGTCCGGTTCTGTGTTAAAGTCCTATATGACTATATGAGTTATAGCTCATTGATCTTCACAAAAACCCTGGGAGATAGGTGCTATTATTATCCCATTAAACAGTTGAGGAAATTGAGGCAGACAGAGGCTAAGTGATTTGCTTGGGGTCATACCTAATAAGTGTCTGAGACTGAATTTGAACTCAGGTCTTCCTGACTCCCAGCCCAGCTTTCTCTCTCTCTATTGTACCACCCACATGCCTATTATTTGTAGGTCCTCCGTGTGTTATAGGGTGATATAGATCTAGTCTATTCTACCTGATGGGGGAAAATTATAACTGTGTCTAATGTGGTTTATGGTTACACACTAATAATACCTGGTTAACTTCGGAACACTAAGCAGCCTTTTTGTAGAATTTGGCTGCATTGACCTCCTGTTAGAAGCATCATGATTTATTTATCGAACAAAAATATTAGGGGATGTTAGACCTCATTAGGGAATGTTTGGCGTATCAAATATGTGATTGAAACAACGAAGAGCACTTGTTATATGAACAGTGTTCCATTTCCCTTGCCTAGCAGATCAAAGTAATTCTCCCTTTAGCAGCATGTGGAGTGTTCATGCAGATTCAGCAGATGAAAGACCAGAGAAAAAGTTCAGTAGCAATAATAATTAACTTGCAAGATAATCAATTGTCATTATCCTACATAGCCAGTCGACCAGGGAAGGTGATGCTAAAACAATATAGTGTTTGGATAAACATAATTTTATACATTTCTAGACTTTCCAGTTTTGTTTTCATAACCAATTTTTCAATGCTTTCTGACTTGCTTAAACGTCAGTACCCCAAAATATCCTGGCATGTTTTCCTGTAACCTTTTCCCACATCTTCCATTTCTAAGTCCTCTCCCTAACCATTCCCCTAGGAAAATCTTCTACAGTTTTGTTAACTAGATTGCTTTATCTTCTTTTCTTTATGCCTTAATAGAGTGATGTATAACACGTTTGAGAGACATAGTTCCTGAATAACTAATCATTCTATTAATTATGCTAGCAAATAATTAATAAAAGGGGTCATTGGCATTCTTGAATGCCAAAGACCCATCATGGAATCCACTCAATGTTTATATACCCTCAGAAGAGTGGGTGTTCCTGAGGCTAGCATCCATCTATGATTGGTTGACAATTAATGAGAAGAATAAATATTATAATGAGGGGTGGACCAATTCTAATGAGGGGTTAGGGGATGTGACTTCGATCACTCTCATTCCTGACTATCCCCAGCTTTGGGCAATCTTGACAAAAGATCTACCACCACCCAAGCCTTAATAGAACACAACGGGCCAGAATCCACCTGAGATTAAATTCTTTGTAAGGTTTAGGTCTCTCACCCAGGATAAAAAAGCAGATATCTCAGGGATTTGGGCAATCTATCTATCAAAAAATATCCTTCAGTTCTATGTCCGGAATAACTTATAGATTTATGAAAAAAAATAATACTATTCCTAATTCAGTAATTGATTATTATCATAAGAGTAGAAATAACATTTTTTTTCAATAGAACATAAGCTCCCAGGAGGCAGACCATTGTTGCACTTTTCCCTTGAATGCTCAGTGACCAGCATAAGCGACAGGTGGGATAGTAGGGACTTCTAAATGGTTATTGATTGGGATGATGGATTCTGATATGGGGTGGGACTAGTGACCTCTAAGGTTCTTCCAACTTTGAGAATGCTGAAGCATAAAACCTTAGAGATGAATATGACCTTAGACAAATTTGGCAGAAGGAAGTAAAAGAAATTGAATTATAATAAAGTTTGACTTTAGTTCTTAGCTTTAAAGTTTGTAAAGTGGTTTTTCAAATATTATCTCACTTGATCCTCACAATATCTCATGAGGAAGATACTACAGGGATTTATTGTCTCCAGTTTACAGATGAGACAACTAGCTGTAGTTTCAGAGAAGCTGAGTGAGTAGTATAAATCACAGTCATTGAAGTAAAAATCTTTCCTAACTTCAAAGTCCCAAGATAATCTACCTGATGTCTCTAACTGCCTTTCCAATAAATTCTCTTGTGGTTTCTTTTCTTTTTTTTTTCTTTTTGGTGGAGGCAGTGGGGGGTTTAGTGACTTGCCCAAGGTCACACAGCTAGTAGTGTCAAGTGTCTGAGGCTTGGATTTGAACTCAGGTCCTCCTGACTCCAGGGCTGGTGGCTTTTATCCACTGCACCACCTAGCTGCCCCCTCTTGTGTTTATTTTTCATGAGATCTGTGGCTGGGGAGATATAAAAGAATGTAGACATATTTGTGGCAGGCAGGTGGCCTGTGTTATCTGATTTTGGTTAAGCTGGAGGTATATTGGAAAATGATTCGGAGTCCAAGAACCTGATTTGGGTCTAGCTCGTGTTATCGTCGATCTTGGGCAATTCAGTTGAATCTCTGACCTCAGTCTTCATCTGTAAGTGAAGGAAGGGATTAGATGACCTTAAGGTCCCTTGAAGTTCGTATATTAGTAGACCGCTAGGTGGCATAGTGGACAGGGTGCTCAGCCTAGAGTCAGGAAGACCTCCGTTCAAATACTGTCTCAGAGCACTAGCTTTATGACCTTGGGAAAGTCATTTGACTTGCCTTAAACCTCAGTTTCTTCATCTGGAAAACGAAGCAGGTAGATGACTAAGTGGGTAAAACACTGGCTCTGAGAGTCAGAAGACCTGAGTTTAAATCTGGTCCCAGACACTGGGCAAGTCACTTAACCGCTGTTTGCCTTCATCCACTGGAGAAGAAAATGGTAAGCTACTTTCATTATCTTTGCCAAGAAAACCCCACAGACAGTATTGGCACGATATAGCCTACGGGGGTCTCAAAGAATCGACATGACTGAATGACTGAACAGTACAAGGACAGTCAGAGCAGCTAACTCACTCGATTATTGTGAGGCTTAAATTAGATAATATATAGGTGAAATGCTTGGCAAACCTCAAAGTACTATACAAATGCTGGCTATTATTATTATAAATCTATGGGAACCTAATGCCATAGCCACTGCGGGATCCAGCAGGACCAGTGCTAACTTTTCAGAAGAAACAGTTTAGGCAGTAAATGACTTAGGGAATTGTTTACAGCTTTGAGACAACAATCCCTGTGAAAAGGGCAGCCTTTGTGTGATTGAAAGCTGGCTTTTAGGCCCTAGTGACCTTGAGTGGTTCTCTCCGATGGCATGGTTGCCCGGGCTACCTTCAATTGTGTTGGACATGACTGAAGAAGTGTCTGAAGGACAGTTCCAGCTAATACCTTTATCCTTTCCATCCTGGAGCAGAAGCAGCACAGAGGAATAGGGGAAACAAAATTGGATCTGAAGGCAGCCTCCATGTGTCTGGTTTAATTAAATATAAAAGTGGCAGCATGAGAGAGAAGGAGAGAAGATGCAGAAAGTAGCAAGTGATATTGTTTCTCGACAGGTAAACTGGGGACTGGCTTTGGCAGATACAACAGAAAAATAATTTGGGATAAAGAGAAGATACCAGTTACACTGTGTGTCTGAAAATTAGTCTTCCGCTTAGACTTGTGTCTCTGTACTGCTCTGAGAGTGACTTACTAAAAGACAGGAAGCAGGGCAAGAAGGAGCTCTTGTTTCAGTGGCTTTGCCAGACTGTAAAATCTAGAGTCAGAGATGGCTGAAATGACTGAGCAACCACAACAAAGTCTTAGATTCACTAGTTCCACTATATTGACTAGATTATAAACTCCTCAGAGGGAAAGACTGGTTTTTATGTTTCTCTATTTCCATTGTCTTGAAGTGTTTTGGTTGTATGTAATCGGTATATTTTGTTGTCATTCAAGCATTTCAGTCCTATCCAGTTTTTTGTGTGACCCCATCTGGGCTTTTCTTGGCAAAGATACTGGAGTGCTTTGTCATTTCCTTCTCTAGGTCATTTTTTTTTTTTGGTCTTTTTTTTGTGGGGCAATGAGGGTTAAGTGACTTGCCCCAGGTCACACAGCTAGTAAGCGTCAAGTGTCTGAGGTCAGATTTGAACTCAGGTCTTCCTGAATCCAGGGCCAGTGCTTTATCCACTGTGCCACCTAGCTGCCCCCTTCTCTAGGTCATTTTACAGATGAGGAGACTAAGGCAAACAGGGTTATACAGGGTCATGCAGCTAGTACATGTCTGAGATCAGATTTGAACTCAGTTCTTCTGGACTACAGGCCCAGCCTTCTATTCACTAAGCCACCTGGCTGCCTCTCATTGCTTAATTAAGCTTTCCTTCATTCTATGTAGAGAGGCAGATGGAGGACACCCTTCTTCCCGCAGGTAGGATGGGAAAATTGTCATGATTCCTGGCTACCTTCCTAGTTTCCAGAAATAACTAGCTAGTTCTATACTTTTACACAACTTATCTTAAATTTTTAATTTTTTTCCCACTGGACCTGTGATTTTCTTGATGTAGGGACTCCTAATGAAGAACTTCGAATCATTCTGATCAGACCTATTATGTAAGTTATTGTCTTAAAGAGTTGCCTCTTGCAAGAAGAGAGGTTAAAGTGCTTAACTAAGGTTACACAGTAGGGTAGTTGGTCAGGCAGTTAATAAATATTTCGTTAAGTTCCTACTACATCCCAGGCACTGTACTAGGCGCTGGAGATACAAATACAAAATAGAAAGCCCTCGGGTTCAAGGTGCTTATAATCGAATGAGAGAAGGAAGACAATGCACAAAAGGAAACTGAAGAAGAGGAGAGGGAGATGGTGATGGAGAAATCCAGAGAGTAGGTAGGTGGGAAACAAAGAGATGACTGGCCTCAGGGGCCATTCTTAAATGGGAGTTGTAGGAAGAGCTCTCTTTTCCACCTCCAATCCACCTCCCAGAGGCCAAGGGTACTGAAAATGCATAACAGGTACATAGCTAGTATATAGCAGAGGTAGGCCTTACTAATGATGATGATGATAACAACAGCAAAAACAATAATCTATCATTTATATGGCACTTTTTTTTTGTGGGGCAATGAGGGTTAAGTGACTTGTCTAGGGTCACACAACTAGTGTCAACTACCTGAGGCCAGATTTGAACACAGGTCCTCCTGAATCCAGGGCCAGTGCTTTAAAAGATTCACTGGGCCACCTAGCTGCCCCCTTAAAAAAGCACTTACTATGTGCCAAGCTTTTTATACTTGTTAGCTCATTTGATCCTCACAACAAGCCTGGGAGGTAGGTGCAATTATTATCTCTACTTTACAGATGAAGAAAGTGATGGAGGCAGAGGAGAAGTGACTTGCCTAGGGTCACACAGTAAATGTCTGATAATGGATTTGAACTTTTAGTTGAACCAGTGGCATGATGGTGCCACCTAGGTGCCCAGCCTTTCTCTGTATCCACTATACCATGTTGCCTCTTCCATTGATTATAGGATTAAACACTTAGAGATAGAAGGGATCTTTGAGGTTATGTGGTCCAATCAGTTTATTTTATAGGTTAGGAAACTGAGATTCAGGGAGATGAAATAATTTGCTGCGTGACCGTTAGGCAAGTCTCTTAACCTCACTGAGCTTTAGTTTCATCATAGACAAAATGGGGGTAATAATAGCACCGACTTTGCATCATTGTGAGTATAAATTTTTTAAAAAAGCTAATGTAAAGCAGGATATAATTGCTAGATATTGATCTATAATTGAGTCAGGCAGGAGGAAATAACAGAGCTAGGATTTGAACCCAGGTCTTCTGACTTCATAGTCAATGTTCTTCATCATTGTACCATACTTACTCTCCATTTACTTGAAAAAATTTTAAAATGAAAGTTAACTCATAGACCCCTACCTATAAAACTCTCTCTCTCTCTCTCATACGCACACAGATATCTATCTCTCTATCAATTTCTGTCTCTATATCCATCCGTCTTTCTATCTTCCTATTTATCTCTCTATGCCTAAACAATGTGACTACCCTCTAAGGAAATCTCACTCAACATACCATATCTTTGGGTGACTAGCTGTATTATAGAGATAATTTTTTTTTTTGAGAGGCAATGGGGGTTAAGTGACTTGCCCAGGGGTCACACAGCTAGTAAGTGTTAAGTGTCTGAGGCCAGATTTGAACTCAGGTCCTCCTGAATCCAGGGCCAGTGCTTTATCCATTGTACCACCTAGCTGCCTTCAATTTAACCACTTATTAATCCATTTAACTGTACTATCATCCAGTCATCATTTCTTTATCTTTTCTATAAGGCTATCATGAGGCACTTTCTCAAATGTCTTGCTGAAATCCAGATGTACTATGTCTGTGGCATTTTCCTGATTTATCAGTCTAATAACCCTGTCTAAAAGGGAAATGAAGTTAGTCTGGCATGACTTGATCTTTCTTTTAATCTTATTTTTATTGATATCTTTAGTTTTTACACCACTTTCATTTCCAAATATATCATCCCTCCTCCTCCCCTACCCAAGGAGTCATTGCCTTTTAACACACATTAAGAAAGAAAAAAAAAGCAGTTCAGGAAAAAAAAAACAACAATTGATCAACTACAGTATGACAACATATACAATATTCCATAATCCTCCCATCTACAAACTGGGGAGTTAGGTATCTTTTTTCATCTTTTTTCATCTAGGGTCAAGTTTAATCATTATAATTATTGTGTTGAGTTTGAAGCTTTTTGTTCTTTGCATTTACATTACTCTATTCATTATATGTATATAATTTTTATAAATTGATTTTGCTAACTCCTCTATGAATCAGTTCTTATGATTTTCTCTGCTTCTCTGAATTCTTCATACCCATAACTTGTCTCTCCAGGATGCCATATTTTTTATAGCACAGTAATATTTCATTGGGAAACTAGGCACTGGAGTCAGGAGGACCTGAGTTCAAATCTATCTTCAAACACTTAAACCCTGGGCAAGTCACAACCCAGTTTGCCTTAGTTCCTCATCTGTAAAATGAGCTGGAGAAGGAAATGACAACCCATTCCAGTATCTTTGGCACAAAAACCCCAAATAGGGTCATGAAGAGTTGGCCGTGACTGAAATGACTCAACAACAATAAAAATAGTCCATTATTTCAGAGTACCATAATAGGTATAGCCATTTCCCATTAGATGGACATCTTTTTCTATCTAATTCTGTACTACCAAAAACAAAAAAAAGGGTGTGTGTGTGTGTGCGTGCTATGATTTGGTATTTATGAGACCTTTCTTCTTTCTTACACTGTTCCTATTTTTCTTTGGGTTATATGCCTAGCAATTGGATCTGTGGATCAAAGGCCATGAACATTTTATTCCCTTTTTTAAAAAAAGCATAATTTCTGATAAATCTCCAGAATGGTTCAACCAAATGTTTCCATGTGCCTATATTTCTGTATCTTCTCTAACATTGTCAAGTCTTATCTTTCTTCAAGTCATGACCATGACTTTTCCTTAATGAACCTCTATTTCTCCTAGGGATCAATATTTCACTTGCTAAAAAGTGTTAACAAGGCTTTCATTTAATATGTGTTTTTTGACAAAGATGGGTGACAAGTTCATCAGGTATACTTTGTGTAATCCACTACATTCTACATTTTGAAAATTAGAATGTTTGTGTATTTCTAGCCTAAGCATGGGAATTGAGTAGTTTAGTTTTATTATTTATAAACAAGTATTATGCCATCATTCCTAATCATTGGGACTACTCCTTTCTTGTTTTTCTTTTTTTTTTTTTTCAAATGGACCTTTAAAAGCTTTTTCATTGACTTTGGTGTTTTCCTTAGCTTCAACTCATTTAGGAATGTATCCTCCCTGATAATGTCTTATGAGTCTTCTGCATTTCAACTTTAATGTTCTTTGGGCAGTGTGATAGACTGGAGAGAGAACTGGCTTGAAATCATGAAAATAGTGGTTCAAACCCTGCCCCTGGTGAATTCTAGCCGTGCGGTCATGGGCAAAACCTTTGATTTCTCAGTAACCATTGATCTCTGTAATACTATCCTTGACCAGTATCCCCTTTTTCCTGGATTCTTTCTCTTCCACAGGTAACAATGTTCTCCATTCTTTTTTCTGTCACCTGTCTAAGCATTACTTCCCGCTTTTCTTTGCTGGATTATCACTTGTGCACCTGATCCTAATCTGTGGATGCCCCTCCCCCCAAAGCTCTATCTGGAATCACTTCTTTTCTATCTCTATACCCTCTCTTACAAACTTTGCCATCTCATAGGGATTCAATTATCATTTCTATGGGGGTGGCTAGGTGGCGCAGTGGATAAAGCACTGGCCCTGGATTCAGGAGTACCTGAGTTCAAATCTGGCCTCAGACACTTGACACTTACTAGCTGTGTGACCCTGGGCAAGTCACTTAACCCCCATTGCCCTGAAAAAACAACAACAAAAAAACAAAAAAAAAACAATTATCATTTCTATGCAGTTGACTTACAGATCTATATAGATCTATAAACTATTCTCTCCTGTACTCCATACTCCATTTCATAGGAATCTCATTGCAATGAAAGCAGATTTCATTGTCTTTCTCCCCAAAACTTGATATCATGTTGACTTCCATATTTCCTTTGAGGACACCATCATCTTTCCAGTCACCCAGATTTGTACCCTTGAAGTCATAATCAACTCATCCTTCTCCAGCATGATGTATGCATTACCATATTCAATCACTTGCCTAGCCTTGTCAATTCTCTTTCTATAACACCTCTTACAAGTATCCCCTTCTCTCCACTGTCACAGCTATCACTTTAGTTAAAGTCCCTCATTACCATTTCTCCTGGAGCTTTGCAATAGTCTCTTTTTTATTTATAATTTATAATTTTTAAAAATTTTTTAACTTTATTTTTTGCAATAGTCTCTTAGTATAGCTTTTTTGCCTTGAGTATCTCTCCTCTCCAATCCATCCACAGGGTGCCAAATTGATATTGCTAAAGAACAGATCTGAACACATTGCTTCCCTGCTCGAAAAGCTCAAGGGACTCCCTCTAAGATAAAATATAAATTTCTCAGCTTGAGATTTAATGTCCTTTACAACCTGGTTCTAGCCAACCTCTTTTAGGCTTACCCAATATTATTCACCTTTATGAACCCTGTGGTGTAGCCTCCTAATCTACAACTTGTTTCCCCTGCCTGAGCATCTACATAGCCTATCTGCCTTTCCTAGAACCCAAATCCCTTCACATCTTTACATATTAAACTCCCTAGCTTCCTTCCAGGCTCATTTCAAGTACTACTTCCTGTAGGAGTCCTATTCTCATGTCTATGTTGGTACTGTTGTTCTCTTTCCACCAAATTAATTTAACTTTACTTTGTACATATTATGTACTTATTCATCTATGTATATATAATTGTGCCCAGAGAATACAAACTCCTCAAAGGCAAGGATTGCTTCATTTTTGTCATTGTATCTTCATCATCTTGCATCATCCCTTGCATATAATGGACACCTGATAAATACTTGATCAGTGAATTAATGGTGATACAGAGTTTCCAAGAGATTTTCCAAAATGGAAATTTCCAACAATAATGAAATCTCACATCTGGGCAAAGATGTTTTTAAAAATCTTTGGTATTATAATACCCTTATTAGATTAGTTCTGGTTGGTCACTGGAATAAGTACTGAGATCTTTTTGATATTTCTATATGCTCATTAATTTTTATGGATAGTTATTATAAAGGCATGTAATCTTTAGAATCTCATACAAGGTCCTAAGAAAGACTCATTACTCTGATATAGTAAAGTTCCTCTAATTTTTTTGTGATGTGACTTTTTATATCTAGATCATATATCTATTAGCAACTGATTCCAATATGGTATGAGGCATCTGTCAAACCTAATTTCTGCTAGACTGTTGTCCAGTTTTCTCAGGAGTTTTTGAAAAGCAGTGAGTTCTCACACTAGTAGCTGGGGTCTTTGGGCTTACTAAACACTAGGTTACTAGGATGTTTGCTCTGATATGTTGTGAACCTAATCTTTTCTACTAGTTGACCTCTCTTATTTAAACCAGTTCCTAATTATTTTGATGATTACTACATTGCCATATAACTTCTAGGAATTCTTTCTTCCCAGATTTTAAAATTATTCCCTTTGAGATTCTTCATCTTTTATTGAATGGTAAAAAATTATTTTTCTATCTCTGCAAAGTAGTCCCCTTGTAGTTTGATTTGTATGGCACAAAGTAAGTAAATTAAGTTAAATAGTATTGCCATTTTTATTATTGTGGCTCTACCTACCCATGAACAAGTAATAATTCTCCAATTAATTAGGTTTGTGTCTGATATAATAAAGTTATTAGACTCTATAAGAAAGATGTCCAGTGTTCATTGGCCAAAGGGCATATCTGAATGGGGAGTTAGGACAAAACCACCATGAGATGAAGGAAAAGAACAGATGTTATGACCTATATATATATATATGTGTGTGTGTGTGTGTGTGTGTGTGTGTGTGTGTATCTATCTATGTCTATATCTATCTATCTATCTATCTATCTATCTATCTATCTATCTATCTATCTATCTATCTATAGAAGGAAGGGGAAAAGATCCAGATCCAAAGAGAACTGGAAAGGACCAGGCCACTGGGCTTACTGTGACAGACATAGATGAGAGAGCTAATTTCACCAGGAAGAATCAAATCATTTAGGCTGTTCTGTTTAACAATATCTGCATCAGCTAGATTATTATAGCGAATGATTTAAGAAAAGGAGGATTTGGAATCAGAAGACATGTCAGTAAGTGGACCTTCCACTTATTAGCTCCAGTCGTCCTGATGTATATCTTGCCACCAGCCCCAGATGGCTCTGGAAGAGAGTGAGGCTGGTAACTGTGCATGGCCCTCCCTCACTTAAATCTAATTCATTGCAAATCATGACATTACCTCCCGATGTCATGGTCCTCTTTGAGAATGAAGGACAAACAATAAATAATGTATAACCTTGAACAAGTCTCTTCTCTTTTTAGGAGCCTCATTTTCCTCATCTGTACAATGAAAAAGGTGGCCTATGTTGATCTTTTAGGCCCCCTCCATCTCTAATATTCTCTGATTCTATGAGAATGTAGTTTGAGATGATTTGAGTTTTTTTCCCTTAAAAACTGTATGTTCACATTTGTAAATGAAGAATGTCTCTTTTTTTAAATTAATTTGAATCATTTTAAATGAGACTTTTTCATCAGAAAATCTTGTTGCAAAGATTTTTTTCCCCAGTTAATTGTTTCCCTTTTAAACTTAGCTTTGTCAGATTTGTTTGTGCAAAAACTTTAATTCTATGTAATCAAAATGATTCATTCTGTCCTTTATTATCCTCTCTTTTCTTGTTTGGCTATGAACTTTTATATGTAGGCAATTCTTTCCCTTGTTTCTCTCCTTTGTTTACGATGTGACCGATTGGTGCTTATAAGGTGTAGTTCATCTGATGCTTCCAGAGGATGCGACTGAGGTGACCCCCTCCCCCCTCCCAAACTTCTAACGAGAGGGTGAGGCAAAACAAATCCTGAGACTCAAAGAAAGAGATGAAAAATGGAGGTAGGCTAACATAGGAAAGAAAGTTTATAGCATAAAATTGTGTGATGGCAGGGACTGAAATGACCTGAATTTTATTCCTTCATTATTTTTTAAACCTCCCCTTCCTTAAGTCCCAACTTAAGTAGCATAAACTATAGTAAGCCTTTCTTGATGCCCTGGTTCTGATGAAAATAACCTCCCTTCTTAAATTCCTCAGAGTTCTTTCTCTGAACCTGTCCTTTGCAATTATTTAACTCTCTTTTGCATCATAGCTATTACAGTACTTGTCTCCCCCTCCTCCCCACCATTATATCATAGCTTCCTTAAGAGAGGGATTTGGGACAAACTTATCTTTGTATCCCCAGAACCCAGCAGAGTGCCTTGTACATAGAAGGTCCTTAAGAAATGTTCAGTGCTCCTAGGGACCACACAGTGTCCTCTTCACCTGCTCATTTTCAGCCCTGAAGTAGAACTCTTTCCATCTTTCACTCAGAGAACAATAAACTAATCAAGACTATGTGATCTCAGGGTCATCAGTTCTCTGAAGTGCCATTTTTCCCCTTGAATATAAACTCCCAGAGGGCAGGAACTGTCTAGTTTTGTATTTTTTACATTGTTGTTCAGTCATTTTCAGTCATATCTGACTCTTTGTGATCCCATTTGGTGTTTTCTTGGCAAAGATACTGGAGTGGTTTGCCATCTTCTTCTCCAGCTCATTTTATAGAGGGGGAAACTGAGGCAAACAGGGTGAAGTGATTTGCCTAGGGTCACACAGCTAGTAAGTATCTGAGGCCAGATTTGAATTTATCTTCCTGACTCCAGGCCCAGAATTCTAACCACTGTACCATCTAACTGCACATTTGTTAGGCAGTAAGTACATAACAATTGCTTTCCATTCATTTGTTTAATTCATTCATTATGGAAATGAAATGTTGAAATGCAAACCACTTGAGTCATAGTTCCATGTAGCATTTTTATTTGTGTGTGTATCTGGATTTATTTCCTATGCATTGATAAAACAAAAGAAAGAAAAATGCTTTGACACAAATGAATTGCCTCTGAGGAGATGGTAAAGATAGCTAAAATAAAGGTGTTTTTTCTCTCCCCCTAAACCATTAACAAAGCCTGGGAATAATCACTCTCAGAAATAGACAATAGGAAAGTACTGGACTTTTCCAGACATAGATGTGGTATCCTTTGTTCTATGGAGGCTGAGCCTTCTGAGCAAGTCAGAACTGAGCCCCTTCCCACTCTTACTAAGATGATATTCTTGCCAATGTCCAGCCCCACCTAAGATTTTGAGCTAGAAAAGAGAAATTTAAAACAGTCTAGCTATAGACCATCTCCCAGGAGGGGGAACAGAAGCCCAGGCAGGATTAGTGATATTGCTAATATCTCAAATAGCCAAATTGGAGTGCCCTTAACTGGGCAATTAGTAATAGTAGTAGTAGGCTTCCACCAGTCAAGGACAACCATGGATCAGCGCCTTGAAGAGCCACAGGCCACAGTGTGGCTGTGCAGTCCGATATGGGAGCTGCAGCTCCTGCCACAATGAGGACATCGGGAAACTGCGCTCTCTGTTGCCCGTCGGTTCCTGTGTCTCATTCCTTTTTCTTCCTCCCGAGCTTGAAGGCCCAAGTCAGCTCTGCTCAAGCTGCTCCTGAGTACTGAACTCCATCGGCCACAGTCCTTGGCCATCTCCTCCCAGCTGCTGATGTCTATTCCCAGAGCCCTCAAGTCTCGCTTGCATACATCTCTGTAGCAAAGCTGGGGACATCCAGCAGGTCTTTGGCCTGAGGCTAACTCGCCATAGAATAGGTCTTTAGGAATGTGCCTGTCTTACATATGGTGCACATGACTGAGCCAGTGCAGCCAAACTGGGCAATTACTTTTATTAGATCAAAAGTCCATTGTTTACAAGAATGAGCAACATTATGTCAGAATAATAATCTAGTCACCATCTGTTTTGTTTTGTGGGGCAATTAGGGTTAAGTGACTTGCCCAGGGTCACACAGCTAGCAAGTGTCAAGTGTCTGAAGCCAGGTTTGAATTCAGGTCCTCCTGAATCCAGGGCCAGTGCTATCCACTGTGCCACCTGGCTATCCCCTGGTCACCATCATTTTTAATGTAACTGTATACACTCAACTACAGCTTGTTCAAAGCTTAATTCAAGTACTACTGTTAAAAGGAAAATTCCTCATTTGGGCTTTTACCCTGTATTAACAAGGCAAAACTCAGGACAAAGGGAATTAAAAGGATTTTATTACAAGTACATCAATGTAACACATCGACAGGCTGATCACTGGAAATCAGAAATGGCTTCAAGGTGAGGCCAGCTTTTATTTGTAACTTTAAAGACAATTCGGATAGGTCCACCTTAACAAAAGATGTTGGGCCTTCGCATCTCAGTTCTTCCCCAAGTAGCAAGTGAGTGACAATTTACAGGTAGGGGTATGTGACAAAGAACAGGTCATGCAAAAAATTGCAGACTTGGTGTCACCTTCCCCAACACTGATTTACAAGCAGGGTTAGAACAATGGGTCCATAGGTAAACATAACTTTTTATATTACCTTCTCCAGAGGCCTTTCAGATTACCAAGTTTCTAGTACCCTTTCCCAAATCACTTTGAATTTACTTATATATGTACATGTTGTGCCTCCCATTCCCCCTCCCTTTCCCCAAAATATAAGTTTCTTCAGGTCAAGTAGTGTTCTATTTTTTTGTTTAATACCTAGTGTCTGGCACATAATAAGCACTTAACAATGCTTGTTCAATAAATAAATGAATGAATGAAGTTACATATTTGGTAGCTCAGTCAACTTTCCTAAGTGCAAGGCACAGTGCTAAACTCTGAGAATAAATCTGTACATAAAATAGACAGTCCTTTCCCTCAAGAAGCTTACATTCAAAGAGAGAAAAGATAATACATAAAAGGAAACTGAAGTAGGGACTGGAAGACTAAAGTGCCAAGAGAGAAGTCTCCTGGAGAGAAATGAAAACTTGTCTGATCTGGACATTCCTTGAAAAGAGGTTCTGGGAGGAGCCATCCAATCAGGGGTTTGGGGCCACAGAGCTAGGGGATACTTCCAAAGAGTGAATTCCAGGACTATCATGAGTTTTCAAGGTAAAGGATGTTGAAAATTAAATATAGTTTTTATCTGCCCATCTCCTATAAACAGATCAATTAATTTTATAATATCTCCTACAAAAATTAATAATAATAAACAGAGACATGTCTCCCATAGAACAAAACCAGATCAGAGAACATAATGTCTCCTATAGGATAAACCAGATCAGAGACAGACAGTCAAAACATATTACCAGGGGCACCTAGGTGGCACAGTGGATAGAGCACCAGACCTGGAGTCAGGAGGACCTGAGTTCAAATCCAGCCTCAGACACTTGACACTTCCTAGCTGGGCAAGTCACTTCACCCCAATTGCCTCATCCCCCCAAAAATAATAATGCCAATTAATTTTGTCCCAAGAAGAAATATAAGCACGATAATGCAGAGACCCCCTTCCTAAGAAGGGAGCTCAGAAACTCCCTCTTTCTGAAGGTATATAAGGTTTTTTTGTCCATGGGTTACAGAGTGTTATCAGTTTCAATAATATGATAAATTCAACCCAGAAGCAAAGCAGTTTAACAATTTCAGTTATAACTAGTATGGAGGAAATACAGAAGCATCATGATAAGATTACAGGATTCCAAAAAAGGGTTTGGCAAGGATGAGGATGCCCAGGTTTCCCCATAAGATAGGGACTTACTATCCTGAGGAAAGAAGTCACCAGGTAGGGACTTTCATCAGCGAGCTGAGTTCAGTTTGGAGTTCAGTGAAAGGACATTTTGCTCCTATTAATCCAGGGTTTCATAAAAAATACTTATGGATAATAAGGCAACTCCATCAAATCCAGATGATCCATATATTCATATTAATAAGGGCTTGGGGAGAAAGACCTGTTTGGCAATCTGGTAAGGTCTATGAAACGTCTCAGAAAAAATGCATTTAAGTGCATAAAATAAAATACATAGGACTTAAAACAAAACAAGAACAAAAATAAAACCCCACAAACCCTTTGAACCAGCAATACCACTTCTAGGTCTGTGTTCCAAAGAGGTCAAAGAAAAAGGAAAAGAACCTATTTGTATGAAAATATTTATAGCTGCTCTTTTTTTTTTGGTGGCAAAGAACTGAAGATTGGGAGGATGCCCATCAGTTGGGGAATGAACAAGTTGTGTTATGTGATTATGATGGAATATTATTATGTTACAAGAAATGACCAGAAAAACCTGGGAAAATTTATATGAACTGATGTAAAGTGAATGAGCAGAATCAGGAGAACATTGTACATAGTAACAGCAGTATTGTATAATGATCAACTGCAAAAGCCTTAGCTACTATGATCAAGAAAATTCCAAAGGCCCCATAATGAAAAATGCTACCCACTTTAAGAGGGAGAATTGATGATCTTTGAGTGCAGATTGAATCATAATTTTTAAAAAACTTTATTATTTATTTTGGTTTTATTGTGTTTTCTTTTGTAACCTGGATAATATGAAACTATGCTTTGCATGACTTCAAATGTATATTCAATATATTGCTTGCCTTCTCAAGGGGTAGGGGAGAGGTAGGAGGGAGGAGAGAGTTTAAAACTCAAAATCTTTAAAATGAATGTTAATGGGTTTTTTAGATATAATTGGGAAATATTTAATGAGATAAATTTAAATATATATATATTTATATAATTTTTTTGCAGGGCAGAGGGTTAAATGACTTGCCCAGGGTCACACAGTTAATAAGTGTCAAGTGTCTGAGGCCAGATTTGAACTCAGGTCCCCCTGAATCCAGGGCTGGTGCTTTATCCACTGAATCACCTAGCTGCATCTAAAAACATATTTTTAAAAAGTTTTCAAACCTCAGATAAGAACCCCTGCTCTAGAAGATCCCAAATACTTGACTCAGAAAAAGTATAAACATTTAAGTTAGAGGTCTGGTTTAGAGTACCTGGAGGACAATTTATTCCAAAGGATTCAGAATCTATGAAATGGAATGAGACAAGGAATGATCTGCCTGTTTGTATAATACATGGTATGTGGTTTATTAATAAAACTACTTTTATAGAATAGCTAATTTGCTTGAAACATAGAATTTCAGATTCATAAGGGACTTCACTGTTCATCTAGCCAAACTTGTACCAGAACAACCTGTACTTTTCCTTGCTTAATGTCTGACAAGAGGACATTCAACCTTTGCTTTGCTTTTATTTACTTATGTTTAAACTGAGTGTCCTTGAATCACCCAGGCTGGAAATGTAGTGAAGTGCATTCACTAATGTTAATCTGCACATGGAAGTTTTGATCTGTTCCATTTCCGCTGTGGAGCAGTTTGCCCCTCCTTAGGCAACCTGGTGTCCTCCTATCACTTTTCCCCTTCCTCTTCAGAATTTACCATATTGGTGCAAGACATCTACCCAATCAGCTTTAATCCTACTGCATCTCAAAAGTCCTGAGTTCAAGCAATCCTTAAGCCTCAGTCTCCCCCAGCAATAAGGATTTCAGACATGTTCCACCATGCATGTCTCTATCAATAAATCAGTAATCATTTATTAAGCACCTGCTTCTTCCAGGCAAAATGGACACAAAAAGAGGCAAAAGACAGTTGCTGCCCTTGACGTGCTTGAAATCTAATGGGAGAGGGGCAGCTAGGTGGTGCAGTGGATAGAGCACCGGCCTTGGATTCAGGAGGGCCTGAGGTCAAATCCGGCCTCAGATACTTGTAAAGTTACTAGCTGTATGACCCTGGGCAAGTCACTTAACCCCAATTGCTTCACCCCCTCCCCCCCAAAAAAATCTCATTGGAGAGGCAACATGCAAACCTAGAAAACTATACACATGATACAAAGGAAATTATTAAGAAAGGGAAGGCACTAGAGGCCTGGGGGAAGGCTTCCAGTAAATGATGGGATTTTAGTTGGCACTTAAAGCAAGCTAGGGAAAGCATTAGGCAGAATTGAGGAGGGAGAACATTCCAGGGAGATAGCCAGAGAAAAGATCCCAAGCAGAGAGCTTGAGTGTCTTGTTTATGGAACAGCCAGGAAGACCAGTATCACTGGATTGAAGAGCATGTGACAGGGAGAAAGGTGTAAAAAAGAATGGAAACATAGGAGGGGGCTAGGTTATGAAGGGCTCTGAATGCTCAAAAGAACATTTTGTATTTGATCCTGCAGGCAACAGGGAACCATGGGAGTCTATTGAGTAGGGGAGTGACATGGTTGGTTCAGCTCCTGCTTTATAACTTCCAGTAATGGGGAAGTCCACCCATACAGCACATTTGCAGAGCTATCATGAGGATTATAGGATTTGGAATTTGAAGCAATATTAAAGAGGATATAGTTCAACTTCCTCATTTTACTAAAGAGGAGAATGAGACCCAGAGAGGTGATCTGAGTTGCCCAAAGTTATATAAGGCATTCAAGACAACAGGATTTGCACCTGTGAATCTTACTGTAAATTCCCTGTTCTTTCTTCTATACTATTGAGTAATAGGATTTTTTTTGTTTGTTTGTTGTTTTGTGAGGCAGTTGGGGTTAAGTGACTTGCCCAAGGTCACACAGCTAGTAACTGTTAAGTGTCTGAGGCCGCATTTGAACTCAAGTCCTCCTGACTCCAGGGCCAGTGCTCTATCCACTGCGCCACCTAGCTGCCCTCTTTCTCCTATACTATTATACCAACTAGCCTTCTTGCTTCTTCTCCCAGACAACAACTATATCTCTAGTATTTGAGCCTTTGCACCAACCACTTTGCTTGTTGGGAAAGTACTCACTTTTCACTTTTGTCTCATCGAATCCTGTTTCCTTTTTGTTCAGTGGAAACTTCTGTATAAATTATAGTGTCTACTCTCCAAAAAATTAACCTGATTTTTATTTTGAATATCCTGCCTCTGGCACCTCCCTGTTCTCTTAGTCAACTCCCTAAAATTATAAATTTCAGCTACAATGACAAACTGCATTGGTAACAGGGGTTTCCTGACCTGTGAGTTCCTTAAACTGATGAAAACCCAGATCCAGTCTCTATTAGGCAACTAAGTGGTGCAGTACCTAGAATTCTGAGCTTGGAATCAGGAAAACCTTAGTTCGAATATGGCTTTGGACATACTTAACTATGTGATGTTGGGTTCAGTCATTCAACCTGTCTGCTTCAGTTTCCTTTTCTGTAAAATGAGGGTAATAAATACACCCACTTTTTAAAGTTCATTCCTGCTATGGTGCTAAATAGATATCATTATTGTTATTATTGTTATTCCCTACCCCTATATTTTGCACATCCTTTTTTAATGTACATGTTGCCTCTCCTTGTGGAATGCAAAATCTTCGAGAGCTGAGTACACTTCATTTTTGTCTTTCCACTCCCTGCAACTAGTCCAGGACCTGGTGCAATTTGAGCATGTATTCAATACTTGTTGATTGATTTATTGATACTAAACCTAATTGTTTGGAGTTCTTGTTTATACTGAGTAAAAAAGATGCTTTTTTTCTGCAACTTCCACATGTTGCTCCTAGCCCTGCTCTCTGAGAGCATGCAAAACCTATTCCCTCTTCTACTTGACAGCTTGGAAGTTGGACATTTACCAGATGACACAGGAAAGAAAACTTTGTACATGAAGTCAGGAAAACCTGAATTCAAATCCAATCTCAGACACTTACTAGCTGTGTAATCCCTGGGAAAGTCATTAAACTGTTGTCTGCCTTAGTTTCCTTATCTGTAAAATAGAGATTATAATAACACCTACCTCCCAGGGTTCTAAGGATCCAATGACATCATATTTGTCAAGTACCTAGTAATACCTAGGATGATGTCCCCATAGCTACGCCTATTATAGTAGATGCTAAATAAATGTTTATTTTCTTCTTTCCCTCCTTCCTTCCCTCCTTCCTTCCCTCCTTCCTTCCTTCCTTCCTTCCTTCCTTCCTTCCTTCCTTCCTTCCTTCCTTCCTTCCTTCCTTCCTTCCTTCCTTCCTTCCTTCCTTCCTTCCTTCCTTCCTTCCTTCCTTCCTTCCTTCCTTCCTTCCCTCCCTCCCTCCCTCCCTCCCTCCCTCCCTCCCTCCCTCCCTCCCTCCTTCCTTCCTTCCTTCCTTCTGCTTTCCTGCCTTCCTTCTGCCTTTCTTCCTGGCTACCTGCCTGGCTTCTTCCCTCCCCCTGTCCCACCTCCTTCCTTTCCTGCCTGCCTGTCTGCTTAGTGAACTTTGTGGTGGGGATAGTTTCCTCACTTTTCTGGGACCTTGGGGCGATAGAAGTAATGCTCTTCATAAAGGCAGTGGTTTCAGTGCTGGATCTTGGACTTTTCCAGGGGAAACTGTTTTAGCCCTCACCTGCTTCCTTCTTCTCCACAGTCTGGCTATTCATCTTTTGGACCAATGAACCTTCCACAAGGGCCTGTGCTTTCACTGCTGAAGGAACAAAAAGAACAAATAATTCTCCTCTGGTGTCAGTCCTCTTTTGTGCCTGTGACCTGTTCTTGCATTAATCTACCTTCTAATGGTTTGGACATATCCAGAGCAATTAGAAGTGGGTCATATGTATCTAAACAGAGAGATGTACATCACTCTAAGTTTTAACAATTTCCAGAGCCATAGAATGTTCCATTCCCTTAGAGAGCATACCCATAGACTGGGTATCCTTTCAACATTCTTTGAATTAGCATTGAGCCTCCCTTCAAAAGGAGACTACATGCTAGCTGTCACTCCATTTGTTCCCCACTCTTTTCTCATCATAATGGGCAAGTACATGGGTAATTTAACTCATAACATTGATGGCATGTATCCATTGGGCACAACACTGCCCAATCTATACATATTTTTACAATGAAAAGAGTGCTCTCATTGAGTTGGGATCCAGCAAACCTAGCTCTAGCCCCAGTCCTTACACCAACCAGCTATGTGACATCCATTTGGACCTCAGTTTCCTTATCTGGAAAGTGAATTACTGGTGACAAATAGGGTTGACAAAGTAAATTACCATGTTAGAGATTATTGGGAGATAGTATTTAGCCTATTTAACTATGTGCCATGGACATTTTACTCACCTCTGAGTCTTGGCTTCTTCAATCATAAAATAAAGATTGTAATACTTATAAGAACATTGTGGGTAAAGTGCTATGCAAAAGGTAAATATAAACCTAATTTATTAAAGAAAGTAAGCTATTTTAAAGCACTCTTAAAACTAGATCAGCTATAAGATTCTATGATTTCTAGTTAGACACCTTAAGATTCCTGGTTCTCTATTAACAAATACATAGGGTTAAGAAGGAATAAATGCATAGGGGCAGCTAGGTGGTGCAGTTAATATAGCATGGGCCCTGGATTCAGGAGGACCTGAGTTCAAATTTGACCATAGACACTTGACATTTACTAGCTGTGTGACCCTGGGCAAGTCACTTAACCCTCATTGCCCTGTCAAAAAACAAAACAAAACAAAAAGGAATAAATGCATATATAAAGAGGTAGCACAAGGTAGAGATCAAGACTGAAGTAAGGCAAAGTCTTTATAATATTATAAATTTAGAGTTGGAATAGACCTCAAAGGCCTTTTCATCTAGACCCCTCATTTCATGTATGAGGAAACCAAGGTCTAGAGAAGTTAAATGAATGGTCTTAGGTTATACTGGTAGTAAATGTCAGAGGCAGAGTCTTATTCCAAATCCAGTTACAGAATCTGGTCTGCCTACCACCAAGCTAAGTACCATTTATCATTAGTTTTTATTTTATATATATTCTAGGTGATATGTATCTTATTATTAAATTATATTTTCATGTTAATAATAAAGAAATTCTATTTCAGCAGCTAGGTAGCACAGTGTATAGAGTTCTGGGCCAGGAGTAATCAAGACTTGAGTTCAAATCTAGCCGCAGATACTAGCTGTGACTCTGGACAAGTCACTTAACCTGTCTGCCTCACTTTCCTCATCTATAAAATGGAGATAATAATAGCACCTACCTTACAAGGTTGTTTTGAGGATCAAAGAGATAATATCGGTCAAGCTCAAATAGTAGGCACCATATAAATGTTTATTATTATTATTATTATTATTATTATTATTATTATTATTGATGGGGCAATGAGGGTTAAGTGACTTGCCCAGGGTCACACAGCTAGTAAGTGTCAAGTGTCTGAGGCCAGATTGGAACTCAGGTCCTCCTGAATCCAGGGCTGGGTGCTTTATCTACTGTGCCACCTAGCTGCCCCTGATTATTATTATTAATTAAAATAAGTTTCTATATGATTAGGAAAAAAAGAAAGCAGCATTCTGAAATTCTCTCAAGTTAAAAAAAGTAGTGTGACATGAATAATGTAGGTGAAGATATTTTTTATTAACTGCAACTTCTAAAATCTTGACCAGTGTGCCTTTAAGCACAAATCTCATAATGCTGTTATTTTTTATTGCCAAAAGTAACTACATATTGATATTTCAAAAATGCCGCAGGGTCTTTATGTAACTAGTTGCTATTTCACCTCAAAAATAAATAATGTTTCCTGTTTTTACTTTTACTTATTTGAAATAAGTAGATATTGACATCTGCTGAAGTCAGTATAAAGATTTATTTACTTGAAAGTAAATATTGACCAATAGGGAGCCTAGCTCAGTATTTATATTGAAGGACAATAAATTGTGGTATTGACTGGGCCTAGACATCAATATTTGCATTGTTGTAGACATTTAAAAAAAATCTCCATGAAATATTCTTCAGCATTTCTCCAGTCAATTAAACTACCGAGCTAGAGATAGTTGGAGCCTAGCTTGGGAATAATATTAGGTGGTTTGGGAAGGAAAGTGGGTGACTTCCTTGGGGTAGCAGTTAAATTTCTATTATGTTCTTCTTCAAAGCAGAAGACTTGTAAAATATTCATGGAGAAAAGCATTTCTTTTTCTGTAATAATAGATAGGGAAGGGTGATGGTTGGGTGTTTTCAGATTCCTCTTCTTATACCCTTAGATTTGGAGGTGAGAGCATCTAGAATAAATTCAGAGAAAGAAACATCAGATTATCTTTTTAGACTGATTAATATTAACCTTATAAAATGACATCGATTTCAGATCTATTTATTCACAATATGGAGCAATTGAAATTCAGTTGCATTGTAGTTTTCCCCTCAATCTTCTCCCTCCAAAAAGGTCTGGTAAGTAAATTGGTAGGGTAAATAAGATTACAAGGAGAGTACTTAGCTCTATTGAAAATGGTAATACTTCTCACATGCTTAATATACTAATTACAAATGATTCATTACTTTTTCTTCCTTCCTTCCTTCCTTCCTTCCTTCCTTCCTTCCTTCCTTCCTTCCTTCCTTCCTTCCTTCCTTCCTTCCTTCCTTCCTTCCTTCCTTCCTTCCTTCCTTCCTTCCTTCCTTCCTTCCTTCCTTCCTTCCTTCCTTCCTTCCTCCCTCCCTCCCTCCCTCCCTCCCTCCCTCCCTTCCTTCCTCCCTCCCTCCCTCCCTCCCTCCCTCCCTCCCTCCCTCCCTCTCTCTCTCTCTCTCTCTCTCTCTCTCTCTCTCTCTCTCTCTCTCTCTTTCTTTCTTTCTTTCTTTCTTTCTTTCTTTCTTTCTTTCTGGCAATTGGGGTTAAGTGACTTGCCTAGGGTCACACAGCTAGTAAGTGTTAAGTGTCTGAGGCCATATTTGAACTCAGGTCCTCCTGAATCCAGGGCCGGTGCTCCATCCACTGTACTACCTAGCTGCCCCTAAACGATTCATTTCTTTCAAAAAAAATGTAAATAGCTATCCAGACAGTTATGTGGCAACATATATTCACAGCTTGGTGGCACAGTGCTTAGAGCACTAGGCCTAGAGTCAGAAAGACTGGAGTTCAAATTTTGACACTCAGTAACTGTATGAACCTGGGCAACTCACTTAACTTCTGTCTGCCTCTGCTTTCTCATCTGTAAAATGGGGATAATGATAGCCAACCTTGAAGAGCTCTTGTAAGGTTCAAATGAGATAATAATTGTAAAGCACTTAAAGCACATAGTCAGCCTGACACATAGTCAGCACTATAGAAAAATTAGCTATTTTTAGTTATTAACATAAAGATAGCACAGTATAATGGAAAGAGTGGCAGATAAGGATGCAGAAGACTTGTACACACACACACACACACACACACACACACACACATAGGACCTAGATAGCTCTGTTAGTTGTGTGACCTGGGGTAAATCACTTCCTTTTTTGGTGCCTTAGTTTCTTCATCAAAAAAGTGAAAGGGTGGGGGCAGCTAGATAGCACAGTGGATAAAGCACCGGCCCTGGATTCAGGAGTACCTGAGTTTAAATCCGGCCTCGGACACTTGACACTTATTAGCTGTGTGACCCTGGGCAAATCACTTAACCCCCATTGCCCCGCAAAAAATAAATAAATTAATTAAAAAAAGGGTTAGTCCAAATGACTTTTTTTTTTCTGGTGGGGCAACAAGGATTAAGTGACTTGCCCAGGGTCACATAGCTAGTAAGTATAATATACATCTAGCTCTCCTCAAATGACTTCTAAGGTTGCTTCCATCTCTGATATTCTTTGACTAAATGGAAATTATTTTTATTTCTTTATGTACTTGGAAGTGATAAAGTGACATTTCTTTGGCAATATTAGACAATTCTTAATTTTCACTAATTCAGACTATCTGCTCCCCTACTCCCCCTTCAATATAAATTAGCAGTTTCAATTTTTTTTTGTACCAGTCGCACAATGATACTATTGTTGAATAAGAATGTGTATATCTAAGTACAGTCACTACAAGAAAATATAAAATTTAAAAACAATACAGACTTCATGTCATCTTGGCTTCTGTCAGTAGTTTCATGTCATTATTCCAACCACAGAACAAAAAGTAAGGAAGATGGGAAGGAGTGGATGTAGTTTGACATTTGAAGTGTTTGCCTTTTAAAGATTTTTTTGGACCACTTCTCAACCTTCCCCAGAATCCTAAGCTTCTAGAGAATATAGAAGATCCCCATGGTCTAAACAATCATTTAAGTCACTTTTGCACAATGATTCACCTCCTAGGCTAAAATCAATTTCAGAGTCATCCGTTCCTGGAATTCATGTCCTTGTCACTTTTGCCTCTTAGAATCCTTAGCTTCTTCCAAGGCTCAGCTCAAGGGCCATCTTCGGCATGAAGCCTTTCCTTATCCCTCCAGCTGTTAGTACTTTCCCCTCAAAATCACCTTCTATTGATTTGAGTATGCTTATATATGTACACATTGTGCTCTCTTGCTAAACTGGAAACTCTTGGAGGACAGGGACTTTTTTAGATCTGCATTTCATATCTCTAGCACCAAGCTTAGTGCCTAGCATATAGTATGAACTTTATAAAGGCTAATTGTTTGCTAAATTAAGACATGGTAAATGAGGTTTTGTGCTAAACTGTCAACAACAAAGCCTAGGAAGCCAATCAGTCAACAAAGATTTATCAGGTGCTGACTGTATGCGAGGTATTGTGATAGGTGATGGGGGTACAATACCATTAGAGACATGATTTCTATCCTTAATGTCGAAACAGGGATATGGCATGTGCAAAAATAAAAATATATACAGAATTCATCCAGATGAAATTGGGAGAAGAAGGGGGCTCTAGAAGCCGAGATCAGGAATGGCTTCATGTAGAAGGTAGCACTTGATTGCGTGTCTAAGAAAACAAGAGTTTCAAGAAGTTGGTGATGAGGAGGGCGTGTATTCTAAACATGGGAAATAGCCATTGAAAAGATAGAGAGATGGGAGATGGGCTATCAGGTATGAGGAATTGGCAGGAACAATTTGACTAGAGCATAGAGAGAGGGAAGGGGAGTGATGTATAATAAAGATAAAAAAGTAGATGGGGTCAGATTGTGAAGGACTCTAAAAGCCAAACAGAGGACCTTATATTTGATCATAGAGAAAATAAAGGAGTGCCTGGAATTTATTGAATGGGAGAGGAATATGATCAGATCTACCTTTTAGGGAAATCCTTCTGTCAGCTGTGTGTAGGATGGATTGGAGAGGAAAGAAACCTGAAACCAGGAAACTAATTAGGAGGATATTATAAGGGTCTAAGCAAGAGAGAGGAAGGCCTGGACAAGGGTGGTAGATATCTGAATAATAGTGAGAAGGGGATGGACATGAGAGATATTATGCAGGTAGAAATGATAAAAATTTAGCCACCTTTTTTTTTTTTTGGTGAGGCAATTGGGGTTAAGTGACTTCCCCAGGGTCACACAGCCAGTAAGTGATAAGTGTCTGAGGCCGGATTTGAACTCAGGTCCTCCTGACTCCAGGGCCGGTGCTCTATCCACTGTGCCACCTAGCTGCCCCCTAGCCACCTTTTTAAAAAGAATAATTTGCAAAAATGGGGAGCTACCTGATGATGGGCTGAGGTCCCTTCCTTCCCAAATCCTACTCCTTAGGCAAAGGGCTCCAGAGCCCACTTGTAGTACTTTCCCTGAGCTCCCAAATTCCTAGTTCTAGCTCTGTTTGTTCTAGTCTTTTTCAATAACCCCTAATGATTTTTAGCTACAAGAGGAGGATGGTGAGAATTATGATGGTCCATTTCCATCAAAGGAAAGAATTTTAAGTTAAAGCAGAGATGTCCTCACCCATGGTTGGGTATACAAGTCAAACACTTGGCTTTTTGCCCAGGTCTTGCTGTAAAATGAAACCATTCCATGAGCATCATAACCATTGTTATCCCCCACTATTATTGTCTTTTCTCTTCTCTCTCTGACATCTTGCAACAAAATTCAAACCAGAAGCAGCAGATGAATACAGGTCTAGAGAACACCCCTGTGCCCTATCTTCTCTCCCCCTTTCCCCACTCCTGGGTTCCCATACTTCTGCTTAATTTCCCCCTTTTTTTTTCCTGTGGCCCTCTTGATTGGCAGGGTGGAAAGGAAGGGCAGCACCAGCACCAGCACCAGCTGACTCCTTTCAAATATATATATATATATATATATATATATATATATATATATATATATATATATGCCTGCCACCCTGGAAACTTTGCCTGCAATTCCCAGCATCACAAGAGCTGTGGAAACATCAGGCAGGGCGATGTTGGTGCATAATTAATTTAGGAATCTGCTCTCCTTTTCTTGTCAGCTATTATCTTGTCACAGCAACATGATGATGAAAACACAACTTAAAGATAGATGAGGAGATCACCTCTGGGGAGGCAGGGAGGAGAAGGAGAGGGAGGGAAAGAAAAGGTTGGTCAAATGGAACAATAAGCAAGTGGAAGGAAGGGAGGCAAGCAGAGGGGGAAGCTGCTGCTTTGCTTACTGAATCTGTCTTTAACATCCTTCCTCTACCCACCCACCCCTTACTATTTTTCTGACTCTATTATTCCCTGCCCCCACCCATCACCAGCCACTTCGGTTTGGAGACTGAGCATTTTTGGTGGAGGGAGAAGGGGGGAACAAAGAGAGCACTGTCCTCCTGGACATAATTTTCCCATCTGTCCCCACCCTTTCTACATTGTGGGATGGCTGGCCAGGTTCCTGGCTGACCATTTTCCTAAGTAGGCACAGTTCTACCACCATTGAACACTGTCCCCTTCCCCAGACCTTAAAGAAAAACAGGTAAGATAATAATATAATGTGGCTGCTTGTGACAGCTAGCATCTCCCCTCTCCCTTCTCTCCTTTCCATTTCCAGGTCTTCTTGGTGGGTGCCTGATACAAGCCTTGAAGATGGTTGAGCCAATAGCTAGATGCAAAGGGAAACTATTGGCTTTCATGCTCTCTGGAATGCTGTTTTTCCTCCATCTAGCCCACCTCCATCTGCAACTGTGCCCCTCACCAAAACATAATGAAATAAGCTCAAGGTCCAAATTCAAAGAATTCAAATTAAAAATGCATCATACATCCATTAAGTACCTTCCATATACAAAGTACTGGGGATTTGAAGGTAAATATGACCTAGCTATTCCAAAGAATCGATGATCCTGTGAGTTTGTTGCCTAATGGGGAAAATGACTCATGTGAAGATAACTAGATTAAAAGGAAGATTGTGATAAGTGCAAAGGAGAGGTATGGATAGGAGTGTGAGAAATTTGAGGAGGGCGAGGATGCTGGGTAAGGGTGTAAGGGGAGTTTTAGATGAGCAAATGGCTCCCAAGTTGAGCATAGGAGGAAGGCTGCAATTTCAGCAGAGGGAGATGGATCATCCGTTCCGGGAATGGGAAATGCCTTGACTGAAAGTAGGGGGTAAAAAGAAGTAGAATGGGGGGGGAGAGGGGGGAAGCTAGATGGGGCAGTGAGTAAAGCACCAGCCCTGGATTCAGGAAGACATGAGTTCAAATCCAGCCTCAGACACTTAACACTTACTAGCTGTGTGGCCCTGGGCAAGTCACTTAACCCTCATTGCCCTGCAAACAAACCAAAACCAAACAAACAAGCAAACAAAGAAGTAGAATGGGGCAGGGCAATGAAGGGTAGAGATTAATTCAGATTGGCTACAAGGTTTAGAGGACAAAGGAGTAAAGTATAAAAGAAAATTTAATAAGGATAAAAATGTTTTGTTTTCCCCTCTACCCATACATATATTCCATACTTTCACAAGCTTCCTCTCTATGGGTACCTTTTCTCTACTCTTTATGTATCTAATCACATACACATCAGCTCCCCCATTAGAGTATGAGTTTTTTTGAAGTAGGGGCTGGGCTGTTTTTTGTTTTGTTCTCTTTCTATCCTCGGTGCCTAGTATACTGTCTAGTATATAGTTGTTGTTTTGGGGGGTGGTGGTCCTTCATTCTTGAAGAAGACCAATGACATCAGGAGGGTGATGTCCTGACTATTAAATAAATGTTTGTTTAATGATTTCCAGGAATCAGCCTGTCACATTGGCTTGACTTTGTCTTGGCATCCTCAGTTTTAACCATAAAATATCACTGGGCTTGCTGTATAACCATGAGCTGGACTTTTTCTCTCTACGCCTCCTTTAGCTTTAGATCTCCTGGGAAGGCATCTTTGGGATCACTTTAGTTCCCAAGGAACTAATGCCTTGCACCACTTCTTTCTCAATTTCAAGGGAAGCAATCTTTTGCACTTCACCTTGGAGCCCTGTTTGCTGCCAGCCCACCCACTGTCTGCTTGTGTCCTGGCTTTGACAGATGAGCTCCCTTCCACCAGGCTCTTTGCAATTCAAGGCACGGTCCACCTTCTTGTCGATGGTATCTCACTAATGTAACCGCAGTGGCTTATCACGACTGCACAATGAGAGAAGTAGAGCTCTGTCTTGGAGCCAGCCTACTGTGAAGGCAGAGTAGGTGGCCACCTACATGGTGTGATTTCAGAGGTGCCAGGAAGATTGGATGCCTCTTCTCTAGAGCACATCCTTTTAGCTTGAAACTTTAATTTTTGTTATAATTCCAATACTTTGGGGAGTGGCTACACTTTAAGATTTTATCAGTCATTCTTACCTTATTGGAAATGAGTTTTAGATTTTTTCTGAAGTGGAAGTTTTGATAGAATCTAGAGTGAGAAAGAATTGAGAGCACTGGAAGCCAAGGAGGAGTAAATAGAGGGCATCATAGCAGGAAGGAAAGGATATAGGAAAAGTTCAGCTGGGGCCACCAAAAACAGCTCTACCAACTCCACCTCTTTTATTTTGACTCTGTTGCCTCTGATCTTTGCTATTACCATATGTCTTCACCCAGCACTCAGTTATTCTGGGTTTCCAAATTTCCTTACTTCCCTTAATTTTATTTTATTAAAGTATATATTCCATATGAGGCAGCTAGGTATTGTAGTGGCTAGAGCACCAGCTCTGGAGTCAGGAGGACCTGAGTTCAAGTCTGGCCTCAGACACTTGAAACTTACTAGCTGTATGACCCTGGGCAAGTCACTTGATCCCAATTGCCTCAATGAAAAAAATATATATTATACATATATATATATATATATATATATTCCATAGGACTAGGGACTAGACCAAAGATTTCTAGGTGAGGAAATGCCTCCCCCCACCAACAATTTAGTTAGGCACGTTCTCTGAAATTTCTAATCTTATGGAAACTGCCTAGGCACTGAGAGGTTAAATTTCTTTCCCAGAGTCATTTTTTTCTCCTCTGCCCCTATTTCCTTTCTTGCCCTCGAACCTAATTGTTCACAGTCTTATAGATGGAGTCTCCTTTTCTGAATTCCCTTCATTCTCTTTCTTGAAACATGTTACAAGTTACTTCTTCCTTTAAATTCCTACTCCAAACATATTTCTTTTTCAAAGCCTTTCCTAGACCAGCTGAGACCCCCCAGGCTGCTGGCAGTGGAGCTTATGCTCCTGAATGCTCATAGATCATTGCTGCCTGTCAGATCTATGTGTCTGTCTAACTAGTTTGTAAGCCCTTTGGGCAGGGCCAGCTTCAGCTTGATTTGGGGCAGAGCCTTGTGCTTTTCTCTGTTCCATCATGGTGAAATAATGACGATCATAATAAGGATCATGATTTGGGTAAGTGAAGCATGTTGTGTTTTCAAAATGCTTATTTTCCATAATTTATGAAAAGAATAATGGAGAACACAGAGCACATAATTCAGTTGTTCAGTGTGGATTTCCTCCCTTTCCTAGCAATTCAAAGGCAGTTCTCTTTTTTCAAGTCTTATGTCTGTATGGAGGTCCCTGACTGAACATGCAACTCAGTAGAGAACTCTCTCGCTCTGTAGGTTTCAAGCCATTTGAGGTTAGAGTTCTGTGAATTTCTGGGGGGAAAACAATAAAAAAAAAACCTTATTTCTAGATTCTAAGTAAGAACACTTTTAAGGGGCTTGGGGAAATAAGCTGGGGGCACCAAGCAACTTTCACAGAAGTTGGTCATGGTGCTTAAAAGGTAAATGAATTAGTGACCTGCATCTCCATGAATGTGGCCCCTTCCAGAAAATCTGAGAAATGATGTGACTGACTCATTTTCCCAAATCCAAGTCATCATTGAATTCATTCATCCCTGATAAGTCAAGAAAGTAAAGTGTGTGTGTGTGTGTGTGTGTGTGTGTGTGTGTGTGTGTGCATGCACACACGTACCCATACATTTCAATATTTGGATTTAAGGGTTGAGGTCAATGTACATATTCATATAATTAGGGGAATATACTTTTAAAAAGTATTAATATGTAAGTAATCTAAGCATTAATAGTTAATATGGGCAGCTAGGTGGAATAGTGGATAGAGCTTTGGGCCTGGAATCAGAAAGAACTGAGTTCAAATCCAGCCTAAGACTCTTACTATTTGTGTGACTCTGGGCAAGTCACTTAATCATATTTGCCTCACTTTCCTTATTTTTAAATTGGGCTGGAGAAGGAAATGACATTCTACTTTAGTATCTTTGCCAAGAAAAGCCAGAAAGTGGTCATGAAGAGTTGGACATGACTGAAACGACTGAATAACGACAACTCTGTCAGCTTAGTTTTGGCAGGTGTGATTTCTGAGCCACTGTCATTGATCCTGACAAGACTGGAGAATGGAAGAGATATAGCCTATTGGCACAAGGCAAATGGCATACTAATTTTCAAAAAAGAGAAGAGAATGGAGACAACAAACTATAGGACAGTGAGCCTGACTTCAACTAGAACACAGTGTTAAAGGGATGCTTAAGGCATGATGATCACTATAGACCATGCTAGACTAACTAAATTAATTTCCTTTTTTTTTAAATGAGGCAATTGGGGTTAAGTGATTTGCCCAGGGTCACACAGCTAGTAAGTGTTAAGTGTCTGAGGCCAGATTTGAACTCAGGTACTCCTGACTCCAGGGCCGGTGCTCTATCCACTGCGCCACCTTGCTGCCCCCTAAATTTCCTATTTGACAGCATTATTAGTTAATAACTAATAATGGCATGCTATCTCCACCATTGGAATGTTAGTCCTTTGAGATCAGAGATCATGACTTTGGCTTTCTCTGTATTGCCAGGGCTTAAAACAGTGTCTACTTAATAAATGCTTACTGACTGGCTTACCGTTTTGACTAGGGGGTGTGATTCATTATCTGACTAAAAAGTCATAAGTAGGGAATTTTTGCATCTGCCTTAGGACAGTGATGGTGGACATTTTATATAAACACAAGTCTCTCATTCTATTCTTGTGGATGAGATTTAAAGATATGGGCTAGAAGATTATGTAGTCATTTGAATTTATTAGGAATTCTTTGAATAGTTAGACCCAAATTAATGGTTCATTGTTTACCTAAAGGAAGGTCTTTTATGGTGAGTCTCATGTATCCGTGTTTGGCTCTGTGCAATGAGAGATTTTTTTAATGACTTGGATAAAGGCAAATATGGAATGTTCATAAAATTTACAGATGATGTAAAAGTGAAAGGAATAATGAGCACATTGATGGACAATCGGGATTCAAAGTTTTGATAAGCTACTTTGTTGAACTGAATCTAAGATAAATTTTAATAAGGATAAAACTAAAGTCTGACAGAGGTTTCAAAAAATCTATTTCATAAATACAAGATGGAGGAGGCATGATGTGATAGGATCACCATCTACCTGGTGTTCCCTCCCACCAACATTGAGTTAGACTAGTATCTTTTTTTCCTTTAAAAGTGACAAAGTTTTCTCTGGGATTTGATTGGCTCAGGTGGCTGGGATTCAAGCTTCACATCCCTTGAAGCAGCTTCCTGGTGGCCTCCAGCCAAAATGATGTGGCAGGTTGCCTAAAGGTATAAAATGACCACCCACATTGAGGTAAGGTAATTCAGACTTGGAGGATAATATAAGACCATGCCTTGCCCTGCTGACCAGATACATTTCCATATGGAGATAAGGTGGAGATAGCTTTAGATAGAAGATAGACAGGTAGATAGACGGATAGATAGATAGATAGATAGATAGATAGATAGATAGATAGATAGATAGATAGATAGATAGATGGGTGGATGGATGATAGATAGATCATTGATAGAAAGGTGATAGACAATAAAGATAAATAGGTAGGAGATAGATAATTATAGACAACCAGAGATAGAGATAAACAGATAAAGATGAATGCTGGTATATCCTTTTAAATATTCTTTCTATATTAAGGCTAAGTAAACATCCTTTTGTTAACATTGAAGGATCTATGAGTGTCTCATTTCTTACCAACATCACATCTGAACTAAAAGGGCATTATCCTGAATCAAGCTTACACATGACATGTGGCTTGTAAATTGTTAATTTTTTTTTAAAAAAGATATGTTTTTAGTGGACTGCAAGCTCAATATGAGTCAGCAGGATGATATGGTGTCCAAGATCTTTGGCTGCCTTAAGAGAGGATATCATCCTGGAATAAGGACATAATCTTCATAGTTTAATATTCCTGGTCAGAGCATACCTGAAGTATTGTGTTAAATTCTATACTCTGAATTCAGGAAAGGACATTGATAAGCTGCAAGCCAACTAGGATGGTGAAGAGTCTCAAAATCTTGCCATAAGGGGGATGATTGATGTATAGCTTGGAGGAAAGATGACTTGAGAGAGCATGATAACTGTCTTCAAGTATTTGAAAAGCTGACGTGGCCAAATGAATAGACTTGTGAAGTTTAGCCCCAGAGGACAGATCTAGAATCGATAAGAAATTACAAAGAGGCAAATTCAGGCATAAGAAAATGCTTCTTACAGTTAGAGTTATGCTAAAGTAGAATGGACTGTCTCTGGATGTGGTGGGCTTCCCTTTACTTAGAGGGCTTTGAGAAAAGGTTCATGTGGGTTGTTTCTTGGGTGGATTGCTGAGGGGATTCTCATTTGACTTGCACAGTGTGGACATGGTGGTTCTTTTCAGCTCAAAGATTTTGTGATTTGATAATTCCAAAGGATTCACGATGAAAAGTGCTGTTCACCTCCAGAGAGAGAATCGATGAACTCTGAGTGAATAGTGAAGCATATTTTTCCACTTTATTTTTCTTGCTCTTTTTGTAACATGGCTAATATGGAAATATATTTTGCATGACTTCATATGTAGAAGATTATAGTATTTCTTGCCATCTCAATGGTGGTGGGGTAAGGGGGATGTAGAGGGAAGGAGAGAGTTTAAAACTGAAAATAATTTATTAAAAACAATTTTTAAAAGATTTTTAAATTGGGAATCATGAGTGATCATAAGATAGGAGAAACACCTAGGAACTTCAGTGAACTTTCTGCTGTTAGTCTAAATTATTAGATATTTTTTCTTCTGCAGACATATGTTCTACTTAATTTCCTTGCCTTTCAGGCTGTATATTCTGTCTCTGTCTCTCTGTCTTCCTGTTTCTGTCTCTACCTCCATATCAGTTTCTCTCTGTCTCTATCTCTGTCTTTGTCTCTGTCTGTCTCTCTCCGTCTCTCTGTTGTCTCTCTGTTGTCTCTCTGTCACACACACACACACACACACACACACACACACACACACACACACACACACACACACACAGAGCAATACTTTCACCCACCACTGGCCTTGCTTGGTTGGTTCCAAAGGACCCACTCATTCCTCCACTTTGCAATGAATGGGATGTGCCCCATAAGTCCTCAGTGTGCCACTTAGTCCCTTAAATTTGGGAATTAGAACAGAATCAGAGAATCACACTGGGATCATTTGTTCTAGTTGTTAGTTTTTCCACTTAAATATGTCAGTAACTTCTCAAGTAGAGCTCCAGAAAATGCTCCTTTGAACCCCATCTCAGAGAATTGACAATGAAAGATAAAAAGATTATCATTAGAAGTGACAGAGGTTAAGTGAAGAGAGCTGATTTTTTTTTAAGGTCAGAGTTGGTTTCAAAGTATTAGGATCACATGGAAAACATGTGGACTTAGGTGGATTTGGTCCACTAAGGATTAGATTTACAAAGTCAATTTGACATGGTGAATAGAGGGCTAGACTTGGAATCAGGAAGAACCAGGTTAAATCTAGCCCCTTCCACTTAATATCTGTGTGACCCTGGACAAGTCACTTAATCTTTCTGAGCATCAGTTACCTCATCAGTAAAATGGTGGTAGTGATGCCTGTAGTACCTATCTTTACTGAAACCTTGGCTAGACAGTCAGTGAAACAAATAATAATGAAGATATGTCAGGTGGAAATCAGGAGAGCCACAGTCAAAAATGAGAAAGAGGTATAAAGATTTTGTAAAAACAAATTATTTAGGAGGCAGCTAGGTGACACAATGGATAAAGCACCTGCCCTGGATTCAGGAGTACCTGAGTTCAAATCTAGCCTCAGACACTTGACACTTACTGGCTGTGTGACCCTGGGCAAGTCACTTAACCCCCATTACCCCGCAAAAAATTTTTTTTTCTTCATCAATGACATTTGGATTCTAATATTGTAGCAAATTAAGGAAGTAGGAATGTAATTAATGATAAAGAAGATGTGGGAGAAATGTGAACTAGACTAAGTATACACAAAGAAAGTATTTGTAGGAGTTGAGACAATTTTAAGGGCATTGAAGAATTAATTTTTAAGGCAGCTGAGAATTTAAGATACAAAATGCTTGAAAGAAGAGGAAACCTTGGAACTTATCATTACAAAAAAAAGTTGATAGTGAATAGAAATAGCTTCCAGGTCAAATGTTTACTTTCCAACCTCTACAATGTTTTCTTTTATTAGAATAATCTACATATGCTTTGGGGCATTACCTGATGAAGGTATGAGAAGGGAACAGATGATACTGTTCACACTATCTTAAAATCCTTATTGTTTGTGGATAATAAAAAAAGGCATTTGATCTTTTGGAGGAAAAGACTGCATATAGAATCTTCTAGCTTCCTCTTCTGTAAAATATGGCACTTTATGTAGTTGATTGTTTTATGAACAAATTTTCTCTCATGTATATGCCCCAGACACACTGGATTTGATATAACAGCATAACTATAGATATGACTTTGCTGATGACTCTTTGATTATTAATATCAAACACAATCTAAAAAAGTGAGATGTATAGTTTCCAATAGCATTTGCCTTTGTCAGGGAGGATGTCCAGGACAGAGCCAAAATGGAAGAGGGAATCCCTATCAATGGTGAAAACCTCCAGCTGTTCCTGTTTGTGAATAACATTTTGATAATTGTTTCAAGCCCTAGAAAATTGTAGAACATCCTAAAGGAAAACCATATTCACTCAAAAGAATTTCATTTGATTATCTACATAGAAAAAGCCAAATGGATGAAGAGCAACTATTGCCCAGGCTATGATCTGTGGCAGAATGGACAACCCATAGCCCTGGTCCATCAGTGCAGATACCTTGGACAGCAACAGCAGATGGACACTAAGCTGTAATGAGAATTGACAGGAGTTGCAGAACAGGCTGTGTAGCCTTTGGGAAATTATGCAGTATTTTTAATGTCCCCAAGCTTCTCTCTGAAATAAATACCAATATTTTAAAGCAAGGTTCTACTAGTAATATTATATGACTGTGATAAAGTTCCTGAAGAATTAAAGTTATGGATCACTCAAAAAGACAAGGTGAGGTATGTTACTAATGATGATGTGTGCAAAAATAGTGGAATTAGATATTTTCAGATAGATGTATGACCAAAAAAAGGGGAGGGGGACTCTTCATGTGGTAAGAGTGAAAGTTGATTGATAGATAATCTACTTGCTCAAACAATATCTATGCAATGTCATAGCCAGTGTTTCAGCTGTGCCCTTTGTAGAGGATTAATGTGTAGACATGGAAAAGACATAAAAAATTAGTGGGTATCCATAAGTTGAGATCTTTATCTTTGATAGGAATGCCAACATCATTAAAATCACAGGGCTATTGAAATATGAAAGTGAGTTCTTGCTCTATTGCAAAACTCAAATGAGATAACATATAAATGGCTTTGTAAACTTTAAAAACATTATATAAATGCCAGGCAGCTAGGGGGTTCACTCAATAGAATGCTAGATATGGAGTCAGAAAGATCTGACTTCAATCCAGCCCTGGATACTTCCTAGTTGTTTGATTTTAGGCAAGTTATTTTATCTCTTTATTTCAGTTTCCTCAATGTAAAATATGAATAATAATAATAGCACCTACCTCCCAGGGTTGTTGAGAGGATCAAATGCAATAATAATTTAAAACACAGCACTGCTCAGCACATAGTAAGTGGTATATAAATGTTAGCTATTATTATTATTAGCATTAATTTTATTTCTTGTTCCCATATTCTTGATGAAGTTTAGATAGAAATAGCCCTGGGACAAGTTAGTATGCTTCTGGTAGTTTATCTTTTATCTTTCACATTCTGCAGACTATGGCATAAGTGGCTAATGCAACTTGCTTTTGTAGTTAAATAAAAGTTTTGAGATTTAAGCTCGTCTTCTGTAAACTCACTGAAAGCATTTTTAGGATCACTACAGTAGCAGACAGGATAATAGGAATAAGTATACTTCATCCAGTCCCAACATTATTTTGATTTTTGCAGTTAGGCTCCTATATTTTGAAAACTTTACCTTCCATCCAACTTGGAGATTTTATGCACATTTGGTATAGTGATATTTGCTTTTTAAATTGTTATAGATAGATGTTATATCTAGATGATTGTGGGTAGTAGTTCTGCTTGTTATTATGATTTGGTTCTGGTATAGTACACTTGCTGAATTCTCAATGATATTTTGAAGTCTGGATTTGCAATAAGGAGATGGGACATCTGCTAGTTTATGAAATAATTTTCTCATCTGAAATTAAATACACTAGGTCATATCTTACTAGATATTTTGAAGATGTGACATTTTTGCAGTCCACAGTTACACGTGATAAAATTACTGTGGTTCTTTTTGTAGTGTGAACAATCTCAGTAAGCTCCTTAAGGATTACCCCTCTATAATTTCTGATAGTCTTGACTTGGTCCTGAATTGCCATCAAATCCTTTGTTTCTGTAAATAAATCTGCATAACAGTAATTCATATAACTTTTATGAATGCATTGTTGGTTGAGTTCATGTTGATATTGCCCATGAAGGGTCCTTTAATTTCACTCTTGGATCAATTCATAGTTTCATCCAGAGGTAAACCACTTTTGGTTATATTCAACAAATTCAGTAGCATGGACTTATCATAAAGTATCACTGTGAATAGTAAAGTTACGTCTACTTTTTTTTCCACAAGTATTTCTGACAGTATGTGACTAGCTTTTCATTACCTTATGAACATCATGGACACATGGTGTCACAGTGCCAGGCCTGGAGGCAGGAAAACTCATCTTCCTGAGTTCAAATCTGGCCTCTGACACTTATTAGCTGTGTGATCCTGGGCAAGGCACTTCACCCTGTTTGCCTCACTTTCCTCATCTATAAAACAAGCTGGAGGAAGAAATAGCAAACCACTCCAATATTTTTGCCAAGCTAATCCTAAATGGAGTCAGGAAGAGTCAGACATGACTAAAATTACTGAAAAACAACAATAGGACAACTATCAATTCTTTTCTTCCTTTTGGATGATTTAGTGCTAATCTTTCTATAATTGACCTGAGTGGTAAACCCATGCTTCACTAACTTAGTATAGTTTTTTGTTAGGACATTTTACAAATCTGGTGGGAAAGTATTAATTCCCTTATACATGGTCTTCCTATTAAGCTTTGATTTCTGCTTGATAGTAAGCTTCTTGACATAGATATCTACAACTTTCTTCTTGATAGCCTTCTGTTCAATGTGACTTGTCTGAATGAAACTTGGGTACCTATAAACATCACCATTTTATGGCTTCAAGATTGAAGTCTCGGGGAGGGAGGGAGGAAGAAAATGTGGAACACAAAGTTTTTAAAAATGTGTTTTTCCATGTTACTTGGGGAAAATTCTAAATAAACAAATAAATTTTTAAAAAAGATTGAAGTCTTGACTATCTTATTTCTCCCCCTTGGTATACATTTAGAATTTTATACTTCATGAGTCCAAGTGACATTTTGATATCACTGGAGAAAATTTTCACATAGCGGAGAATCTATTTTTCTGTTGTGCCACATAAATCAGAGTTCACATGTGCATCAAATTATTAATAAGATTTTTTCTTGTTATTTCTTTCATTTAGAAGCCATAGTCATTTCGAGTAGATGATGATAGTGATGAGGATAATGGTAGTCTCCTCATTCAAGTTCAATAAAAATGACCTTAGGACGTCACTGTTATTTTTTATATTTAAATATATTTTGGAATGTTGTACTGGGTGGATTAAATGACCACTTTTGTAAGGAAACAAAAATATTGAGATGAAAATTTATGTTCTGTAAGTTCGGTCAAAACATCTTTGGGCCAACTCCACCAGCAGTCAGAGTGGTAGGGCTTTGATTTCTTCTGATAGGCCTCTATATTTGAAACCTTGTTAGTCCATTTAGTTTGTAGCTTAAAACTATTCAGTGTGTTGGCATCAATTAAAATGTTCTTAGTTTTTTTATGGATCAATATTACATCTATATCCATAACCCATGGGGTAATGTAAAAGACTTTTGTCTAGGATACTACTCCAGTGTTCAATGTAGCATATTTGTTGAATTTTCAAGGATATTTTTGGAGTTTGTATTCGTAACACAGGTAATTGTCATCTGTTATTTTATGTAGATTAGCAAGTTTCTACTGTGCAATTTTAACCATCTTGTCATGTGTTTCTAGGTATTCAGTAGATGTAAATTTTTTTGCAACTCATGGTGATATGCTGCATAGTTTTTACATTTTTTGCATAATCTGCATTAATCAATAAATCCAGGCTCCTTGAGGTTAACCTTTCAGTAATTTTTGGTGGCAGTGATATGTAACTATGTTGCTATCATCAACCCGTCCATTTCTGTAAACAAATCTGCTTGACTCAACCATTTGTTTGAACATTCTTTGTCAACATATTGCTGTTTAAGTTGATGTGGATGTCACCCATGGAGGTCCTTTTGATTCTATTCTTAGAACTTAGCAGTTTCATAGGCTCCATCTGGAGGCAATATCATTATTATTATTTCTGAGTAGGAGACAGGCAGGGAAGAGTGCAACAAATGTGCTAATTAGCTTGGACACTATATTTAAAACAAAACAAAAAGTTAAATTCTCTTAAAGAGATTAGGAGAGTGGTCTTGCAGTAATACCATGCCATAACTCTGGCTTTGAGAGGGTATTGTACCTTCATTCACTGACCAGAAGGAATTAACTGTTAGTTGAAGCTTACTCCACAACTATTGGCTTCCAATTCCCCTTTGGTGATTTTGCTCCTTGTAGCACTTGTTGTGAATATGGTGACATGTTGTGAGACTGCTTTTGTGGCCCATTTTGTTGTCATTGTTGTTAGTACTTCTCTTTGCCCTCCCCACAGCAGTTTTCCCATGTTGGTAGAACCAGATCTTATTCACTGCAATAATTTATTTCTTAATTATGTGTAGATAGAGCTGAATCATCAGCTTGCTTATGTGAAGGAATAAAAAATCTACAATATTGACAATGGCAAACAAAATTCTCTGAGACACTTGAATAATGGAGCTAACTGGTCCAAAGAAAATGGGAATGTTAGCTTTAAGAGCTTTACCTTAGGACATTTATGAAATAAACCTAAATGGAACATTTTCACCACTTCCTTCTATCTGAATTTTGGTATGGGATTTTAGGGAATTTAAGTCTTAAAATCTTAAGCCAGGAAGGGACCTTGAGAAGTCTTGTTAGTCTATGTCCTTGCCTCCAGACATGGGAAATGGCAACCACCCTTGAAATAAAAAATAGTAACCTGAATTTTTTCTTAAAGTTCCTAGAATCTTAGTATTTAGCATCATAAATGCTTAATGGATTGTATTAGAATAGGTGGAAATGGCCCTTAAAAGTCATCTAGCCCAGCAAGTTCCTTCTACCAATGAAGAAAAGGATTCATGTTCAGGGACTGGTGGAAATAGAAATAGATGTTTTTCCATTTTGAGATTCTGTGATTCTTTGAAATAACTTGCCAAAGGTCACCTAGGTAATTCCCTGCAGAGCCAGGGTTTGAACTGAGGCCATTTAGCTCCAGAATCCCCCTTTTGCCCCTATTACACCACACTCCAGGGAGTTTCTTAATGTACCATATGAATACTTCTCATATCAAAGCCATTATAATCAGTCATTCCAAAGTCCTTTAACTTAAAATTCTTAAGCTGAAGTTAAAATTTCATCCTTCTTGATCTGTCCTCAGCAGGAGAGAATAGGCACTTTCAATATCCCAGCCAGGAACCACAATCATATGTGACATTCACATAGTACTTTGAGACTTACAAAGTACTTTCCTTCATATTATCCCCTTTGAACCCCAGGATTAGCCATTAGATGTGACTGATTAAGTGACTTGCCCAAGGTCACACATCTGGTATATGGCAGAGCAAAAGACTTAGACCCAAAGCAAAGCTTAGATGCAAAGTTCAAGATTCTGTCCATTGTATCAAGTTGTCTCTTAAGGAAACAACCCATACCTTCATCCATGGCCCTTAAAAGAAATTAGGGTACAGATTTTCCAGGGTGGAGTCAAAATGGTGGAGGAAAGGCATTAAGCTCTTAGAACTCAGGACACAATCGCTCCAAAAGAAATTAGGGTGGAACGGACAATAGAGATGCTAAAATATTATCTCTCCTTTCTCTCTTTTCTTCATTACCTTTTTTGTATGGTTTTCATGGAATTCTTACTTGGAGTGTGTGTGTGTGTGTGTGTGTGTGTGTGTGTGTGTGTGTGTGTGTGTGTGTGTTAGGAGTGTCTACAACTAGGAGAAGACAATTCCTTTGTTGAGTTGGCTGCAGAAAGATTCACAGGTTCCCTAAATCTGCTGAAAAGGTGGAGAGAGGAGAAAAGGAAGGGAAGAGCAAACCTGGGGCAGGACCCACACAGATGCGAATTCAGCAGCCAAATGCAATTTGGTGGTCTCATGTTCTTTGAGAATTATTTGCAAGGCTGCAATTTCCCTTCACATACTTGAAGACTGTAATTAACTGCTGTAAATGAAAGGTTTTCAATCACCTCTCCTCTCTTTGGGCTCTTCCCCTCCCACACTGGCAGAATTTTTTTTTCTCTCCATAGCTATTTCTATGAGTTTTCAGGAGGAAGGATGATCCATATGTGCTAGTGTCTATTCTCTCTGTGCTGATTATGGGTAAATGGATGGACCTTCCACATTGCCTATGGCCTTTGAGAATTTTCTATCCCAGCTCTGGTGGCTGCTTGCTGTTTCCTATCAGAATCTTGTCTATATTTATTGCCTTATGGGGTTCGCTCTAGCTATATAGCCTCCCTACCCTCCTCTTTCACTTCTCTTCCCCACCTGAATGAAGATTCTTCCCTGGTCAAGTCATAACTAAGATAGCATGACCAGGGCATGCTAACTGGTCCAAAATTGAGAATGCTAATTGTGAGCCAAGAAGTGGGCTTTTCACCAGAAGAAATGGAGGTAATGCACTTAAAAAAAAAAACCCATGTTCAACCTTGGCTGAGGTTAATTTTGTGGAGAAAGAGCATAGTGGGGGCTGGGATGTTACACTGTCACACTTACAGTATTCAAACCAATTAAATTCTGCATATCCCTCAGCACTCTCTACCCACTTCTGTCTCTTGAGATTTTGAAAAAAGAGAAAGCAAACAGCTAAGATACTGAGGTAATATGACACTGGAGTTCTATATTTATTCCCTATCAATGTCTTTCAGATCAAATTGGCTGAGTTTACAAGTCAAAAGATTTTTTTAGGAGCCATCAGCTGCACTCCTCCAAATATCCAGGTTCCAGACATCAAGCTGTGAACTCCAAATATCCAGCTGTGTGCTTTCTGACTTTGATATCATCACCCATAATAAAGGGTCTGCATGCAAAACTGAGTTGACAGGCCTCACAGTGATGCTCAAAACTGGAAAGAACCCTACTCCCAGAGCTGTACTGCCTCCTGAAGTCCTGGCTGAAATGAAAACTAGTTTTTTGTCATTAAGCAAAATGATTGGTCTCAAAGATATGTGAGGCAAGGCTCTGTGAAGTAAGAAGGGATCATTTTTTATAGAATTACTCTTTTAGGCCAAAGCTCTTCTTTAATGCAAAAGTCAAATTGGTCTTTCCCACAGCACTCCCATTCACAAAATGAAAAAAATGTCATTTTGGGGGGGCAGGGTGGAATTCAGAGGCCTCATACCTATAAATATATAGTTTTAAATAGGAGCAAATTACTTTTTTGCAATCTTATGTATGATGTGTGTGTGTGTGAGAGAGAGAGAGAGCGCGAGCGAGAGAGCATGAGCTCGCAGGCACATACATGCAATTTGATATCTACCAAGTCAGTGTTTAATATTTCCATAGAGATGGTTTTTGTTTTCTTTATAGAACAAAGGTTAATAGATTAATTCAAAGAGAGTAAGCATTTCTATGCTTTTTTATTGGCAATAATGTTTTTATGAACAACCAAATAAAGGATAGTGTGACTGAGACACAGCCATGGGCAGCTGTTAATTCAATAACTTTCATGGACCATAAGAGCACAGATCCAGAGCAAAGATTTCAGAGCCTTTCAAATCTACCCTACTCCCACCCCCTCATTTACAAATGTGGAAACTAAGACTGAAAGTGACTAAATAACTTGCCCCAGATCACCTAGGTAGTAAGTTTTCAGAATTGGAATTTGAATCCAGATTCTCTGACTCAAGAGTCAGTGTTTTCAATTTAATAAGCATTATTAAATGCCTACTATGTGCTGGTGATAGAAAGACAAAAAAGGAAGAATCATTCCCCTCAGGGGGCTTACTTTCAATTGTAGGCAGGTAAGTAAGTATAATTTTTGAAGGGTCAGATCTCTGAATTATCAGTGTAAGGAATTTACATTGTGAAAACTCCTGACTCATACAGACCAGATAGGTCATTTGTCTTTTTAGAGAGTTGATTAGAGAGTGATTGAGAGATATAGTGGCTTGAGGATGGTCACATACACAGGTAGGGCATATCAGAAGGAAGACTCAAACCCAAGGTCTTCTTGTTCTCTTATATGCCATAATGCTTCTCAAAAACTCAAATTATTGCAAGTAAATACAGTGTAATTTGGGGGCCAGGATCTGTAGGAAAAATCAGGAAGCACTCATTTTTAGATGTTTACATAAGGATTTTAGAGCTCGACGGGACCTTGGATGTCATTTAGCCCAAGTGCCTCATTGTACTGAGGTAGATACTGAATCCCAGAGTGGTTAAATGATTTGCCTAAGGGGACAAAGGTACTAATTAAAATCAACCTTAATTCAAACATCTTGTGCCTAAAGAAAAGCTCTATGCTTGGCACAGAAAGACAAATTGGAGACAATACAAAGGACAATAATCAAAACATCAGATAGTGAACCAGATAGTGTGAAAGAGCATTCCATTGGAATCAGAAGACCTTGGTTCAATACTGACTAACTACTTGGAGCAAATCAACTGCCTCTTGGAACTTCAGTTTTCTCATCTTGAAAATGGGATAGTTGGATTAGCTGATCTCTGAAGCTTATGGCAATTGACATAAAGAATATTATGGAAAATATCATAAATTTTTTTTGTATTTAATAGGTGCCAGTTTTCCCCTGTTTCTGATATGTGATTAATTTACTATTCACTTTTGGATATTCAGATGCCTATGCTATAGCTGGTCAAAACAATACAAAATGACACAAAAACAAAACAATTCCACCACTCTAGGCCCCTCTTCAATCTTGCTCATCCTTAGACAAAGCATCAGATGCATCCATCTCAGCTAGCTGCCTTCCCCCTCCTCTAAGCGTAGGCCAAAAAAGAACATTCAATTCACAGTTGTAAAATCCAACTGTACCTGACAAATGGGTAGCTCACTTTCTGGAGATTTACTACTGAACTGTTGTGATTTCTTTTTGTACACAGAATCCTATTTTGAGTGTGTATATCTGTCTGTATATCTCTGTGTGTGTATGTGTATAAAATTTGTTTCAGAGAGCTCTATGATTAATTCTTAGTAAAAAGAAGTACCCTGTTGTATTAAGAGGGATGGCTTTTTATATGCGTTTGATTTTAAGCTCTTGGACTTTAAAGGGTCCTTGGACATTACAGAGCTCAGTGCTTCCGAGACATTTTAAGTAGTTCCAAAAAAAGTTTGCTGATTCCTCACATGAAATGAGAAATATTGAGTAATTCCTGCCAAAAAGCTCCTATGATTTCAGTAACACTTTAAAATAAATTTGTACCTTATTCAATATAATGACATCCAAATACCTTTTAAAAATAATACATATACATGAAGCATTTGTTCAATCTACAAATGTATCTCTGCTTATTAATTGTACTTGTGTCAGAGTGATGGCAGCTTATGCTATTTTGCAGGTTTGGAGATTTTAATAACAATAATTGCTAACATTTGTATATACTTTGATGTGATTAGTTGAAGTGATCAAAGTTTCAACCATCTAACTCCATATCGAGCTTGTTTCAGTATTAAGCTTTCAATGCAACAAGTTCAAAATAGATATGTATATAGCTTTGCAAACCCCTTTCATTAAATTCATAGACTCCTGGGGCTCCATGGACTCCAAATTGAAGGAAAGACTAATTGAATCCCATCACCTTATTTTAATTAATTATTTTTTTTTGTGGGGCAATGAGGGTTAAGTGACTTGCCCAGGGTCACACAGCTGGTAAGTGTCAAGTGTCTGAGGCTAGATTTGAACTCAGGTCCTCCTGAATCCAAGACCAGTGCTTTATACACTGTGCCACCTGGCTGCCCCCCCCACCCCCTTATTTTCTAAGGAAACTGAGGCCTAGAAAATTCAAATGACTTGTCCAGTGTGACATTAGTAGTAAGTAGTATTTAGCTGGGATTTGAATCCATGCCCTTTAATTTGAAATTAAGTGGTCTTTCCATTGTGCCTTTTTTTTTAATATTAGCATTCTTAAAGTGGTGGCACATTGGTGTCAACTCATTGGTTCATTGGTGGAAGGATTACTACAGCAAGTGTATATCAAGAGCAGCATCACTCCATTTAGTAGTTAGACAGGTGTACATCAGAGGGGTACAGATCAAAGCCAGTTCTTCATACAGTTAAGTTTTCCCCAGTGATTCCTATGCCACAACAGACTCCCAGACACTATAGGGTTAAGGATAAGACTGGTTACTAGCAAAGCAGAACAGTTTTATAACACTGGTATTGAAGGACTAACATTTACCCTATAGCCTTCTAATGTTATATAAGGCCTTAAAAAAATATATATATATATGTATGTGTATGTATGTATGTGTGTGTGTATATGTATGTGTATGTATGTATGTGTGTGTGTATATATATGTATGTGTATGTATGTATGTGTGTGTGTGTGTGTATATATATATATATATATGGAGTTGTTTATAATTTAGGAGACATACAAATCTGTGTAATAACAGGAGGTTATAACAACGTTCTCCTAGATTTCCATTTTGGGGAGCCAATGAAATTATCTCAGCTGTTATACATGCTAGAATAAAATTAAGCTGGGAACCAGCTGTGTCCTTGCTTTCCCAAAAGCTACATCTGTGCTACTGACAAGCTTATTCTGAGGTGCCTAGATATGATAATTGAGACTATTATTATTATTCAATTACAGACACTTTTAATGTTTGACCTATGAACCCTGAAGCTCAGATTTCTGCATTCCAAAAGAGTATTGATTTTGAAGGGTGTAGCACTGGGCAAGAAGCTTGCCCTTCAGTTGTCTGTAAACTGCTGAGCTCATCCCTTTTCTTGCTCCTTAGGGGATTTTGGTTCAGGTGTGAGAAAGTAGCCAGCTCTCCTTGCTTCACTGCTGTGCTTGGCAGATTCCACTTAAGGGAATAGCTGTATCCTGCAATATTGGCTGTAAAACAAATTTCTGTTAATGAAATCATATTTTCCCATTGATTTACATTATAAACTTGGAGATGAGTTCCCAAGGGGAAGTAATGGGCCCCAACACTAAAAATAAATCATACTAAGTATACAACAAACCTTTTAAAATTACATATTTAAAGGCAAGATTTTCTGAAAAGACATCACTAATAATAATATTCAAAGTAAATCAGAAAACAGAAATATCATACTAATGTTGAAATTATGAAGCACAGAGTCCATTCCTTTGGGAGTACAATGATAGAAAAAGGAAGGAAGGAAACAAGCATTTATTAAGTGTGTACTATTTGTCAGGAACTAGGCTATGCACTTTACAAATATTTTTTTCACTTGATCCTTATAGCAACCCTGAAATGTAGATGCTATTATTATCCCTATTTTACATTAGAGGAAACTCAAGCAGGCAAAGGTTCAGTGGCTTGCCTTGGGTTACAAAAGCCAGTAAGGGGTCAGAGGTGGGATTTGAAGTCAGATCTTCCGGACATGAGAATGAGCTATGTAGTGTGGATTGCCTGATCTTCAAAGAACTGGGTACCTTTATTTTATCTTATTTTGCTTAATTGTTTTGTTTATTTTATACTTTATTGTTTTGTTCATTTTCTATTTATTATAACAGTATTTAATAGTCAGATATACATTGTACTACAATGCAAAATTGTGAGAATTTTAAAAAATCAAATAATACCATGGTCAGGCCCACTGCCTTGAAGATTTTTATCTAAAGTACTTAAAAAGAAGGGCTTTTAAAATATGTCTTCTTATGAATTATTTTTTCATCTGTGACTCACCTGACCTAGACAGAGCAGTGAGAATCCTAACTATTTTTTTTAAAACCAAGCAGAACTTCATCTGATCAAAAGTGTGAATTCTAATCTGGCTGAAAAATTACTTTTCCATTTAGTGAATTCTACTTCAAAAAATATTTTTATTGATGTCTTTTGTTTGTACATAGCAGCATTTTCCCAGTACCCCATCCCTTCTGCATCTTTTATCCAGTGAGTTTTCCCTTGTGGTAAAGGGAATAATAAAAATAATGCCCAAAATACAACCAATTGACATTCCTTACATCTGAAAAGCAACTTTCCACACTCCTGGTTTCCCACTTCTCTAGAAAGGAGAGAGGTTCATTTCCTCTTCTTCACAGAAAATAAGGGTCATTACTCTTATGTAACATTTTATTGTATTTTATGTTTCTTTTTCTTTTTATATGTGTTTTTTTTGGTTCTACTTACTTTGATTTGCTTATAAGTACTTATAAGTCTTCACATATTTCTCTGAAATCCTCATATTCATTCTTATACAGTACAATAATATTCCATTACATTCATGTTCATATTTTCAGTGTAATAATATTTCATAACATTCATATCAAATATTTTTATTGATAGTCCTTAATTAATAGGTACTCACTTTTTTGTACTTCTTTGCTGTCACAAAAAGAACTATTATTAATATTTTAGCATATATAGGACATTTCTTTTTGTCTTTACATCCCTTGAAACATATGCTTTGCAGAGAGTTCACTGGGATAAAAATTCACACTATTATTTACTTTTTTTGAATAATTTCAATTCTTTCCCCATAATAGTTGGGTCAATTTACAGCTCCACCAACTATATATGAGTATCTTCCCACAGCACCTGCAACATAGACTCTTTTCTGTATTGTTATGTTTGTCAATTTACTGTATGCAAGGTGAAACCACAGAGTTGTTTTTGATTTATTTATCTTTCTATTAGTGATTTGGAGCAGTCTTTTAGAATCTTGTTAACAGTTTAGAATTCTCCTTTTAAGAACTATTTGTGCAAATCATTTGATAACTTATTTATTGCCTTTTGACTCTTGGCCTTATATAATTTTGAGATTCTTTTAAATGCAGTGTGTAGTTTGAGCCCTACCAATCATTCAGAAAATAGCTATTGAGTCCCTCCTATGGAATATATTCAACAATTCATCAGATGAGTTGGAGGGAAATGGAAACAGAAGGGATGTAAGAAAAAGTCCCTGTTTTCAAGGACAGCCTATGTGGGAGGAAGAGAGTACATCTTAAAAAAAAACAACAACAATTACACAACCATGCTATTAGGAAGATCACTTAGATTGGGAATCAAAGCACCTATTTTCTAAATCTTTGCTCTTTCACTTACTACCTATAAGACATTGGGTGAGTCACAATAATTTTTTTCCCCCTAGGATTCCATTTTCTCACATATGAAATAAGGGTATCTGGTTAGGCTATCTGTCACAGTTCCATTCCAGATAAAACATTATACTTTTCGAAGTAACAGATTGTGTTGTACTGACTATAAGTACACCAAAAATTCAGCAGAAGAAAAAACAAAGGTTAAAATCCTTTAAGGATAGAAAATAGTAAGGGAAATTTTCATGGGGAAAAAAGTGGGACTTGAACTGAATCTTGGAAGATGGATAGCATTCTTTTGGTGATAGAAGAGTGTAGGGCCATCTTAATGAGGATGTACAACATGAGAAAAAGATTCGGAGAGGAAATTAATTTGTGGAAAAGACAGGAGATTGCCTTGAGAAGAAAAATCACGGATCATTAGAACAGCAAAAAACCATAAAGATCAACATATCTGACAAAACCATGATGAGAAACAAGAATTAGATCAATGAAATGACTTGGCCAAGGTCACGCAGCTATTTAGTGGTAGACTTGGGGACTAGACAATGAATTTCTTGACTCCCAGCTCAGGGTTCCTTGCATTTCACCACATTTTACTGTATATATTAGGAAGTATCAGAAAGTAAAATGAGATAATAAATGAATGAATGAATAAAGAAATGAATAAAGAAATCAAGTGCTTTATATATATATATACACATATATACACAAACACACACACACACACACAAACACACACACACAGAGAGAGAGAGAGAGAGAGAGAGAGAGAGAGAGAGAGAGAGAGAGAAAGCCAGTCTCTACCCTCAAGGAGCTTACACTCTAAGAGAGGGAGACAACACATATAGGAGAATGTGTGCCAGAGAGGGGCCCTAGTTTTCTAGAGTTAGATGTAAGGCTAGTAAATGTAAGCATTTACAACAAAGAAATTGGCAAATACTAAAAATCAGTACTTAATTTCTTGTATTATTGATGGTCTAGACTTAAGAAAGTAAAGGAGAAAATCAGGGCTGTGTTTCAACTAGCTCTAATGAGTTGATTGTACAATTCTGTGTTGAGCATTTATACCTCAGAAATGGGCAATCATTATCAATCAAATACATCATCATTTAAAGTTCTGTAGATTATCTGTCCTTAGGAAGGTGTTAATAATGCAGATTAAACTTAAAAGTCTATGTACTCATGTTTTTGTTTGTTTGCTTTTTATGGAGATTCCAGTTGTTAAACATTTACCAACATACCTATATCGCTCTATTAACATTAGCTCATAAAGGAATTAACAGGGAATGAAATTATCATTAGACTAGAGTGTTGTTGACTGTAATCTAACAACAACAAACAAGCATTTATATAGTAGTTTAAGGTGTGCAAAGTGCTTTACTTTCATTAGTTAGTTTGAACCATATAATACTCTAAGAGAAAATGTTAATAGTGTATTTAAATACACTGTTAAAGCATACATTTGTTCCCCTACAAAGCCATTTTTAAATTATTTACCAGCACACTCCTAAAGAGGATTATTTTGATTTGGAAAATTACTGGAGTAGTGAATATTGAGTGGGTAGGTAGGGTGAGGACAGGTAAGTGGTACAGTGGATAGATCTCCAGGCCTGGAATCAAGAAGATCTGAGTTCAAATCCAACCTTGGACACTTCCTAGCTTTGTGACCTTGAGCAAATCACTTACTTAACCCCTATTTGCCTTAGTTCCTCATCTTCACACTGGGGACACACTGGAGAAGGAAATGACAAACTACTCCAGTATCTTTGTTGAGAAAACCCCAATGAAGATGAAGAAATGAAAGCTATCTATTGCCATATGAAAAAGAAAATACTCTAAATCACTATTGATTAGAGAAATGCAAAGTAAAACACCTATCAGATTGGATAATATACTTTTGGGCTGGTTTTTTTTCATTCTCTTTTTGAGGTTTTTCCTTTGTGCTCTGATTCTTCTTTCACAATATGACTAATGCAGACATATGTTTAATGTGATTGTACATATATAATCTATATCAGATTGCTTTCTGTCTTGGGGAGGAGGGAGGGAAAGGAAGGTGGGAGAAAAAATTGGAACTAAAAATCCTATGAAAACAATTGTTGAAAACTATCCTTACATGTAACTGGAAAATAATAAAATACTTTTATTAAATAAGAAAGCCCCATGCACAAGTCACTTAGAGACAGTTATGATTGAATGACCGAACTAAAACAAGGTAGACTAGGGACAAATTAAGACCTAGGAAGCAAGTGGATCTTTGATGCTATGATAGGCTGAGGGTAGTAATTTTAGGTCCTCAGTCAGGTGAGACATTCATTGTAGTATTTTAGGAAGACCATTCTAGCAACTCTATCCTCAAGAAAGTATTTTCAAAAAAAAATCGAGCATTTCAAATGAAAATGTATTTGTCAAAAATTTGGGTCTCTTGAGAATTTATTTAATCAAGAGTTTCAAACAATACTTGAAGGAATCATTTCTTTGTGGATTTTTGTTTGTTTGTTTTCCATGTCCTTTGTAAACTCTTCATACCAATGATAGTTGCATAGATTTTTCTACACACGAGGATCAAGCAATATTAATGAAATCATTTGATATATTATTTCCATAAATTCAGCTTCTAGCATTTCCCTTAAGCAGAGTGAAGGAAAGTTTCCCTCCTCAACACTTAGAATCAAAGGGAAATTTGTGACTGGTAGGCTGTTTTTCTTTTTCTCTAGCATTGTTGTAGATGCTTCATACAAGGTAAATATCATATGCATAATAATCATTGGGAGATGTACCCATTTGGCTATATCTTTTGTTTTGTACAGTTATCTCAGTACAAAAGAGGTTTGTGAACTGCTGGAGAAAGACTAAGGAAGAATCCCTTTGGTTTTTATAAATGGACTTAAGCATGAATCTTCCTGGTGCAGAAATCCTGCTCAATATATTGAGTTAGGGAAAGCTTTTGCCTCCTAAGTTACCCTCAACCACCAACCCTCTCTCTTCCTAGTTCTATTCTACCTATAAAGGCTCAGTGATAACACTGCAATATAGATAGATAGACAGACAGATACATATACACATATGCCTTTTTCTATAATATGCTTCGTCCTTCTAGACTCTAAGCAGCCAGGTTTGTAGGTATGTATACTTTTCTGTAGGTCCAGGAATATCTAAACATGAATTTCTCAGGGGAAGGTTCTTGTTTGAATGCCACATGAATAGTCCATCAAAAAAAAAAAACTCTGAAAACTCAGTGTAGTCAAAAGACAATGTGATATTATTAACAATGACAGCTTGATAGCTGAGGTAGGATGGCCATGTGACCCAGAGTGGGAGGGGAGAACAAGAGACTTAGAGGACTCTCTGTCCTATTGTTTTCTCGCTTCAGTGGTAGAGTACACAGCATCCCAAGAGACTTAGAGTTCTACAAGTCATCTTCTAACATTGGTGCTCAATCCAGAAACAGCTGTCCAGAGCTAATTTATTTCCTAATGCTACGGCACTGTTAATTTATAAATTACACTGGTAATTCGAGCTATTATTAATTTCAGATGGTGTAGGGCAAGCCTAATTAAAATATGACACCGATTGCCACACATATGTACCAAGGACTACCATTTAAAATTAATGGGAATATTAAGTGTGACACTGGTCTCTGAGATGCTTTGCACAGTAATTATACTATACTGGCTGGGAGAAATCTGACAAATGTGAGACTGAGGCAGGGAAAAAAAACCCAACCCCTCCAAATGATACAAAACAAAACTCACAAAATTCTCAGTTTCTGTTCTTTTTACAATTTTATCCTTTCAATCAAGGTCATACATATTTCAGCACTTGGAAAAGATGCATTGAAAAATACTGAATAAGAAAAGTTGGCTGTTGATACTATTAGAAGGGCCAACACTTGGAAACAACTGAATCCTTCTGTGCAGTGCTGGGATCATTAGTTGATAGTATGCTGATCATCCTGTGTGTGCCAAGTATTCTACCAAGCACTAGAAGAAGCAGTCCTTGCTTTCTAGTAGTTGTTTGCTAATGAAGTCATATAGATGTATATTTTTATCTCTTCATTCCTCTTTAGGTACTTCTGTTGTTACTCTTGCTTGAAAGAGTAAAAGGACCTGGGTTACACTACCATCTTGGACACTTCTTACCTGTGCGACTGGGGACAAACCCTTTTCTTTAACCCCCATAAGTCAATGATCTGCAATCAAATACTCTACTACTCACTAATCATATAACTTTGGTCAAGGTACTTGACTATTCCAGGTGTCAGGTCCTCATTTGTAAAATGAGGGGGTGAGATAACTAATAATCACATTTATTTAGTATTTTAAGGTTTTTAAAACACTTTACATATATCTCATTGTATCCTCGTGAAATCCCTGGGATATAGGTGCTTTTATAACTCGCATTTTTTCAGATGAACAAACTAAGTTTGAGAGAGGTTTAAGTGACTAGATGGAGCTTTTCTAAAAATAGGAAACTCGGATCCTAGGACTAATTTCCTTTATGCTCCTAAATCTGTGATCCAATCAGTTTTATGCTTCAGGTACCAAGTTATTTTTGGCTCTATGGTTGGCAAGTATGTGATGTCATTTGCTCATTTGAAGTGACTCATTGCTGAAGAGGAAGGGAAGAGTTATGTAGACTATTGGAATAACTCAGTAAGCCTTTTAATTTGGTACCACCAAATCAAAAAGGAAAGCTAACTGGTGACACTTGAGGGAGGAAGGAAGATCAAAGATACATCTGATATCCACTCATGGTTACTGGAAAGGCAAAGTATGATCAGAATCTTGAGGGGTTCTTAGGTACCCACACAGATGGAAAGAGCCTAGGATGTTCCCTCAGTAAAATGCCTCTAGGATCAGATGCTTTGTTATACTAAGTTCTTTTCAACCTTTCCATTATCAGTCCATGTATCAGGGGTGTTCAGGGATACCGAAGAAGACCAGGTATTGCATAAGAAGGAGGGGGGTTTTACTCAGACATCTCTTATTATTTTCCACCTCTGATTTCACAGGCATGGAAGCACCATTATTTGAGGTTGCATATGGCTTAGGATATCAAGGGAAGTTTTTGGAATATTCTAGAAATGAGAGGGATTTCAGGGAGATAGAAGGGAGGCAGAGCACAGACAGATCCTGTTACAGAAAAAAAAAGCCTATGTCCCACCCCCAACAAGAAGTTGTTTGAGTCAACAATAATGTAAAGGAGTATAAGTTCAGGTTGGTTTGATTGGGAAAGGAAAACCCTCTGGGCCCCTATTTCTGTTTTTTTTTCTCTTTATTTTTCTTTATTTTTGTTTTTTCAAAATAACATGTAAAATAATTTTCACATTCATTTTTAGAGTTTAAATTCCAAATTCTTTCCTTCACTCTCTTCCCCACTCCTTGAAAAGGTAAGCAATTTTCTATAGATTATACATGTGCAGTCATGCAAAATATATTTCCATATTATCCTTGTTGTAAAAGAAAATAGACAAAACAAGAAGATTAAGAAAGTTTTTAAAAGTATGCTCTGATCTGAATTCAGACTCTATCAGTTCTTTCTCTGAAGATGGATAGCATTTTTCATCATGAGGTCTACAGAATTGTCTTGGATCATTATATTGCTGAGAACAGCTAAGTTATTCATAGGTGATCATTGTACAATGTTGCTATTACTATGTACATGTTCTTCTGGTTCTGCTCATTTCATTCAGCATCAGTCCACTTAAGTCTTTTCATGTTTTTGTGAAATCTGCCATTCATCATTTCTTATAGCACAATAGTATTCCATTACAATCATAGAGAACAATTTGTTTAGCCATTCCCCAATTGATGGACATCCCCTCGATGTCTAATTCTTTAGCATCACAAAGGGCTGCTTTGAATATTTTTGTACAAATAAGTCCTTTTCCCTATTTTAAAATCTTTTTCTTTTGGTGATACAGACCTAGAATGATATGGTTGGGCCAAAGAGTATACACATTTTTATAGCCTTTTGGCCATAGTTTGGCAAGTTCAACTTGCTCTCTAGAATTATTACATTAGTTCACAACTCCATCAACAATGCATGAGTGTCTCAATTTCCTAAATCTCCTCCAACTTTTACCATCTTGCTTTTCTGTCATATTAGCCAATATGATACATATGAGGTGGTACCTCAGAGTTGTTTTAATTTGCATTTCTCATATCAATATTGATTTAGAACATTTTTATGACTATGGATAGCTTTCATTTCTTTGTCTGAAAACTGCACATTCACATCTGACTTGTATTCTTATAAATTTGACTTAGTTCACTATATATTTTAGAAATGAGGTCATTATCAGAGAACCTTGCTGTATATTTCTCCCCAGTTTTCTGCTTTTCTTCTAATCTTTGCTGCATTGTTCTTGATTTTTTTTTGTATAAAATCTTTTTAAATTGTTAAAATAAAAATTAAGGCAAACTGAGGCACAAACTTCTGTGCACATTCAATTTATTACTAAGATTAGACATTTTCAATAAAAGGGGTCTTCTCAGCTCCTCCTTATGCCAAAATGACCACAAAGTAAGGCTTACCAGCCTTCATATGGCTTTGGGAAGTACAAGAGAACAAAGAACAGGGAGCATCATGCATGGAAAACAGGCTGGGTGTCTAAAATTCAGGGCTAGCAAGAAACCCTCCTTCTATCTTATAGCTATGGAAAGCTCATTGGTGGTAACTATCTGCATAGCTAGTTAATTTCAAACCAATATCAGACTAGACTTTCTTGAAGTACAGTCAGTGTTGTAGACCAGACTCCCTGGCATCCACCTGTACCCTTCAAGAACAACAGATTTCTTCTAATTGTACAAGGGCATCTAGTGCTACAGAGATAACATTTTTCTTTCAATTAAAGTGATTTATAGGGAAACAACTTTAAAACTTAAAAAAGCTTCTGGACTCATGAACTTATGAACTTAACTCAGACTCAAAGAAACATGGCTCAGGAAGTTGCAGAATAAAATAAATTACAGAATGGGATGCAATATAAAATACTAAATCAACATTTGATTTTCTCATAATTTAATACAATCAAAATTATATATTTTAGGGGGCAGCTAGGTGGCGCAGTGGATAAAGCACCGGCCCTGGATTCAGGAGTACCTGAGTTCAAATCTGGCATCAGACGCTTGACACTTACTAGCTGTGTGACCCTGGGCAAGTCACTTAACCCCCATTGCCCCGCAAAAAAAAAAAAAAATATATATATATATATATATATATTTTATATCCCATAATGTTTATCTTTTGTTCATTCATGAATTCTTGCCTTATCCATAGATGTGACAGGCAAATATTCTACGTTCCCCAAATTTGCTTATGGCATCATCATTTTTGTCAAAATCATATAGCCATTTTGACCTTATCTTGGTATATGAGTATGAGATGTTGGTCTATACCTCATTTCTGCCAAAATTCTTTCTAATTTTCCCAGCAATTTTTGTCAAATTGTGAGCTTTTGTCCCAAAAGCTTGGATGTTTGTGTTTATTAGCCATTAGATTACTATAATTGTTTACTACCGTGTATCGTGTACCTCATCTTTTCCACTGATATGCCACTCAATTTCTCAGCCAGTACTAGATTGTTTTTATGTTTTTATGATTATCACTTTGTAATACAGTTTGAAATCTGGTACTACTAGGCCACCTTCCTTCATATTTTGCTTCATTGATTTTCTTGATTTTTTAACTTTTTTGTTATTTTAGATGAATTTTGTTATTACTTTTTTTTTCTAGCTCTTTAAAACATTTTTTGGGAGTTTGGCTGGTATGGCACTGAATAAGTAAATTAAGTAGAATTGTCACTTTTTATATTGGCCTGATCTTCCCACGAGCAGTGAATAGTTTTCCAATTGTTTGTGTTTGACTTTATTTGTGGGAAAATGTTTTGTAATTGTATTCATGTAGTCCCTGGATTTGTCTTGGCAGGTAGACTCCTAAGTATTTTATATTATATGCAATTATTATTATTGTTTTTGGTGAGGCAATTGGGGTTAAGTGACTTGCCTAGGGTCACACAGCTAGTAAGTGTTAAGTGTCTGAGGCTAGATTTGAACTCAGGTCCTCCTGACTCTAGGGCTGGTGCTCTATCCACTGCACCACCTAGCTGCCCCTATATGCAATTATTTAAAATGAAATTTTTCACTGGAATGCTAATCCACTGTTGATGAATTTCTGAATAGATGCAACCATTCTTGGGAGCAATTTGGAATTATACCCAAAGGGCTACAAAACTGTGCATACTCTTTGATCCAGCAATATCACTACTAGGTTTATATCCCAGAAACATCCCCAAAAAGAGAAAAAGACCTATTTGTACAAAAAATATTTCTAGCAGCTCTTTATTGTGGTGGCTAAGAATTTAAAATCAAAGGAATGTCCATCAATTGGGAATGGCTAAACAAGCTGTGGCATATGATTGTGATGGAATAGTATTGTTCTATAAGAAATGACAAGCATGATGATTTCAGAAAGACTTGGAAAACTTCTACGGACTAATGTATAGTGAAGTGAGCAGAATCAGGAGAACATTGTGCACAGTGACAGTAATATTGTTGATGAAGAACTATTAGCAATACAATGATCCAAGACAATCCCAAAGTTCTAATGTTGAAGCATAATATCTACCTCCAAAGAAAGAACTAATATTGATTGAACACAGGCTGAAGCATGCTATTTTTCACTTTCTTTCATTTTTTTCTTTTATTTAAGTTTTCTTGTACAAAGTGACTAATATGGTAATGTTTTATATAATTGCACATGTATGACCTGTATCTGATTGTTAATGCCTGATGGAGAGGGAGGAAAGGAGAGGTAGAATTTGGAACTCAAAACTTGAAATAAAAATGTTTAAATGTTTATTATTATTAAAATTAAATAATGGAATTTCTCTTTTTAACTCTTCCTGCAAGACTTTCTTGGTAATACATAGAAATGTTGATGATTTGTGTAAGTTTATTTTGTATCCTGCAACTTGGTTGAGCTTATTCATTATTTCTAGTTTTTCAGTTGATTCTCTAGGATTCTTGAAGTATACCATCATATTATCTGCAAAGAGTGATACTTTTCTTTCCTCATTGCCTATTCTAATTCCTTCAATTTCTTTTTCTTGTCTTATTGCTATATTTAGCAATGCTAGCACAATGTTGTATAATAGTAGTGGTAATGGGTATCTTTGCTTCACCTATGATCTCATTGGGTAAACTTCTAGCTTATCTTCATTAAAGATAAGGTTTTGTAATGGTTTTAGATAGTTACTGCTCTTCATTGTAAGGAAAGCTCAATTTGTTCCTCTAGTGTTTTTAGTAGGAATTAGTGTTACATATTGTCAAAATCTTCTTTTGTATCTATTGAGATAATCACATTGCTTTTGTTGTTTTTATTATTGATATGGTCAGTTAAGCTTATAATTGATATATTGAACCAGTCTGGTATTCCTGATTAAATTTCATGTGGTCACAGTGTATGATCTTTATGACATATTCCTACACTATCCTTGCTAGTATTTTATTTATAATTTTTGCATCGATATTCATTAAGCCCTCTTTCTATTGAGGTAGTTCTGAGCTCAAGTCTGTGCTGAATGATCATCTCTGGCCATGTTACAGTGATGATTAACAAGGTTAAGGTGACCCAGGTACCAGATGTAAAGTTCCTGTTGTTAGTGGTGGTTTAATGAAAGTGTTTTCCTAAGACTCCAGTATGTGATATTTTATGTCTTCTCATTCTTCTCCCCTTTCCCATTCTTTCACACCTTTGGGTGAGGGTAGGTTCTAAGAATGCCCTGTCAACAAACATTGATTTTAAAAAAGACTGCCTGGTATACCCATTAGTCTGTAACCCTCTGGAAGATTAGAAATTAGATATAGACAATAATACTGTATATTTGGGGATCCACAATCTATTTCAGTGGGAAATTGGCAGTTGAATAGCTAATGTGCAGGTGTGAGGGATCATACATGTAAGATGGCAACTTTTATTAATTATGCCTCAGGGATAATTACTGACTGATATAAAGAATCTCATCAGAAGATAACTGATGCTGACAATTATCAGAATGATTATTCCATTATTCTAAAGACTGATAGTCCCATTGGTGAATATTTCTTGGAAGACAAGCTATGCTGTTCTGGGAGAATTACATAACTTTCATTTTTTGGCGGGGGGAAGCATTGGTCACTGTCCTTTCCCTCATCTCATATCTAAGTTTGGGGTCATCCACTTCAGTTTCCTCTTGTGGGAATCTATTAGAGAGGGTTAACCCTGTTTGTTTTTGTCTGGAAGAAAGGAGAGATCTTGGAAGATACTGATTTTTTTTCTGGGCATGTGTCTAGGGTTACAGGAGTGAGACAGAAACTGTCCCTGAATCAGAGAGGTTACTATGGAAATTTTTCTATATATCCAAGTCTTGTTGATAGATGCTTTCTTGACAGTTTGCTCTGAGGCCTTTCCTTCTTTTCCGTTGAAGAACCATAACAGAGAAGAAAGCACAGTATTAGTAATTTAGACAGATGTCTAAGAAAACAATTTTCTGAGAACCAGCTTCCATCCCAAATCCACAAGCCCATTATTACCAGGCTCCAGTTTTCTTCAGCTCCCCCACAAAATATACATAGATGAACAGGACATCACAAAAGAGTCTTATTCTCCAAGGCATATAGAAGACACACCTAACCTGGTCCAGTGATACCCAATTTCCCCTAGCTAAGAACAAAACAATTATACCACATAATAAAAGAAAAGGAGAGGGAAACCACTAGGTCTTGTAAAGGTAGATTTTCTTGGTAGGTCAGGTCCTGCAAATGTGACCTGGAATAAACTGTTAAAGTTGGGGGGAATAACTCCTCAGTATTGAAAAAGAGGGTAGAGAAAATGATAAGCAAAGGATACTTCTTCTGATACTTCTTCTGGGCTAACACCCACTGAGCTGCCCTACAAAATAGATTGCAAATCTCACCAAAGATTTGAGACAAGGTTTATCTTCTAGGCCTCTGGATGCTAAAATACCTTAGGGTTGATCATGTCAGCACCATGGACAGAGTTTACCTTTATTAAATGGTTCCTTAGGTAAATTACCTCATTGGAATGGTTATTGATCCTCTATGTAGGTAATTGAATTTAGAACATCTAAATCCTCCTTCTCCCCGCCCCCCCATCATTCATGATTTCATTTGATCCCATTAACCTTTCCTTTACCCTTAGTGATTGTACTCTTTGTATGCATTTTTAAGTCTACTTTTATTGTTGGGTAGCTGCTGTTTTAGTTATATTAACAGCCTCACATCCATTACTATGAGATTATAGGATATGAAATATGGAATGTAGAAATTAAAGGAATCTTATCTAGTCCAACTCTCTCATTTTCATAGATGAAGAACATGGGATGATGAGGTGAGGTAACTTCCATTTGGTCACAAGTAAATAGCAAAGGAAGATTTGAATCCAAATCCCCTGATTTCAATCTAGCATTTATCCCACTATATAGATGCCAGTACATTAAACAGTGCCCTAGAACTGAGTACCTCTCTTTCATCCAGAAGTTTAACTGTTTGGTAGGATCATGACACTTCAAAGGCTAATATGACAAGTCACACATTACAAACCACCAGTTCTCTAAGTATCATACTCAGAACTGATAGCAATTCAAATAATGTAGTAGGTCTTGTAGGAATATCAGGGAGTAGTACATATAGGGGGACCAGAGACATTTCATGATTTGGGGGTGACCAATCTATAAAAATGTCTTAGTCCTGTGTAGATACTATGAAAATTTTGCCCCACCCTTGTATCTTATTTTCTAAATCTTGTCATAGAGTGTCATAATATAAAAAAAACCACACTATACTTGCAGTGTTTCTCAAGTGTTTTGTTCTCAGGACCCCTTTACATTTTTAAAAAGTATTAAGAAAGGGGCAGCTAAGTGACACAGTGGATAAAGCACCAGCCCTGGATTCAGGAGGACCTGAGTTCAAATATGTCCTCAGACACTTGACACTTACTAGTTGCGTGACTCTGGGCAAATTACTTAACCCTCATTGCCCTGCCAAAAAAAAGCATTGAGGACATCAATGAGCTTTTGTGTCATATGTGTTCATATATCCCATAATAGAAAATTAAATCATACTATTGTTATGAAAATAGTTTTGATCTCACAAAATTTCTGAAAGCATCTTGGGGGGGCTTCTGGAGGCCTCAGATTGCATTTAGGAACCACTGTTCTAATGTGATCCTAGAAAATCACTTTACTTTACTCTTGTTTGTGAAATGAGTGTTTTGGCTGGACCAAGTGATCTCTAAATTTTTTTCAAGCTCCAAATTATTTGATCCTACTTTCTCCTCCTCCACCCCACCCATCTCACAATATCTCCCTATTTCTTCTTACAGCTGTTGGCTTCATGAGTGAAGATGAGTATCTGGAAATTCAGGGCATCACCCGGGCACAGTCTGGAGACTATGAGTGCAGTGCTTCTAATGATGTAGCAGCACCAGTGGTGAGGAGAGTCAAAGTCACCGTGAACTGTGAGTGACCTTATGGGTTTCTTTCTATCCTGATTTTAGTAGGAATGGTGTGGAAACATGGCAGGCAGAAGGAGGCACCTTTTATATGGATCATTCATGGCCTGCAGTAGGAGAGGAATGCATTAACCATCCTCTTGGCCCAGGCTGAGCTGGCTAGCATCATAACTTAGGGATCTTGTCAACCTAAAGTTTGCAACACCCTTCCTATGTAGCCACATAGCTGAAGTGCCACCATGAAATTCTTGAAGAAATATTCTCAAAATGAATGGCTTTTAATTGACTGGTATTCTAAGGTGCTTCAATGAAGATTAAGGCAAGAGGTATTGTACCAGGGGAATGGATGGAGAATGATGTCAAGTAAGATAACAGTTGAGGGGGGCCAACTCCTGAAAGATAAGGAACATTCCACTATGTGAAAAGGCAGAGTTTGTCAATGAGTACTATTAATCAGGGTAAGGATGGGAGGTGGAATTTGAAGCCAAAGTGCAGTAAAAGTTGACCTTCAGAATGCTCTTAGTACTTTTCTCTATCTTCCTAGACCCACCCTACATTTCAGAGGCTAAGAGCACAGGAGTCGCTGTGGGACAGAAGGGAACACTGCAGTGTGAAGCTTCTGCGGTCCCTTCAGCAGAATTCCAGTGGTACAAGGATGACAAAAGGTAAACAATCTAACTAGGGAACAAGAGGAACTGCCCTCTAGGCTGCAAATTACAGTCAGATGAGTAGAAATGAATTCTGGTAAAATCTGCCCCCAGTCTGCTCCCTAAAGAAAAAAGACAAACAAACCACGAGGGGCTAAAGTTTTTCTTGGGATTCCTGGATTAAGCCCTTTTAATGTGGTTGGACACAACTGTCCCTGGCCCATGAACTGAAGAAAATCACGGTACAAGAAAACAAAACATAAAGAAAGGTTAGCAGAAATACTAGAAATCCGGTGAAAACACTAGGAAAAATGTTTGCTGCCTTGAACTATTTTTAACTTATTCTCAAGGCTGGATTAAGAGTTTAGGGATGGACAAGAAGATGCTGGGTGGGGCTAAGAAGTCACAGTTACTTAATAGGTCTGCAGTTCAACCACAGAGAATATCAGTAGCTTTGTATAGAAGGGTCAGTGACCTGACTTAGCCCAGGCTTTGTAGTAGCTGTCCTATTCTGTCACAGTAGGAAGAAAGATGACAGGGAATGTGGAAGAAATCCAGCCCTTTGGTTCTTTCTATTGTAGTGGGTATTATTGGGGTATTTGTTGTGATTTAGCAAAGATTAAAACTCCTTACTGTGAGGAGTTGTAAGGAAACCTTTCAGCTCAGGGTCCTCCAGTTCCCGTAAGAGCAGGAGACATTGCTATTACTAAATAACAATTGTAAAGCAGCTGGAAAAATACAGACATGTAGAAGACCCAATTCCTGTGCCTCAAACATTCTTTTAAGTCAAAAGTATAGAATGCCAAGAGCCTTAAGTTTATAAAACAATAAAATGGCAAAGAAAGGGTTCTCGGAAGCAGAAAGAAAGATACAAAGAGAATGTAGAGTGTGACCAAGTGAAAGGAAGATGGTAGGTTAGCTATAGATTAAAAAGGGAGGGGGTGTTGTGTATTTCCTATCTTATTCAGAGCATTGCTGCTATGTCATGATTTCCTTTCTTAAACCAAACCTGATTTGGAATTTATTTATCATCAGGTCACTTTGCCATTAGATTCATAAATCTCATTATAATGATTCCAAACGATGAGCCAGTTATTTCATTCATCAAGAGTGACTCCAGCTTTAGATGCACAACTCCCAGGTTACAGATGAAGACACCAAAACACAGAAAGTATAGAGGCTGGGGAAGAGCAAAAATAGAACTAAAAAGTCCTGCTTCTTAGCTTGCCTAAGGAACAATTCTCCTCCAGTGAATAAAAAGCTTACTCTTGGGAATCCCATTTCAGCAGGTTTCTCCTGGTAGAACTGAGTCCAAGAGAGCTGAAGCAAGAGGGGGTTTGAAGCAGATTTCCTGAAATCATAGAACAAATTAGCACCAGAGGTGAAAGGCAGAATGGAAGTTCCTTAATATCTACCCCAAACACATTCCCTGATTTTGATTCTTTCTCAAAGAAAAAGAATCAATACAAAGAAAATGAAAGGAAAGAAGAAAAGTTTGAAAATACATTAAGCTAAATGAAACTCATGGTAGGCAGAAATAGACAGTAATGGGTAAATTTTTTAAAAAAAAGATACTTCTCCTTCCATTTCTCTCAATCTCTTGCTGTCTCTGTAGAAGAAGTAGCACCACCTGCTATTATTTACTAGGGAGTTGAAGGTAAGGGAGCATCACATGAGAGGGTTTCCAGAGGTTGCTGACATACAGTGATTTTATGCTTCTTTTGCCTGCATTACTCTCTTGGCACATCTCCTTTCCTGTCCTCTCCTATCCTCTCTTCTCCTGTCCTGTCCTGTCCTCTCCTCTAGCTCCTTTCTGCTTTCCCTCTCCCTTTCTCCATATCTCTGTGTTTCTCGATATATTTCTATTTCTGCTGCTGTCTCTGTATCTATACAGCTCTGTCTGTCTCAAACACTATCTCTCTCTGTCTTTCTGTCTTTACCAGTGTCTCTCTCTGTCTATTTGTCTCTGTCTCCATTTCCCTACTTGCGCCTACTTGCAGTCAAGAAGATCTAATTTCAAGTCTACTCTCAGACCTTTACTAGCTATGAGACACTGAACATATCACATCTCCCAGCCTCAGTTTTCTAATTAGTAAAATAGAGATAACAACAGCACCTACCTCACAGTGTATTGATTATTCTGTGACAATTTAAAAACTCAAGATACAGTTTCTGGGTAATTAATTATCAATTTATTAATTAGGTTAACTCATAATCGATAAATTGATGGTCAGTGGTTTCTCATTGTAACCAAAGACAAAACCATGGAGGAGCTGAAAGCATTAATATAATTTTGGAAAAGGGGGTATCCCTGACAGGTAAAAACCAGCCCTCATTGGTGAATATTTAATGAGAAGGTAGCCTAGAAGTCATCTCTTCCTGCTGAGAATGTGGCTTGACCATGATATTCTGCCACTTCCAGAGATCTGGACAGGGGAATCCATCTCCATTCAGATTCTTCTGGCTGATTTTCTCCTTCATAAGCGAAGTCACCCCAAACTCCCATGGTGAGGTTCATGGACTGGGGCTCATTTCCTTGGAGCAAGAATTCACCTAGATTAGATTCTGTTTTCACTCTAAGCAGAAGTAAGGTCTCCTACTTGGGTGGAGTCCAAGCCAAGATTGAGGAGCATGTTCCCCAAGTGTTGGGGACATTTTATCAATCAGCCATGTCCTTCAGAGACTAATTGACCAACCTACAGGGGCTGGCCCCTAAATGAGGAAATAAAGGAGAAATTAATCCTAATTTAATAATTGATTGTTAATATAATAGAAAAATAATAATTTCTCAACTCTCAAATAAGATAACATTAAAAGTGCTTTGTAAACCTTAAAGTGTTATACAAATGATAGATATTATCATCCATATATTGTATTTTCCCCCATTTGAGTGGAGTTGTCATCCTCCTTGGCATCTGACTTAATCAGAACTTCACTGCTCTTGAGCTTCCTGTCACTGACAAACTCTTCCATGTCACTAAGCCTGACAAATGATGTCAGGCAGGGAGTCCGCAGCTCAGCCAGGGCAGAGGGAAGCAGGCACGAGGACACCTAGAGTTTTTCCTTTGGGAAGTAGAGAGGAGGCACCTTCTCAGTTTGGGGTAGGTAGGTCATTATCTGCAAAGGCAAATCTGAGGGAGGTTTCTAGTGGGCAGTTTTCATGTGGGTCATAGTGAGGGCTTTGAATCTATAGACCCAATCAACGGTTCTAGGCATCCACATCTCTCTGTGGGCATTGTCAATCTAAGGGGAAGGAAACAAGTACCACACTTAATAGGGGCCACCTCGCTGCAGGGTCAAATTAGCTAAGGGGAAGATCAGAGGTGAATTGAGAAAAAACTAACCTAGGGAAGGGGAAGGAGGGACTGGGAACAACATGGCTTAGGAGACAGGAGGAACTACACTGTGAAAAGAAAAGCCTGTGATTCCAAGAGCTGCAAAGTGCCACAAAGTGTTGTCAGGCCACCCCACACTCCTCTTAGCTTGAGATATTTCAGAGCTGTCAAGCTGGAACCTGCCTCCTGATTAGTGTCTCTCCTCATAACACACCCATGTTCAATTCACAGCTTAGGCCTGATGTGACTCATGCCTCAGCACCTGATGGATGATGGAGGGATGGCAAACAGGAAGAGGGTACTTATCTGACAAAAAAGCAGCCTCCTCAACAGGCCAACTCTATTTCCTGAGTTGTCCCCTGGGAGATGGGGACCCAAATATCATGCCTGGGATTTTGGGTGTGCACATTATTAAAACAGAGAATGACGTGTTCACTTGATGTTTATTGATGTGCAAATTATATTGTTTGCTCTCTGTGTGTAATATTTATATGGCCTATATTCTAGTCAGGGTTCTTGTGCCTGACCCTTCCTCCTTGGTTTGTTTATTTAAGTCCCTGCTGCACCCCCAGTGGACATGTGCAAGATCCTTGGGTTCAAAGTCTGTTCAAAATATTGGACTCTTCCCTTCATGTTGCCACAAGCCCTTGGAGTCATGAGAGTTTATATCCTTTCTCCTTCTTTGGTTTCTAGGATACAGCTATTTCCTTGTTCTCTTTCTACAGGTTACCCGTCTTTGCTCAATGTCCTTTCTTGCATCATTACTCATTCCCACTCTGTGGGCCTTCTTTTCTTACCTATTTTATAATCTTCCCCTAGTGATCTCATCATCTCTTTTGTGTTCAAGCATCATTTCTATGTAGATGACTTCAAAATCTACATATCCTCCCCTAATCTTTCTCCTGAACTTCAGTTCTTTAGCAGATACCTGTTCAGCATCTCCAATTGTATGTATCATTAGCATCTCAGACTTAAAACAGATCTCATCATATTCTCCTTTAATTCTGTCCTTCTTACAAACTTCTCAAATTCTCTATTTCTGTTCAGGCATCATTCTCACAATCATTATCTTAATAACCTTGGAATCACCCTTGTCTCTTCCATCTCCTCAAACTGCTCCTCTTCCTTGCATAACCAAAAAAGTTGCTTAAATCTTATGATCTCCCCCTCATCTCCAATCACAAGGCTACCTCCCTCATTTAAACCTTTATCACTCTCATCTGTTTTTTTGGGGGGTTTTTGTTTGTTTTTTGTTTTTTGCAGGGCAATGGGGATAAAGTGACTTGCCCAGGGTCACACAGCTAGTAAGTGTCAAGTGTCTGAGGCTGAGGCCGGATTTGAACTCAGGTCCTCCTGAATCCAGGACCAGTGCTTTATCAACTGCACCACCTAGCTGCTCCCCACTCTCATCTGTTTTATTGATCTCTAGTGCTTCTCCTTGCCTCTAAGTTCTCCATACTCCTATCTGTTCTCTACCCAGTTGTCAAAATAAACTTCCTAAGACACAGGTGTGATCACGTCAATTCTTTACCCAAGACCACCCAGTGATTCACTATACGGTTAAAAAAAGCAAACACCTTAGGTTAGAGCCAGATTTTGAGGGGCCTTTAATCTCTGGCCAGCATACCAGCCTTATTTCACATTATTCCTTTTCAAGTATTCCATGCTCCAGACAAACTGGACTATTAGCTGGTCTCAGAATTTAACATTCCACTTTCTACCTCTGGGTATTTACACAAGCCGTCTCCAATGACTGGAATTCCCTCACTTCTAATCTCTGTTTTTCAGACTTCTTGTTGCCTCTTGTGCCATGTTCTCCAAGAAGCTTCTTCCTCCACCCACAATTGATTTAGCTCTCTTCCTCATCCAAATACTTTATCCCTACTTATTTATTCATGTGTTATATATCTTCAGATGCATTTAATTTAAAATGTGTGTTTCTTGATACAGGAATTTTTTTCCCCATTTTTGCCTGTGGATCCCTACCTAATTCCCCAGATAGTATCTTGCATGAGAGATAATGGGGTTCAGTGGAAAGAGTTCAATATATGAAATCAGAAGACCTGACTTCGAGCCCTAGGTATACCGCTATGAGCTGTATAAATCATTTCATTCCTGTGGGCCTCACTATCGTTATCTGGGCAATGAAGGTGTTGGGCTAGCTGACCTCTAAGAAACTGTTAAACTCTAAATACATTAACAAATAACAGGAACTTAATAAGTGTTTGTTGAATTGAACTTGATAATCTCTTATTTTAGCTAGTTTCCTTGACAAATATCACATCTGGGCTTACCTAATTCATTCAAACCCACATCCAGGGTAGTGAATCAAGACTGCTCTGGATCAACTACCTGATTTTATTGTTGAGTTCCTTGTAGCTCTTTTCCAACCATATATGATTCTAGTCATAGTGTGATCACATATACTAAGAATAGGAAGAAAATTGCTTCAAAGCAGGCAAAACATTGCCTTAAAACTTTTCCAATAAATTTTCATATACATACATATTAATATATATATATATAAATAATTTTTTTTCATATAAATTTCATATATAAGGAAATTTTTAATTACTAATAATAACTCATATTTGTATTGGGGCAACTAAGTGGTACTATAGATAGAGTTTTAGGCTTGGAAACAAGAAAACTCATATTCCTGAATTTAAATCTGTCCTCAGACTTCTTAACTCTGTGACCCTGGGCAAGTCACTTAATCCCATTTGCCTCAGTTTACTCATCTGCAAGATAAGCTGGAGAAGGAAATGGCAAACCATTTCAGTGTCTTTGCCAGGAAAACCCCAAATGGGGTCACAAAGTCAGATAATACTGAAAAATAACTGAACAACAATATTGCTATAGCCCTTTAGGTTTTATAATGCACGTTACATGTATTTTCTCATTTGATCCTCATCACACCTCTGTGAGGCAGATGCTATTATTATTCCAATTTTTCAATTTTGGAAATTGAAGTTCAGCAAGGTTAAGTGATTTTCTTAGGGTCATAAGATGATAAGTATTTGAGACAGGATTCCAACTCAGTTCTTTCTAACTCATCTAGCATTCTACCTCAATCTAAAATGCCTCTAAATGGAACATCTAACAGCCTTTCATTATGACCTATAAGAATGCAGTACTCTCAAAAGAATGAGTCTCTTTCATTTTCCATAATTTTCAGCTGAATTAATTAATCTTCTGAGAAGACCTTAAACATGCCTCTTTAGTACTCATTCCACACAGGTGGTCTCACAAAGGTCCTAACATGTCCCCACTTCTTTTCCAAGCCTAGAGTTATATTTAAGCTCAACAAGTTATGAACAGGAGGATGTTTCGAGTCTACCTTAATCTGGTATTGTCATCCAAATGGATAACCTATGGTTCCCCCACCAAAAATTGCCTTGTATCCCTAGAAAATATACCACACTGTCCTTCAGGTTTGTCTGATATGAAAGATGGATGACAATCTCTGCCCCTTCCTTTCCTTCCAGCTCTGAGAGAGTGAGAAATGAAATCATTGGTAAAATGCTTTGAGCTTTGGGGAAGAATCATATTGCTCACATATAGGGAAACAAAAGTTAATTCAAACCCCTATGGATATTTTTTCCTTAATATCTTTATTATTATTATTATTATTCTAATCATCATAAGTCCATGCTTTTAGCACCTATTATGAGAGTAACATTATTCTTGATGGTATGTATTATTGTTGGCTAGTTGGCTAATTGTCAAAAGTAGTAGTCCTTATTTTCAAAGAAGGCATATGTGTGTATATGTATATATAACTTATATGTGTAAATATTCCTATTGTGATGTTTAACATCTATATTGTGGTCACCTTAAATTAGAAGCTTCAGCACCAGTCTTTGGGCATTAAACATTTATTAAAGCATACAGATATTTACAAGGAGTTCAGAAAGTTAAGAAAAGAAGTCCTACCTAGCCTAGAGTTCCAGCCTGGTTGAGTTCTTCCTGAAGTCCTCTTCCACGAGCCTGCTTTAATCAGGAACTCTCTCCAGCAAACTGATTGTGGAAGCTTTTTATAGGTCTGGAACAGAGGCGGTCCTTACACACTGCTTCAAGCTGATTGGTTCGCATCATCCAAATCCATTGGTTCTGAAGGTGTTCTCAAGGTGTGATTACAATCCAGTTAACTTGAAGTAGTCTAATCAGCAGTTAATCACTCTCACTTGATTCAATCAGTCTATATTAATCTCCAGGTGGGTCTTTGAGTATCTGCTAAATCTCATTATTTCATCACACTACGTATGCACACCCATGGATATATATTGTATATTTCCTGTCTATGTATAATCAACTGAGAGATCAACACCTAACAGTTAATGTCTTAGGAGTATAAAATTTTTTAAGTATTTATTTATTAAATATTGTAAATTATTTATTAAAAATTAAAAATACATGTACGCATATTAATCATACTATAGGTACATAGGAAGAATGATGGTTATAAAGTCATTAGAGAAAAAAGGTGACAGGACCATACTTTTCAGAAAGTGTCGTGTTTTAATGGTGAAATTTTGACTATCTCCCTTTCTCTTCCTTTCTCTCTGTTCCTTTCTCTCCTTTGCTTATCCTAGGCTGATTGGAGGACAGAAGCGAGTAAAAGTTGAAAACAGACCATTCCTCTCAAAACTCATCTTCTTCAATGTCTCTGAACATGACTACGGGAACTATACTTGTGTGGCCTCCAACAACCTAGGCCACACCAATGCCAGCATCACACTGTTTGGTGAGACAGTACCCCAGGCAGGCCAGGGTGGGGACAGTTTATTGTGAAGAGAATGAAAGGGAGGTAGAGGTAGAGGGTAAAAATCTTCACCATAGAGTCTAAAGCAGTAATATAAGATAGATGGGAATTAAGAAAAGACACACAGAAAGAAATCCAAACATATACACAAACAAAATGGACCATCTAAAGGGCCTAAAGATGGATAAAAGAGTGTTAGGGAAACCCAATTATCAAAACACAGTTTTCTCCTCATACAGACCCTGTGATCAGGGTGGTAAGAAGGATGTGGTGGGATGGAGCAGGGAAGAACTGATTATGTATGAGAGACAGAGTGGATGATTCATCAAAACAAAACAACACTGGCTTGTTCAAGCTAGATTCACCTGCTAAATGGCAAAGTCACTTTTCCCAATGTTTGCTCTAGAAGGAGTATCATCAAGGAAAGTGACTTTCATTTGTGAAACAAGAATCAAAGACATTGGGGATTGCAGATAATGTCAGTTTTCACATGAGAAGATAGTAGTCAATGGGATCTTCCCAGGCACTAAATTTGTGGCAAGGAAGTTGCCTAAAAGAATAAAGAATGGTCTATACAGTCCATTATCCTGATTAATGGCTAAAATCCATTCATTCATTTATTCACTCATTCAACAAATATTTATCAAGCGCTTAATATGTGCAAGTCACTGTGCTATGCCCTCATTACACCCCTGGCCAGCTATGTTGGTGTCTGCATCAGGTGAGTGTTACCTCCTTTCTTCATCCCCATGTACAATAGTCTGAAGATGGAGGTTGGGTTTCCCACACTCCTGTCAATGATGGAACAACCTGCACAAAAGTTACTGAGTACATTTTCATAATGCCTGGTCACTAGGCAGAACTTTCAGGGGCTCAGATAACTGCTTCATCCTTCCTTCAAGCCTGGGAGGGTGTAAAAATTGTCCATAGACTTGGACCCTATATGTCCAAGTCCATACATCCTTTATGAGAGTCCTAATATCTATCTCATTGTTTGCTAAGCTCTCAGGGGAGAGCAAAGAACTAAATGTGAGGAAAGGATTTCTGATAAACTGGCAAGAGGAGAGGAAAGGAATGGAAAAGGGAAGAAAGGAAAGGATATTTCAGAGGGAGGTCTCTAGTTAAGCACCCTATGTCTTTTTCTTGGTCCTTCTATTGAAAAAATATGAAATATTTGGACAAGTATAGATGACATGCTTGCCAAATTTGCAGATGACATGAAGCTAAGTGGGATAGCCAACACATTGACCAATAAAATAAAGATGCAAAAACATTTCCTCCATTTAGACTAATGGGCCAAATCAAACAAGATGACATTTCATAGGGATAAATGTAAAAATAACTACAAGTGCAGAACGATGGAAACACAATTTTACAAGAGTTCTGGTGAAAAGGGCATGGTGATTTTAGTGTATTTTAAGTTCATTATGAGTCAGTAGTGTCAAATGACAGTCAAAAGAGCTAACGTAATCTTAGATGGCATTAAGTGAAAAATGGTATCCAGAACAAGGAAGGTTAGAGTTCATTTGTACTCTGATTTGGTCAGGCCCCATCTGCAGTAATAATACTTTGTAATTATTACATAATAGTACGGTTCTGTCTACCGCATTTTAGAAAGGTCATTGACAGGTTAGAGTGCAACCAGAAGAGGTTGAAAAGAATGGAAAGAGGATTAGAGACCATACTACAAGATTAGTTAGGGGAACTGGGGTATTTAGTCTGGCAAAGAGAATATATAGGGGGTCATGATAGCTGCCTTTAAATATATTAAGGGCTGACATTTGGAAGAGGGATTAGCTTGGTTTGCTTGACTTCATAGAGCAGAACGAGGAGCAATGGTCGAAACTTGGAGAGGCAGATTTTGGCCCAGCATTATAAAATACAGACTAGCAATTCATGCTGTCCATAAATGCAATGGGTTGCCTAGGGAAGTAGTTTGTTTGGGTAGAGACCGGAAGTCTTTAAACAGAGGCCAGATGATCATTTACTTGTCAAGGGCGTTGTTTCTGACTCTTGTTCAGATAGATATTTGACTAGGTTATCTCCAAGTTGCCTCCAAGCTCAAGCAGACAACTCTATTGCATCCACACATCTCAGAATACAGGCCACATTTTAATCAGTCTCCAAGTATATAGTAAACCCATTTAATGGGCTTACAAGGGTAGTAGGAATAGTGAGAGACCCATCTTTAATCCCAAAGTTGGTTTATCAGAATAGGGACAGCCGTGATGACATTCTCATGAACCCCTGCAAGAGGACAGCCACATTGTGAAACACTTTTCTCAAGCCCTTTTAAAAACTTTTTTTTTTGTCAGGTGGATATTGAAATAACCAGTGGGGGACCAAGATCTGAAAGAAGGAACTGGTTCTTTTCTCCTTCTCTTGGAATTATGCCCACATATTTACATTGCTATTTGCACCTATCAGCCTGTCTTCATCCTCCTGACATTTTGACCAGGATGTATGCAGGACTACTTTGATGAACTTTCTGATGTCTCCTCAATGACTGGCTTCTTCCTAAATAGGGAGAACATGATAATCTGGTGGGAAGAGAAAAATGAGAGTATTGAAATCCATACTTAAGTCTGCTTTTCTTTTTTTCCAGAAGACCCATATGTAAAAGATTCTATCCCAAGGTATTGACTAGGAATTAGAGTAATCCACGAAGTTCTCAGACCTGCCCTTTGGCTGAGTGTGGTGGGATCCCTCATTCCCTAGTTCTTGATCTTCTCTTTGGAGGTCCCCAAGGATAAACGTTGCCACTATGGAGGCCCATTGTCTCTTCTCCCTTACTGTATCCCAAACTTGAGCTATCTCAGGTTTAAACAAGAGTATTTAATGATGAAGGATAAAGAGAAAGAGTCCATCAAGGCAAAGTAACAAGAAATGTTTAGTAATGATTCTCTCCAGGCCCTGTTGGATAGTGCCTATTTTCCTAGGCACCCCCAATTCCTCTAATCAATCAGTGAGATGAAGATGTAGATCTCAAGAACTAAACTTCCCTTTCATCCTGGTCTGAAAACTGAAATTGAATGATCCCTAAAGCAGGCTGTTGTCTTACCTCAGGAAAGTGTCAGTTTAGTCTTTGCCTCCCTGAGCCCCAGAAGCACAGTACCCATCTCTATGCTCTGCATTTTACTGGAATTTAATGTTGTAATATGCCCTGAAAAGGTGGTCCCTTTTAGTGCTTCCAAATCCTCTAAGTCAGAAAAAGCAAGACTTTGAAATGGAACCAGCAACTTGCTTGGTAACTTCCTTTCTTCCCAATCATGGGGATGTGATCATCAAAATAAATAGATATAGGGGCAGCTAGGTGATGAAGTAGATAAAGCACCAGCCCTGGATTCAGGAGGACCTGAGTTCAAACCCCGTCTCAGACACTTGACACTTACTAGCTGTGTAACCCTGGGCAAATCACTTAACCCTCATTGCCCTGCAAAAAAAAAATGTAGATGAGTATAGCTTTCCCTTAACCAATAAACAAGCACATATTATTCCAGTAACAGCTTGGTGTTGGGGATATGTAAAGGCAAAAAAAGAACAATTCCTACCCTGAAGGAGCCTACATTCCATAGGTAACACAACATGTATATGTATGTATATAGATAATAAATGCTGGGCAGGCATTAGTGGATGGGAATACCAGGAAAGAGCTCAAATAGGAAATGGGAAATGGCATCTTAGTTAAGCTTTGGAAGAACCTGAGGACTTTAAGAGGCAAGGGTGGGGCTAGCTGACATACTAGGTTTTATAGACAGTTTGTGCAAAGTCACTAAAATAAGAGATGGAATGTCATGTGTGAAAGGAAGCAAGAAGGCTAACTAGGCTGACCTGAGAACACAGAAAGGAAAATGATATATAATAAAGAAGTAAGTGGGGGCAGCTAGATGGCTCAGTGGATAGAGCACCGGCCCTGGAGTCAGGAGGACCTGAGTTCAAATCTGGCCTCAGACACTTAACACTTACTAGCTGTGTGACCCTAGGCAAGTCACTTAACCCCAATTGCCCCACAAAAAAAAAAAGTAAGTGGGGGCCAAGTTGTGGAAAGCTCTAAATACCAAACAGAGGAGTTTGCATTTGATCATAGAAAACAAAGTGTCTCCAACATATACTAAGATATACCCTTTCTTATTACAAATAATCTTGCCAACCCTTCCATCCCTATCCCCCACATACACAGACACACACACAGATTTATACATGGGGCCTGTCCTTCTGTCATTTTGGGAAATGTCCTTTATGAATTTTCAAAAGTACTCTGTTTCCTTTGTGTTTTCAATGTGATTTTATGCAATATTGTTTCATGAGTGTGTGTGGTCTTATGTAACAAGGCTAGTTCCAGCATGACCTTAGTGTTATGGTTGGATCTTGAACTGTTTAGGAAACATGCAGACTTGGTTTAAGGAAATATCATAGTGTACACATGCTTGGGAAATTCCCATATCACTTATTACCTCTAAAAGACCCTTCTTCTGTATCATCAAATGAATGGATATAAACTTGGGAAGCAGGATCTCATTTCAGGAAAATGTTATAGCCTCTTGATGAAGTTTGTTGGGGGTTTTTTGTGTGTGTGTATGATTTTTCTCCCTTGCAGCATCCCAGCAAGCCAGCCAGGTTACAGCCATCTCACTGCCAATTCTTTCATAAACCAACGCCTCTTCCTACCTGATCTGGACACTAGCATGCTTTTTCCAGTGGGCAGCAAAGGGGCACAGTTGCTGTGTAGCCTCCCTTCATGGCCATGAACCTAGAATGTGTCCCACCTGTCCTGTGAAGAGGGTGCTTTCTGATTACATGAGCCAATTTAGGTTCTAAATTTAGCATTTTTTAAGGGAATCCTGGAGATCTCTTCCCAAGACAATGAACGTAAGTGTCTGGGACACATCTACCAGACATTACTGCTGACACGAGAATTTGAGATAAGGAGCTGGTGGATTCCTAAAGTTAGATCATAGCTTGAGATGGAGAGTTAAGTAGAGGTAGGAAGGGATGCAACACAGGGCCATGGTCCTTTGCCACCAACTCATCATCTCCAGCCCAGCAGAAGCAAAGGGCAAACCCATCTGCACTAATGGGGAGTGGGATTTGGCAAAGAGTGGAGAGTGGTCAGTCCCAGCAGGAATGAATGCCAAGCTATGGTTTTGTGTGATATAGTCATTGTTTCTCATGCTGCATTATGTTCATTTCTCATGTCCTTGCTGGCTCCCCTTGCCTCATACCATGCCATTCCTTTTTTATTCAACATGTTTGTGAGGCAGTATACAAACTATATATAATCAATATATAGGTACTGTATATAAATATATATTGTGTTTTCATTTTTTTCTTCCATCTTTCCCCCACCTGGTTTAGAAATTAATGAGCCCACGAGCTCAGCTTTGTTCCAAGGTCAGTATTGCTCTTGCTTTATGTTGCCCCCTTTTCTCCTTTCCCCCTTCCCTCTGCTCCCATTCCCCCACCTTGCCATGGCCTGGGATCCCCATATGTGAGATTGCATGGAGGATGATGGAAAGTCATCAGAGGGATTTACAGGAAGCTTGGTGGGAATCCCAGCAAAGCTCCATTTCCAGGATTATTTCATTTTCTTTCTTTCTTTTTTTTTTTTTTTTGCCTGATGCCAGCACAGCCACAGGAAGGGGAACAGGAAAAGGAAGAAATAACCTTCTGTTCTCAGGTCCAAAAAAAATGAGCCTGAGGAAAAAAATGAGGAAATAAGTGGGAAATAACAGGGGATAGGGAGGTACTTAACAGTTCTGAAATAGAGAACTAAGGAATTGCTGGACAGGAGACTGTTGACAGAATCTTACCAAATGGGGTCAGAGACATGATGTATATGGAAGAGTCAAAAAGTCTAAAAGGGCTCTTGACCTCAGGCAAACAAACACATCAGCCTCAGTGGTTTGTTCATACCCAGCTTCTCTGAGGGAAGGTTAGAAAAAAAATCATTACTCACTTGAATTCTTTAAAAAAAGAAAGTAAGAAACCTCCAAATCAATAAGACACAAGGCACTGTGGTTTGTCTTTAAGGTTCCCCTCCTCCTGAGGTTTTAAGGGAGCATATTAACTCATTTTCTCATCTCCTTTACCCCACTTACCTTGCATGACTCTTCCCCTCCTCTCTGGCATTTAAGTCCTGCTTGAACTCTTGCTTGGCCCCAGTAATCTCTGATGGTAGGGGATCACTAACCTTAATGACACACTGGATCTACAACAAACACACAGAGAGAATATGCTGTGAGGAGGAGAGTATAAGGAGTGTATATATATGTGTGTTTTTGTGTGTTCATGTGCATGCATGTTACATTCTCTGTTCAAAGGGATGGAACTGATGGCAAAGGCCAAGACGGAAGACTACTTTAAAAGGGAATGAAGTAGGGGCAGCTAGGTGGTGCAGTAGATAGAGCACTGGCCCTGGAGTCAGGAGTACCTGAGTTCAAATCTGGCCTCAGACACTAAACACTTACTAGCTGTGTGACCCTGGGAAAGTCACTTAACCCCAATTGCCTCACTAAAAAAAAGGGAAAGAAGTAGAGAGAATCCTAGTCTCCTTTTCCAACTTGCTCATTCACTCACCTTTTTGTTTTGGCCGGGGCGGGGAGGTAGGGGTGGGGGGAGACACAAAATAAGCCAAAATTAAAAAAAACAAACAAACAAACCCAGCGTCTCAAGTTACTTACAAGCCAGAGGGATCAAGGAGAAAACAAAAAGAGGAATCAGAGGAAGGAGCTAGACAGAGGAAAAGGCATAATGGGAAGACAGGGAGATTGTTATAGTGGAAAAACTCAGGGTTGGGGTAGATCTTTGTATATATTGCAGTCATGTGTAGACTGGTACACAGAATGGAAAGATGAAATAGAAAAAGTAAAGATGAAAGAGTAAAATTTATGGAAGGGAGGCTTTCATGGGGCAAAGGTTATATACAAATAGACTTATGTAGAAGACAGAAGAGATGGACCAGTGAACCAGAGAGATACTGCTAGTTTTGCTTGCGTAGAGGATTGGGATTTGCCCAAGGTAAATAAGTTAATTGTGAACACAGCTCATTTTGGAAAGCTCATTTAAAGTCCATGGTTTCTAGAAAGATAGTCTTCAGATCCGGTGCGGCCTCAGTCATACTGAAGGAATATTCTCTATCAAAGCTCTCTTATAAAATAAAACATTATACAATGAACCCTGGACTGGAGTGGGAAGACCTTGGTTCTATTCTTGACCCTACCACTAACTTACTAACTGGGTGAAAGTGGGCAAATCATTTAACTTGGCCTCAGTTTTGTCTGTATAAATGAAGAAATGGATAAGATAAATTTCAGGATCTCTTCCAGCTCCAAAGTTCTATTATCTTTTAAATATTCTCTTCCCCTCTCCACCTCCAAAATCCTTCCTGTGAGTGGGGAAATGAGTAATAGTAAGAATCCTGGGACTCTAGAACTAAGACTTGAAGAAGGCTGACAAGAACTCTCATTCTTAATATTAGCATTTTAAAGTTTACAAAGGGTTTTTTACAACAACTCGATGAGACAGGTAGCACAAGTAGTATTTCCTACATTTTGCAAATGAGAAAAATTGGATTTCAGAGAGGTTAAAGTGACTTATTCATGATCACACTACTTACTCCTAAGCAGCCGAACCCATACATGAATCTGAATGTTCCAATACTCTTTCCTCTTTAATAAGGTTGGCTTTCATCTGTTTTGTGACTTTGATTTTCTTCTGGGCCTTGGGGCTTCATGAAGAGAGGAATAAGAATATTATAAAGCACTTTAAGGTTTGAAAAAAGTTTTGAATACATTTTCTCATCAGATCCTTTCAACAACCCTGTGGGATAAACACTACAGGTATTATTATCCCCATTTAAAAATGAGGAAACTGGGGGCACAGTGGATCGAGCACTGCCCTGGATTCAGGAGGACCTGAGTTCAAATGCAGCCTTAGATACTTAACACTTACTAGCTGTGTGACCCTGGGCAAGTCACTTAACCCCAATTGCCTCACCCACCAAAAATGAGGAAACTGAGGCACAAGAAGGTTTGAGTGGTTTGCTCATCCACACACAACTAGGAAATGAGGTACTATTTGTGAAAACTTAGTACAGTACCTGGCACATAGTACATACTTAATTACTTCTTCCCTTTTCCTTTCTATCTTGCATCCAAGTCTGCCTGTCTACAAATCCAGCACTGTCCCCTACATCCCATTTTCAACCAGCTTTCTATGTTGTAGAAATTGTTTTATTTCATGTAGTTCTGTTTATTGGTTAGTTTTTGGTAGGCTTGAAATATTCTAGAGAATCATGGTTTTCTTCAAGCATACCTTCAAATTATGCTCCCCTCATTTGGCAAGTATGACAAAGATTTATCTGAATATGGACCAGAGAGGCTCCCAGAAGACATAGCTTTGTATGTGAAATTCCAGGTGGTTTTGCAGCTCAATGCCCTAGTGAAGCTAGGATATTCTTGATATGAGTATTCAATTCCTCAGCTTCTCATTCTTCACTGTCCCCTACACAAATAGAAGAGATTGTGAGCCATACACTCACATTAGCATTTGGTGGTGCATAATTTCTTGAGCATTATAATTATGTAAGAAATTCTGAAATAGGACCATTTCCCACTCCATCCCTCTAGCAGGTAAGTTTTCTGGGATCCTCATTATTCATTCACTATCACATCGCCCTTTGTCCATTTCCTTCAAGGCATTAAGTCAGCTTTGATGTTATCAGCAGGCAGGGAAAGGTTCCTGATTAGTGTGTGTGAGTCTTGTGGTGACCATCAAACCAATTTATTGGAGAATCTGGGACCACAGTAAACTCCTTATGTCTCATGGACACAATTACAGCAGGGAGTTATTACCAGGGCCTCCCCATGGAGGACTGAGGAGAGTTAATTGGCTCTGGCACTCGAGCAGTTAGCATTTCTTTGGCACATGTGTTAACATTACCCAAGTTGGTTCTTTTCCTGGAGGCTTGGATATCTTGACATGAAGCAAGACTTTGGGGCTTTTCATTTCTGCAACTATACATGAGCTAAACTGTAAATTGGACATGACCTTCCAGGATTAGAAAGGGAAGAAAGAAAGTGATCCCTCTGTGAAATCAGCATGACCATCCAATGCAGCAGCATTCTCGAGGACAGGTTTATTTGGGGAGTTCTTGTTTTTGTTTTCGTGTGTGTGTGTGTATGCATGCTTGTGTCTTCCTCCCAACCTCCATCTTGGCTTCATCCTGTAGTTAATGAGAAGGCTGAAATTATAATTCATTCACATTCTTGGCAAGGGAATGCATGTTTGAACTGCCAGCCTCATGTCTCCTTAATAGCCAAAATGTCATTCATAGGCTTTGCAGATGACCAGAGCTGGCTCAGAAGCCCCAAAGATCTTCACATTTCTGGAGCCCTAGGCTTGCCAACATAACTAAGGTTTACATTGTATCGTTTCTGGTAACCATCATTTATTATGCCTCTTTTTGCTGAGGTCTCAACCAAAAGAAACAGATTTAACTATAGCATGAGGAAATTAGGTTAGATAGAAGGTAGACTTTTCCGGCAGTACTTTAATTTTTCCAGAAGAAAACTCTTTTTAGCTGATGGAGCTATAGAATTGTTACTTAAACTAGCCCAAGTACAAGTAGAGGGAAAGTCAGAGACAAAAATAATTAATGTTTTCAACACTCTCAGTGGACATCAAAGGATTTTACCTTTCTCTCAAGTGGTCTCTCAAGCTAGAGCTTTTGAAAAAAAAATACCCTGAATAAGAAGAACCCATTTCTTATAAGTCCTTTCCGCAATCTCACTCTACTTCTTGAGTCTGGAATATGGTATCAACTTTGTTGTTGTTTTTAAATGCTTTCATAGATTAAGAGGTAGAAGGGACCTTAAAGACCAGCACATCCAAATCCCTCATTTTTTCAGAGGAGGAATGAAGGCACAGAAACACTGTCTGACTTGCCCTGGGTCACAAAGCTTGTAAGTGCCTGGGACAGAATCCGAACCTGGGTTTTTCTGCCTCTAATCCCAACACTCATTCCTCTATGCTATCCACCTGCTTCAAAATATCTGCCTTTCTGGTGCTTCCTATGGATTCGGTCACTATTACCCTGGAAGTAAGCAGAAGGAAGTTTGTATCCCAAATATTCACATCACATTTCCAACAGGATCAAAAATGAAACTCCTCTTACTTACCATACACTCACTCTCCACCCACAGACTATAAACATCTCTATTTACACTGTGTCCTAGGGTTTAAGCTTGGGAGAGTCATTTTGATAAACTTCTATTTTTCAGCCTCCAAAACATAGGTTTACAAGTGTACTGTGACAGGGCATTTTTAGGCAAGCAGGTAGTTTTGCAGGCACTGACCCTACTAAAGTCATTGATTATGCAAGTACCATGGCTCTCCTAACAAATTATCCCTGGATCAAAAAGGTTCTTCAAAGCTTAACCCAATAGCCTTCACATCTCCAAAACATCTACTCCTGTATATTCCTAGTAACAACTCACTATCTTCTACTAATATTCTTCATTAAAAGAAGAGTCACATGTGTTAGGTTCCTATCATTAACACACTAAGAGATGCTATAAGCTAATACCTATATCAGCAGTGATCTAACATAAAAGCTCTTCGATCTAACTTCACTTCCTCATTCCCTCAAACATCTGGCTACTCCCAAGACACTGGAGGAGAGTCTGCAAAAGAGCTAGGTTGTTGATCATTCATTATCTATCCATTTGAGGGAAGAAAGAGAGAGATGAAGCCTGGTCTGATTTAGGAAAGCATTTCCCCAAAGAACTCATCTGAGAACAAAATGATCTCTTTCTACCTTAACAGTGGATTGTTTTTAATTTTTTAGAAGAGAAAACTACAGCCATGACACCTTGGAAAGGTTAGTATGCTTCTTTCTTAGGCAACTACTGCCTTGGGGGATCATGGGAAATCTCTTCAACTATCTCCAACCTCTTCTTTGTTCAGCTTCCTTTCTTCTTCTCTGTGCTTGAGCTAATCCTGGAAGCCTGCCTGGTATAAACACTTCCTGAAACCTTGACTTTCCATGAACTCATATAGACTAATTTTCCAGCATACTTCTGGATTCTTTGTTCCTCAGGAATGCCTACAACCTTTCTCTAACTTCATGACTGGGCCTCAGCTTGCTCACAGGAACCTAACTGATCTTGCTGTACTAATGTAATCCTGTCTCTTCCCAGAGCACCTTCCTATTTGATCTGCATACCAGATCTCCCTCTTTTCTCAAACCTGAGAAAAACTCTCAAATTTGCCCTGCCTTGCATGCTGTTTCTTAGTTATTCCCTTTCAGTTTCCTCTTTCTTTTCACATGTAAGGATGGTGGGGAGGGAGGGAAGCATTGGGTGGGGATAAAAAAGAGGGAGTTTCTTGTGTGAGTCACTTGGCTAAAACACATATTTTTTAAGGTTCTCATAATTACCAGATGTTCCTGTCAGCCACTGATGCTCATAATCATTGTAAAGGATTCTGACTGGTCTGGTAATGAAAATCTGTGGGCTGCTACATTTAACATAATATTAGCAACACCTCATGCTGGACAGGAGGCAAGGTGGGATGAAGAATCATAGCCTCCTACTACTGGGCAGATCAAATGCCTCATGATCTGTATCCAGAAGATATGTGAGACTTTTAGACCCATAATATTACTGAGCAAGGTTTGACTCCTTGGATAATATGCTGTGCATTTTCCAAGTCAGGTGAGGAAGAATTTAGATGTCATGTTCTCACAGTGCAACACTACTAGATAGATTCAAGGCTACTACTTGTTCCTCTCTTCTTTCTGTCCCTACCCACAATAACTTGTTTTGTAAAATGTGAGAAAATCTCAAAGGTCACTTGGCACATACCAATTTGGCTTCTAGAGGGATCTTACCTTTGGGCAGCTGGCTGTATATGGAACACTGTGTATGTCACATTTTGTTATAAGACCTTGAGTTCATACAAAGTCAGTCTCTTGGGATTGCCCTATAGCTGCAAAGGCAGTGACTCCTAGATGAATACCCAAGGATAGGAGTAAAGAGGGAGGAAAATCTTTTTTCTGTCAAGCATATCTTAACTATATTTTCTCAAAAAGGTTTGTGTTTATATTCAAACTACTATTAGAGACTGCTCCAGTTTCAGAGATTCATAGAACTCTGTGGAAATGCCTCCTCATGGAACTATCCAAGGTACTAGCCATGTATACTTGGAATTTGGCTTCCTTGTCCTTTAGTCTCATTCTTTTCTTTTCTATTTATTTATTTTTCTTTTTTCTTCATTATTTCCAAAGATAAAATTTGATGGTGCTAACTCCAGTCATTAATTCATTTGATAATGGCCACAAAAAATAAAGTGCTAACTTCTTCATATTCTTTTATCTTATTTTCTGAATATCCAAATACCCACCATCTTCTAGTATCCTTATATCCTTCTTGCTTGTTCCATGAAATATGTGCTTTATGCCAGAATAATGGGAGAGTTTGCAAAATACATTGGAAATTTGCTCAGAAATGATTGCAAGAAAATATGTGGAATGACATCAACTGGACAGAGAGAAAGGTCCCTTGCTGACTCAGAATCTTAGAGTTTCAAGAGATCCAATGTCTATCTGAACACAAATTCTTTCTTTAACACTCCAAACTAGAAAGAATACTGTTTGCACTTGAAAGATGACCAGTGATGGAAAACTCAGTGACTAAGAAACAATTCCTTCCATCTTTTAGACTACTCTTACTCTTAGGAAGTTTTCTTTATGGAGAGATGATCTCTACATCTCTACCACTTCCCTCCATTATTTCTGATCCTTTTCTCTGGGACCAAATAGAATGAATCAGTTTTCTCTTTCATATGATGATCCTTCAGATACTTGGAAGACAATAACCAACTCCACACTAACCCGATCTTCTGTTCTATAGGCTAAACCATGGCCCTTCTTTATCTTTTTCTCTCCTCGTTGCTTAATCTGCTTCTTCAACTATTGATAAATGAAAAAGGTTAGAGTAGGGGTAAGTGTGTTGATGTCCCAGGATAAATGTAGTACAGGAAATTTGGTGTAAAAATGAAGGACTTTAAGGGGATTTGGAAAACAGTTATTTTTTTCTTCTTTATAACAGATTTTTCTCTTTATGACAGTTTTTTTAGAAGCACACAACAGGTCAAGATTCTTTCCTGCAGACTCTTTGTGGTGCATCCCAGTGGGGAGTGGAGCCACAAGAATCATTGATAGACATAATAATGAAAGAGAACATAGAAGGGAAACAGCAACCCAGAGTACACACCTGGCAACCCCCCATTGGGCCATTGTTTGCCTTTGGTGGGGGGCATTTGCCAGCCTAAGAACTGCCTCCCACTATGTTAGACTCCCTAGCCTGAAAACATGGTTTTCAGTTCTTCATTACATGATGACCAAGCTGCCCCCTCCTGTGCAGCACAACCAGCTAGGGGATTTCCCCAAAGGGGTTTTATCAAGCTGACCAATCCTCCACAAGGAGCAAAGGAGTAAGAGGAAGAGGCAGGATCCAGACCACTGGGAGTTGCCATTTGTTCTCTTCTTGTTTTATAGATTTCCTTATGTCCATTCATTGCTGTAAGATCTGTCACTGCACTTCCAAAGGCCAGGAGGCATAAAAAGCTGGTTTTGTGCATAAGTGGCTGTACATGTGTGCACATGTGTTTGTGTGTGACAGAAAAAGACAGAGACCCAGCCAAAAAGAAAGGAATTGTCAATAAAAGTTTTTCCCTACCAATGGCATGACTTTTCAAATATGTATTTGTAAGAATTTCATTTTTATTTTGAAGGTTTTTGTTTCATTTTTCTTTTTGGCCTATGATTTTATAGGTGTGGCAAACTCCTAGAGAGGAAAATCCCTCATCAATGTAGCTCAGCAGTTAAATCCATTATGCCATTCTGCTCTGTGAGGTATATTTAAAATCTAACTTGTCCAATGTACATGGACTAATAGTAGACTTGATCAGTAGCTTTTGTCAGAAGCAGACATGGAATCCATACTCCCATATATTCTGCGTTCATATGGACTCAGAAATGGTTCTCAGCCTCATTCTTAGACAAAGATCATGGAGGTGTCATTTAACTAGGAAAACTAAACCTCATGGTCCTTAAAAAGTAAATCTTCTATATGATGAAGAAATAATTGGTATGTAAAATCAAAGACTTTAGTTCTAGAAAGAGAGTCAGAGGCTATCTCATCCAGTCAATACCTGAGGAGGAAACCCCTCAACAAGCAACCCTGACACATGGGCATCCACCTTCCAACTGAAGAGCTTTCATTATTGGGAACACTCTATTCCTCTTTTTTTTTTTGTGAGGCAATTGGGGTTAAGTGACTTTCCCAGGGTCACACAGCTAGTAAGTGTTAAGTGTCTGAGGCCGGATTTGAACTCAGGTACTCCTGACTCCAGGGCCGGTGCTCTATCCACTGCATCATCTAGCTGCCCCCTCTCTATTCCTCTTAAGGAAGCACATTCTACTTTTAGACAGTTCCATTAGGAAATTGTTTTCTCCCTTAGATTGACTTTAGATCTTCTTTCTTTCTAGTTTTACATACTCTGGCAAATAAAACAAGTTTAATCCATCTTATACATGACAGTCTTTAAAATACTGGAAGACAGTTATCATGTGCCCTCTAAGACTCCTCTTTTCTAGACTAAACAGTGACAGTTTCTTCAGCAGAGTTACAAATGGCATGGTTGATAGTCCTCTCACCATCCTGTTGCCCTCTTCTGGATACGATCCAGCTTGTCAGAATCTTTCTTAAAATATAATGTGGAGAACAGAGCATAATCTCTCTCAGAATAGAATAGTACTATCACCTCCCTTGTTGTAGACTTTAGGCTGCTATTAATGAAGGCTCTGATTGAATTAGATTTTGACTGCCATGTCATATAGTTGTCTCATACTAAATTTGCTGTTTTAAATAAAACTCCAAGAACTTTTTTTTTGGTGAACTGTTGTACAGAAATTTTGTCTCTACCATGTGCAGTTATTTTTAAAAATATCACTGTAAGACATTACATTTATCCATACCAAGTTTCATTTTAGAAGATTTGCTACATTGAATGGTGTCCAGATATTTTTGGATCATGGCAGTGTCATTCAGTAGATTAGCTATTTCTACAGCTTTTTGTCACCCACAAATTTCATAGGTATGTAAGGTATATCTTCATCCTAGTCACCGACAAGAAAAAGGCTGTGGAGATCCTTTTACTAGGTATCTCTCTAGATTAGATTAAACATTGTTTTGTGTTGGTCTTTTGATGATTTCAGAATTTTCCTAACTGTAATATATATGTATATGTTATATATGTATTTGTACATAGGCACATAATATATATGTACATATATACACATATGTGTCTTACCCATAGAGATGGTGAGAGATTTTGTCAAATATTCTCCTGAAATCTAGGTATTATTATTATGCCAGTGCCCTGATCTGTTGTTGTTCAGTTGTTTCAGTCATTTCTCATGCTTTGTGACCCTGTTTGGGGTTTTATCAGCAAAGATACTGGACTGCTTTGTAATTTCTCCAGTTCATTTTGCAGATGAAGAAACTGAGACAAATAGGGTTAAATGACTTGCCCAGAGTCATACAACTAGTAAATGTCCAAAACCAGATTTGAACTCAGGAAGATGAATCTTCTTGACTCCATACCCTGTGCTCTATCCATGGCACCACCTACCTGCCCTGTCCACTGATCTACCAGTCTAGTAAATGTGTTAAAAATGCCTGTATTCTGACACAGTGTTTTTTTTTTGTTTTTTGCTTTGGTTTTGTTTGTTTGTTTTTGGAGAACCCATGTTGTTTTCTGTTGATCATTGCTTTCCTTTCTGAGTGTTCAGAAGCCAACCCTTTGATACAAATTTTGCTAGGAATTTTTCAGGATTACTGCTTAAGAGGATGGAGAATTCATATTCTCTCTCTCTCTCTCTCTCTCTCTCTCTTTCTATCTCTCTCTCCTCCTTTTGAAAATCAGCACATTTACCCATCTTCTAGTGACTGGAACACTTTCTTTTATAATTTCCTCATTTAACATGACTTCAATTCCTTGTTAAAACACTTTTTGCTATATTTTCTAATCATAAGATCACCCTCTTTGGGAAAGAACAAAGAAACGAAGTTAAGAATTGAGCATTTGTACCTTCCATCTATTATGTATCATCACCATCCTGTCCCCTCCAAGCAGTGGTCATACCCTATAAATTCATATACTGAAGGGAGGCTAAATGCTATCTCTTACTGTACAGGAATCTCCTTTCTAGTCCTGGAAAGTTAGGGCCTCTTTTTCTTTCTTTTGAAAATAAACTTACCAAACCTAAATTTACCAAAACAACAACATGGACAACCCCTTTGGTTTGCTGTATTTAGCATTTATTGTAAGTCTTAGCTCCTTCTAGTCTTTAGCCATTTTTAGAGATTACAGAATAGTGACACTCTTTTGAATTCTTCATCCATGGGCTTCCCTAGCTTTCATATTCTGCAAATGTCTTTTTTAAAGTATAAACTCTTTAGATAGCTTCTACTTTCCTTCCTCATTTGAATCATTTGCATCACTGGAATTTAGTTCTTGAGAACTTTTTGCAGAATTTTAGGCCCTGGAATATTAATTATCTTTTCCCTGAATTCTTTGAAATCCACTCTCTACAAAGAATGTGTCCAAGTATTCCAATTCCAAATTGACTTGGTGAACCTTTTCTCAAGATTTCCATCACCTATACTTCAGCAAATAGTTGCTTTTTGTTTGTAGGAATTCCATTCTGAATAGTAGTTCTCTTAGTTTCATTCATTCATTCATTCATTCATTCATTCATTCTTTCTTTCTTTCTTTCTTTTTTTTTTTTGCAGGGCAATGAGGGTTCAGTGACTTGCCCAGGGTCACATAGCTAGTAAGTGTGAAGTATCTGAGGCTGGAATCAAACTCAGGTACTCCTGAATCCATGGCTGGTCCTTTATCTACTGTACCACCTAGCTGCCCCCCTTGTAGTTTATTGCTTGGCCTTTTTAGGAATAAAATTAATGACAACTCAAAAATATATTACTTCTGCTCTTATTAGAACAAGAACTTGTCTTTTACTCAGATAGTTGAAGTCTGTGCTCAATCTCATTCGAATAGTTTCCTGAACATGCAGAATTCACTTCAGGATCTAATTTCCAGACATTCTTTTCTGAGTCTATAAAGTGTAACTTTATAGCTACAATGGACATGTGCTACACTTCACCAAAATCTAATATGTGATAATCCAAACTTATTCCACAAAGGAAGATGGAGACTGTTATGTTACGGGGGGGGGGGGGCTTTTCTAAAAGGTTCATGGCAGGACTTCTTTAAATAAAAGTCCCTGGGTCATTCAAGTATTAAGAAGCACTACCAATTGAGGAATAATCAAAATTGATGATTACTACATCACCAAAACTATAATGTAAGTCAAATGGAATTTGACTTCTGGACAATGTTTTGAGAAAGCATCTGAGGCCATGTGGCACAGGATGTAAAAGGCTGGCTTTAGCATTAGAAAGACCTTGGTTCTGGTCCTGCTTCTAATACATAAGGGATGTATGATCATGAACAAGTCAATGAACATCTCAATACTTCTTTAAGACTATACAAAAGAATTACTCATCCTTTTATGGAGTATTTCCAAACTGGTAGTTATCCATAGCACTGAAATCACAGGTCCACACAAAATCAGTTGTAATATGCCTTTGTACAAATAAGGACTTTGTGAAAAAATGCTTCATGGTGTCCTTTCTGTAGAATAGAGAAACAAAGAAGGTGCCAGATGTGTTGTGATGGAAAGGACAATAGCTTTCTATTAGATTGTAAACTCCTTGAGGGCAGGAGCTGTCTTTTGCCTCTTTTTGTGAACCCAGCACTTAGCACAATGCATGGTACCATAGTCAGTGCTTAATAAATGTTTACTAGTTAACAAATTATATTGATTTGTGGTCATTTCAACCACATAAAAGCAAAGTAAATCTGGGTACACAACTTAACCACATCGGGCCTCAATATTTTCATCTATAAAATGAGGATAATGATTTTTTCTTAACTATCTATTATACATCGATATCAAATATGATTATAAAATAGAATTATTATTATTATATGTTTATTTCAATAGAAAGTCTATCTGGGGCACCTAGGTAGTGCAGTGGATAAAGCATTGGCCATGGATTCAGGAGGACCTGAGTTCAAATCTGGCCTCAGACACTTGACACTTACTAGCTGTGTGACCCTGGGCAAGTCATTTAACCCTCATTGTCCTACCAAAAAGAAAAGAAAAGAAAAGAAAGAAAGACTATCTAATAAGTCCTTAGCCCTTGACTACCCCAAATAAGACTCTGGAATATTGCAAAGCTGGTATTCTTTGTTTGGTATGGAGGTTCCCCAAAGAACTGAGGTTGGAAGAATTAAGAATTCCCCAAAGAATTAAGGTTGGAAGTGAGGTCAGATTGACAGAGCCACTGGTCCACAGCTTGAAAAATCTCCAAGCTTAGTCACTCAGATGTGTAGCTTGTCCTGGTTTGGCTAACAAAGATCAAAGCACATGTCCTAGAGGCCTAGACCAACAGAGCTCTGAACTTGTACTTTCCTTCAGTATCTTACCTGATCACAATCTTGGTCTTTGATCCTTGCCTTTGGGATATCCAGTTTATCCTGATAAAGTGGGGACTACTGCAGAAGTCCCTGTCTAAACAAGTTACCCTGGTTCGCTGAGTTATACATTATTTGAGTATTTAGACCCTCAGATTGATATAAATGTATGAGAGTCCTTTGTTTTCACAAGCATCCTTGGTACCACAGTTGAATTGGCAAGTTTATGTTTCTGAGTGGCTGGGGGAGTGGTGGGAATGTGTGAAGCAGACCAGTGGAAGAAAGGATGAGGTTACCTCTAGCTCTACACTGTCAGTCCCTTTCCCTCTTTTACTTGACATTCACTCAATGGGGCATCTATGGGGTCAAAGCCATGTTTTCACCTTAGGAATAGAAAGGAGCAACTTGTACCTCTTCAATGATGGATCCAAACTGTAGTAGTACCTTTTTTGTTCCTTGTTTCAAATGGATTTTGGGTGGTTACATCAATGTATAGCAAGAGTCTTGACTATTCTGCTGAGGGCCCATTTATCCTTTATATGGGTTAGGCCCTGACTTCCTGTCAGCATTGCTTTCTCCAGATGGAGAAGCAGTTAAATGTTCCTGGTGGAACCCTGGTGGCTTGGTCTGTGAGAAGGTGATTGACGGAGCGGCCTCAGAGCAGGCTGTGGCAGCAGCAACAGCAGGAAGACAGATTGGCTTTTTCAACAGGTCTTTCTCTAGACAACAGGTTGTACAGCTGGATGGCTAAGTACACATTTGAGATGGCCTGAGTTATCAGAAATGATGAGAACCGTGAATGATGGGGCCATGCATGTGCTCTTATGTTTATCATTAAATGTCCTGGAGCATAAATTTAAAGGTCATCTAGTTCCTTCCTCACCAGACACACCAGATTAAGGCTTTGGCAGCCACAAAGCTTTCATACTCTTTTCCCATACCTTTAGCTTTCAGGGACAGCATTTCTCAGGAGCAATGCATGTTAGCACAACCAAATTTGAGATAGCTTCCTCATCTGGAAATTGGGGTTTGGGGGAGGATTAGATGATCTTTAAGGTCCTTTGCAGTTCTAAACCCTACAATCCTAACGATTGCATCTCCAATTCAGCCCAGTCCTAGCAACCCACAGAGCAGTAGGACTCATGGGAAGCTTGTCTCAGCAGCTGTGCTAGAGCAGTAGGGGTTATATGTGGCTCCAAAGGTCATTTCGGTGTGCTGATGCTTAAGCATGAGCTCCCAACTCAGATTTGGTCTGTGATGGCATTTCCTTCTCAATTTAAATCAGGCTTCTAAAAGCAATCTATGTTCTTCCCACAGCCCCTGGCGCAGTCAGCGAAGTGAACAATGGGACGTCAAGGAGAGCTGGTTGCATTTGGCTCTTACCCCTTCTCATCTTGCATCTGTTGCTTAAATTTTGATGTGAGTGTCACTTCCCCTCTGGGGAGCAGCCTACACCACCTGCAACCACCAACTCAACAGCAGCAAAAAGAGCATACAATTGTTTTTTTTTTTTAAGAATTAAATGAAATTAAGATAAACCAAGCCTAATGTGATAAAAAAAAAATAAGGGAAAGGGCAACTGGGGATGGGGAGGGAAGGAAATTGCCTTGGAGATATTTAGGCACAACTGCTTATTTTCTTTAGCCCCAAATTATGAGTGCACACTTGGCTTTGGACCCACCTGCACGCTGCATCATGTGGCCTCTTTGTTTCCATGGTGGGCAAAGGGTCAGCTGCTCTTCCTATTCTGATGTCCCCCATCCACTACAGAAGACTTCTGAGTTGGCTATCCTAAACTCTACTGGTAGATCCAGATGTGCAGACCCAGATGTTCCTATGGAGGACCTCTTCAAAGACATTATGTGTGATGAAAAGCAAAACAAAAAATGTGCAAAACAACCCATTGACAACAATGATCCCGCAAAACACAACAACAAGAAATATATTGTTACATGTTTTTCATTTTACTACATGGACATCATGGATAATAAGGGATTCTGATTCATTATTAATTTTATTAATTATATTTTCTGATATGAACCTAGAACTGTTAGTGCAAAAACAAAAGAAAACTTTAAAAAACATGCAAAAAGAGGTGAAAGAGAAAGTATGTTTATTAAACATTAAAGATAAATAGTGTTCTTAACTAGGTTTACAAGTGGTGGAGCATAGCACCGGGCATTAGCCAACTGGTGAGGATTCGGCATATCCACCAAAAAAGTGATTTAACCAACATCTCTACCAGCGCTACAGATTTCTCATCCTTACTTCGGCGTTTAACGCATACAGTAACTATGCTATCTACAAACTGTTTAGAAATGGAAAGAGTGATCTCCATTGTATGATGAGTTTGTCAGCTATGCTTCTTTTAATGATACATACATATATATGCATATATATTATATATGTATATGCATATATATTCACACACTTTTTTGTTATTAGAGTACTAGTCATTTTCTTTCTCTGCAGGGTCCTTTCTCAGACATTACTGCATGCTGTATATGGCGTTAGCTGTGTGTTGGTCTTCTAAGAGATGATAGAGTTTACTGGTAATTGTGTAATCAACTCCTGCCTTTTTTATTTTCTTGGGTTATTTACATGTCGGAGACATTTATAGAAAGTAAAAAAAAAAAAAAGAAAACAAATGAAAAAGAAAACTAACCAGATGCAGCATCTCTTTCTGGGTATGGGTCTGTGAGGTAAAAGCCATCACAGGTGGCATGCTTCCCATTACCCCCTAGGGGACTGACAAGAACCAACTAATGGGACAAAAAGAGAGAGAGAAAGAAAAAAAGTAACCAATTGCTTTAGCCCTGTGTGGGAATAAACCTGTTACACCCTTGTGGCCACTGGAGAATTTAACTCTCTTGGTTCATTTAATTTAATTTTTATTTCCTTTTTTTGTGGATGAAATGGAAGAAAATGACATTTTTAGGTCACCTTTTTTCTGGGAGCTTGGAAAGCAGAGAGGCCTCTGGGAGGGGTCTTGGATGTGATGAGGGAAGGTGGGATTCAGGGCTGGGGGAGGGAAGGGGTTGTCTCTGACTTGACATTAAAAAGTGTTCCATGTCCCTCTTCACCTTGGTGTGGTACCTCTTTCTAAAGCTGGGGGAGGGAGTCTTAGGATATGAAAGAATTTGTAAGATGGGCAAGGGAGGGAACTGGTATGAATGCTGGCTCATCTAGTGTTCTCATGGCGGGGGGGAGGGTGGTTAAAAAGCTTTGTCATGAGGCTCCATCAACAAGAGTGCCAGGAAAGAAACTTGGCAGAGACTTGGTAAGTTGTGTTATTTATGGATCTTTTTGATGCTCTTGATGGGAAGGGGCTGCACAAGTAGTAAAGAAGATGACATGGAGCATCTACCAGCATATTTCCAGGCAACCTCCGTGGAGAGGAGACCCTTATATTATAGTTTAAGCAAAAGGTGCAGGACAGTGACCAGAACCACACTGTGTTGGTATTGCAATCTCTCCATAGCTATAGGCAACTAGATAGAATGGAAGCACAGAGTGGTTACCAAAACAACAAATTCCTCAAATTAGATTCCTTTCCTTATAATCCATTCATCCACCACTCTAGAGTAGCAGCCTCCAAAGCAGGAGCCTCCCACCCCCCATGAGTATGGCTGGACAATTGGGGAGTAGATTGACCCCATCTCATCTTCCATAGTCAATCATGGGACTTGTCTGTAAGGAAAATCCCACCCCCCTTACTAGACACCTCTTCCCCCCACCCCAGATATACACATACATACTATCCATTGGCCTCCTGTGGTTTTGCACAGTCCAAATCACTCTGCTTCTAAGGCCAATGTAGAAGATTATAACAACCACAACTACCCCTCCCCCCTACCACTACACACACACACACACACACACACACACACACACACACACACACACACACACACACCCCACTCCTGGCATCTGTGACAGACAAAATTCTTTCAGTTACCATTTCTTACACTTTGTCGTTGTGGTAGACATTTGTGGATAGGTGCTACATGTCCTTTCATTTTGTTGGTATATAATGAGTCTTGAAGGGGTGATGAAGCATGAATGGGTCACAATCCACATAGTAGATCTTATTATTTTATCTTTTCCTCCAAATTCACCCCTTACTTAAACTTGCCTATTACTGTTTTAATGTTGATGGTACCACCAACATTCTAACTACACAACTTTACCACTTCAGGTCATTCTAGACACCTTAGACTTCCTTACCCTATCTATCTAATAAATTGTCAAATCTTGTCAATTCTCCGTTCATAATATTTCTGAAATGTGATCTTTTCACTCCAGTCACATGGAGAAAACCACTTCAGGTCCTCATCACCTTCCATATATATGCACTATTTGTAACAGTCTCCCTTCCTGGATTATGTCCCCTCTCCAATTCATCCTCTATACAACCAACAAATTGATATTCCTAAATAGAAGGGATGTCACTTCCCTACATTATAATCACTAGTAGCTCCCTATTGATTCTAGCATTAAATATTATTTCATTTTTATCTTATTTCACAATGTCTTTCTTAAACATGTTTTGTGTTGTACTTATTTATTAGTATAAAATCAGGCAGTAAGTCAATGAGCACATATTTATTACACTCACATTATGTTCCAAGCACTGTGCTAAGTGCTGGGGATCCAAAGAAAGCCCAAGACATAGTTCCTGCACTCAGACTGCTCACAGTCTATTGGGGGAGCCAACATGCAAAAAAAACCCATACATATAGAATATATACAGTGTAAATAGAAGACAATTTCAGAAGGTTGGCAATAGAAGTAGTGGGGCAGGGAGAGAAAGGAGAAATGGCCTAGGAGAAGTCTCTTCTAGAAGGTGAGATTTAAGCTAAGTCTAGCCAGGATGTAGAGTTGAGAAGGCAAAGTATTCCAGTCCTAGGGAACAGACAGTGGAGATGAAAGATAAAATAGTAGAACGTAGAGGGGAATGAAGTGTAAAAAAAAAAAATGAAAATGTACAAGGAGACTAGGTTGTTAAAAGCCAAATGGAGGATTTCATTTTTGATTCGAGAGGGAGCCACTGAAGTTTAGTGAGTAGGGAAGTAACAAGGTCAAGCCTGTGCTATTGGAAGACCTCTTTTGCACAGCAGTAGGAGTTGGGCTGGAGAGAAGTGAGAACTGAGGAAGAGAGACCAATGAGAAAATTATTGGAATAGGCCAGGTATGGCATTATGAGCGCTTGCACCAGGGTGTCAACTATATGAGCTGAGAGAAGGCATAAACAATTATACTTGGCAACTAATTGTATATGTGGGGTCAATGTGAGTGAAGAGTAGAAGATAACACTGACATTACAAGCCTGAGTGACTAGAAGGATGGGGATACTCTCTCAGCATTCATTAACAGTGATCTTGGTAAGAGGAGACAGTTTAAGGGGAAAGATAAATGAGTTCTATTTTTGATATTTTGAGTTTGAGATGTCTAGAGGACATTAAGATTGAGAATTCCAGGAAGCAAAACAAGATTGGAGGTAGGAAAGAACTCAGGGATGTGTTATGGGGGAAAGCACGTGGGTCCTCAGGATTCCTCTATAAAGAATTACACTCTGGCGCAAGTCCTAATTGGGAATAAAAGAACAGGTTTATTAGATACAAGAGAAACTGACCAGGAGGAAGGTTTAAACCACTTTCCTCCTTGACTAGCTTGGGGAGTGCCCTTTTATAGGGCTAAAATGGTGTGGATGAAATGTCCCTTATTGGTTGATGGTTTGGAGATAGTCTGGTGGTGGGTTGGGGTAGTTGGTTGTTGGGTCAGGGGTAATTTGGTGATGGGCAATAACTCTGTCCTGGTGGGTAGCAAACAGTCTCCTGGTGGGCAGTTTCTTTGTCTCCTCCTGTGCAGCCACGCCTAACGGGATTACCTCATCTAGGGGGTGAGGACGACTGGAATGCAGGGTGGTCCTGGTCCTGGAGCTAGCTCAGTCCCTGTGCTGCTTATCTCTTTGGGTGTGTCTGTCCTTTGGTTTAGTTTCAAGGAGAAGGTTCCTTGATCTCAATAAAAAACTCCTGGGGTTTCAAGGAAAAAGTCCCTTGGTCTCCCCAGACAACTTCTGGGGTAACCAGGGCCCATAATACTCCCATAACAGATAGATATATAGATCTGGGAATCATCTGCTTAAACATGACAGCTGAATACATGGGAGCAGATGAGATCACTAAGGGAGATAGTAGTCCTTGAACTGCAGATTAAGAACTCCTGGTATAGAGGGCCCAGGACAGAGCTGTGGGGAACATGTGGAGTTGGTGGATATGTGGGTGTGCTGGATCAAGGTCTAGCAAAGAAGAATGAGAAGGAGCTAGAAGTCAGGTAGAAAGAGAACTAGGAAAGAACAGTCTTGTGAAAACTGCCTTCTCCTGATTCTCCTATTACCCTTTTATAAACAAGAAAACAAACATACATAGGGAGTTCTCCGTCCCTCCCTCCGTCTCTGTCTCTGTCTCTCTGTCTCTCTTTGTCTTCCTCCCTCTCCCTCCCTCTCTTGTCTCTGTCTCTGTTTCTCCATTTCTCTCTCTGTCTCTGTCTCTCTCTCCTGTCTCTCTGTCTCTCTCTGTCTGTCCCTCCCCCGCCCTCTCTCCCCTCTCCCCACCTTTCTCTTCCCTTCCTCTCCTGAAATGGGTATGATTTTTTTTTAACGGAGACCTTTCTTCTAGAGGCTTCCATTTCCTACACCTCATCCCATCACCAATCCCCAGAAAACATTATTTCTTGCTCATAAAAGGGGAAGGGCTTCCTTCTATTCATTCTTCTCCCCACTCCCAAACAAAGAGGGAAGGGAATTAAGAATTATTCCAAAGTCATTTGAAAGAGAACTCACAAAGCACTAAATTGCTAGGGTTGGCCCCCAGGTATCAAACAACTGAAGATTCATTCATCCCCCCTGAGAGTTGGAAATGAGGGCAGAGTTTCAAGTGCTCAAACCTTGGTGTGCCTATGACATAAAATTCAGATCCTGCTAGAGAGGAGGCATTGAGAAGCTCAGATATATGCAACTGAGAAAGGCTTGTTTCATTCAAGTATCTTCAATAAGTATTAAGTGCCTACTATGAGCCACCTCCTGGGAATACACAAATGAAATAGTCATTGCCTTCAAGAAGCTTACATAATGCTGGATGCTTGACTCTCCATCCCATATCCCACAACCCTAACATTACTCTTGCTATTTCTTTCTGCCATGCGACCTCCCTTCTAGCTATAAATGAGCTAAGGTCAGGTAATCCATTACCAATGTCTTTCCATCTCTTACACTTGTAGGTTTATATTTAGCTTGAGCTACATCTCCTGTGTACTAGGTAAAATGCCTCTCTTGATTTCTTAAAACTCTACCAGTGAAGGGCCCTGTGCTCAAAGTTTAAATTAGTTCTCATCAGACCCCAGAGCCCAAGAGTGGAAAATGACCAAAAGCTAATGGACTTCCCTGTGGGTGCTATGGTTTACAGGAGCTGCCAAGAAGGGAAAGGAGAAAGGATTGCCATAGTTTCTGTTTCCCTAATCAAACCACATTTCCCCAAGGGGAGAAAATGAAGCTGATGGTGAGGAAAGGCCATTTTCAAGCTCAGCTGTTGGCTGAGCTTCAGAACTGAGTTTAGGAACATTGAGCTTCCTATATAGACTTCTTAACTTTTTCTTCATCACTTTACTGGCTGTGATTTGAATGTCATGCACATGTATATAAAAGCAGGTCATTCTTGAATCCATGGCTCACCTTCCAGGAGCTGTTGGTCTCAGTCCAGGACACTCAAGGAATGGGCTGATTTTATAGGGCTTCTCTGATGGACCAAGATCTTGCTGCATTTTGTTTCTATCCCAGGGAGGCCTCCCAAGGGTACTACTTACCCTTAAGTTCCCCAGAAATAGAAGTAAGAAGAATCATTATTGAATGGATGAACACTCCCAAAGCTGATGTTACCATGGCTCATTCAACAGGAGGCCTCACTGCCACTGATGGACTTGGCTTCCTTCCAGGATTCCTTTTTCCCATTGCTTAAGTCTCCAGTTCTGCTGTTACAGTTTCTGAAGGAGGCCACTGGGGTGCCAAAAGAAAATAGAATCTTTCCTCTACCCCCTCAAGTGAACACCATCAGCAAGAATACCATCCATTCTCAATAACCTAGGTGGCCAAAATGCTAAGGAAGATTCATACTCATTTTGGGGAAAAGCTGAAAATTTATCAATAAACTATTCAGTGCAAAGAAGTCTCCTGTCATAACAGGGATTTCCCCTTCACATCCTTACCAAAATTGAGCTCTTTTAATTAAAAAAGTGGTATCTTTTGTTTTCATATATCTCCAAATATATTATCTCTCCCTTTCCCAGTGAACCATCATTTATAATAAAAAAATAAAAATAAAGGAAAAATAATAGAACAAACCAGAAAATCGACTTAGTCTACAATGTATACACTAATCCATACTCACCCACCTTTAAAAAGGAAGGGAGGAATATGCATTTTCTTGCCTCTTCTCTAGGGCCCAATTCTTCTATTATAGTTATAAATCTTTCAGTTCCAAAAATGTTTTCCTGATGGATTTATCATTTCATATCTTGGATATCCAAGTTTAGCATGGTGCCACCATGTTAGACAGAAATGAAATGAAATCACCTAGTCATTAGAATAGTATTGTATTGTCTTTTACCAGATTTCCAAATTTGGCTTTTCTCATAATACCCGGTAGATGGATATAGGTGCTGAACCAAGATCCCTCTTGTGGAATCACCTATAATTTCATCTGAAGACCAGTTCTCTTCTACACTCATTACCCTAAAATCCCATGAGGTACAGCTAGGCAACCATAGCAGCTGAGTCCTCATTCCACAAATGTGTTTAATAGAATTTAGGAAGACAGTAGGTTTTAAATAAAAAATGCTTATGGTTTTTTTTATGCTGAAGCTGATGAATGCTAAGTATTTTTATCTTAAGGGTAGAGGTAAAGTTAACAAGTAGGTCAAGATTAAACAAGGATTGGGATATGGGATCATCAGGAGCAGTGCTCACCCTTAGTGGCCCCACAAAGTTGATTCAAAGATATCATGACCTAACATGGTTTTTCCAGTGCTTTCTCCACCTATGCTTCCTGCTCTGCCCAGAAAGGGTTGTCTCTCACTAATCAATAGCACAATAGGACTATATTAGAAAAGGCAAAGGAACCAACCAATGACAGTATGATCCTCGTGCCTGGATTTTGGAGGTATGTATATACATAAATGAGTCTGTCAGTCAATAAGCACTTATTAAGCACATATGTTGTACCAGACATTGTGCTAAATACCAATGAGAGGGCATTTTCATCAAAGGTTGAAGAAATAGGATAACTCTATTCTTTTGGGGGATAACAGGAATGTAAAAGGCATTGTAAAATACTGGAAAGAACACCAAATTCACAGTCAAACAACCTGGGAGTATGACTAGGCTTTGTCATTTACTGGACTATGCAACAGGACAGTTTTTTTTTCTCCTGTTCTCTCATCTGCAATATAAGAAGGTCAGATTACATGATCCTCAAGATGCCTTCAAACTCTAACTCATGGGGGAGAAGGGGTAGAGAAATGAAGAAGACCACCCCTTCTTCCTTTTATGACCTCACAATTTCATGAGGTCCTGTGTATCGATTCAGTACATATGCCTAATTCCTGTTTTAGAACACATAAATTCCTTTGTTATTTAAGACAATCACATAGGAAAAAATTACTGGTTTTTTTTGGGGGGGAAGCCAAATCCTGTAACTTCTCTGTCCAAAATACAGGTTTCCCTTTAAACAATGTATCAGTTTCTTCCCATGTCACTGCATTCCCTATACCATCTTAAATAAATAGAGTAAAACATAATAAAAATCTCTTCAATGCCAATACTTAAATTTCCATTTTTGCCTCCTTGTTTGGAAATTAGACACTTCATGTGGCTTTTCTATACTTCTAATTCCTTCCAAGTCTTCCCAGTGAAGTGTCTCTTGCTAATTTCTTAGCTGTAGTGACAGGGAAAGTACACTGAATTTTGAGTCAAAAGATAAATGTGAGTTTTAACTGTGTAATACTTTGAGTTATTCAGCCTCACTGAGCCTCTTTACTCATCTGTAAAATGGGAATAATAACACTTGTAGCACTACTTCATAGAGTAAGGTGCAGTGCACAGTGCTCTAGATTTGAAGTCAGAAAATTGGGTTCAAAGGCTGGATTTGCCACTTGCTACATTTATTACATTGGGCCTTGGCTTCCTTGATTGTAAAATGTGGAGGGGGGTAGACTAGATAAGGAGTTCTTACCATTTTTGTTTGTTTGTCTGTCACATGGACCATTTTGGTGGTTAGACGAGGCTGGTGGATCCCATCTCAGAATAATGTGTTTGAACCAAGCTCTGGCTTTTATTCCTTGAGGCAGGCTGACTCCATCTTCCCTCAGGGTCCCAGGGTACCTTACAGAGTTAGGACATGTCTTGCTTCCACTGCCATCTGCCTAAACACCTGCTAGCTCCATTCTATCTCCCTCCCATTGTTAGGGGCCAGTAACTAGGGTCCCCAGTTCCATTTACCAACCTAATAGCCATTAGCTTTCACAAAGTAATATTTACTTTGAACACATAACAAGAACAAAGTACAATCACTTCCCCAATACCTCATAGGCATCCTCTTCCATATAGCCCCTGAGTCTCTGGGGAATGTAGACTCAGTTTGGTTCCTACATGGCATCAGTCCCAGAAAGTTCATGAAACATTATTTCTGGATGAGTACTTGCCTCAACTACAGGGGTGGAGTTCTGAAAGTTACTGCCAAAGGTCAGTCCTTGCTCCTCAGGTCATTGATACCATACTGGCTAGACATCTAAAATCCAGAGCCCCAAGATGCCAAGATGCTCTCTGGACCTCAAACTCACAAGGCTGTAAGCTTTATTTGCTTCATCAGTCACGGTGAGCAATGAGTAATTGGGCTTCCCAAGAACACTGAGACCAAAAAGGCAGTGGCTACGGCTGCCAGGTCTTTGTGAATGTCTCCATAGTCAATAAAAAAAAAAGCCTCCCATTCACCATGTGCTTAACCAACCAGAACCAGTCACAGAGGATCCATGCATCTGCCACAGTCTCTCCAAGGGATATCATCATATCATATCATATATCATATATCACATCACATCATATATATATAATAGCAGATCATCATAACTTTCCCATCAGCAGGAATCATGCTTTGCAGCCAGGGGTGCTGAAGCCAGTTTGAATCAGCTCTTGCAAATTGTTCAATTTTCAGTGTGAGTATTTATACCTTGAAAACGGACAAACACTAAAAATCAGAACTTTATTTATTGTTTTGTTGGTTGTCTAGACTAAAGAAATTGTTAATAATGCAAATTAAACTTTCAAGTGTGTCCTGTGTGTGTTTTTTCTTTTTTCTTTTTTATTTTTTTTCTGGAGAGACAGTTGGTTAACATGTACCAGCACACCCAATGTCTCCCCATGGAGAGATATCATCAGAGACTCTCTCTCTCTCTCTCTCTCTCTCCATTATATATTATATATTATACATACATACATACATACACACACACACACACACATATATATATATATGCACAGACACACCAGATCTCATTGTACATAAAACAAAATATGTAGGATTATGAAGGAAATCGATTATATTGAATTTTAAATTTAAATTTTTAAAAAATCAATTATATTGAAATACAGTTACTGAAATACATTTTAAAAGTTCACAGACCCCTGGTTATGAATACCAGGGTTAGAGAACCCCTAATAGCTCTTCTTTCTCAAGAGCTATGATTCTTTGAAGCTTAAAGCAATATATAAATGACTTACTATTGTTTCTTCTTTCCCCAAAAGTACAGCCTAGTTTCTCTAATCTTTTCAATATAATAAAATAATAGCTGACATGTCCATAACACTTTAAAGTTTGCAAAGCACTTTACATACATTAACTAATTTGATCCTCACCATCGCCATCCTATAAAGATGACCCTCATAGAGGAAAGATGGAGTCAACATGGGTGGCTTGGGTCCTTCCTTAAAATGGAGATTTGCAAAGGAAGTGACCAGTCCGAAGAAGGGGCCATGAGGATGGAGAAATATTCCAGGGTGGAAAGGTCAGAGGGATAAAAGGGTATTCTAGAGAGAGAAGGCTGCTGAAATAAGGTAGAAAAGTCATCTTCTATGGTGTGAAGGCTTTGGGGGTAACATGGAGAAAGATGAGAAATTTAGAAGTGGAGCCATGAGAGGAATGAAGGAGCTTTGTGCAACAGAAAGTATAATGGTTCTGGACTCAGAGGACTTGGGTTCAAACCTCACTTCATACCCTTGGGACTTGGGGCAAGTCATTTAGACTCTCTGAGCCTGTTTCCTCATTTGTAAATTGAAGAGCCTAGATTAAATAACTTCTGAGATCTTTTCCAGCTCTTTTATTTGTAATCCTATGACCATGGATGCATCTTTTAACTTCTGACTCAATTTCTTGATACATTCAAGAAACATCTATTAAGTGCTGCGGACATTCACTATGCCATTCCTGGTGCAGAAGTAAAAATACAGATGCTATGGTATTCTCCCTCAGGGATCTTACAATCTAGCATGTGTTCCTATCCAGGCATGAGGGTAGAGACAAGATGTGTTGATAGATTTGTAGTTCATGAGGGAGCATAAAAGATCATATAAAATGAAGGAGACATTTGTAAAGTGACTGGGTTGTACTAGAGACCTTCTAAGGTACCTTAGCTCTGAAATTATGTGATTCTTTCAATCTATGATTCTGGTATTGAGGAAGAGGTCAGTGGTTCAAGTAGTTTTTGCTGAGTAAGGCAAATTTTCAATAAGCTCCTTAGAAAGAGGATATTTGGGGGAAAGGAAAATTAAAGATCAAATACTGGGAAAGATCTACCTGACAGTGGGGAGCTGGGAATTCTCAGATAGGTTGTGGTGCCAGGATGGCTCCCAGCAGGGAAAATGGCAAATAATGTATCTGCTCCTTCTGTACCTATTCAAGGTGCATCCATAAGGAGAAGTCCACACATCCTCTGGGATGGCTATTGCATCACCTCAGGGGAAGGGAGGACCCACTGATAAATGATAGTAGCTTTTCTTGGTAATAAGTAATTATGGGAGTACCTAGGTGGCCAGATAGCCACCCTCTCTACATAACACCCACAGAATTCCATATCAGGAGGAGGAAAATGTCAAATGTCACCAAGGTTAGCTGAGCCAATGAAGAACTGCAGGTGACTGGAGATATTCAGAGCTCTCACTAGGGAAATGCATGGGAGATTCAATTAATTAGTTGTTTAGTGCAGATGGCACCTGCCAATTCCCAAGCTTGGAATTGAAAGCAATGGGGTAATTTGGGAGAGAGGGTTACTTAGATATGGACTTTAATGAATTGGTTCTATTTTAGGGTTTGTTTATTTTTTCCTCCTTAAAACTCAGGGATATATTTTTTCACATCTCTCTTGACACCTACATGAATGGTGTGTTAAGTCAAAGGTGACCATTTCCATTGCAGTTCCCTACCCTGTTCCCTGATCCAATATATAGTTTCTTAAACCCCTGTGTGCAGGGCTTGACCTGAGCAGAACAGAAGATACGTATTGAATTCCTCCTGTTAGTCATGGACCAGAGGGCTTATTTCTCATTTCCTCTTTCTTTACCTATAAAAAAAAGGCTACCAGAAAGATCTTAGGTGTTAGCAAGCCCTTTACTTTATGCAGGACTTCTGGCATCTATATGAGTGTTTATGGAGGGGGCGGGTGTTATTTTACATGGATGGATTCAAGTCAAAGGGCACTGTGGCTCTTCTCTGTCCAAGGTATTATTTTATTGGGGCCTATCCTGTGCTGCTTAACCTTTTCCTGGTGTATTTTTTCCACTTATATTCACAATCCTGAATGTAGAAAAAAAGGGAAAAATCATAAATTTAACTGTTTAATAAGCATTTATTAATTGATTACTATGATCCAGATAATATGTTAGGCACTGACTTTGAGAGCCAGGAGCAATCTGAGCAGTTTCAGAGTCCAATCCCCACTAAAGGAATTCACCACTATAACATACCTGAGAAGTAGCCAAATGGTCATCTAGGTCTAATAAAAGACTTCCAATGAAAGGTCTTTCACTTCTCGAAACACTGAATTCTTACAAAGTCTTACCTGAAATTTTCTAACCTTAAATTATGTTTTCAACTCCCACCCACTGCTCCTTGTTCTGCCTTCTGGGGCCTAATGGAACAATCATAATCCATCCTCCCCATGACAGGTATCCCAACAGTTCAACAACTCTTATTTTCTTTCTGATTCTTCTCTTCTCCAGGTTGAATTTTCAGTTCCTTCAACTTATCCCCATATGACATGGACTCAGCCTTTCACCCTTAGTATTACCCTCCTCTGGACACTCTCCAGCTTATCAATATCCTTCTTAGAACATGATGCCTAGAATGAGGCAATAGGAATTAGCACAGTGTCTATAAATGCTATCTATTACTGTTGTTGTTAATAATGAATAAAACAAAATACTACAGATGATATCTGACAAGACTAGAGTACAATAGAACTATCACATTCCTATTCCTATTCCTGGAAGCTACAATGTAGCCTAATGGAGCCCAAGTGAGATAAAATAATGGAATTTGGCAGATGCCGAGGGGTCCCACCTCAATGATCTAGTACTGTTTGGGAAACGGCTAGGGATGATTGGATATGGGCCACACCTGGCCTGCCCTGAGTGACATATGCTGCTGATGTCAGCAGGGGAACCACTCTTTGACATCCAGCTTGAAGGACCTCCCTTTTGGGAGAGGGAAAGTAAAAGTAGAAAAGGGAACACTTGCTGAGGGGGGGCTCATTTTTCCTGTCAGAGAGTTTCCAGGAGCAGACTGCTGAGAGGCTACACAGCTGTTTCCTATTGAAACTATGGACTCCAGGTGGTGAGTTAATAAAAACAAGTCCAGCTCTTTGCATTAGCTGAACTGGAAGCAAGTTTGGGGATTGTGTCAGCCTTTGCTAGAGCCAGGGAGCTTATCCATTTTTCTCTTTCCCTATTAATTAGATTAATTAATTAAATTAATCTAATTAATTTCACCTTTGCTGTGTATTTTATTCCCATTAATAAAACCTGATTTGTTTGTGGAAAAGAGGTTATTAAACTCCTTTCTTATTGGCCTGGGAGAAATAACTAAAAAGGCAGTTTGGAAGGGAGGAAATTTTGGACCTAAAGGTCACTCATTATTTTCTGAACCCCAATATTACGGCATGCCACCCAATTATCTCTCCCCATATTAAATTTGGCCCCTACACAAGATTGTTGCATTCATTTTTGGGGGGCTGCTACATCATACGGATGACATACATATTAACCAAGGTTAATATGCATATATATATATATATATATATATATATATATATATATATATATATATATATATATATATATATATATATATATATATATATATATATATAGTGCAGTGCACTATAAAACCCCTGGATCTTTTTTTTTTTTTTCTTTCAGAGAAGCTTCTGCCTAACCATGTTTCCTTTACCATGTACTGGTGAAATTGATTTTTTCCACCCAACTATAAGTTTTTACATTTATCCCTACTGAATTTCATCTTACCAGGATCAGCCCATATATTGTTCTTTCAGGATCTTTTCAGATCCTATCATTTAGTGTGGTTATTATCTTTTCTAGTTTCATATCATCTTCAAATTTTACTAGAGTAAGGCAAGATATGCACTCCCTGACTTTTACAAGCTAAAATCTTCTGCTCTTTCCCTTATGTTCTGTCTTGCCACTTCTCCCTGGTTGTTCTTGTGGTGGTATTTGTTGAGAACTAAAGATCCTGCCTCTCCTGTCTCTGAATATGCATTCTAAAGGGTCTGGAAGCATACCTAACATAATATACACATAGATATATACATATACACATGTACACATATACATAATACAAATACACACATACCACCCATGCATGACTTTTCCATCCTCAAAAACAAATTTTGGCAATTGGACTAGAAATTTTCCTTTTTATTTTGCCATTCTCATTTTAATTTATTTGTCAGACATTGCCTACCATAGAGAAAAAGTTTCTCATGGGAAGAAGTGCAATGTTTTTGTCTGAGGCAGCATCACTATTAACTGAAGTCTTCAATTGATGAGGGCATTTTAAGGTGCTGGGCTCTGACACTTCAACTGACAGGATCCTTTTCTTTGGCCAGGTACAAACAGCTAAAATTATCTAGATGACTCAGGCCTGAAAACCCTGTTGGGTTATGGCCTAATTGTCCATGTTGGCCACCTACCCTGTTCAAATGCACCAGATAATTGCTGCCCCGCCACTCCAGTTGGTATCTTATACTTTTGTGCTCTTTAAGTAAATGGACCAAAAATAAGCACACTATATTCCTGCATGGTATAATAAGCTTCATACTGATTTTTTTAAAGTAGCACATCATATCAGGAATAGAAACATATACCATTTTATTTGTGTGATCTTTTTTAGACTCTTTTCCAGAGGATCTTTTTCTAAACTGAGATTTTCCCTCCATTTGCACTTCAGCTTTACAATGGAACATTAAGATATATTGAATTGCCTTGTTGTTCAGTCTTTTCAGTCATATCCTACTCTTTGTGATCCAATTTTGGAGGTTTTCTTGGCAAAGATACAGGAGTAATTCTCCATTTCCTTCTCCAGTTCATTTTACAGATGAGGAACTGAACAAACAGGGTTGTGACTCACCCAGAGTCACACAGCTAGTAAGTTTATGAGTCTGGATTTGAACTCATGAAGATGAATCTTCCAGATTCTAAGCTTAGTTCTCTATCCACTGTACAACCTGCAATAAATTTTTATTACTTTCCTGTAGCTATTTCTTCTTTGCCCCTTCTTTTCTCCATCCCTCCTTTCCTCCCTTCCTTCCTTCCTTCCTTCCTTCCTTCCTTCCTTCCTTCCTTCCTTCCTTCCTTCCTTCCTTCCTTCCTTCCTTCCTTCCTTCCTTCCTTCCTTCCCCCTTTCCTTCTCTTCCTTCTTCCCTCTTCATCTTCATCATTTTTCATTATCTTCCTCCTCTTCTCCTCTTTCCCTTTGTCCTCCTCATATTACTTCTTCTCCTGCTTCTTATCATAATTTTTCCCCTCCAAGACTCTTGCTGAGTTTTGCCAGTCATCTCTAACCAACCAAATAGCTTATGTGATAGTCTTTTTTTTTTTTTTTAGTGAGGCAATTGGGGTTAAGTGACTTGCCCAGGGCCACACAGCAAGTAAGTGTTAAGTTGTCTGAGGCCGAATTTGAACTCAGGTCTTCCTGACTCCAGGGCTGGTGCTCTATCCACTGTGCCACTGCTGCCCCGATAGTCTTTTAACTTCAGGGGTTTTGTTTGTTCTTTGAAGTTTCCTTAAATTAGAAAAAAAAACTAATGACACATTCTCTCACTAGAATTCCATATGAAAGTGCCTGACTCCCATATTTTCTCCCCCATTTTTTGTGGAAGTGGCCCCCAGTGGTGAAAAGTTTTCTCATCAACTAAGGATTCAATTGAGTCAACACTAACACAGCATGTGTATAAGACGGTCAGGCAAACCATTTGCCCAGCCCTGTTTCTGAACAAGGAAATCAATATTCCACAGTGTAATTCACTAGTCAGAAGTAATCACCCTCCATCACAGCAGCACACAAGGGCAGTAAATTCATTACAATGTTTTTGCTGCCACTTTCTTTCCTTGGATCTGAATGCTAGAGTTTTACAAATACTGGAGAAGCCCTGGCCTGCTGATCATTGGTGCATCAATACCTGTCTTTTTGTCCAATCATGGACAGAATTACCTCCTCAGATATTGGCACAACAGGAGCATCCACATGAATGTCACATTATCCCTTGTCTTCAAAATGACAGAAAGCCAGTCTGTTTTTCTGGTGAAGTTGGTCTGGGCTAGAGACTAGTATGGACCAAATTGCAATTGACTATAGTCTGAGCCTGTAGTCTTTTGGCTTAACAACCAAATCAATTGTTTTTATGGTAAATCTATGAACCAACATCAGCAAGAGGTTTCTTCATTAAACTCTATATCCCTTTGTCTTCATTGGGAATAGTTCTTAATATTTCTCTTTTTTATTTACCCTTTAATCTTCACCACTCTTCCCATCTGATAATTCATCCCATTATTAACCCAATGAAAATGGGTAAAAATCTTAAAAGAACTATTTGAACTATTTACCTTGATTTTTTCCCAATCACACTGCTTCTAGTAGGTACTTTGAGAATAATCTTACTACTCTTAGTTTTCTTAAATGAGTATAGTAAGCGAATTTTTTTTAAGCTGGGGAAATTCAGTGTAAGATGTCTATTGGCTCCAATGGTTGCAAAAAGGCTTAACTTTTCAATTTGCATCATTGGGAAATGTTTAATTTGCTCCAATTCACTTGAAATGAAGCTAAATATGAGAGAGTGAGACAGAGACAGAGGCAAAGGGAAAAAAAAGCGAGGAGGAGAAGGAAGAAGAAGAAGAAAATTCAGAGAAAGAATTGGAAAGAGATAGAAACACAGAGAAAAACAAAGAACCAGAGAGAGGGAAGAAGGAAAGGGAGAAAGGAAAGGAAAGGAAGGGAGGGGAAGGGAGGGGAAAGAGAAAGAAGGAAAGGAGAAAGAAAGAAAGAAAGAAAGAAAGAAAGAAAGAAAGAAAGAAAGAAAGAAAGAAAGGGAAGGTAGCTAAAAATAGTTTAATGCAACAATTCTATTATACAAATAGTTTAGGAATATTCAGAAATGTTGATGAGTAACCCAGGCTGGCCTCAGGGAGGGTCAATACCAACACTCAGAGTGACCAAGTTAAAAAGAAAAACTAAACTATTCAATTCTATGCTCACTATAGGTTTTTTTCAAATTTCATTCCAGGAAACATTAGAGTTCTGTAGAAGCTTCCTAGGGTGCTAGGGAACTACTCACACATGGGGTTCAGTCTAAGGTATTTTTGTGAAATCATCACATTCCTCTCTTGCCCCATTATTTTTTTGCGGGGCTATGGGGGTTAAGTGACTTGTCCAGGGTCACACAGCTAGTAAGTGTCAAGTGTCTGAGGCTGGACTTGAACTCAGGTCTTCCTGAATCCAGGGCTGGTGCTTTATCCACTGCACCACCTAGCTGTTCTTGCCCCATATGTTTATGCTCATGCACAGACTTTCCTTTGGAACAATTCCATTCTCTCTGTCTCCTAATTACAGCCTCTTCTTCACCTTGTTTCTCAAGTGCAATCAAGTACCTCAACAGAAAAGGAACAGGGCAAATGCTACTACCTATATATACAAAAGGAATTACATTTGTTTCCCATGATTCAGATAAGGAACCACACAAAAAAGAAAGAAATTTTATTACAAACTCCTAATCTCCATCACCCACCTTTCCACTCTAATATTGAGGTTTATTATGATCATCACAATTTCAGACCCTCCTTCTTCCGAACAGGCACCAATGATGACATGTGGTAATGGTTTTATTACTGCTTTCTTTATATACTTGAACACTTCCATAGATCTATGATTTCTTGAGGGTGGGAATTTCCTCCACAGCCAGCTTAATGAGAGGCAGTGTGGTGTATTCGAAAGAACATTGGAAGTAGAATCAGAGGATGACATTTCAGATGCTGATTCAGTTGTTAACCTACTTTTGTCATCTTAGGCAATACCCCTCTATAGGGCTCAATTTCCTTCTCTATAAAATTAGAGGTCATAGTTCTAAGATGGAATGTATCTTAGAGTTTATGTAGTTCAAGTCCCTCAAAATGCAAATGAGGAAACACACAGAGTAAGGATTCAAACTTGGATCCATTGATTGCAAATACAGTTCTCTTTCCATTACATATTACAAGACTTTTAGCACAAAATCCTAGGAATATCTTGCTAATGGGCCTCTCCAAATATGTTATCTATCATTTTCAGATAAAAGATGTATGGAATTTATCTGCAAAAATGCACTAAGAACTTACCTGCCCGAATTCATTGTTTGCTGGCATGGCTTTGGCCCCAAGTCACCTCCATACCTCACTGAAGAACCAAAGAAGGACCTTAGTGGAGGAATAGGCTTGCATACAAATACTCTCATACACTCACACTCAGACAAATACACACACACAAACACACAGGCAGTTCTCTGTCTGTCTGACCATAGAGTTAGAATGGATCTTAGTAGTCCAATCACCAAATTTATTTATTAAAGTCAGCATTCCTGTGAAATTTATGCTATGATTGCTAAATTGAATTAATTAATTACTATTAATAATAGCTAACATTTACATAGCACTTTAAGGTTTGCAAAGCACTTTACTCATTTGATCCTTGCAACAACGCTGAGAGGTATAAACCACATTTTACAGAAACTGAGGCACAGAGAAGTTAAGCCCCTTGTCCAGACTCATTCATCTAAGGAGTATCTAAGGCAGGATTGGAGTCTTGTGCTCTACCAACTGTGCCACCCAACTACCCTCATCTGAGTTCAAATCTGGCCTCAGACATTTAGTAGCTGTGTGACCCTGGGCAAGTCACATATACTCCGTCTACCTCAGTTTCCTTATCTAAAAATGTTGATGATAATAATAGCACTGGCCTCTGTGAGATTTAAAATTGGATATTAGATCATAAATCTCCCCTACTTAACCCTTCCCTTAATTCATCTCCCAGACTAGTAAATGGAAGAAGCTTCTGGTTTTCTAGATAGAGCCTTTATTGTATATAAGGTGTTGTTGATTAGAAGGATAGGAAAACAGAAATACAGTACAAATCGTCTTAAATCTAGGCTGTCTATATTCCTTATAAAAACTCACCAAACCGATTTAGGCCACCTTTGGAGTGAGTCAGACCGTCTGTGCCGCGCCGCCCGGAGTCCCGCCAAGCCGGCAAAAAAGGCTACTCCCCTTCTCTCCACCCCGGAAGTCAAAAAACCCGGCAGGCAGTCTGACATGCGCAGCAGGCGGACTGTACCCGGCAGGCAGTCTGACATGCGCAGCAGGCGGACTGTACCCGGCAGGCAGTCTGACATGCGCAGCAGGCGGACTGTTCATCTCCTCCCCAAAAGGGTGGTCCTTGAAAAACTGGCGTCTTTCAGTTATCCTAGCCGACTGTTAAAAACTTTCATATTTTACCACATTTCCCCCCTTTGCTTCCTCAAGAAATGGAATGTTTCCTTGATGGAACAGTAAAAAGAATATAATAACTTCTGCTGACTAATAATATGTGAACAACAATATAGAAAAGGAAGAGAGGAAAGTTTTGTCCAGAGGGGCGATTTTTTTTTTTTTTTCTCATGAACCGACGCTTTGACATTAGTCTTGCAAAGGGAGGGCCTCTGCAGAGAATACATGTTACAGATGGTGTATATTATAACAGAAAGGAGATAGTAAAAGCTAATAAAGCAAAACAGTTCATATAAAGTCTCTGAGTTCTCTTGTCTTCTTGAAGTGGTAAGATGTCATCAGGAGGAAACTGGATTCTGGTCTGGAAAACTGGATTCTGGACTCTGGTCTGGATTCTGGACTCTGGTCTGGAAAGCTGGATTTCTTCTTTAACTGTTTGAATTGCTGTATTTTTTTTTTTTTTTACTAAACCTTAGCATAGCATTTTGCAATCAGTAACACTTTTTACCACCATGTGTCTGGATCAAAGTCAAATTTAGTATGTGTTCATGACACCTGAAAATGTTATGGAAAGGTTATCATACCATATCTCATGGTTCCGAGACAGCCAGTGATTGTGCTAGGCCACAGGTGAATTCAACTGAGTGAGATAAAAAGATAAGTAAGTTCAGTTAAATTAGGTTAAATTAGGAGGGAGAGAGGATGAATACTGGACTGTGCCTAGTAATTGTGCTCTACATAGTCACCATCATAAGCAAACCATGGACTTATGTATACCTGTCTCTCCTTTTGTTGCACATATATTCTCTCCAGGGCCTGCATCAGAGTTCACAGCAAGTTAGTCTCTGAAATGATAAGTTTCCATATTTCTGAAATCTCATTAATTTCACCAAAGACAATATGATGGTAAAAATGTGTGCTATGCTGCATAACTGAGAATATATTAGTGATATATACAATAATTCCAAACCATACCCAGAGTATAATGACATATAAATAATAAACGAATGTAAATAGCTGATTATATTAGACATTGTTACATAATCTTCTTTTAGACATTATTACATAATCTTCTTTTAGCAATTAAACCACATCATCTTATACATGAATTCTCTAGTATAACAGTAGCAGATACTTAAAGTGGTGATTAATTCATCAAAAAGAAATAAGACTTCAATAAGCAAGATTCAATATTCAATAGCATATACTTAAAATGCCTTTGAAAAGTCACTTAGTTTACAAAATCGGGTTTTTAAAGAAAAGCAAAAGAAACAAAAGTAAAAAAAAAAAAAACAAAGCAAAACCAAAAACCAAAAATAAAAGGCAAAAGATTCGCTAAGCACCCTTTTGTGCTCTTAAAGAATTTAAAGGTGTGGTGAATTCCAGGTCTTTTCAGTGCCTTTCAAAAGTCAAAACAAAACAAAAAGCAAAAAGGATAAAAAAAAAAAATAGGTATAGGGTAGGGAAAAGGGTGGGAGAAATTGAGGTGGGCCAGAAAACTAGGCCATGTGCTTCAGTGCTTTTGCCTGTGGAAGGAAATGCTTGTTAAATTTTAAGGTATTTAAGCTGCTAGAGTTTGGGGTATGCCACATTGTTTTAACTGGTTCCCCAATTCTCTGCATGCCAAAGTGGCAGGGGTTTCTGAATTGTCATTGATCTTTCTAATGCTGTCATAATGTTCTTTATGGTAGAAAATGTGGAGTTCTCTAGCATCAGTTTTGTCTGTGCCACTGATTTTCAATAAAGGCTGATTTAATTGATGAACCACAACATTCAGCTGATGCTGCTTAGCAAATGCTACAATTGTATCATTTCCTCCCCACTTTCCAAATTTCTTTAATTCATCAACATATTCTTCAAAAGGGGAGTCATTTACTATAAAAGACTCAAACTCTTGTCTATGGTTAATCATATAAGAAGCAGCTTCTTGTCTGTGTCTGAGATGATTTCTACAGTGACCTTCTAGCTGGTCTGCTAAAGCCCTAAAAAGGCAATTTCCGTCTCCTGATACTTTACGAAGACTGAGTCCCAAAGCATTTAACTGATCAGTGGGATTATTAAATGGGAACTGCCTTTTTCCTCTGAACTCTCTTTGCTCTTTAACAGTTGCTATCTTTAGGGTTTTTACCTCTTTAGCGTCTACCTCAGGTCTATCTGAAATCTCTTCACCTATGAATGGTGCAGGCTTTATATGAGAGCAATGAATCCATGAGTCTTTTTCACCAATTTTAATGGCAGTAGGAGTTGTCAATAATACCTGAAAAGGTCCTTCCCAGGCAGGTTGAGTTCCACTGGTTTTCTGAAAATTCTTTACATATATTTTATCTCCTGGGTTGAAGTTATGCAATGAAAAGTCTAATGGTCCTGCCTGGACCACAGCTCCTGCCTCATGGAGTTCACGTAGCCTGGTCTGTAATTCCTGTATATAGGAAGCAACAGAAGTATCACCTCCCACCAGTGATGTATAAACTGGGGAAAAAGTTTTAGCTTGGATAGGAGGGTGACCAAAAAGCATTTCATAAGGAGATATATGAAGTTCTCCTCTTGGTCTACTTCGTAGATAGAATAATGCCAATGGTAGAACATCAGGCCATTTCAAATGGGTTTCAGTACATAATTTGCCAATCATACTCTTAAGCTCTTTATTCATACGTTCGACTTGGCCTGAACTTTGTGGATGGTAGGGCGTGTGGAATTTTGGAGTCACTCCCAAGAAAGAGTAGATTTGGGATAAAATCGAATCAGTGAAATGTGTGCCTTTGTCAGAATCGATGCGGGCTGGTGGGCCAAAACGAGGTACTATCTCTTTAAGAAGAATTTTGGCAACAAAGGCAGCTGTGGCTCGGGGGCTGGGAAAGGCCTCCACCCACCGAGTGAGCTGATCAACTATAACAAGGCAAAATTTATAATGTCCTGCTTTTGGCATAGTAATATAATCAATTTGTAAGTGCTCAAAAGGTGTATATGCTAGAGGACGCCCTCCATAAGCTTTGGCCTTAAAAGCATACTGATTATAAGACTGACATGTGGAGCAGCTCGAGCAGATTCGAGATGCTGTATTAGTCACACCTGGTGCTATCCAGGTTCTCTTAATAGAGTCTACAATGCCTTGTGTACCAAAATGGCCTTTTCTGTGAACAGAGAGGCATACCTGGTGGTAGAATTTCCGGGGAAGAAATGGCTTACCTTCCGGAGACACCCAGATGCCATTGATCTGTTTCGCCTTAAATTTCTTTTTCCACTTTTCTACTTCAGAATCGTCATAGGTTAGGTTGGAAGGAATATCCTCAGAAGGTGAAAGGTTAAATACATGTTCAGGAGCTTCTAATGCAGCTAGCTTGGCTGCAGAATCGGCTCGTGCATTTCCCTTTGAAACAGGATCACTATTCCCTGTGTGGGCAGGGCAATGTACAACGGCTAGGGAAGAAGGCAGTTTTAGGGCATCTAAGAGGTCCTTGATAAGGTCCCCATTGGCAATAGCCTTGCCCGAGGATGTTAGAAAGCCTCGTTGACGCCAAATCATACCAATAAAGTGGCATATGCCAAAGCCATATTTCGAGTCAGTAAAAATGGTGGCACTCTTATCTTTAGCTATATTACAGGCCTGTGTAAGAGCCACAAGTTCAGCAGCCTGTGCACTAAAATGGGAAGGCAGAGAAGCTGCCCAGAGGGTGTCATAATCAGAAACTACAGCAGCTCCAGTAAAACGGGTTCCCTCTCTCATAAATGAGGAACCATCTGTATAGAGGACAAGATCAGGATTTTCTAAAGGTGTATCAAAAAGATTGTCACGGGGTTTTTCAGCCATATCAACTAAAGAAGCACAGTCATGCAACGGTTCCCCCGAGAATGGTAAGTTAGGGAGTAGTGTTGCTGGATTAAGAACTGTGCAGCGTTTTAAAGTGATATTCTCATTACCTAACAGGGTTATTTCATACTTAGCCAGCCTTTGATCTGAAAAGGCTTGTGTCCTGTGACGTAGTAAGAGAGCCTCCACTTCGTGAGGGCATTGCACAGTTAGAGGGTTACCTAGGACCAAATCAGAGGCTTTTTCTACCAAAAGCGCTGTGGCCGCCACTGCTCTAAGGCAAGGTGGCGCTCCAGCCGCTACAGGGTCCAGCTGAATTGAATAGTAGGCTATAGGACGTTGGTTAGGCCCCAGTGACTGAGTCAGGACTCCAGAAGCCACCCCCCTTTGTTCATGCACAAAGAGAGTGAAAGGCTTACTATAATCTGGCAGTCCTAGGGCAGGTGCTGATAACAAGGCCCGTTTTAATTCTTTTATGGCTGAGAGATGCTGGGGATCCAACTGTAAACTGTCTGGAACAGAACTTTTTGTAAGAGCTATGAGGGGTTTAGTAATTTCACCAAAAGAGGGTATCCATTGTCTACAGTACCCAGCTGCTCCCAGAATGGCTCTCAACTGCCTCTTAGTAGTGGGGGCAGAGAGTTGTTGAATGGCCTGGACTCTCTTAGAAGAGACAGAGCGAGTTCCAGCAGCCAAAATAAATCCTAAATATTCTACCTGGGGCAAACACCATTGTACCTTTGTCTTGGAAACCTTGTGTCCTCTCTTGTGCAGCTCCAGCAGTAAGTGACGGCTATCTTCCTGACAAATTTCAGCATTAGGAGAGGCCAAAAGTAAGTCATCAACATATTGTACTAGTATGGAGCCCTTAAAGGTAATAGAGGCCAGATCCTGCTGTAAAATTTGGGAAAATAATGTGGGACTGTCTACAAATCCCTGTGGGAGTCTAGTCCAGGTCCACTGTCTATTTTTCCAGGTAAAAGCAAATAAATATTGGAAGTCCTCATGTACTGGTATGGAGAAAAAGGCAGAGCAAAGGTCTACCACTGTGAAACATGTAGATTCATAGGGAATCGATGAAATTATCGTAGCCGGGTTTGGAACTATGGAATGTCTAGGAATAACATAATTATTAATCGCTCTAAGATCTTGCACAAAGCGATAAACAGGTTTACCATCTGGCCCAGGCTTGGGTTTTTTAACTGGCAAAATGGGAGTATTGCATGGAGAGTGATGACATGGAATAATAATACCCTGGCTTTTCAAAGCCTCAATTATAGGGGTGATCCCTTCTATTGCTTCCCTAGACAATGGATACTGTGGAATGGAGGGGGGTGGTCCCCCCTTAACTTTAAAGGTAACAGGCATGGCAGACTTAAGGAGCCCCACCTCATTAGGGGATGAGGCCCATAAAGACTCAGGAATGTCAGAGGGGATTTTGGATACCTCCCCTGCTGTTCCTTGAGCTTCTGTAAGTAAAATTGGTAATAAATGAACAGTATCCTCTGGCAATTGTAAGGAGACAGCCCCATCTGGAGCACAAGATATGGTTGCTCTAAGCTTGCAAAGGAGATCACGACCTAATAAATTTACAGGGGCATCAGGCATGAGTAAAAATGAATGTTCCACTGTTAAGGGCCCCATAGATACCATGCGAGGATTCAATTTTGCCACTCTCTGGCTCTTTCCTGAGACTCCCACTACATTCAAAAATCCTACAGGTCTACACCCAGCATCTGGTTTGCTTACTAATACTGATTTAGAGGCTCCTGTGTCTAGCAGACAATCATAATAAGTCTCCCCCACTTTTAAGGTGACATGTGGTTCATTACTCTGGGGAGGTGAATGGACTGGCACAAGTGCATTCAAAAAATCCGGATCTGGGAATATATGGCTTTCATTATCTATGTTCCATTCCTCCCCAAGACACCATCATTCCTGTGTCCTCTTCTGAGGGGGGTCTTGGTTACCATTATTCTGGTACTGCCTTTCTGTATTCCTCCAAAAAGATCTATTTCTATTTTGATTTCGCCTGTAATTAGAATTAGAATTTCTTCTCCAAGTCCTACATTCTCTCAATTCATGCCCCTCCTTACGACAGTAACAACACACCTTAGTGTCCTTGTTCCGGTGTCCACATGGCTGACTAGGAATCGCTGGTGCCAGAATGCTCTGTTTAGGGTGATCTGGATCTTCCTCACGTGAGTCAAAGACATAATTTGCAAGTTCCTTAATTCTATCTACTGAGAGATTTCTCCAGTCTGGACATTGTTTCAGAAAGTATCTGCGTATTTCTGGCAGTGAATTATAAACAAATGTGTTGAGAATGATACAGGAATCTCTTAAATCTACTGGATCCAATCTGGTGTACTGTCTAGCGGCCTCACAAAGTCTATCATAAAATCTGTTTGGTCTTTCATTAGCCTCCTGAGGTAGGCTTAAAAATTTCTGCCAGTTTTCCGGTTTTCTAGAGCAAGATTCCATTCCCTTCAGAAGTGTTTCTCTAGCATCTTTTAATCTTTGGAAATCCCTATCATCATTATAATTCCACTCTGGATCCTTTAGAGGCCATTCCACATCGGCCTTACCTTTCGCAACAAGGGCATTTCCTGCTGAGATAATATCTGTAATCTCAGTTGGGGACAGTAAAGTTTCCAAAAGGCAAGTAACATCAGCCCAACTGGGTTGATATGCATTAAATATAGTCCTTAACTGTGAAATTACAGTGTTTGGATTTTTCTCAAAACTAGGGATGATTGATTTCCATGCGCTCAAGTCACTTGGTCTAAAGGGGCTATATTTTCTGACTTGAATTGGCACTCCCTTCTTACTATGTTCTATAGCTTCCTGCAGAGGGAGTAGTTTCTGCTGATCTGATTCTGAACTTGGATCATCTCTAGTAGAAACAGCCATTTTGAGGTCTCTCTCCATATGTGAGAGTTTCCCCCACATCATAACAATGATAATAACAAAAACAATGATAATAACAAAAACAAAAAAAAAACAACAAAAAAAAATAAAATCCTTAGTCGTATGAACTATGGATGTGGTATTAAAAGGTATTTCAATTGCAGGCATAAAATTTCTACTTATATTAAACGTATTTTCCCAAAGATTCTCACGTATACTATTATACAAAAAACTTTTTGCTGCCTGAATGAGGAAAAAACCAATAATGTTATGAAGGACCATTGAGTAAACTATTCCTCTAAGTCGGGATGTTATGCTGTCCCAATACATTCCGATGAGAAAAATCAAAGGGATGGTAGAATATTCGAGCATCTTGCCCTTTAAACTGGGCTGGCTTTTCTGTTTAAAGCAAGACTTTTAGAGGCTTAAAGTCTTTAAGGGAGATTAGACAAAGGGAAAGTCCGCAGGGGGGGGGGGGGGGTATTTGGAAAATCCACCGAATTAGCCGGCTTATGGCCAAACTAGGGAGGGTGGGAGGGTCCTTAAGGTCCCTTCGGGGTCGCCAAACTGTGAGATTTAAAATTGGATATTAGATCATAAATCTCCCCTACTTAACCCTTCCCTTAATTCATCTCCCAGACTAGTAAATGGAAGAAGCTTCTGGTTTTCTAGATAGAGCCTTTATTGTATATAAGGTGTTGTTGATTAGAAGGATAGGAAAACAGAAATACAGTACAAATCGTCTTAAATCTAGGCTGTCTATATTCCTTATAAAAACTCACCAAACCGATTTAGGCCACCTTTGGAGTGAGTCAGACCGTCTGTGCCGCGCCGCCCGGAGTCCCGCCAAGCCGGCAAAAAAGGCTACTCCCCTTCTCTCCACCCCGGAAGTCAAAAAACCCGGCAGGCAGTCTGACATGCGCAGCAGGCGGACTGTACCCGGCAGGCAGTCTGACATGCGCAGCAGGCGGACTGTACCCGGCAGGCAGTCTGACATGCGCAGCAGGCGGACTGTTCATCTCCTCCCCAAAAGGGTGGTCCTTGAAAAACTGGCGTCTTTCAGTTATCCTAGCCGACTGTTAAAAACTTTCATATTTTACCACACCTCCCAGAGACTTAAGGATCAAATTACATATTTATTAAGTGCTTTTCATAGTGCCTGATTAAAAAAAATACTTGTTTCCTTCCTTATTAACTTAAAGAGAAAGACAAGCTCTACATAACAGAGATTGATGGGTTTATGCTCTTCTATTCTAGGGCAAGGGAAGGGAATAAGCATTTGTTGGCATCAACTATGTGCTTTTTACAAATATTATTTGATTCTCACAACTGTATGAAGTAGGTATTATTATTATCACCCATATTTTACAATCAAGAAAACCGAGAGAGGTAGCAATTAAGTGACTTGCCCAGAGTTACACAGATAATAAATTCCTGAAGACATATTTGAACTCAGGTCTTCCTGACTCCAGTCTCATTTTTCTATCAACTGTACCACCAGCTGCTCATGCATGCTGTAAGATTAAAGGAGGTTAAGTGTCTTACTCAAGCTTATATAGATAGCTGGAATTAGAGGTGGGATTTGAACTCAAGTCCTCTTTGCTCTATACCATGCTGTCAGAGAATGGTAGATGATAGATAGATGACAGATGGATGGATAGATAGATAGATGATAGATAGATAGATAGATAAAGGAAGGAAGGAAAGAAGGAAGGAAAAAAGGAAGATTGATAGCTAAGTGGATCAATGGATGGACAGATGAGAGAGATAAATAGATAGATAGATAGATAGATAGATAGATAGATAGATAGATAGATAGATAGATAGATAGATAGATAGATAGATAGATAGATGATAGATAGATAGATAGATGGTTAGGAATCAAACCTGTGGCATATGATTTCATTAGTAGAGTTAAGTTCTTAAATGAGGAAAACTGACTCATAAATGCAACTTCAAAAATTAGAGAATTTCTTAGAGACTTGCTTAGTTCAAGATCACTCATCAAGTTTGTGGGGGGAAAACACCTTTCTTTTTCCTTCCTCCTTCCTCTGGATGGAGAAGCAGTCTTGGAACCATGGTGACCTGAGTTCAAGTCCTGTCCATAGCACATCCTGACTATATAAGCCTGGGCAAATGGTCTAGGAAGCTTTCTAAGACTAGACATTGCAGAAAAGATGCAGGCAGAGATACTTCATTGTGTGGGGTGGGGAGAGGAGGTGTCTCTATAACAATGATTTCCTAATATACATAATTTATAGTTTGAACAAGTCTGCACAATGAAAAGATATATCAACCTTCTATAACTTCACAAATGTTTTCAATCCTGCTTTAGGATCAACATCAGATATTGCCTTTATGTTTGTATTAATCACTCTGGAAAAGATAAATAAAAGTGATATGTATCAATAATAATTTTATTGCCATCTTTATTTTATAGCCTCAACTTGTGTAAATAGTCTGAGCATACTGGCCAAGTTAATTATCATAATTGATTATTGTGATAATTTTTGCCCAGGTGTTCTGGCATATGTTTATGATCAAGGGATCATAGATTATGGATTTAGAGCTGCAAGTAACCTTGATGGTCATTTAGCCCAACACCTTAATTTTACAGATGAGGAAAATAAGTTTCAGGGAAGGTAAGTGATGTTTGTAAGGCCATACAAGTGGGATTTAAACCTTGACTCTGAATGTACAACTAGAGTATGTGAAACCATCCCATTTAGCAACATACTAAAGTGGCCTGAGCTACCTCTTTCTAATATTAGGATTACTGCCATCATTTTTCTTCCTCTGTGACCCAGGGTGCAATATGTGAGCTTATCTCAAATCTCTCTTGGGTTAGAAGCAGTAACCCAAATGAGGCTGGAGAGCAATACTTTTTATTTTGTAAGAAATGTTTTATTCAAGAACTGGAAGTGACCTTAGACAATATATTATTCCAAAATTCTCATTTTACAGATGAGTAAATTGAGACTAAGAGAAGTTAAGTAATTTACTTGTGGGAATATTAGTAATAAGAGTCAGAAGAAAGATTTGAACTTAGTCCTCTAAGTCCAAATTCACTACATTTTCACTTTATATATACATATATGTATGTACATGTATATGTATGTGGGTATACATACATATGCATGCATACACACATATATTCATCTCACTTGACAGTGAATTGTCCTCCCAATAGAACTTTTTCTTTTAACAATAAGACAGTTAAGCAAAACTAATCAACACTTTGGCCATGTTTGATGGCCCAAACTGCAATTAGTGTCTATCACCTCCATGTAAAGGAATAGTCCTTTATTTTTAACAAGATATGAGATATTTGATGAAGGCAGCTGGTTGATGAAGTGGATAGAGCACTGGGCTGGGAATCAGGAAGACTCATCTTCATGAGTCCAAGTCTGTCTTCAGACACTTACTAGTTGTATGACCCCATTTGCCTCAGTTCCTCATCTGTAAAAATGATCTGGAAAAGAAAATGGCAAATCACTCTAGTATCTTTTCCAAGAAAACCCCAAAGTGGGGAAATAAAAAGTCAGACACAACTTAAAATGATCAAACATTTGGTATTTATTTGTGTATTTTTTGTTATACCTATTTATCTATATCTGTATCTACATTTATCTATCATACATCTCTATATCCATCCACCCATCACCCATTTACTTGTCTGTCCATGTATCTACTAGTCAGTAACTGAATGTGCTTCATATTGGAGCAGTTCACCTGAAAGCCCATAGTGCTACCATTTTTGGCTAAAAGACAACGACTGCATTCCCATATCATAGCTAGCAGAAACCTCCACTCATTTGTTCTGCTTCCTTCTACCACACCATCAACCTCTGAAAGCACAAAGTCTTGGAAATGGCCAAGACCAAATAAAGAATTTTGGTAACCTAAAATGGTGCTATATTGAAGCACTACTTATACAGGAATAATAGCTCTATCAACCCTCTCTTGCTATGTTAGGTTTCATGGGAACATAGGAGATAGGGGACAGGTTGACCCTTCTGGTCAGTGCCTACTTGACCCTCAGCAGTCTGGAGACCTGAGGCTTTCACTTCCATGCATACTAAGGTTCATTTCAAGAATTCCACCACCTTCTTAAGAATTCCCATTCAACTGGGGTAGCTAGATGGTGCAGTGGATAAAGCCCTTTATTCAGGAGGACTTGAGTTCAAATCTGACCTCAGACACTTGAGACTTACTAGTTATGTGACCCTGGGTCACTTAACCTTCATTGCCCTGCAAAAAAGAAAAGAAAAGAAAAGAAAAAGAATTCCCATCCAAACCTGGGATTTCAGAAAGCTCCTAAGGACCCTCCATTTTCTGAACCTTTCCCACTTTGCTCACTCCCTCCCTCCTGGTAACCAATTCCAAAGCTGAAAATGCCTAGGATTCTTCTTCTTCTTCTTCTTCTTCTTCTTCTTCTTCTTCTTCTTCTTCTTCTTCTTCTTCTTCTTCTTCTTCATCATCATCATCATCATCATAGCCTGTGTTGATATATCACTTGAAGGGTTTTAAAAATACTTCCCTTTATCTTATTTGAACAGTATAATCTGATACTGTCACATAGATGATATTATTACCCCCATCTTATAGCTGAGGAAGTTGAAAACAAAAATTTAAGTAACTTGTCCAGGGTCAAAGTCTTTCAGGCAGCATTTGAACTCAGAATTTTCTGACCTCAGGTTTAAAACTCTATCCATTGCACTCCTAGATGTATTCTCTGTTGTTTACCTGGAACTGGCTGAAAAGGAGCAGGTGAATAAAACATATCAATCTTATGTGGGCACCAGCCCTGTACATTAAGCCGGATTAGCTGTCTAGCCATTAAACAGATCTGTAATGCTGGAGGCTTTAAGACCCTCCAGGAGTCCAGAACCTCTGGGAGTTCTTACCTTCGATTCCATTTAAATCCAAGAGGCTTTCACCCTGCTGGCAGCCCCTGACTTACTGCCAAGACTTAGGGAGAAGCTGTTATTATGAAAAGCTGAGGTTGTTGCTAAGCAAAGGAAGTCTCACCGAGGCAACTGACAGAGTAAAAGCAACACCTGGTTAAACTGAAATTGACATGAGAACTCCTATTGGCTTTAAGCTGCTTTGGTTGGGGTTAGAGTTCCATTCATCTAATATTGAAAAGGCAATAAGCATAGGAAAACACTGCTCCCCAAGACGTGCATTTCTCCAGCAGTGGGGGGGCGGGGATGAGAATCAGAATTATGGAAAATGGTGATGGTTGAGCAAACTTTGATTGTGTTTATTTCAGTGCTCAGGAAAATCTGCAGGATCACTCTGCAATTGAGGGGCCTTCATGTACCATTTCACTCTGGACACATGCTCAGAGCACTGACCATATGGTCCAGGAGCCTTAACAAACACTGACAATCTCAGCCAAAGAGACAGGAATGTGGGAAGGAGATGATCTGGGGTACCTTTCTTGGCTAGGAAATCTTTATGATCCGAGTGAAACAAGGGCAGAGAGATCTGTCATGTATTTACAAAGGAATTTTGATTTAGATCCTGGGATGGGAATTATCCACAAGTCTTTATAGGGGGGCAATGGAAACCCCTCTTGCCCCTTAGATACATTTCCTATTAGAGAATTTCTACTGGGCCAGATGATGCTAGCACTTATGAAACAAAAATAAAGAATACGAGACAATAGAATTAGTTCTAAAGAAACAAAAGTAAAGAATATGAGACAATAGAATTAGTTCTAAAGACTCTAAGTGTTATAGGGAGGTGAGGCAGCAGGAAATCAGTGAAAGCTGGAAGAATCATGGAAGGTCTCATGGACAAACATGATTTATTTTGGACCTTAAAGAAAGAGTAGAATTTGGGAGTAGGGAATGGGAAGGAAAGGTCTTCTAGAACAGAAAAAAAGACAAGTGAAGAAAAAGCAGAAATGTACATGAAATGATGGTAGAATCACAATATCGGAAGGCTCTTCATAGGCCAAATAGTCTGATGTCTATCTGAATTGGAAAGCCCTCACAAACATCCCTGATAATTCATCATCCAGATTCCTATTGAAGATTCTTCTTCACTGAGGGGGAATTCGTTGTCTTATGAAGCAGCCTCTTTCTTTTGGAGTGCTTTTCATTGAGCAGGTGACACCTTCCTCTCTACCATCAATTCAGTTGGGTGTGTGTAGGTCCTATTATTTCTGGGTATAGCCTCATCAACTCATATGTCACTATCTCACCGATCAATCTCCATTCACTCTTATAACATGCATGTTATTCACAAAAAATCCTTCAGCCTCAAGTACATAGTTAAACAGTTTAATTATATTAGTTAGAGCAATGGTAAAATCATGAAACATTAGACAAATGAGCCATAATATCATTTTAGTAACTTCCCAGTTCCAGCCACCGTTCAGGTTGGAGTTTATTTTTGACTCTCTTCCATCTCTCATGCTGTGTTAGAAAGATCCAGAGGTCCAGGGATTTATTTTAAACCTACCATCTTTCAGTAAAACAAGAGAAAGGAGTAGGCAATTGACTCACAATAGAATATCCATGCTGGGATTGGGGAATACATTTGTTGAGTCTCTTGGTTGCAGCTGCATGGATGAATTGGGCAGCAGATTGTCCGATTCCATAGTTCTATGGCTCTTGGATCCTGGAATTTCTGAGTTGTGTTCATTTGGCTCCTGGTTGTGCCTCTCTCTGCAAGCCCAGCACTGATCAAATGCTCCATGGGACATTTCTGTGGGGCATTATGACATGACTGTCATAATTCTAATGTGGACAAATTGGCAAGATTGGTGAGGATGCTTTAGGGCCCTTTCTGCCATTTCTTTTCTTTTTCCTTTATCTCTCAACATCTCTGGTGCTCCTGAATGTCATGTCATAATCTCAAGTCGGTCACATTCAGGCCATGCTGGCAATAAAGCCAACTGGAAAATTTCCCAGGACTGGCAGTCCTTGTGAAAATGCCAAATCCCCAAAGATACACTCCTCTCACTTGTACCCATTTCCAAACTGCCTCTCTGCAAGTTAGTAATAGATAGCAATTATCGCACTTTAATTTTTATGAAAATATTTTCCCCCTCATTTGATCCTTACAACTCTGTGAAGTAGGTGCTATTAATACCCCACCTTTATGAAAGAGGAAGCTGAAGCTGAGAGAGATTAGGGTGATTTGTCCTGGCTCACAGAGCTAGGAAGTATTTGAGGCAAAATTTGAACTCAGGTCTTGTTGACTCCCAAGTCCAGTGCTGTATCCATTATAATACCTAGCTGCCTCCATTTAACTTCTATCCATTGTTCCATATTTTTCTCCCTATGGCCAAAGAGAACAAATGCAATTCCTCCTCCACATGAAAGCCTGACTTGAATACAGATGTCTCATCCCCCTAAACCTTCTCTACCCCAGTATAAACATCCCTAAGTTCCTTCAACCAATCCATTTATGATACACATGATACTCAGGGTCTTCACCATACCAATGACTATCTCCTTGATGTGCTCTAGTTTGTCCATCTCTTTCCTAAAATGTACCATTAAGACCTAAGAATAGTCATTTAAATGAGTTTAAATGCCAATGAAGAGCCAAGATGGCCCAGGGTGGAAGAGGCATGCCAGCCAGCAAAGGATCACATGAGGAAAGGAAATGAAAGTTAGGTAGAAGAGTATAGATTTTATAAAGTAAGAAATAAGGAATTTTCAAAGATTTTGAGTGAGGAAGTATCACATTGAAAGTGATATTTAATGGAGATTAATCCTGCATTCAAGTATCAGATGAATCAGTGGGGGGAAAGAACTGGAGATGGGAAGGCCATTTAAGAAGATGCTGCAGTAATCCACACGTGCAGTGACAAAAAATCATGCAGAACAGAAAGGGAAATGTCTTTCCCTTTCCTGGGATTAATCTATGTGACCTCAGGCTGGGGGACTCCTCCTTATCCATTCCTTAGAAAAAATGGGAGCAGCACTCTTTAGAAATTCCCTTGGAAAATTAGAGTGATGAAATAAAATAAAAGTTCAAACCTAGACTGGGTTTCCTCAGAGACAAACCAAACGCCTCCCTCTGCCTCATTTTTAAAAAATAAGATTTTATTGATATTTTCTTTTTTACATCATCATAGTTATCTCCAACATCTTCCCTTTCCTCCTCTCAAGGAATCATCCTAAATAACTAATTTGTTGTTCAGTTGTTTCAGGGACATCTGACTCTTCATGATTCCATTTGGGGTTTTACTTTGCAAAGATCCTGGGGTGGTTTGCCATTTCCTTCTCCAGCTCATTGTACAGATGATGAACTGAGGCAAACAGGGTTAAGTGTCATGTATGTCTGAGACTAGATTTGAACTCAAGAAGATGAAGTTTCTTGACTTCAGGCCCTGCACTCTACCCACTATACCACCTAGCTGCCCCTATATAACACAATATTTTTTTAAAGAGGAGAAAAATAAGCACAATGATTAGATCCATTGAAAAAAATCTGAAAATATATGAAATATGTAGCTCTTGTGGACCTTCCATCTCAAGGAAGGGGTAGGTTGAGACTGTTTTCTCATAGCTCTTCACTCAAGTCATGCTTGATCTTTATAATTTTGTTATATTCACTTTAGATTGTTATTTCCTCTTACATTGCTGTGGTCTTCACATATATTGTTTTCTTGTCTCTGCTTACTTTACTCTGCATCAGTGCATATAGATTTTTTCCATGACCCTCTGTATTCATCACCTACATCACTTCTTAGCACATAGTAATATTCTATTATATTCATGTCCCATAACTTGTTTAGCCATTCTCTAATATTTGCCACACTTTAAAATTTATTTATTTATTTATTCATTTTTCATTCATTCATTCATTTATTTTTGTGGGGCAATGAGGGTTAAGTGACTTGCCCAGGGTCATACAGCTAATAAGTGTCAAGTGTCTGAGGCTAGATTTGAACTCAGGTCCTCCTGAATCCAGGTCTGGTGCTTTATTCACTGTGCCACCTAGCTGCCCCTCTGTCATACTTTTAAATGAGGGAATGTGGAGACTTTACATTTAGGATGTCATTTAAAATTTTCACCCTTCATCGAATGGTTACTTTACCATCCCCCAATCTTAGAGGAATGTAAGGGGAGAAATAGGAGAATGTGAGAACTTTTCATTTGAAGCATATGTCTACATTTGTATGTTTGTCTCATTTTTGTTGTCAAGTCCCTTTAGCCAAGTTGGCTCAAGAATTCAAATCCTTGTACAGAGTTACTTAACCTGTCTGTGCCTCAGTTCTCTCATCTGTAAAATGGGGGTGATAATAACTTATCTCAACAAGGCTGTTTTGAGAATTAAATGAGTCAACACTGACAAAGCACTTTGCAAACCTTCAAGGACTATATAAACTGGCTATTCATAATCTCTAATCTCAGTATCCATACTCTTTACCCCAAGGATTCTGCACAATCCTACCCTCATTAGGAATCCTGGGTCCTCAGGCCTTCTCTTCTCTCCTGCCTCAGAAAAATAAGCAGCTTGGAACCGTGGAAAGAATGTTGGATTTCGGGGTGGCTAGGTGGCGCAGTGAATAAAGCACTGACCCTGGATTCAGGAGTACCTGAGTTCAAATCCAGCCTCAGACACTTGACACATAATAGCTGTGTGACCCTGGGCAAGTCACTTAACCCCCATTGCCCTGCAAAAAACAAAACAATAGCAACAACAAAAAAAAAGAATGTTGGATTTCAAGTTAGAACATCCCTATTTAACTCTTGGGTGTGTCACTCACTGCCACCTGGATAACCCTGGGTCATCATATTTCCTTTCTGGTCCACAATTTTCACATTTGTAAAATGAAGAAGCTATACTAGATAACCTTTAAAGTGTCTTCCCAGGGAAGCAACTAGGTGGCACAGTGGATAAAGCACTGGCCTTAGATTCAGGAGGACCTGAGTTCAAATCTGACCTCAGACACTTGACATTCACTAGCTGTATGACCCTGGGGAAGTCACTTAACTGTCATCGCCCCTAAAAATTTTTTTTAAAGTATCTTCTAGCTGTAAATCTGTGATCCTATAATTTAATTTATTCAAATATACTAAGGTTTAAATGACTGATAACTTATCTTATTTTTAAAGATATTTGCATTTTAGCTATTATAATACATTAAGAATGCATATCAATGGTGGAATTTTTAGTATTAATTTAATCAAGTAAAAAAATTTCTTGGGGGAGATGAAGCTCAGGTATTTGCCAGTTTGGGTAGGAAGTGGTCTTCGCTTTGCTGCTAAAATTGCACTGTATAATTTGGTGTCTATTGACAAGGACATTTCTGCCTTAAGAGCAGAAACAAATGCCATCCTTTCTTTGTCTTCTCTGCCTTTGTTACTCACTAGGGAGTTCACATATTACATTCTTTTAAATGGTTGTCTTTGTATGAACATCTCCAGGGCCACAGTGACCAGATGTCAAAACTGGCTGGGATTTTCTCATCTGGGAAGACTTCAGGGCAGTATCTCAAGCATCTGTCTAGGTAACAATATGTGCTCTTTGTCCATCTTGCAAATTTAGTCATCGTATGTACAGCAGACCTGAAAAAAGAAAATTCCTCTCCCAAGGTCAGGGCCCTGCCTGCATTCATGATCTGTACCTGTGGTTTTTTCCCCATCTAACAAAATTCAGAGTCTGAGCTTCCTGGGCAGAGCCCATGTTTTAGCAGAGACCTTATCTAATTCAATATTCTGCACAATGCCTCATGCATTGTTGGTGTTCAACAAACATCTATTAATAGGAATCTTTCAATGGAGCTCTGAGCTCAGTTGGATCACATGCTGATTTATATCCAGACCTATAATGTTTTAAAATGATGGCTTTCCCTACACTGACTGTTTTTGGTCATAGAATCAGTCTACAAAGGAATTACAGAGGTCATGTAACTCATCCCCCTGTCTCCAGGCAATATTGCAGGGGAGACCTATCAGATAGCTAAATTTCTTTGTTTACTTTTTTTGTCTCGACTTATGGTTTCATTGGTTTAAGGAATAGCCAATGAAGAAATACCCCTATCAAAGTTGATGAGCAACTGTTATGCAACTTACTTTCTCAAATAATTGTGTGGGATGACCCAAGGTCATAGAGACAGAGAATTGATTAGAACCCAGGTATTCCAGGTAGTAGTAGCAGCAGCAGCAGCAGCAGCAGCAGCAGCAGCAGCAGCAGCAGCAGCAGCAGAAGAAGAAGAAGAAGAAGAAGAAGAAGAAGAAGAAGAAGAAGAAGAAGAAGAAGAAGGAGAAGGAGAAGAAGAACAAGAAGACATGGTGGTGGTAATAACTATATATTTTAAGTATTAAATATTATTGTAAACTGCCATAATATCCCTTAATAGTCCTTTCAAAAGCCTAACTACTCTTACATGGTGGAGTTTCTTCCTGATACCTAGTTGAAATATTTTTAGCCTATTTATTATTATTCTCTATTATTATTATTATTACTATAAGTAATGATGATGATGATAAATAAATTTTATGTACTGTACTTTAAGCTTTGAAAAATGCTTTATAGGGGCATCTAGGTGGCTTAGTGGATAAATCATTGGCCCTGGATTCAGGAGGACCTGAGTTCAAATCAGACCTCAGAGACTTGACACTTACTAGCTGTGTGACTCTGGGCAAGTCACTTAACCCTCATTGCCCCACACAAAAAAAAAGAAAAGAAAGAAAAAAGAAAAATGCTTTATAAATATTATTTCATCTTATCCTCAAAACAAGATTGGGGGGTAGATGCTATTATTATCCCCCATTTATAGATGATGAAACAGAGGCAGACAGAGAATCAGACTTACACAGGGTCATCTGTCTAGGAAGCACTTTAGGGAAGATAAAAAGCATTGTCCAACATTCTGTGATGAGCAGGGAGGAAAGCCAGTTGGAGAAAAAAAATATGAAGATGTTATAGGTAAAGATGCACAGCTGAATGTAGAAGTTATGGGCTTTCTCTTCCACCATGGGAAGCAGATGGCATCTTCTATAGGGAAGCCCAACTGAGTGAAAGAAGAAGATGAGCCTAGTGAGAGCTATCAACAAAGGAACATTAATTATCCAACCTACATGTTATGTGTATGTATGTATGTATATATACACACACACTTATTGAATATCTTTAACAGAATACAGATAAGTCTAGATCAGTCCAAATAATGAATGCAGCGATATGGTCAGATATATTAAAATTGCATCATTTGAAGTTATAATTAATTAAAATATGGTAATTGTTTCCAGCCCAATGAAAATGTGCAGTATGAATTCAAATCATGACTACTTTATGGGATTCATGTTCATACTAATTGAGATCTAGCTTTAGGCTTCACTAGGCTCTGGGGGCTCAGGGGATTGGTGATATACCAAGATGTATAAGACATGGTCCCTGCCCTCAAGAAGCTTATCATGCTTCTTATTCTCTCCCATTGCCGAACTTGGCAGGATTCTGAATCTCTGATGTGCATCTGGCCTTGTTCAGGCTTGTTACTCTTGACATAATCATCATCATTTGATCAGTAACTAGTGCTTTAGAGAGGTAAGTGGCAATTTTATGCTCTTTAAGCAAAGTGGTCACAGATTAAGGTCAGAGAGAAAATATTTTCCACCCTTTGGGTTATTTTCAAAGATAAATTCATTTCATGCAAGTGAACATTTCCAGTATTTCTGAAGTAAAAGCTCACGCACAGCTATTCTTTGACATGTGTTCTCATCCCTTCACAATTTGTTTGCGGTTTTTGTTTTTTTTCTAGAGATGACTATTATGGCCAAGAGCTCAGGAGGGAACTAAATTCATACTTGGATCAGGCTTACATAACCTCTAAGCTGCAAATCCCCAAGCAGAGTTTCTAGGGCCTCAGGCTACTGCTACTCTTTCCTAGAGAAAAGCAAAAAGGGCAATTTTACCTCAGAGGTCCTTGGTCAACGAAGGACTCCATTGCTCTCTAGGGGAGTCCTGCCTTGAATGAGCAAGTTATACATATCTCAAGCATTATCAAAGGCTTTGTCTCAGCTTGCAGGAAAGAAAAGAGAGAGGGAAGAAATCATAGTTGGATTATTGTCTTTTTCTTGTCACTATAAGGCCTTTGGTTTCTCAATATAAGAAATAAACAAGGAGGTAATGTGGCAATTGGATATGGATCATCGATCAATAAACATTTTTAAAGGAACTTCTGTGTGCCAGGACACTGTACCAGATGCTAGGAAAACCAATACAAATAATGAAACAACCTCTAATGTTAAACAGCTTGCCTAAGGATTTGAGGAATCTGAGTTCTCAAATTAATGTTGCTCAATGGATACAATTCTGTATGCTAATTTGGGCCTTAGTTTCCTCATCTCTAAAATTGGGGTGATTCTTTAATTGTTTCTACAGTCGAACTCAGAAGTGGGTTTGTTTGTGTCTGCTCACACTGTACCTTGATGATCAGGAAGACTTGAGTTCAAATCCAGCCTGAGGCACTTGCTTGTGCGACTCTGGGCATTGACCTCAGTTCCCTTTTCTATAGAATAGGGACAACAATATCACTTATGTCCCAAAGATGTGAGGATCAAATGAGATAATATTTGTAAAAGCACTTAGCACAGTCTTTGCCACAAAGTGTTATATAAATGTTAGCTATTATTTTGTTATGATTATTCTCTAAGGTAAAGAGCCTCGAGGATGAAGATGATGGTGGTGATTGTTAAAATTAGTCACATTGGATGGCATTTAAGAGAGCGAGTTTTTTGCCAGTTGCTGGTTCTGGCTGGTGAGTGGGAATAGATTATAGAAGAAAGAGGTCAGGGTGAGTAACAGCTCCATTCCAGTCAAGTGAAGGCATCACACAGGGAGAGGAAATCAGATCCAGACCGAGGCAATGACCTGATGACCCCAGCTAGTTAGCCCCCAATTATATGTGGTCAGAGCAGAAGTGATGCAGCCCAAAAAAAAAAAATGCTCTCCTCTTTAATTGGTAGCAGGGAGCAGACCCTTGGCATGAGACAATGAGGAGAAAAAAAACCAGTACATGGATTAGGTACCCACAGGAGCTGTCCAGCATTCAAAACTGATCTCTATGGCAGTAGTTAAACCTTTTTGATCACTCTGCCCTGCCCCTCCCCAAGTCCCTGTCAGGTAGATATCACTCACCTTATTCACACACACACACACACACACACACACACACACACACACACACAGAGTGTATTTTGATTTATATATACACAGTACATTTTGTGTACATACATGCATATATGTGTATACATACACATACATATATGTACACATTGACATATACACCAATGACTTTATACATACTAAACCACTCGAAATAGACAAGTTTAAAGGGGTGATAAAGATAAAATAATACTTGATTCTACAGTCAATAAGGAGCCACTGGAGTTCGAAAATCACTTGGATAGCTGTGTAAGAAAGGTGGATTAGAGAGAGGAAAGACTTGGGACAGGGAGAGCAAATAGGAGGCTATTACAATATCCTAGGTGTGAGAGCATGAAGGGTTGAACTAGGTTGATAACAGTGCAACTGCAGAACAGGACCAGATGAGAATGAATTTGAATTTTGCATTTGCTCCTAGAGGCAACAGGAAGCCACTGAAGTTTATGGGGGAGGGGGGAGGTGACAATTATTTCACCTGCATTATGTGAAAATGATCTTAGGGACTTTATTGGGGAGAGGCAGGCAGATTCACTAATAATGTATTTGTGTGAGTGAGGGAAGGTTAGGCATCAATGATGATACTGAGTTTGTGGACCTGGGTGATTGAAAGGATGCTGGTGTTCTCAATGTAGGGCTAATCTTCCATAAGTAAACTATCTCGGGTTTGGGTTTGGTAGAAAGATAATGTAATGAGAAGTAATCTATCCCAACCCATCATTGTCTGGTAATACTATGTAACTATTTTTTATCCCCACCCCCCAAAAATGATATTTTTTTTCTTACTCAAAGGTCACTGACCTGGACTGCAGAGCCTATCCTCTGAGGAATTCCTGCCAAAGCCACAAGGCCATATGTGGGGGTGGGGAGAAGGTGCATCTACCTACTACTCTCAGTAATGGAGTAGCAGATAAATTATAACCTAAGTCCAATGCTTCTCAGAATGGGGAAGCCAGGGAACTTGAAAAACAAATAGTGGGAAAGGATATATTGGGGAAGTATAGAGGGACAAAGGTAGGTGTGATTATGTTGGAGACAAACCCAGGAATAACTATTTCAGGGAGAGTAGATTCACCTATCTTACCACCTTCTGTTGGGATTGATTACATATCCTTTGGAGTCAAACCCTGGCCCCCCACTTTGGAGATTACTGCTGTAGATGATGGTTTTTGATACTGTAAGGGTTTACTTTACAAATATAACTGGACTTAGATGTTTTCCTTAAATGAAATTATGTTTTTATTTCATTTTTAAAGTTTGTATAAGGATATTGTTTTGGAGAGGAATTTATTTCTCTTCTTTTTCTAAATTAGTGGTTCTCTAGTATAATCAAGAATCTTGACAGAAAGGAAAGAGTACATGTGTTGCCATCTATAGGCAAAAAATGTATTACACTTGTTTTTACTAGGCTTTAGATAAAGAACACTATAAAAAGGAAGGAGAGAAATATGATTATAACCCCGAGGACCTCCACTTCTCCCCCTTGGTCACCATTGGGGTTTTACTAACATTGAGAAGGAGGAGGATGAAGAATATTTCAGATACCATTTAAACATGGATCATTTGGTAAAAGCCATTGTAAATCTGGCTTTATAATCATTTAACCTGTACATACCACTAAGATTTTACTATTAGTGTTCACATGACAAAATAGGCATCTCCCCTTCCCCAATTTATAAACCTTCCACTAATAGTTAAAATGCTCAGTGACCAACTCTCTTCCTCAGTCCTACTCCAATCCACCAACCACTAGAGACTATAAAGCTTATACCACTACAGGAGCCATTGTAGAAAAATTATATATATATATATATATATATATATATATATATATTTGTTTGTTTGTTTGTTTGTGGGATAATTGGGGTTAAGTGACTTGCCCAGGGTCACACAGCTAGTAAGTGTCAAGTGTCTGAGGCCAGATGAACTCAGGTCCTCCTGAATCCAGGGCCGGTGCTCTATCCACTGCACCACCTAGCTGCCCCCCAAAATTTTATAATTTTTAAAGACTATATCAGGGAGAGATCTTTCTGTTCCCAGATATCTTATTCTCCATTCCCCATTTTCTTACCTTGCTTTTTCAATTGGCTGAAATGTCATCAACTGGGGATAAATTTGGGTTGATAAGATACCCCCTATTAAGAATAATATCTGTGAGAAGACTAAGGGATTATAGCAATTTTCACCTTGGTTTGAATTAATTTAATCAAATCACTTTCCTACTATTATTTAGCAGAACTGAGGGAAAAGGAACTTCTATTGAGGCAGGGGAAGTGATATAGATAATTTTGGAGAAATGAATCCTTTAAAGGAGAGGCAGGCCTGTGTGAAGGGCTAGCATTTGTAAGGAAATCTGTTGGGCCTTGGGAGAGGGACATTAAGAGATAAGAAGGGGTAGGGGAATAGAAGGAATCAGGAAAATGTCAGACAGACCTAGCTTATTTTTCAGATATGCCTAGGGCCATTCCTCTGCCCGCTAGAGATCTTCCATCTCCCTTATTCTCAGTCCTAGTACAAGGCTAGTTCAGTTGCATTATGGGTTAAATTTTTTTTTCTCTCCAAAGTATTTGTTGACTTAGAAATATATTCACCATTTATAACATTGCTTCTATGGGGAAAATGTATTCGTTGATCTAAGTAACAGATTTATAAATGGATTTTTGGAAAACAGCCCATTCCTTTAGTTAAATAATAATAATCACTTGTACTTGTATAGTGATTTAAGTTTTACAAATTTCTTGTATTGTCTCATTTGATCTCCCCCAAAACCCTATGAGGTAGGTGCAATTATCCCCATTTTACATATAAGGAAATTGGAGTAGAGGGAAGTTAAGTGACTTGCCCAAGGTTACAATCCAGTACTTATCTGAGATAAGATTTGAATCAAATTCCAAATATGGCCCTCTACTAATGGCACACTGTCCTATAAAAGTCCTAAGATTTCAAAGTCTTTTGTCAATTCATTCATAGGATTTAGAGTTATCTATCCCCAACCCCTCAGTTTATAAATTTGTTATTGTTTGGTCATTTCAGTCATGTCCAACTCTTTCTGAATCTATTTGGGGTTTTCTTGGCAGAGATATGTGAGTTGCTTGCCATTTCTTTCTCCAGCTCATCTTATAGGTGAGGAAACTGAGGCAAACAGGGTAAGGTGACTTGCCTAGGGTCACACAGCTAATAAGTGTCTGAGGCCTAATTTGAACTCAGGAAGATGAATCTTCCTGATTGGTGGCCTGGCAGTATATACACTGCACCACCTACCTGCCCCAGTTTATAGATTAGAAACTGAAAACCAGGTAGATAGGATAATTTACTGAAAGTCATATCAGGGGACAACTAGCAGAGTCAGGATCTGAACTTTCATGTATTTTGGCCACAATTCTCCCTCTTTGTTCTCAAGACTACAACGGCCAAGCTACAAATGCTGACCTAGCAGAAGGGGAATATTTAGATGCTAGTGCATTCCCCTCGGAAGAAAGCACCACCAAAAGGCAATCAGTTCACTTGACATCACTCAATGTATGGATACTCATAGGAACATGACCTTTGAAAACTTCCTCTGCCTTGGATCCAGACTTTTAACAATACAGAGCTTAGTTTGGTTTAATAAACACAATTTAGGAGAGAAATTCATATTCAGGAGCTGGAAACATCCTATTATAAATATTCAGTGGAGGGAGATCATATGGATAATATTGTTTGCCATTGTCCCTGAAGTCACAACCCCTCAAGCAAATGAATCAGTTGAAATTGCCAGGTAGAACAGGAGATAGCATGGTGGTCCTGGAATCAGGAAAGCCTGACTTCCCACCTCACCTATGATGCTTCTGAGCTGTATGACACAGTGCAAGACGTCTAACCTCTCTCAATTTCTGCTTCCCTGTCTCTAAAATGGGGATAATAATAATGATTAATCAACAAACATTTATCAAATGCTTACTATGTGCCAGGCACTGTGTTAAACACTTGGGGATACAAAAAGAGACAAAAGACAGTCCTAGCCCTCAAGGATCCAATGTGAGACAAGATGCAAACAAATACATAGAAAGCAAGTTTTATACAGGAAAAAAAGAAATAATTAATAGAGGAAGATACTGGAATTAAATGTGCTTGGAGAAGGCTTCTTGTAAAACTACCTTACAGGATTGTTGTCTGGTTCAAATGGTATTATATATGTAAAGCACTGTGCAAACCTTGAAGTTCTAGTGGTACCCATTAGTAATGGTGGTAGTAATTAGTAATGATAACAGTTTTCTGATTATCAGGTTTATATGGCCCGTACCATCAAAGGAAAACATGAAATCTATAGTGCTGGCAAATGGTGAGGCTAAGGGAGAGCTCATCTTTAGTTGTTTAGTTAAGCCCTGTTTATAAACAGTACAATCACTAATCCTGGCTCTGGTGTTCCCTGACCAGATAGTCAGTATAATTATTCTGAACTCTAATGACCTATCTTTCTAGTGACTCTTTTCTTTCTGATACCTCTGGGTAATGTCAGTATTGGTCAATACATATTGAGATGTATTCACCTGGGGCAGCAGGATACCTTGAGTTGAGACCCAAGTTCTGCCATTAAGTAGCAATGTGGCCCTGGGCAGATTGTTTAGCCTCTTTGAGCCTGTTTCCCCATATACAAATTGGACTAAGTGATCTTTAAAGTCCCTCACAGCTCTAACATGTCATGGTTTTAAGTCACTACTGGGGCCTTCATTGCCTCATCTGTTAAGTGAGAGGGTTGGACCAGGTGATCTCTAAGGTCCCTTCTGGTGCTAATGCTCTATGCTCCAGTACCTGGACTTCTAGCTTAATGAGCCAATGTATAAGAAGCCTTTTGTGCTCATGAATATTGGCTTAAAAGATGATATAGTGAATGCTGCAGAGATGGTTCCAAGATCCTGCCTTGGATAATTTCTGAGGGAGGATATAGAAAACATCTTGTTTGGGTTTAATCTAACATACATATTCTTTCAGAAAAAATACATATGTATATACATACACACACACACACATATATATATATATATATTTTCTGAACACTTAATGCTAATATTAGTGTCATAATATATGACATCATTACAACCAGTTAGAGAGACAAAGAAGTCCTAAGCATAGGCCCTGTTCTCTGGAAGCACAAAAAAATTTTAGTTGATGTGATAAGATATACATGTCTATTGTCATTCAGTTGTTTTCAATCATGTCCACCTCTTCATGACCCCATTTGGAGTTGTGTTGGCAGAAATAGTGGACTGGTTTGTCATGTCCTACTCCAGCTCATTTTTCGGATGAGGAAATTGAGAGCAATAGGGTTAAATGACTTACTCAAGGTCTCACAACTACTAAGTATCTGAGGCCAGATTTGAACTCACCAAGAGGAGTCTTCCTGACTGCAGGTGTAGCACTTTATCTACTGAGATACTTAGCTCACCCAAAGCTAAAGATAGACATAAATACCTACAAAGCACAGTAGCATAGTATTTTGTATCAGAAGAATGTCTTAAAGGAGTGTTGATATAGAATAGAACTCAGAAGAATGGATTGACTTCACATAAGCAAAGATGTTGGGTAGAGTATTCATTCCAGCTGGAAGAAACAACAGGGGCAAACGTGGAGATAAAAAAGCCCAGAGAATATTAAGGTGTAGTAATTCAGAGAAGTTTGTCTAAAGCAAAGATCCATGTAGAGGAGTAGTGGTTGTTAAAAATGGAAAGTAGATACATTTTATAAAGTTGAGAGCCTTGGATGTTAGTTTAAGGATTTTGATTTTTGTCCTGTAGGCAATGAAGAACTATTAAAGGTGGGGGCAGCTAGGTGGCACAGTGGATAAAATACCGTGTCTGGATTCAGGAAGACCTGAGTCCAAATCCAGCCTCAGACACTTGACACTCACTAGCTGTGTGACCCTGGGCAAGTCACTTAACCCTCATTGCCCTGCAAAAAAAAAAAAGAACTATTAAAGGTAGAATTTGAGGTTGTAATTATGTGTATGCTGTTTTTACTTTCGTTAAAAGTAATTTTGATAATTTAAAAATTCGGGCAATAAAATAATGTCAGTCACCTAGATGTAGCCAGAGTGAAGAGAATCAGGAGAAGCTGTGGGTAGATACAATGATGTCATACATTTAAAGGCATCTTAGAAACTAAGGTCAAAGGAAGAAGAAAAATTCTGAGAAATAAAGAGACACTGGTTGCTTTGGAAGACAGAAGTGATGTATTGGGCTTAGTGACTTTGACACTCTGAGAAATGAGACTAAACTCACAAAACTGGCCTGTAGTAGCCCATAGATAAACAAAGCAAATAGCTAGAAATGGAGCTTTATCAGAATTTCAATGTTTATTTAAGGCTCACACTCTATAATGAGAATCTGTTTTCTTCACTTGCTTCATTTGTCGTTGAATTGTTTATGCTTTTAAAAAATGAATTCAATGTGGTTTGCCCCATTTTTAAAAACTGGAAATCACTGGGGAAGGAGGAAGTATATATCCCTCTTTTCTTAGTTTCCCTGCTAATAAGGAACCATCTCATAGCAACTATAGATGGGAAAAAAGGAGAGCTTGGAGAAACAAAATGACCTCCTTAGGAAATGCTGTGAACTCTTAGCCTCTCTAGTGGAACCCCACTAGACTCCCTAGTGAGACTCTAGTGTAAGAGACCACAGAGTAAGGTTTTTACTATCTATCTTTTCACTAATACCCCCTTCAGTCTAGCAGTATAACTTTCCTACCCATGGTCTCTGGATTTTTTCTCCCATCATTCCCTACCTAAGACTATTAAACCAGTAAAAGACAATCTTTCCGAAAGTAAGTGATAAATATGTGAACCTTGATTCCCTGTAAGGTACTTCTAGATCATTAAATGGAATAAATATGGCATAGTTGGAAATTTGAGCTTAATTTCTTTGAGATTGACATTCCTTACCTGAAAAATAAAATACTAACCCATGTCCTGTTTGACTCAAAAGGCTATTGTAAGTATCATATTGATAATTGATGTGTACATATACAACTTTTAAAGTTTTAGGCATCATAATACTTATTTTCCCCCTTTAATCTAGTAACTTTATTATAATATAAGTTCTGTTAACTTTATTATACTATAAGTTCCTTGACAGCATGCATGGTTTTGTTGTTGTTGTTGTTGTTTTTTGTCTTTCTTTGAATCTCCAGTTCTTAGCAGAGTTCCTGGCACATAGTTGGTGTTCAATAAAAGCTTATTGACCTGACTTGGTTACATAGAACAAACAGGCATAAGGAATGCAGAGATAACTGGTATCATCAATTCAGTGAGTATTGTGGGCACAACTCTATCTCTGATTTGTAGGGAGAGATAGGGAAAATGACTTCTGCCTTTTAGAAGTATAAAATAGGTCAGAACCATAATGTTGCTTTATAAGTATTGGTTTTGCCATGCAGAAGCTATGTGAGATTCATTTATGCTTAAGGTATCAAGCTATCATTTACAAAACCATCAAACACCATTAAAAATCCAAGGATCACTCATAGAAAATATTTTCTTCCCCCAGTGAAAACCATGGGAATACACCAACACCTAACACTATTGGCTGCAAGTTGGCTTTCCACCTTAAAATGTGGGACACTTCCTTGAAGGGTCTTTGTATTAGGAAGACAGGAATCCTTGATAGAAGTTCACTAAGTCCACAACTACAAGACTTCATTACTTTGTACAGCAAGCAAGCTTTTGAAATAGTGATCAATCAATACAAAGAAAGCTGGAAAGATATAATATGATCTGATGCAAAGTGAAATAAGCAGAGACAAGAAAACCATATACACAATGACTACAGCAACATAAATGAGAGCCAACTCACCACAAAATAATCTAAATGACAAAGAATAGGTATGGCCCCAAAGAAGACATATGAGAAGATATTTCCTCCTGCTTCTTTGCAGAAGTGAGAGGTCCATGGTTGTGTGATATCAAGTATAATTTTTAGATTTTTTTTAATGCATCAAGTGGTTTTGCTGATTGATTTCCCCATTTTTCCTCTTTTTAAGAAAATTCTTTATTGCATTCAGTGCAATAAAAGATAAATAATAAAATAAATAATAAATAATAAAATATATAAAGGCAAATTTAGTCAATGCCAAAAGGAAAAACAGTTGATTGAAAAAAAGAACAACAATATTCAATTAAGTATTCAACACATTGTGTAGCTGGTACCTATAGGACTCAATGCCAGAGTTGTAGGTGGGGTTCTTCATGATGCTCCTTTGCTTATACTTCATTGACAACTATAACTACTAAAGATTCAATAACAACAGTTCTTGACAACAAAGTCCTGAAATGCTTTTATTCATGACATTAAAGAAAATATATTACCAGCTGCCTTGCCACTGTACCCTAAAGCTAAATAAGTCTTTCCATTTGACTTATAGATGAAAACTTCTGTATGTGTAGTCCCTTGCCATTAGGATGTAATCTCTTTGCAATTAGTGAATGCATTGCTGTTTTACTTTTATCTCCAACATTTAGCACTTTTTTCACATAGTAAAAACACATATATTTTTCATACATCCATTCATTCATTTATTCATTCACCATGATGTGGAGGCAAATCTAGAATCTTGAAAGTATAATAGAAGACTGACAACTCTGGCATGTCCTTTTTCAGTCCATCAGTCATGTCTAACTATTTGTGACTCCATGTACCATAACACTGTTCTTTGGTTTTTCTTGGTAAAGACACTGGAGTGGTTTGCCATTTCCTTCTGCAATGGATTAATGGAAACAGAGGTTAAGTGACTTTTCCTGGGTCACGTAACTAATGTCTGAGGCTGGATTTGAACTCACATCTTCCTGAAGCCAGGACCAGTGCTCTATCCACTGAGCCATCTAACTTCCTCATGTCTAGCCAGGCTAGAAACACTTCAAATATTGGTTTAATAATCAATACTATATTGGTCATCCAAAAACCATCCTAGCATAGTCATGGGCATAGATGACATACTTTCTTACCACAGCAATCCTCCAAGGTCAGCTGATAAGTCCCAGATGAACTGTGATGTATCATTGACCCACCCTGATTAAATAATTGATGTATTGGAAGGATGGAGAATTGAAGAAGAAAAGCTAGTGGAGAAGGTGAAAAGAAGATAAGAATTTAAATACTGTTAGGGAGTATATGTTAATGAAATAGGTTGAAATTATGAGATATTTAGAATCAATGGCCGCAAGTCATGATATACTGTAGTCTTAGACAAAACAAATTTGAATATTAGCCAATGGAAATGAACAGAATAGTGGGCAAAAGCAGGTGGCAGCACCCCACAAATGAAGAATGATAGAGGAGAAGGGGCATAAAGGATGCCTTCATCGAAATGTACAAACAGAAAGATGACTGATTTGGTCTCATCAATAGTGAAGGATAACTGATGGACAGTTGGTATGTTCCATCTTATTTTTTTCCTTTTGCATATATTTTCCTTTTTTATTTTGAATTTAAACACCAAGAAAAGAGTATTTCCATATACACAACAAAACACAAAAAGAAAATTCTATATGAAACCATGAATCTCCATTTCATACCACTTGCTTTTTTTTTTAAAATAAGAAAATATATGCAACAATTTCTACATGTTACTTTAAAAACTGCCTTGCGAGGCTCTGCTTTTCTTGGAATTTCCTTCTGTTCTCTTCTGGCATTTTAAAGAATGTTGCAATGACTCTCTTTTTTTTTTCCCTACATCAATAAGTTGCCAGATCAATCTACCTCCCTCTATCAAAAACCAAGAAAAGGGGGAAAAAAACCTTGTCATAAAGAAGCATAGTTAAACAAAAGGAATCACAAAGTGGTCATGTCCAAAAATGTATGTCTCTGAACATGTATCTAGAATTTCTTTGTAAAGAGATGAGTGACACACTTCATCATAGGTCCTCTGGAGAAATGGTTGGTCATGTCATTAATCAAAGTTCTTGATTATTTCATAGTTATCTTTCCTTATCTTGTTGTAGTTGCTAAATAAATTGTTCTCATTGTTCTGCTCTCTTTGCTTTCAGTCATTTCATCCTACCCAGGATTCTCTGAAATTATCTTTTATCATTTCTTACTGTGCAGTTATATTCCATTACATTAATATACTACAATTTGTTCAACCCTTCCCCAAGTTTTAAAGAGGCACTTCAAGGCACCCCCTTAGATTCTAGTTCTTTTATTAATCCCCCCTTCAAGATAATCAAGTTTGTTTTGTTAGTGAATATTCCTTTTCTGTCATTATCCTCCCTCATAACATCCTCTCCCACCTTCTTGCTTTTCTGTTTTTGATTTATTTCTACACTAAACTGTTTCTCTGTGTGTATTCAACCTTCATTTTTCCATTTCATGTTGGTGAGTCTCATCTGATGTCTACTCCCCCACCGCTTCTTCAATTTTTGTTCTCTTCTCTTGCAACACCATTTTAAGAAATAGCACATGCCACTTCCATCTTTCTTCTTTCCTTCTTTTAACCTTCCTTTTCCTCCCCCTCTTCAGAGCCTCAGAATAGAACCAATCCAATACCAAGATTTCTCATTTGTTGTTATTTGACACCCTATAAATTAGTGACATTAATTTTGAATTTTTGAAGATTGTAAAGGTGGGAGCTTTACAATGTCTCTTTGAAAATTGGGATATGACTGAATAAATTGTGATACATATATATATATATATATATATTTTTTTTTTTGCGGGGCAATGGGGGTTAAGTGACTTGCCCAGAGTCACACAGCTAGTAAGTGTTAAATTTCTGAGGCTGCATTTGAACTCAGGTACTCCTGAATCCAGGGCCGGTGCTCTATCCACTGGGCCACCTAGCTGCCCCTGTGATATATTAATATAGTGGAAAATGACTACAAGTAAGAAATGATAGAATATAATTTCAGAGAATCTTGGATAGGATGAAATGGCTAAACATGAAGTGAGAAGAATAAGGAGAATGATTTTAAAGGACATTGTTTCTTCTCCTACGAGAACCACATCATTATACAGCCCTTTTCAATTGTTCAAATAAATTTATATTTCTATATGTTCTTGTGTTTTTATTTCAAAATTCCCAATGATCTCTTCTTTAGATATTTTTTGAAAGTCCTCTATTCCTTTAAATGTCAATCACCTCAATTCACAACCCCCTGGCAGAATTATACTCAGCTTTGTAGGGTAAGTTATTCTTGGTTGTAAGCCTATCTCTTTTGTAATATTGTATTACAAGATTTTGTCTAGTTTTTAAAATTGTTTTTGAACTTTCAGGTTTTGTGTACTTTAAAAGTCTGGAAAAGTTGAGTTTAAATGTGGCCTCAGATACTCACTAGTTTTGCGATCCTTGGCAAGTCACTCAACACATGAATGTCTCAGTTTCTTCAACAGTAAAATGAAAATAAAAACAATAGCAACTGACTCATAGGATAGTAGTGAAGACCAAAAGAAATATTTGCAAAGTGCTTAGCACAATGTCTGGCACAGTAAGTACTTAATAAATAATCTTTCTCTTCCCTACTTTGTTCTCTTGTCCTAAGAGAAAAGGACACTTTTCATCTCTGATTTCTTGAAATACATAGTTTAGAATACTTTTTTCATTATGAGTTTCAGGGGAATCCAATGATTCTTATGTTATCTCTCAAATTGTTTTACAAGTCAATTTAGATTTCATATCAATTTAGCTTTATTTTTTTGTTTATTTGTTTTTGGTGAGGCAATTGGGGTTAAGTGACTTGCCTAGGGTCACACAGCTAGTAAGTGTTAAGTGTCTGAGGCCGGATTTGAACTCAGGTCCTCCTGACTCCAGGGTCAGTGCTCTATCCACTGCGCCACCTAGCTGCCCCATCAATTTAGCTTTAAATAGATTTCTTACATATCTTTTCTTTTTAAATCTTTTGATTTTGTTATAATAGTTTTTGTTGTCTTTTTGATTTGTTAATTTCTATTTGAATCTTAGTTTTCAGGAAGTCCTTTTCTTGGATAAGGTTTATCTCCTTTTTGTCTAAGTTACATATTTCCCTTCTAACTCTTTCCTCCTTAATTTGCATTTCATGTTTTATCTCTTGCCTCTAGGTGTTCATGTAGTTCTGGAAAAATTCTCCTCCTCTCCCCTTCACCCCCTACTCCTTGATTCTGATTGCTGTTGTTAATGTATTTACTCCTTTCCTGAGATCTCTAGGTTTGTAATCTTTTGTGATATTGCTAAATGTTTTCTTTGATTATTCATCTCTTCAGATTGAATTCCTGTATTGGGTAAGGGTCCACCCCTTGCTTCACTTTTGGGTATGGAGGCCTGTTTGGTCTTTCTTTGGATCCTCTTTGTTTTTGTGCTTACTGTGAGGGAAAAATCCATCCTCTTCTCAATAATTCTCAGGAACTCAGCAGCAAAGTGACAAAGGCTTTATTTTCTTCTCATGAGAAGGAGGCACCCTAGTGTGCAGCTAGTGGGTGCCCCGACAGGGGGCTCGTAGGCCCTGTTTTATACCTGAGTCCCTAAGGCGAATGGACCCTCTCCTTTTTCATCACTGGTGGGATTACAATCTACCCGAAAAAACTAGCTAATCGAATGCAGTATTCCCACCCCTCTTCCTTGTATGGGCATAACTCAGGAGTGGACCTTATACTTCCTTATATGGACACAACTCTGGAGCGGACCTTATTGAGACCAGGGCTCCTTGAACCATTTGACCTTGCTAACCTGAAGGGGAGGAGGGAATCTGAGATCTTTGTCCTACAAACAGGTCAGGGGGAGTATGACTGACTGTTATATCCACATTGAGAGGAGACAACTACCCATTTCTCACACTTACCATCTCCCCTCCCACCCCAGATTTTGAAATTCAGAGCACTGGATATTTGGAGACTTTTCTAAGTTTTGAAAACAGAGTTAGGAACCTCAGAGCCTGTGGAACTGGGCTAGCCTGAGTATTCCCTCAGGGTTTCCAAGTTCCATCACCTGAGTTTTTCTGACCACCTTGGGGCTTTCTGGTTTAGGGGACCCTTCCATTCTTTTTTTTTTTTAGGGCAATGGGAGTTAAGTGACTTGCCCAGGGTCACACAATAAGTGTCAAGTGTCTGAGGCCGGATTTGAACTCAGGTCCTCCTGACTCCAGGGCTGGTGCTCTATCCACTGCACCACCTAGCTGCCCCCACCCCTCCATTCTTGCTGCCTTTGAACACACAGCCTTGTAGGCTATATTAGTTCCATTTCTGTTTATGGTGCTCATTTTGCTGGAGGGCTTAGTCCCCTTACTTATTGCCTATCAGTTTCTGTTTAACTTATTGCCCAGTTATGCAGTGAAGAAATAATTGTAGTTTGTCATTGTGTTTCTTAATCACCATTTGGTTTGCTTTTTACTGGGGTTGTTCGTAAGTGAAAGCTGGGCAGTCTGCTTCCCATTCATGTAGGTAGCCATCTTCAAGAAAAATTTCCTCAAGAAAGCTTTCTTCTCTCTCTATGTTAGGTGAGTAGACCTTCTGTATCCATATTAAAGGAAGTCATATAAGGAATTTATATATGTGTGTGGAGAGAGAGAGAGAGAGAGAGCGAGGATAGGCATTGGTTGCAAGTGACTTGGAGGGCATACCCATGTTGATGTGACAACAGATCCTTTGGAAGATTTGAACATAAAGAAAAAATTATTTTAAAAAAGCTGAAAGTTTTTCACAAGGGAAATTGTAGAATCTTCATTACTAATAATTTCAACAACACAAAGAATAGAATAAGCATTTAAATAGCTCCTACTATGTTCCAGACCCTGTGCTAAGTCTGTTATAAATATTATCTCATTTGACCCTCATAAACAATTCTGGGAGATAGATGAAATTATCCTATTTGACAATCGAGGAAACTGAGGCAAACAGAACTTAAATGACTTGCCATGGGTCATACAGCTAATCTGTGTCTGAGGCCATATTTGAGAATGTATTTCTGATTCTAGACCTACCACTCTATCCACTGCTGTATCTGATGGCTTAGACTTAGTTGTCCAGTATTACCCATAAACAGTTTGGGTAAGGTTCTTTTTCTTCTGGGTTGGGGGTTGAACTATCCCAGAATTCAGAATTAAAAATAGACATCTTAGAGGTCTTATATGTGACATCGTAACCAGGACACCAACTAAGAACAAATAAATGCACTTTTTATGTGGCATATATTGAAGAATTAATGTCAAATGACAAATGTTTGATTATCATGCCATGACTGAGAAAAAGAGTAATGGGTTCTTTTAATATTTATAATAACTATTTGCCTTACAGTAAAATCTATTGCTTTGAAAGACTAATAAAAGGAGCCTCACAATCAAACCACCCATTTTGCAGATGAAGAAACTGAGGCTCAGCTGCACAGTTGGTTAGAGGCAGTCAGGTCTAGAATCCAGGTGTCAACTTATTACCCAGGGCTTACATGAAGAATCCTCCCAACTGGAAAATTTTGTAAATTATGAAACAAAGCTGGAAAGGGGAGTTAGGTTATAAGAGGAGTCTTTTCATGACCTCCATTTTCCCCCCCTCTATGCTGACTTTATCACTAAATAAGCTAAAGGAGCCCCCCCCCCCCTTCTCTCTATCCTTCCTTAAGAAATATTAAATATATGTAGTCAGTTTCTCTACATGTTACCAAGCCATAGTAATTCATACTGATTTTCCAGGGGAGGCAGGACCATATAGTGGAAAGAATGCTGGATTAAAAGTTTGAGGCCCTGGGTTCAAATTCTGAATTTGCCACTTAGTGATGGCGAGACCTGGGGAAGTCACCTTCCTAGGAACTCAGTTCCCCCATCTGCAGAATGAAGGCATTAAAATAAATGACATCTGTAGTTCCATCCAGCTCTGGATCTGTGGTTCTATGATACTGCTATGCTAGGACAGAGACAGGCTTTAAACCTTGAAGAATGAGTAGGGTGGAAAAACCTGAGGAAAGAGCAGTGATTCCCAGGGGAAAAGAACAGAATAAACGAATACTATGCAGATCTGAAATAGGACTTCAGCTAGTGTATAATCTTGCTCCAGAACATAGTGGAATAAAACCCAAGATAGGTTGGACAAGATTTTTTTTTTTTTTGAGATTTCTGCCCACCCTGATTCTGTTTCCTTTTGCCCCAAAGAAAAGACTGGCTCTCTAAAAGAAAACAACAAAAACCCTTTCAACAAAGAATTCTGGACCTCAGGGCATTTGAAGAGAGCCACTCCTTCCCACTCCCCCCTCCCCACACAGCAAACATTAAGTATTATTAGGAAAAAGTATGTCTCCTAGGGAACAATATATCTAGACTGCGGTGTTGCTTTGTTTTATAAAAAATATAGTTTTAGTCCCGGAGAAACCTGTCATCTTTTTCATGCCCTAAGCCACTTGCAACAAAAGAAAATACAATCCCCACCCCCAACCCCCTCTCACCATGTTTCCTAAGCAAAATAGCCTCTCCTTCAAAAGTGGAGGAATAAAGGGGAGAAACAGCAAATCATTGACTTCTTCTACCCTCAATATTTAATCAAACAGTAAAGAACTCTAACCTTTCTTTAGGAAAGGAGCTGATGGCATGAGACCATCTTCCAGCAATGGGTATGCCTTAGAGGTCAGCTCACCTGCCTGGTCAGGCTTTTATTTTATTTTAATTTTGGTTAAGTAAACAACAATCTCACCTCAGTCCCACCCCTGGAGGATTTGGCAGCAGAAAACAAAGAGTCTAAGAGACAGCCCTTGAAGGGTTAAACTCCTTTCTCCACTCCCAACTTGAAGCTCTGGGGAGAAGAGGAGAGCTCTGGTCAATAGACAGATATATTGACTTGTTATTATTTAAAGTTGTTTAACCAGGTAGAGATAAACGAAAGCTTTCAGCAGCTGAACTATCACACAAATCACAATTAAGGTGGCATATGTGTTTGGAAGACGTAAAATCAATTCCCGCGAAGATAATGTTTTAGTCTCTATTTGAACTTGAAAACAGAAGTAAATTTTCAACAGTAACAGCTGGGCTTGTTCCATCCAGGAGTCTCTCTATTAACTGTACAAGAAGGGCCTTTATTATCTGTTCTAATGGTTTTCCTCTATGGCTTTGTCTTCATCAAAAAAGCCAAATTGATTGCTGTGGAGCTGTTTACTGATGTGCCATCCGGCAGAAGTCTGCGTCTGTGGTGGCCTAGAGCTCCCCTGTGTTGGCATTCATTCAGGGCTCCGTCTGCTAATGGTCTTTAAGAAGATGTGCAGTGGGACAGCTTATAGGAGGTACCACAGGGGCAGCTGGTGGTCAGGGGAATGGGCTTTCTGTCTCTCTTGCTTCCTCTGAGCAAGAAAGGTTGGCAGTGAAAAAAGAGATGTCCCTTTTGCTTTCCTGACCTTGGCCAAGAAAATTAAAATAAGCTGTTATTTCATAGATCTCACTCAACCAGTTTCTCCTGCTTGACTGGGCTATCTAGTATATGTATAGTATATACTATGATGTTTAACAATTCATTAAGTATTTTTTATACTTGATACTACAGTAGAAATAATGCTAGGGGCAGCTAGGTGGCGCAGTGGATAGAGCACCATCCCTGGATTAAGGAGGACCTGAATTCAAATCCGAACTCAGACCCTTGACACTTACTTACTAGCTGTGTGACCCTGGGCAAGTTACTTAACCCCAATTGCCTCACAAAAAACAAAAATAATGCTGAATGTGGAGTTAGAGATACAAACTCCAGCTTTATTGTCTGTTTGACCTTGTTCAAGTTTCTCTAGTTCATCAGCAAAATGAGTGGGGTTGGACTACAGGATCACTAGAGTAGCTTCCATTGATACATTTATTTTCCTATGATCTAGTCTTACTAATCAGATTATAAATTTTTTTAAGGGCAGGGACCACGTATTAAAATTTATAGCTTACATTTATATAAGGCATTACAGTTTGTTCAGTGTTTTCTTCCAGACAATTCTGATACAAGGACAGGAACAGTGTAAGTATTCCCATTTTACAGATGATGAGAAAGAGGCTTAGATACTCCTTCACTGGCACTTACTAGAATCTGGGTTTTCTGAAAGTCACAAATCCTATTTCTCTTGAAATAGACTTTTAACCAATTTTTCTATCTCCAATATCTTTCCTTCTTGAATTCCTCTTTCTATGTAATACTGTATGGCCAGAGGTGTGCTAGAGGCAGCTTTAACCAGCTTGTGAGGGTCAGCTGTTAAATTTTTAGTGTAGTTATGCCTCAGAAATTGGCAAAAAAAAAAAACCAACTACTTACTTTATTGTTTTCTTGATTGCTTAGGTTGGAGAAATTGATAGAAAATGTAAATTATGCTTATTGTGTGTCAATTGTTAACATTTACCAATATACTGCTCTAGTTAACAACAACAACAAACCTGAAAAACAGCTCTGATCTTGCTTCAGTGGCTCCTCATTATCTACTATATAAAGTCCAAACTCCTTTGTCTAGCAACATAATATGGAGAAGCACATCTTTCATGAATTTTTCTCCTATTACTCCTCTACATGAGACCCAATAGTCAGGCAAACTATTCTATTGCCTGAATATACCTTCGTTTTGTTTGTTTGTTTTTAAATTTTTTTAGTGAGGGAATGGGGGTTAAGTGATTTGCCCAGGATCACACAGCTAGTGAGTGTTAAGTGTCTGAGGCCGGATTTGAACTCAGGTACTCCTGACTCCAGGGCCGATGCTTTTTCCACTGCGCCACCTAGCTGCCCCCTGAATATACCTTCTTTCTCACCTTCACACCTTTGCTCATTTAAATGCTCTATGTGGAATTAATTTAATGCATGGTGACATCATCTCTATCTACTTCTTCCTGAAAGTAATTCCCTAGGCATGAGTCCTGAGCATTTGGGCAGATGAGGGCAGAGAAGGAAATACAAAGAGTTAATGAGTAGACTAGATTCAGGGGGAAATCCTAGCCAATTGTAGATGCAATCCTTTATTTCAGCAGTTTGGTGCAGGGGAAAGGGTGCTGCATTTCATGTCAGAGAATTCAGGTTTAAATGCTTGTTTTTACCTTTAACTACCTATGTGACGTTGGGCCAGTTACTAAATATCTTTGGGTCTCAATTTCCTTGTCTATAAAATGAAAGGGTTAGACTCAATGACCTTAGCTGTGCCTTCCATCACTAGGTCTGTGATCCTATGATTTGTAGATATTAAAATTCTTCCCATCTTCTAGATAGAAGAATTTTGATTGACTTCAATCTCTAGTGAGGCCCTCTAGTGGAGGGCCTATGGGAACAGACCTATGCTGTTCAACATTTTTATCAATTACTTGGATGCAGCCATGTTTAACAAATAGGTAAGTGACAAATCCAGGAGGGATAGCAAATGATTTATATGAGAGAGTCAAGAAACAAGCAAACAAAAAATGTTGATGGGCTAGAATGACGGGACAAATAAAATAAGATGAAATTTTCCTGGGAGGCTCTCCATCCTTGTCTCTGCCTCAAATACTTTTGCTTAATTTAAGACTCAATCTTTTCCAAGGCCCATCAGCTGTTAAAACTTTATTTCATCTACTCTGTATTTGTTTTATATATCTGTGTGCACATATATACATAAATTTGCCTTTTTGCTACATATGTGTGTGTGGGTGCTGGGGACTAGTCTAAGTTTTGGGAATATGAAGAAAAAGCAAAAAAAGAATTCCTTTCCTCAAGAATTTTATATTTTAAAAAGGGAAATAATACACACATACATAATACATATATATATATACATACACATACAATGTATACGTGGTATTTACACAACACAAGTACGCATGTGTATCATGTAAATGCACACGCATATGCACATATATAAGTACATTTATCTATCTAGACATGCATACGTACTGTATGTGCACCTGTGTGTAAAAGGTCCTTGAGGGGAGGATTTGTTTTTTTTTGCTTTTTCTTTGTATTCTCAGAATTTGCTCAGTGCCTGACTGATACATAGTAAGTCCTTAACAAATGCTGATTGATTGATTGATTGATTGATAGATGTAAAATTTTATGCTTTGGTATAAGCACTTAATGGAAGATATAGCATTTCCTATGAAAGGTACCTTGGAGTATTATGGAACTACTCATCCAGTCAGTCAAGAGTATGATGCGGTAGCAAAAAGAAAACAAACATAAATCAAAGCTTCTGTGATCTTAGACTGCCTTATTAGAGGAGTAGAGTGTAGAAAACAAAAGGCTTAAATCCTAAATTGTACTGCCCTGTTCAAATCGCATTTGAGGTACTTTGTTCATGTCTGTGCACCACATGTCTGTTCATTGATAAACTGGAGCATACACTGGCGAGGCTGACCATCATGGTGAGAGGACTAGAGATCATGCTACATCAGGATTAATTAAAGGAACTGGATGTGTTTATTCAGAAGACATTACAGCCACGTTCAAGTGTTTGCAGTGCCATTATGTGGAAAGGTGATTAAAATCAGGGTGTTGGCTCCAGAGGCCAATGGAGCCATGGGTGGAAGTAGTAAAGAGCCAAATTTAGGTTTGCTGTTAGGAAGTAAGCAAACAAACTTTCTTGCAGACAAATTTCTTAACAATTTGTGTGCTCCAAGTGAGAAATGGGCTGTTTGGGAAGGTTGGGGGTTCCTCTTTTCTGGATATCTTCAAACAAAGTCAGGATGACTACGTATTACGCGTATGGCAGAGATGCCTGCTCAGGTAAAAGTTGGACTAGAAGCCCCTCCCCACTCTGAGATGCTGTGATTCTACTACCTAGCTCAATTGCCTCCTCTTTTACAAAGGATTTTGTGATAATTCCAGCCAGAAAAAAGAGTTATTTGTATTTATTGCTAGAATACAGTATTTGGCATTTATAATAATTATAATAAAAAATAGCACGCAGTGCCTGATGTGATATATGCCCCTAGATTTTAAGCTCCTTGAGGGAGGGAATAAATCCATTTTGTCTTACTCTTCTTTGTTTTCCCCACATAGGGCTTAAGATATTTCCTTGTAAATAGGAGGAAGGGAGAAAGCATCTATATACAGTGTCTGTTACGTGTCAGGCATTATGCTAAGTGCTATACAAAAATTATCTCATTTGATCTTTCATAACCACTCTGGTAAGCAAGTGCTATTATTATTCTATTTTATAGGTGAGGAAACTGAGGTACGCAGAAGTTGAATGACTCAGTCAAGGTCACACATCTAGTAAATACCTGAAGTCAAATTGGAACTTGAGTCTTCCTGACTCCAGATCCAATGCCCTATTCATTGCTTAACCAAGCTGCCTCTAAGAATGAATGGGATCCATAAATATCTGATCAATGAATGAGTGTTTGACTAAAAAGGAATTGTCCTCCCCTCAGTTCCCATAGGACTTCTATTTCAATCCAATATTCATTTGCTATTTCTTTTTATTTTTTATTTTTTTAGTGAGGCAGTTGGGGTTAAGTAACTTGCCCAGGGTCACACAGCTAGTAACTGTTAAGTGTCTGAGGCCGTATTTGCACTCAGGTACTCCTGACTCCAGGGCCAGTGCTCTATCCACTGCGCCACCCAGCTGCCCCCCCATTTGCTATTTCTTGGGACAGAAATAACATTTATTTAAAACTTTAGATTTTACCTTTCTTTACAACAACTTTCTACCTTAGGCAGCAAAAGTATTTTTTAAAAGCCACATTTACAGTCACAGAGAGTTGCCTGGAGTCCCTGAGAGGTTGTGACTTGATAGCCAATATATATTAGAAGCCAGCCTGGAGCCTAGGTTTCTATCTACTACACAATTGCCTCTCTGATATTGCCACTAATACAAGTGTTAACATCCCATTGTCACAGAAGAGAAGGCAGATGGTTAGAGAAGCTAAGTCAATTGTACTAGGTCACACCATTTATACCTATCATGGCCAGGTCTACTGATTCCAAATCTTGGGTGCTTTTCTCTAGGCTACTCCTACTTCCAGGTCCCTATCTCTGTAAAGAATCTGACACTAGCCAAACTACTAAAGGGAAGGTTAAGAGGCTAGGGAGAAAGAAAAGAGGAAATGTCAGGGAAATGGATAGAGTGTAAGGACAAAGTGTTGAGCAATTAACACAATATTTCTCCTGAAAATTCTGTAAAGCTACATTGAAGAGCCTAGTGGTTGGTCCTTCAGAAACTAGACCCAGACTCTACCTTATCAAGGCCATTCAGGCTTGAGTGACAAATTGGAGATTCCAGCAGCAATGAGGGATTATGAACTGAAGGACCATTGTTAAGTATCACTCCTTGTTCTACTATCAACTACTCTGGGTCCTAGAATCATAGAGGTAGGAAGCCAAAGAGGCAGGACAGGCCTTGGAGGAGTGGGACTACCTTCTCATTCCTCATAAGCATCTTAGGACACTGTTTTTGGTTAATATATGCATATTAAGGGAAGCTAGGTGGTGTAGTGGATAAAGCACGGGCCTTGGATTCAGGAGGACCTGAGTTTAAATCTGGCCTCGGACACTTGACACTTACTAGCTGTGTGACCTTGGGCAAGTCACACACACGCACACAAATAATAAAAAAATATGCATATTAATATATGAACTCTTTCCTCTACCCTGAAGACCAAATATGTGAATTCTTAAACACTCCATAGCCTCTGACTTTGATGTGAAATGTGATAGGAAAACCTCTCTTGGGGGGGAGCAACAAGGTTCCTTCCCTATGTGATTTTTACATTCAGAATTATTTTTGTTTTTGTTTTTCATTGTGAATTATAGAATCACAGAGTTGGACAGGACATCAGAGAACACCTAATTCAACCTCATTTAAAAGCACAAATGACATATTAAATGTCCATGAACAGATGACCCTCCAGGCTTTGCTTGAAGACCTGTGATGGGTAACTCATTCCCTCTTAATGTAGCCCATTTCATATTTGGACAGCTCTAATTGGGAAGATGTTTTTATTTATATTAAGCAGAGATCTGTGCTTTCTTCCAACTGACTCTTTTCCCACCCTCTGAACAAGCAGAATAAATTTTATTCTTTTCTCTATGTGATGACTCTTCACATATTTGAAACTAGCTATTCTCATTCTTCTTCCTTTTCACCAGCGGTCTCCTCCCTCCCTAACCCCCAAGCATCCCTAGATTCTTTAATCCAACCTCCTTTGGCAGCTTCTCACTCTATTACCACCCTAGCTGCTATCTTTGGCCAGACTTGTCAATTTGACAGTCAGTACTTGAAATACTGTAGGTCAAAATTTCAGATGTGGTCTCACTAGGCACAACTGAGGGGCGTTGTGGTATAGTGGATGCTGTGCTGGACTTGATGTCAGGAAAATCTGGGTTTGAATACTGTTTGATCCTTGTTTGCTGCATGACCCTAGGCAAGGCACTTAACCTCTCTGGAGCTCAGTTTTATAAGATGACAGAATTTAGATTTAATAATCTCCATGATAATTCCCAGATCTAAATCTATGATTCTGAGAATACAATTAGACTATTGCTTCCTAGGCTCTTGATAGAGGGAGCTACATGGTGCAGTAGACAGAGTGCTGGGCCTAGAGCCAGGAAGACCTCTTAGATACTATTCGTGTGACCCTGGACAAGTCACTTAACCTGTTTGCCTCAGTTTCCCCATCTATAAAATGGTGATAATAACAGTACCTGTTTTTCAGTGTTGTGAGGATCAAATGAGATAATTGTAAAGTACTTAGCACAGTGCCTGGCACATAGTATTTCCTATATTAACATTAGCTGTTATTAGCTATTGTTTCTCCTATTGATGCAGCCTAAAATGATATTTCCTTCTTTGACTGACAGATCACACTTCTAAATCATATAGAGCTAGGAGTCCACTAAATTCACTAAACGTTTTCACATGATCTGACTTCCTTCAAGATCTATTCCATTCTATACTCCATACAAACCTATAATGTCAGTTTGGATGGGACTTCAGAGGACACTATATTCTGAGAATCTCCTCTAAAGTGTTCCCAAGCAGTGGTCATCCACTGTTTGCTTAAAGACCTCCAATGAGGGAAAAATGACCACCTTCTGAAGGCTCATTTCATCTTTGTATATCTCACATTGTTAGGAAATTTCCCTTTCCATCGCATCTAATGTTATGTAGTTATTATTTTTTTAAACGAAGGTAGGAATTTGCATCTATTACATATAATGTAATTATATATAATATTGCAATTATTATTGTTTATTTTTAGATTCGCCTTTTCTTGTTGATATGCTATGATTAATGGCATTTTCTGGCATCAAAAACTATGAACTGATTAAAAGATAATGTTAAAGTATGTTCCTCATTGTGCTTTAGGTGGCCACCAACATTATTAGCCTAGGCTCTGTCTCTACCCTCTTCCTTTCTTCTCCAGTGAGGATCCTGTGGATGCCTTCCCTTAACAAGCAAATTAAGAGGAAGGAAAGAAGCAGAATTGCCAGGCTTCCCAGCCAGTTTTTGCTCCTGGCATGGAGTTCAGTGCAGGAGAAGAGCAAGGGAATAACAAAAGAAAATTCTGATAGTAACTCCACAAGAAATTTACATCAAAGAGGAGGCATTCAAACGAGTGGACTGACTCAGGTATTGGAGGCACCATCACAAAGGGAAGAAAATCTTCTGAAAGGGAGAGAAATCACATATAGAATCCATCCATGCTACAGTATCACAGGCCAAAGTAGAAATAAAATAAAATAACCCATGTGAAATTGAGACTCTGGCTGTGTCCATAGAAGAGAACTGGAGCCTTTGTATTTGAATACCACCAAAGAATTCCTTCTGCCATTCAAGGGCTGACTTAGCTACTATAGTTACTACTGCTCTAATAAATTGAATCCCCTGAGCCCTGACTTTCAGTGATGAGTAGACAGAAACAGAAGTGGTTTGGTCATGTAACCACAGTAACCATCCTTGCACATATCATTGTGCAGAGAACAAGAGGAAGGGAAAAGGAAGGGAGGGTCTCTAAGGATAATCAGGACTGTTTCTCTCTCCCTAGTAGGAGCATCTCAAGTTTTCCTCTTCCATGTTGAAGGGATCTGAGCAGTGTAAAGACATGAGACACTTAGATGCTGTTTCAGTTTGCACTATATACTGAAGCATAGAGAAGGGAAGGGACAAGGTGGGGATAGGGAGTACAGTGGCTGGCACTTCCAATTCAGGGCTCTATTTCACTAGGATCACCATTCTTTCCCAGTCCCCTTTGTTGGATCTTCTTGGGATCCTAACTGTGAGTATCCCCCAAGGTTCTATGCTGGGTCCTCTTCTCTTTTGCCTCTATACTCATTTGGTGATCCTAGCAGCTCCTATGCATCCAAGTATCATCTCTATGCAAATGTTTACCCTATACAGCCAGCCCTAACTTCTCTGTTGAGCTCCAATTCCACCTTACCAATTGCTTTTTGGACATCTTGACTGAATGTTCCATAAACATCTCAAATTAAGCATGATGAAAACGGTACTCTTTATCTTTTCCTTAGGGCCTTCCTCTCTTCTGAACTTCCTTGTTACTATGCAGGCCACCACTATCCTCCCAGTCAAAAAGCTTGCATCTTCAGTGTCATCCTCAATTCCTCATATCTCCCCCCTCCCCCAGGTATCCAATCTGTACTGGAGTCTCAAATATTCCCTCTTCTCCCTATTCACATAGTCCCCACCCTGGTGCAGGCCTTCATCTCCTCTTACCTGCATTAATGCCATAGTCTCTTAATTGGTCTCTGTCTTAAATCTCTCCTCTTGTTAATCTATTTTTCACTATTCTGACAGTGACTTTCATAAAGTACAGGTTTGGGGGCACCTAGGTGGAACAGTGGATAAAGCACTGGCCTTGGAGTCAGGAGGACCTGATTTCAAATCCAGCCTCAGACACTTGACACTTACCAGCTGTGTGGCCCTGGGCAAGTCACTTAACCCTCATTGCCCTAGCAAAAAAAAAAAAAAAAAAAAAAAAGGAACGTACAGGTTCATGTTTCTATCCTAATAAATAAACTCCATTGATTTCCTATTACCTTCGGGATAACATTTTTTTAAAAAAGTTTTTTCTTTGGTATTTAACAATCTTTATGGAACTTTCTTACTTTTCCAGTCTTCTAATACTTATTCTCTTCCATGTCCTTTTTTTTAACAATCTATAAACATGGGTCCTCTTTCTCTTCCTAGAACAGGATACTCCCTTGCTCATCTCTGTGTCTTTTTGCTTGCTGTCCCCCATGCCTGGAATGTTCTTCCTTCCTATGTCCTGTTGCTTTCCCTGCCTTTCTTCAAGATTCAGCTCAAATCACACTTGATACAAAAGACCTTTTCTGGTTGCCTCTCTCCCACATTAAAAAAATTCCCTTTGAGATTACCTTCAATTTGCACTCTATGTATCTAGTATGCACATAGTTATTTGAATGTTTTCTCCTCCATTAGAATGTAACCTCTCTGAGAATAGGAACCAGATTTTTCCTTTTCTTTGTATCCCTAAGACAATGTCTGGCACAATAGTAAGTGCTTACTAAATGCTTATTTGAGTGACTGTGCTGAATTGACACACTCCAAGTTTTCTACTTTGAGATGCAGCTGGACTCTCTTGTCACCCAGCTGAGTCTACAATCTTCTCTGATTTTGTGATAGATGGCATAATAATATCTGTTTTCTAGAGGCACTTACCTGGATTGTTTCTACTTCATTAGAAGCTGACTGTCCAATCCAAATATAACAACTTCAAGCCACCTTTCTAGTAGCTTTTTATTGAGGTACCACATATGAAATAATGTAGGCAGAGGTCATGGGACTGTATCTGGTACTAGAGGGAACTTCTATCACTTTTATATACCCAGCAAATTATAATAAATTATTTTCAAATATACTAACTTTCCTCTGTTATTCCCACTTTGCCTAGTGATTAATGGTCTGACCCCTCTTGTTAGACACTGAAAGTGTCAAATCCCATCTGGTTGACTACTACAGCTGTGTGTGTTTTGGCCTTCCCCCATCTCCCTTCCTCTTGCATCATCTGTGACCTTCTGGCTGCCTAATCAAAAATACATTCCCCCACCCGTCTTTAAGAATAGCACTTAGAAAAGCTGTTTAAGATAGAATCATGATTCAGGAAATGGGGGTGATGGGGGATGAGTTGTACATTGATTAAGTTCCAGGGGTGGGTTGATTTCAGCTTAGTTAAAAAGAAACAGTCATTTTGAAATCAATAGAGCTAGAGCTATCCCAAAATAGAATGGGATACCTTGATAGGTAGGGAGTTTTAGTTGCTAGAGGTACTCAAGTAGAGGCTAGATGACCTATATTGTTGTAGACAGGATCACTATTCAGATGAGGGTTATACTAGAAAATCTCCGAGGTTGCTTTCTAAGCAGTAATTCCATCAAATTCTGATCCTTGGAGCTAAGACCTATAGTGGATATATATAATATATTGTCCCAATGGACTTTGGGATGGGGAATCAGTATTATAGATGTTGTACCTAATGGAATCAGGCAAATGCTTCAAAAGTACTTTAAAAGGTCTGTCCTGGGGGCAGCTTGGTGGTGCAGTGGATAGAGCACCAGCCATGGATTAAGGAGGATCTGAGTTTAAATCCGGCCTCAGACCCTTGACACTTACTAGCTGTGTGACCCTGGGCAAGTCACTTATCCCCAGTTGCCTCACTAAAAAAAAAAAAAAAAAGTCTGTCCTTCCAGACAGGGAAACAAAGAACCACCTAATTTTTAGAGAGCAGGGACTAGAGCACTCCTCTGATTCTCAAAATTCCCTTGCAAACTAAGGCTTTTTTTTCCTGCTTTAGGAGATTGTATTCTATTTCTATTACCCCAAATCATATGCCTTGGAGAAATGTTTATTTCTTTTGGGTACAATGATCTTTTCATTACTGAGTCCACTAAACCTTGCATATACACACATCTTTGGGGGCAAAGAAGAAGAAACCTTTAGCCTATGGATTGTGACTTAAAAAAAAAGGAGGAATATGTACATCTGCAAGAGAGATCACATCTCCAATAGTAGGGGCAAAGACTAACACTATTCTGTTTTGTTTTGTTTTGTTTTACCAAAAACAATATGAATGTTTTTAGTACTTACTTGAAAACAAACTCAAGATTCTGCCCTAAAATTTGCCTAGAGCAGGTCAGTTTATAGAATAGTGAACAACACACACTAACACTCATGTAATGCTTGTGTAAAAACCATAATCATCACACACCTATGTGGTACTTTATGTATATGAAGAAACACACATATATATGGAAATACAAATATATGTGCATAATATGTAGAATGTCATATGTATACATACATATATTCAAACCTCAAACTTTGCCTACCTGATCCTAAAAAAAAAATCACCAATCCAGTATTATTTGAGTATGTCATTGTCTGCAGTTTTCCTTTATTCCTTCATCAAAGAACCATGTAGCAACTTGATCCATTAAAACAATTGGTATGGTATTAATTTAGGCTTTAAGCTGGATGTTATAGCCAGCTTGAAAATCCAGAACTGGGCTCTGGCCATCTGAGAGGTCCAGGGGATTGTTTATCCTTAACCAAGTGTGGTTTAGGGTCCTTTCAAATTCATTTATTAATTTAGCCATTCATTCACTCAAATATTAATTCGGCCAAAATTAGTCAAAACAGCTCGGTTGATTTTGCTGTGGCCATGTTGCTTCCACAATAAATGTATAGGCATTTTATCAGCTACCTATTTTACATATTCAGACCTCAATTCTTCACCCTTCAGTGGGGAATAGAAAACTAGAAACCTCTTAATCCTCTCTAAAGCCTCAGTCTTTGCTTAGACTGAATAGGCAAAGGCAAGAGGATTATTCCATGACCCTTAGGAAAACCTGCACAGGCTTAGAAGGAGATGTCATCATTTTGACTTCAGGGACTCAGTTTTTCAAAAATTTGGCTGAAGAGTATAGGCTCCTTCTCTTTCATCCCCCTCTCACCCCGTGTGTGTGTGTGTGTGTGTGTGTGTGTGTGTGTATATCTATTTCCTTTTCAAATAAAGTGTTTATCCAACGGAGAATGTGATCTTAAGCTGGTTACTATTCTTTCTCGTGCAGTCTTTACCAATAACATCGTTTGTAATCATAGGATCTGATATTTGGAAGGGACTCTGAATGTATCTAGTCTTTGAAGTATGCATTCTCTGATTAGCTTCTACAACATCCCATACCGACCAATGGTTTCTCAATTTCCATTTGAACACCTCAAGCAAATGGAAACTCATTGCTTAAGATAGCACACACATTTGAAACAGCTCTAATTATTAGGAAGATGGGACAAAAATCTGTCTGTTTTCCTGTACCTTTCAGACATTGATCCTATTTTTAGCTTTTAGAGTAGAATCCCCTTTCACATGACAACCCTTCACATATTTTAAGAAAGTGATAGCCTGAGTGTTCTTTTCCTCAGGCTAAACAGCACCAGTTCCTTCAACATATTTCTGAATGCTATGGGTTTTGTTCCTTGCAGGGCTGTGGTAGAGAGTTAAACATCAACATCTGCTCATCTGGGTGTTTCCTAACCACCCCTGCTTTCCCATCCTCCTTCCACTTTAATACATCTTGATAGGAGTAGGTACACCAATCATACATCTCTGGAGGCATTTCTCTGTGTGTATGTTTTTAATAGCATGTATTTTGCGGAAAGATAACGAAAATGCATCTGATCGTTTAACTGCTGTGCTTAAGAATAACTAGATAAAGCCTCCCTTGCTGAATGGAGAGATAACAGCAAAGATTTTCATTACATTGAAGTGGGTTGGTAAATAGGTATGTCTGCCAAAGGCTAGCTTGAGGATGCTAGGTAGATGGATTGACAGATGGGGAATGGATAGATGGTTTAAATAAATAGATGGGGGATAGTTGCATTAGGGAAGTGGATGAGTGGCTAGATGGAATAAGGGGGAGATAAATGGAGAAATAATATGTGAATGGCTAGGTGAGTGGTTAGCTGATGGAGGAATAAATTGGTACATAGATGATTGATAGTACTCTGAGTGCCTAGATGGAGTAAGAGAAGGATAAATGCCCACCCTAGCAGGGGAACAGATGGATGGGTGAAAGTAAGTGGGAAAGGAAGAGGGTTGGGTCTGGGTAGGAAGAAGCTGATGAAAGGGCAGAGGAAAAGGGAGAAGAAGAATAAATGATTACTAAAGCTATTGGTTGACCAGGAATACTGGTGATCAGCTATATCTGTAAGTCACTCATTCAAAATAAATCAGGTGTCCGGGAAACTATAATCATCTATCTATACATTATATTTTTACACCTATTTTAAAAGCATATTGGTCTATTCTTCTTTTTATTTGTAGCCCATCTCTGGTTGCAGAAATTAAAGCCCAGGGAGGTACAGAGTGATTATGGTAAAACCAGGAAGCCAAAGGCAGAGCTAAGACGAGAACCAACCTCTCACTCTTCTTGTGGTTTACTGCTAAATTGCAAAAAATTTATGAAAAGAAGTTGGATAAGTTCAACTCAGCTCCCAAAAGATGAGCCACATTTGTATGAATAGGCTCTGATTTAGATGCAATCTTAATGAAAAACCATTGGTTTAAAAAGCCATTGAAATATATTGTAGAATATAGACAGAACCCTCCCTATAGATCGCCTAATACAGTTTCATTATTTTAGAGATGGGGAAAATGAAAGACAAAATAAGTTAAATGACTTACCCAAGATCATATAACTAGCTAGTAGCAGAGTTAAAAGGGATATATTGGTCTAGAGATAACTGAGAGGCTAGAAGTTAAAGGAAAATATGGAAACAGATGAATAGGGAAGAGTTGTGGTGTGAGGGTAGAGCTGAGTGAAGCTAGGAAAATGATGATATGTTAATAAGGGATCAGAGGAAAAAGGAAAGCTCTTCTCATTCTTAGCCTAATGCCCTCTACCCCCACCCCCATACTCTGCACTGTCTATAAATGTTTCCATAAAACAGAGGCTAGAGAAAAATTAATCATCAGTATACAATTCTATTTGAATCAACCCACAAGATATTCACCATCTTTTGCCATGTTTACAACATCATAGTCTCCAATTCAGTGGCTGCAAGCAACAGGAATCATACAGAGTAAAGTATCAATGCTGAGCATCACCCTTACAATTTTGGAAAATTCTCTCTAGTCCATGACCTGACATTTTTTAAAAAGTCTGTGCCAATGCTTCCCACCTTAGGCCTATGTCATATGAGGACTGTAAACCACACAGTTGGTATGTTCCCCATAGGTAATTGAGAAAAAAGTCTATAGGCCACCTTCAGGAAGGTATTGGTTTTATCCACATTGATCCATTTAGCATACGTAGGTAGAGGTGGGCATGGATGGAGATGAGGAAACAAGAAAATGTTTGTTGCAGTTTTCAGGTCATTGGCACATAGGTTGGTAATTACATTATGGCCCATTGGACCCATTTTATCAATAAATGAGAAGACGTACATGTTGCACTATGCTTGTCAACCCCAACATCCAAAAAAGCCTAATAAATAGCCCCCCAAAGGTACAAATTTCTTTGAACTTTATTGATACACTGCACAATCACAACCATCTCTTATTCATCCTGAATTAGAAAAGGTTACAACTACAATGTAACATGCACAAAAATTCAGGTAGTATATCACCCTTAATACAATTATTGACCAAAAAAGACTTCATTGCTTTTTTGAAATAAGAAAAAAAAAAACAGGAAAATTAAAATTAAAATAAACCAAATCAAAATTACCCTAGAAGGTTGACAAAGTTATACTCTTGTTTCTTTTTGATAAATTTTTAAAGCATTTGAACATAGATTTGTTTTTAAGGATAATTGTGAGAATGTGCACACCCATATTCTGACAGCTAGAACTGCACCATTGATAAGTCATAGAGAACTTTGTTAAAAACTAAAGAAGGACTCAGAACTGGACAGATACATTTTCATACACCCACACATTCCTCACAACTGCACTTGACATGTCACGAAATTATTTGAATGATTAAAAATGCTTCCCATGAGTGATACAACGGGAAGCTATTTCTGTTTTATCATGGTCATTGTTATCACCATTGTCATCAATTCTACTTCTGCTAGATAATGTTGACTGTGGCTCAAGAGAACTCTAGGGGGTTCATGATCCTACATTCTTCACCTGGGGCTATTGACAGCCATCTGAATAATTCTGGGGGCCAATAAAGAGAAGATTTTTAAACAGAAGTATTTTTAAAAAGCCCCCAAAAGAATTGAGCATAGTCAACTATTACTTTTGGGATGGAGACAATTGTGCCTGATTAAGTCCACTTCACTTCACTTGAGATTCTGGATATTTTGCACCTGAAAGCCATCCTGAACTGTTTCAATATCTTTTTGCCCCATCTTTTAATTGCAAATGTAATTCTTCCTCCCTTCATTTACTTCTCTTCTTTTCAGTAAGCAATGTGGAAAATGAGACTGGCTTTTTCTTTTTTGCTCATTTGTTTGTTTTTAGTGATCATTAGGACTTCTTATCATGTGGTATATGTTAGAAAATGTTGCCTTCCAAACTGCACACCTGTGAAGTTTTCCAGCATTTCCTCCAGTTTGTGTGTCTTGGAGGAAAAGCTGGAGGGAGGGTGGCAGCAAGTGGCAGACAGGTTGGATGGGGTTGGGGGGTTATGGTCAATGAAACTGGAAAGATCTCAACACTAAGACTTATGCAAAGAACAAAAACAAAGGAAGGGAAAATGTATTGCACCAAAAAGCAAAACTTCTAGCTGCTTCCCCTGATTATATATAAAGATATGGAGATTCATTTTTGTTTGGCTGGTTTCAGCTATTTAAAAGCCAGTTTCTCCCTGGTGACAGCTCAGTGTCAAATTGGGGAAGATGTTTTTCCCCACCCTTAACCACTCCTCCCCCTCTTTCCTGTGATAATGTTGGCAAGGGCCACACAACAGCTGCAGAAGAGAAGACATTTCAGCTGGGAGCATCACTCCTCTCTTTCATATTTTGTATATAAAGACTCGATGCAGTGACAATTCTATGTTCCCCATGGGGTTAGCTGTATTCCTTGGTGTTCTCTGCTCTTCTCCAGCTTGGAATTTCTTCTGACCTCAGGTGTAATGTGCTAACCTCCTTTAAGTGGAGAACAAGATGACTGAGCAGGTCCCAAAAAAGGGGCCTTTCTACATCTGATATATATCTGCTTTGCCTAGAGTCCTGGAACATGCCCCTCACCCAAAGTTCAATGCTGGTCAGCTCCTGAGACAAAACCACTACCCAAGCAGTGGACTGCTGTCCTCCAAGGTTTGGCCTAGGCTGGACTGCAGGGGAAGAGACTTGAGCATCTTTCAGATACTAAAGCCTGCCATTTCCCTTTGTTTAGATGAACACTGACAGATTAGAGCAATAATGCCCAATACTCTAAGCTTAAAATATGTGCATGTTTCTAGGACCCCCCCTCCCCCCAGAAAAAGAAAACCCAGAAAAAGAAAACACACAGACTTGCGGATGACTGTATCAGGCACTTGACATTAAACTACAGAAGAACAAGCTTGGCATTAGCCTTACCACAAGCACTTTCATTGACATTACTTTGGTGGAAGTGTTAAACTTTGCTTTGGGAAAGGGGAATGAGAACTTCTTAGATTCATTGCTGAATTCCACTTGGCCTCATCTGCATTTGTCTTTTTTTTTTGTCTCCTACTTGACAAAATTGAAATGGGCTACTAGCTGGTCAAAGACTTGCATTTGTATTAGTGTCTGCAGACCCTTGCTCCTCCATTTGCAACCTTGGGCCAAATCTGCCCCAAAAGCTTAAGGATTCTCCCTGCAGAACTAAAAGCCATATGGAAGTAGTAAAATTCCCTATTAGTGAAAAATTGGCAAGTGGAGCACTTATCTTCTATGTCTTATCATATTTTTGAGACATCATTGTCCAGAGGTGTTATCACCACCAAAGTTAAATTAACAAAGCGGAAAACCATGAACGTATTTCCTAGAAGAAACTTCATTTTCCTTCCCAATGGTCCATTTTCACAAGCCTTCCTCACCTGTTCTCCTATGAATGGTGGTGATCAAAAAGTCAGAACAGTTTTACTGTTTTCTGACTTCCCTTTTTGCTCCCAGTGCCTAGGATGGGAGAGAGAAGGTGGGAGCTTACTAGGGTTTTATCTTTTGGCTAGTACCAACACTAAGAAGTGGCCACCAGGTCATAGATTTTTTTTCAGCCACAGAAACTCTTAATACTACCCACCAAGGTGTGGATGGGATGTGATTCACATTATTGGAAGGAGAATTCATAAAGTTGATATTATGGATCCTTAATTTAAGTGTAGCAAGAGGACAGGTCATCAAGTGGTAAAAGGGAGAAGGCAGGGATATAATCATTCCAGATCATATTTCTGGGGATGCTTTAAGTACTCTCTCATGAAGAGGTGTAGGGAATCCATCTTTTAGAAGGAAAGGTCCAATAGAAAACATGCAGCTTGGACATTCAAGAATCATACCATCAAGGATTGGTTCCCTCTTCTTTCCCTACTCCCAACATAGATGCTTGGCTCCTAAGCAATGTATCTGGTTTATCAATATGGCACTCAGATATTCTGCATAAGACATGTCTTGCTGTGACCTTACTTATTCAGGTGTCTGTATTGAACAATTTGAAATGCTTATGTCTGATCTTCAATTCCAACCTCATTCCTGCTCACTAGACTGTCCCTGGGAACTTAGAATAGATAGCAAACTATTGGCAAATCTTACATGTTCCTGGAATTTGTCTCCTGGCGGTTGTCTTTTTCTTCTTGTTTGAGGGGACTAAAATTCCATTCAAAACAATTGACCTTCACTAAAGTGCCTGGCATTTTGTGCGCTGAAAGCACCTAAGGAGGTACAAGGTGCATGGATGGATTTTTTCACTTTGTATGTCATGTCCCGGAGCTGACACAGACAAAACTGGGGAGGCAGATTGTGATGGTGGGGAAAGAAGAATAAGTATTATACATTAAGAGCAATCGACAGAATATGCTTTAAGAACAGCCCATTTTTTTTCTAGTGAGGCTGCTGGCATTATATAACACACCAGGTCAGGGAATGAATGGGAGAATGCCAATTCCGGCGATTTACATGTCCCTCTTGGCAGTACCTTAAGTATGTAAAGAGAGATCTAACCCAGGGTCATTTTTATTGCAATCTTTTTGGTCCACTGGCACACAGGATAGCCAAATCCTGATTGTCCCAGGAGATGCCCCAAGAAAGTACAGGCATGAAAGTTCAACTCTTGCATGGAATCTGGGTCAGTTATGATATAGAGAAAAGAGAGATGGTGCTAGACTTCCTCAAAGCCACTGGAGGAAGAAGCCCAACAAAAGAGGAAATATGTGTGTGACACATATTTTCCCCTTCTGTTTGCAGTGTTGGGTTAATCAAGTGCTTGGAAATTAAGTCAGTTGCTCAAGTGCCCTCTGCTCAGAAGAGCTTCCGAAACAAATATGAGCACTGTCAACACACCAGCCCTGTAATTGGACTCTATCAGCTTTTAACTGGATAGTTTTCAAACAGGCCAAACCCAGACTGGAGCAGATTGGGGACACTTACTGAGATGCTGAAGCTCAGACAGGTTGAATGATGCATTTACATTGTGGGAGGTCAGTGTCTTGTATATGTGTGTTTTTTTCTTTTGAAAGGGAATATATATATATATGCCCTGGATTTGGTCAAATTGGATCATAACATGTGCTTCCTTGAAAGGTAGAAAAGCACATGTGTTTCTGATGACTGGCATCTTGGACATTCAAATCCTAAAGGAAAACATCATGCTAGTTAGTTAAGGTACTCATGGGACTCATCTGTGTCTAGAGAAGAAAATGCTTTAGTGTGTAGTAAGTGATGGATTCCTACTAGAACTTATGGGTTATCACAGACTACTTTTGGTGAATGGGATGCCACATTCTCAAATGTCCATGTGATTGGATATTGCTTATCTTTCTGGTTAATCTGAGAAAATTGGCTTTTGCATATAAAATTGATATGTAACTGGGGAAACACAATTTTTTTAGGGTAGGTTGATTTGAGAAAGAAATGAAGAGAAAGATAGACACTAAGTGATTAGAGATGATTATAGTGATAGATGAGTAAGAGTAGAGAGGGAGAGACTTGGAGAGAAATGTAGATAATTACATTGATAGATTGATAAATAGAGTAAATAGATTGTTAGAGAGAAAGACAGGTGGGTAGATAATTGGATGGATGGATAGACCAGACAAGTTGAGTAGATGGATAGTCTTAGGATTGCTGTGATTGATAGCTAGATAAGACCCAATGAATCAGCCACCTATTTATCCTTTTTTTTTTTTAATCCACCAGCCAGGATTTTTTAAAGAAGAAACTCAGTCCCCCAATCTTTTCTCTTCTTATCCACTCAGTTCCAGTTTCCCATAATCCAGAGATTTTCTCTCTCCTTTATCAGATGTGCTTCTACTTTAAGCAGGTTTCACAATCCCCTTGGCCCCACACCTCTATTTGCTGCAGGTATTTGAGGTGATGGGTCGAGTACAGTGCCAAGGGGAGGTGGTAGAATAATATATATGTCTACATATATTAAAAATCCACCCTGATGGGAGAGATAAATCCAATGTCATCAGACACATAACATGGAGTCATTTGTACAGCATAACAAAAAAGGTGATTTGTTAGCTTAAAAGACACAGACACTAGGACTCTCTGATGTAATTCTCGTCGTGCACTATTTCATGAACCAAGGTGCATCTCTGGGGCATTTATGGGTTCAACTGAAACAGACTTTTTGCCAAAACAGAAGTTATGGGGAAGACAATGGGGAGAGGGGCAGAAGAGAAGGTAGGGCTAAGGGAGAAGAAACAGATTCAATTTTTGAACACACCCATGATTGATTATCCTACACATTGCAGAACCCTCCCCACCCCCTCCCCCCATCCCCACTCATTCAAGCTGAAAAACAAAAACAAAACAAAACTGGTTTGCCCTCCGCAGTGTAGAAGAGTAAAGTCTGTGGTATGGAGAAGCCAGGCGTCGCTCAGAGGACCCTAGGGTTTCTCATCAAAACTTGATGAAGAAGTGGACAAAGAGGGTCCCCGATAGCCAGAGGCATGCCAGTGCTCTGGAGGCAGAGCTTACCCCATCAATGACTGCTCCAGGCCCTGTAGGAGGGAAAGAAAGAGACATGTTTAGAATCCAGGAGGAAATGAGGAAGATGGCCACTTCTGTCATCCAATTTAATGTTAGATACCTGCTCTCCAAATAAACCTTGACCCAACGTGGTTGTATTCCTTCCCCAACCCCCAAGTAAAACTATTCCAAAAGTTCACTATCTCACATAGCTGATTTCACTGCTTACCCTTCACCTCAAAGATGTGAATGGGTTGCTGGGATTACTTTGGGTTGGTGTGCCAAGTCAAGATAAGAGTAAAGAAGTCATGGAACATGACTGTGGGGTAATTTCTTAGCATTTGATGTGATCTCCAATTTCATGTTTGGCACCCAAGCAAAAGTGAGAATGTATTAGGGATGTGTGATAGGTGAATAGGTAAGTCTTAGCATGTCACAAAAGAGTCTAGGAGAGCAGTGTGAAATGAAGAGTGATAAGGTAACTGATATATATGGGTGGCAACGACATACTTCCATGGAAAAACTAATACTCTGCCACATCATTCACCAACAGTGGTTCCTCAATCCTGGCTTAGAAATTGCAGAACATTGGGCTATAGCAGGTCAGCCAGGTGACACAGTGGATAGAGTGCCAGGCCTGGAGTCAAGAATACCTGAGCTCAAATACAGCTTCCAACATTGCCTAACTGTATGACCCTGACAAGTCATTTAATCCTGTTTGCCTCAGTTCCCTCATCTGTAAAATGAACTGGAGAAGGAAATGGCAAAGCACTCCAGTATCTTTGCCAAGAAAAACCCAAATGTGGTAACAAAGAGTCAAACATAAATGAAACAACTGAACAACAACAAATTCTATAACAGCAAATGATGAATCAATTATTTCATTCAAGATTTTCAAAGGAAGTGACCATATTTGTTCTGGTCATCAGTGATATGTCTGAAGGAGGACCAAAGAAGTCACAACCCAAACTATCACAAGACAATCCTTTTCCTGAGAATGCAGTTGCCTGGATCAGAAACCTTTCAGTAACATTACTCAGGAACAGGAAAAATAGGATTGAGGCTGCAGGGAGAAGTTAATTTGATTGCCTTTAGTTCTGTTCAAGGGTAACCTACCTCTTTCCCAACCATGTTCCCATTTTTTTATGGGATTTTGTCTTTTCCCACTGCCATCCTGAAAATATTTAAGGTAATTGTGGCCTACTCTGGTCACATGCACTTTCCCAAGACAAGTTCCTTTATCAATGTGGTTTAATACTTTGCTGACAAATGGAGTGAATACTGTTATGCATGATGAACTCATGTCTACTGTGATCCCATTTTTCTACTCCTAGATTCAGGAGTTTCAATATAAACATTCTTTTCTTCTGTTGGTATGTAATATCTCTATCTCCATCTATCTCTATCTCTATATCTCCATCCATCCATCTATCATCTATCAATCTATCTATCCATCTAGTCACTTATTTGCCAGACAAATTCCCTGATAATTTAGGAATGTGTTCCTTGGTTTTCTGTAGTGCCATAGGACATTCACATAGAATATCAGATTAAGTGCCCAAGTATAGCACCATACCACCTGCAGGTGGCTCAGTATTATTGGTTCTTCTATTCCAATCCCAACCAATAGGGATTTATTAATCACTTGTAACGCTAGGCACTGCCTTATTAGATGAATGGATGATATTAGAGTTGCATATAACTATATGGTATCTAGATAAATATATTCAGAAGAATAATTTGGTTACTCTGGAATGTTCCTTAAAATAGAGAAAGCTAGGTGGTACAGTAGATAGAGTACTGGTCCTGGAATCAAGATGACCTGAGTTCCAATCCAGCCTTACACACTTTTGTGTACTAATAGTGCAACGCTGGGCAAATTACTTAACGTCTATCTGCCTCAGTTTCTTCATCTACAAAATGGAGATAATAATAGCACCTGCTTCCCAGAATTGTGAGAATCAAATGAGATATTTGTAAAATGTTTAACACACTGCCTGTCATATAGTAGGTACTTAATAAATCCTTATTTCCTTCCTTCTTTCCAACCTAGACCCCCAAGGGATATGTTATATAAAAATAATATCATTATGATATACTGAATTAATAATATTAGTAACTAATAATATCTATCATTTATAAAGTACTTCAAGGTTTGCAAATATTGCAAATATTATTTCTGGGGGTCAAATCCATTAGAGCAATTCCAAGTGGGGGAAAAATTCAGAAAGGATATTACATATTAGTCCATCAAGACTCAACTTAAATGCTCCCTTTTCCAAAGAGCCATCTTTGATCATCCTATCCAGAAGTGAACTCTCCTTCCCATGAACCCAAACAACCTTTCTTTGCCTGACTTATGCAATTTAATTATTCTACTTTGCATTACTGTGTATATACACACATAAAACATATATTGATGTGTATATTTATAGATCGTGCCAAACAGGCTTACTTGTCCCATACACATGAAATTATATCTCTTTCCTCTGTGAATCTGTATAGGCCTTGAATCCCTACACTTCCTGGTACTTAGAATAACTAGCAGCCACAAGTACTAAATCTCCACAGTTGTTCTTATTTTTATTAACTTATCAGTAGAATGTAATCTCCTTGAGGACAGACAGTAACTGCTTTCTCCCCTCTTTTTGTATTTGTATGTCCAGCAACCAGGACAACACCTTGTTCTTAGTACTTGCTTAAAAATGCTTAATGACTTGAATAGAGTTTATCATCTCTGAGTCTTAGGTTTTTGGCCTATCAGATGGAAGGTTTGGACTCTAAGGGCCCTTGCAGTTCTAAGAGTCTGACTCTATAAATAGAATGCTTCTAATACATGCTAGAAATGACAGCTGGGAGGGCAGCCATCAGGATCGTCACTCTCCTACAACCAGGATTTTTGCCAGGCTATGCGCAATTAGCCTCCTTTTGGAAAGAGCTGTAGGGTAACCACTAATTTTGAAATTCTTTCACTAAGTTTTTTGATTCAGCTCTGTCTATGCAGCTAAAGTTTACTTTATTCTTTAGTAAGTGTGAATGAGGCAGGAAACTTGGCATGTGGGTAGAGTAATAAGCCTGTAGTCAGGAATCCCTGGGTTTATACATCACCCAAGTCACTTATGAATATATCTATGCAACTATGGGCCAATCAGATCCTCTCTGAGCTTGAGGGAACTTTCTAAGACTCAGCTCATATGATGTGAGCTAGTGGAAAACATACAGGTGAACAATTGCCCACAAAATGTTGTCAGGCAATCGCTAGGTGACACAGTAGATGGAGTGCTGGGCCTAGAGTCAGTATGACATCTTTCTGAGTTCAAATCTGCCTTCAGACACTTCCTAGCTGTGTGATTCTGGGAGAGTCACTTAACTATAGTTGCCTCAGTTTCTTCATCTGTAAAATGAGCTGGAGCAGGAAATGGCAAACCACTTCAGTCTCTTTTTGCTAAGAAAATCCTAAATGGGGTCATGAAGAGTTGGAAATGACTGAAAAATGACTGAACAACTTAGATCAAAACTAACAAAATTTTGCTAATACCTTTGAAAAATAAGTTCACATTTATATAGTACCTTTTTGGGGAGGGGTTCAGGAGGAATTAGGAGGTCCAGATTTATAATTTCTTTGGTGTCCAGTTCTCCCTCTACCAATATAGATTGCCAAGGGCTATACAATTTAGAGTTTAGAGCAGAGGTGTCAAACATAAGACCACAGAACTTCTTAGTCGGACCTGAACTAGATCATAATGTAACTGGAACATATTTAACAAAATACAAAAATAGAATATATGTTTTCTAAATCAATATGCCATGAGCAAGGATCTTTATGTAAAGTTTAATGATTCTGTTTCTATTTGAATTTGATACCACTGGTTTAAGGTGTCCCCTGGCATATTGAGAGATTTGTTCAAGGTCACATAGCCAATATGTGCAAGAACTAGAACTTGGTTCTAGGTCTTCCTTACTTTCTAAACAATATACCACAAATACTAACCTCATAACAAATGTAAGAGGCAGGAAATTTAAATATTGCTATTACTATTATTCAGATGGAGAAACCTGAGCTCAAATGCCTTGCTTTTGCTCACACACCTTTTTGCCATATATTTGCCAAGGTCAGCCTTGATAGGGTGGCTCAACAGGAAGCTTCCAGTAGATACTTAAGGTTTCAGAATCAGTCCTTTCTGGGGCAATAAACTCCAATGGCTAGCTCTAGAAGAACCATCAAACAGGCTGTTTTCTCATTGCAGCTCTGCCTAATTAGCCCTGAAACTTGGGCAAGTCACACGTGCCTCAATTTTCTCACTTGTGAGAGGAGGGAGTTGGACTCATGCTTTCTTAGGTTCCTTCTGCTTCTGACATTCTCATATTCTCTCTCTAAGGCAGAATTTTGAGAGACAAAAACTGCCAACAAAGCTCCCTGAATTGATTTGTTAATTGCAAATTTACAATAACCATAATTTGACTGGAAAAGTTAAAAAGAAAGGATTCATTTCGGGTTCTTCCCTCCTGGACCTCTGGATGCCTTCCCTGCTCTTTCTCAAGTAGTTTAAGAACTAAAGCACAACATTTACTCAAACACCTATGGTTAAGCAGCATTACTAGACTCAATAAAAACAGCTTAAGGGATGAACAGCATGAACATCATTTACCTGATACATGAAATGACAATATTTTTAGACTCAGCACACCTGTAATATCATATCTTATGACATATATGTAATATACATGTATACATATAATGTATGTGCATATGCATATATGTGTATGTATACACACATATATGTATAGAGCATCTAGGTGTTGCAGTGAATAGAGCACTGGGCTTGGAATAAGGAAGACTAATCTTTATGAGTTCAAATCCAGCTTCAGACACTTATTAGCTGTGTGACACTGGCAAGTGACTTAACCCTTTTTGTCTCAGTTTCTTCATCTGCAAAATAAGCTGGCTGAAGAAGGAAATGGAAAACCCACTCCGGTATCTTGATCAAGAATACCCAAAATGAAGCCACAAAGAGTCGAACATGACTGAAAAATGACTGAACAACCACAAAAAATAAAAATATCATTTGATCTTCACAATAATTAGGTGAAGTAAGTGGCATCATTATTTCCATTTTACAGATGAAGAAACCGAGCCTGAGAAGGTAGGTGACTTGTGTAGCTCTTATGTGTCTTGAAAGGATCTATACTTATCATCTTCCTGACTACAAGTCCAGCACTTTACTTACCATACTATCTTGCTGCCTCAACATGGTTGGTAACTTAGAATTTGAGGGGAGTAATAGTGAGACATTCTTAGAAATTCTATTACAGAATTCAGGATTCCAGAAGAGGAGCATTCCATGCCTTTAGGAACTGTTCTATCAAGTGGATGTGTCCAAGGGTCAAGGGATGAGTGTGTTTGTAGAGGCTAAAATAAGATGCTAAGTAAGTACAATGCATTGTAGATTAGCCAACAACATACATGATGTGGTTGGAGAAGTTCTAGAAAGACTCTCTCCCTCTTGTGCCCTTGCCACAGATGTCTGAATATGACAATATGATATTTGTAAGCTACAAGTTGAAGGATGGCAAATATGATGCCAAGCCAAGGACAGAACCCTGGGGTACTCCCCCAGAGACTTGTCTGTAAGGTGACATGGACTGATTAATGACTGACCTTTGAATCCAGCAATCCAGTTCTGAAATCATCTTAAGTACCTACTGTGTGCCAAGCATTATGCATTTGACCTAATTGCACTATAATCTAGCCCCCATATCTACTTTGAACACCATATATTAGTCATATTTTTATTTGAGCCACTGTAACAGGATGACATTGTCTTTTCAGAGAAGTAGCTAACCTCACAATTGGGAGGCTATTCAAAAGGAGGATGGCACAAGTGATAGTGTGATGCATTTGGAGTCAAAGGACATGGGATCAAATCCTGGCTTTGCCACTTATTACCTATTTGACCTTAGGCAAGTCACCTAACCCATTTGTGTCTCAGTTTCTTTATCCGTAAAAGGAGATGGCTGGACTCTAAGGCCTTTCCAACCCTTGACTGATGTGAGAATTTAAAAAGAAACAAAAACCCATTTTAATCTATGCCATCAAAGGTATGAGATTTGGGGATTAAATCAAAGCATTCCCAGCATTACGCAGGTTATTTAAGGACAACCGTGAAAAAAACTCCTAAAAATAAGCATGGCTATGCATCCAGTACAAAGGCCACCTGGTCCACCTGGCACCAGGTCAGACTTGACACTAGACACTGAAAAACCTTTCTTGGGAAACCCCATCTTCTTTAGAGGGCATATTCTGAGGATCCAATTCTTTGACCAGAACCAGGCAAGTGCCACGCTTAGGGAATGTTTCTACATGCCTGGTTAATACTGATTCAAGTGAATTAGAATGGCTGTTACACACATTAGCCTTAATTAAATATCTTTCAGGTAAAAATTGAAAGTGAGGACCCTGATTCATACCCTTTCCCCAGTTCTCATCCCTTTGCCCCTTATCTTTTTCCAATGCCAAAAATAAATCCCATCTTTTGTTGAATCTGTTCTATGCCAGAAGTCGATAATCTGGAGAAGTAAAAACTCAAATGATCATGAAAAGTTCTGGGATAGACTATGACAGACAAAAGACATCTGGAAGATACACATACCAAGAAGAAAAAGTCATCCTTTAGCACCAAAAAAGGGGAGGAGATGACAGGACAGAAATGACTATAGGACAGAGAACATGCCTGGATGGCATAAAGTTTCTACTCAATTTTTAACGTCATTTCATATAGGACAGATGGAGAATCCTGCAGCTAAATACTGGACCTTCATTCAGTAGGTGCCGAGATGGAAAAGAATCCTGCCCACCTTTCAGAAGCCATTCCTCAAGGCAAATGAAATATGGTCCGTGTTATCCTCTCTAGGGCAGCTCTGGTGGAGTAGAAACAACACTGGGTTCTTTCTACGTCTCAAAGGTGCAGGCAGTTCTCTTCTCTAAACTCAAATTTGTCTTACTTTTTTGATTGTAAAATGGGGAAAATGCCAGGAGTACCTATTTTCTAAGGATTGTTAAGGGAAAAAACATTTGGCTAACCCTAAGCACTGTAAATTGGTTTTTGGCTGGCATAAGATGGCAGAGGAGAAAAAAAAGGACTTTTCTTAAAGTGAGAAGGCCTCAGCTCCTATCTCAGTTCTGTCTCTTTTTACCTGTGGCCTTCTTCTCTCTTTTCTATCCGGCAGCTTCCCCAAGTCCAAAATAGGCAGAATGACCCTCATACACACAAAAGAAGGATGTGGCATCATGGATATAGTGATGACCACTTTGTCAAGAAGATTTGATTCAAATACTACTTCTTACACATATTGGCTGTGGATGACTAGATGAACCTATTAATTCCTTAGGAACTGCTAGAGAAGTCACTCCTGTAGGTGTCCTATACTGAGAAAATCACAGAAATAGTTTGATACTGAAAACAAACAAGTGATAGCAACAACAGCAAAGGAAAATGTCTTATTACTTCCCTCAATGACTTCAGAAAGCATCTGTGAAATAGCAAAAAGAACACTGGATGTGGAATCATAAAAGTTTAGTCTAAGTCCTGACTTAGGTACTCACTTGCTGTATGACCTTGGATAAGTCACTCAACATCCTAAAGCCATATTTTCCTCATCTGTAAAACGGGACTGATCCTACTGGAATGATATTCCCCAAAGGATTACTTTGAGGAAAGTGCTTTGTACATCTTTTTAGTATTAGGTAAATTTGAATTAAATCTATTAAACACTAGGCTATCTAAAGACTGAATTTAGATGAAGATTTTAAAAAAGCAGAATAGCTAACCAGGACTGAATCTATAGTGTGTTAGTTATCCCAGACTCAATAGTACATGTGTATATTCAAGGGATGGTTGGTGTTGAGAGCAAAGTAAAAAAGCTAGCATGAATCTTAGGAAATGAGGTAAACTCAGGGATGAGGTTCATGATATTAAAACCTTATGCATCTTGTAAGTGGTAAATATTTTTTTAATATCTTTTACATTAAAAAAAATTTGTTGAGGCAATTGGGGTTAAGTGACTTGCCCAGGGTCACACAGCTAGTAAGTATTAAGTTTGTGAGGCTGGGTTTGAACTCGGGTCCTCCTGAATACAGGGCTGGTGCTCTATCCACTGCACCACCTAGATGACCCATAAGTGGTAAAGTAAAATATGTCCGCCCAATTTTTCCCCATGTTGATTTGGAATTCTGGTATGTTTCTTCTGCAATGGTAGGATTTCTATGACAGAGATTGCGTGTGGGTGGCGGGTCAGAGAGAGAGAAGGCCTAAAGGAATCTGAGAAAGTTGAACTTAATGATATAAGGGAACTCTCAATGTACTATTATAAGATATTAAAAAAAAAGAGAGGGCCTTCTTCAGGAATTTTCTAGGTAGTCTGTAAGTACAGATGTGAACTGTCTGACCTTTCTAATGAGGAACCAAAAGGATAATGATGTTCTTAATGATTAAAAAAGAGGAGCAAAGAAATCTAATTAGACAACATGTGTATGATACTTGTTGGTGGAACATAAACCTATTTTCTGCAGTGCCAGCTGATGAAGGCGAATCATTCCCCTTCAAAAGGAACTTTCTCTCTATTGTTCTTAATTACAGCAGAAACATGGTTCTGTGTTGTATTACAAGCAAGCCTGGCCAGGCTTTGTAGTGCAATTAGGATTTTTGTATGAAGAAGCAAAAAAGGGCGCCATCTTTGTTTGTGTTCCTTAATTCTCTCCAGTTTGTTCATTCCACAAAGATGAAAGCTTAAGAAGTGGGCATCAAAAGTTAATTCAAATCTGTTGGCTCATCATAAGCTTGAAAGAAACAAGACTTTAGTCTTTGCCTTCCCGTAAGCTCTTGTGTCTATGCTGACATCAGCATGCCCTCCCCCTCTCCCCAAGTGCCATGCGTAAGTGTTGGAACTCTAAATGCCTAGACTAATAACCAGATGTCAATGATTCAGAGAGGGGAGGGTGGGGAGAGGGGACAACAAGGAAACTCATCAGAAACGAAATGTGAAATGTCTGCATATTTTTTTCTAATATGTTGACTTTTTGCAGGTTGGGGAAAATACAAGTGATTACACTGCTGCCATCAGCCAAAAGCAATGGTATTTCTCTCTGACTCATTCCCTCCCACCTGGACCTAAATTGTGGATTTTTTTTTTTAAATACCACATACACATTATCAGCAGGAAATGGACAAATATGTGCAGCCTTTGATGTGATGCTTCTGCAGGAAGAAATCTTGTGATGAGCCTCTTCCTAAACTACAATTTGGGCAGTTAGATGTATCCTCAATTATCTGGAAGTATTGAGACACCCCCCTCCCCCAGACTGATTGTAATTTGGACCTAGTGAAGGCTTGAATTCTGAGGGGAAAAGTCAGATAAATAGCACCCCAGATTTCATGGAAGACTGTGAGACTGGGGGTCTGGTCATCATTTGATTTTCTCTTGGATAGTGGGGGAAGGGGTAGTCCAAAGAGAGAATGGAGGTATAGGGAATATATTTTCCTGAATTATGAATAAATCACCAAACATTTATTAAACACCTTATCAAGTAAGAGGTAGGGTGGTACAGTGGATAGAGAACAGGTTCTGAGTCATGGTGATTGGCTAAGTAATTCTGGACAGGTAATAAACTTTCTTTGCTCTAGACAAGCCCCTAAGAGAAGGTGCCATCCTGCATTGGTAGAGGGAGTTTCCTCACAAAGGATTTTGCATAGAGCAATGAAGTCACAGGACCAATCCCTATTGCTATCTTGACTCTGTGTCAAAAACTGTACTAGGCATCAAGTAGTAATATTTGGGGGGGGGTGGCAATGAGGGTTAAGTGACTTGTCCAGGGTCACACAGCTAGTAAGTGTCAAGTGTGTGAGGTCAGATTTGAACTCAGGTCCTCCTGAATCCAGGGCCAGTGTTTTATCCACTGCACCACCTAGCTGCCCTGAGTAGTAATGATTAATTGCATTCACATAGCACTCTATAGTTTACGAAGTTCTTTCTCACGCATTAATATATTGGAGCCTCAAAAAGGTCATCTAGGGCAAACAAAATAGGGATTATTTTTCCCATATTATATTGAAAAGGCTCATAAAGGTTAAGGGACCTGTCACAAGTGGTAGAGTTTGAACTTCAACTCAGGGTTTCTGACTCCCTTTCATAATTTTCAAGTAATAAGTGTATATATATATATATATATATATATATATATATATATAATTCAACCTACTTGCTTTATAGATGAGAAAACTGAAGTTTGAAGAGAGTAAGTGAAGCCCCACACTAAAATATACCAACCTTATCATAGAAGGCATACTAGTGGAAGTCTGTAGAATCTTAAAAATACACTTGATCAATTTCATCAGTCCCATGGGCCCACTTGAAGGGACAGAGACAATGTCTTTATTTAAAATTTGTTCTAAGTCAGGATTCTTAGCCTGGTTTGTGTAATGGACCCCTATGTCAGTTTGGTGCACCTTATGAACCATTACTCATAATGATGTATTTAAAAACAGAAAATAAAATACATTTGATCACCAAGGAAACCGATTAATTGAAATCATCTCTCTTTCTTTGTCTCTCTCAGAAGTTCACAGATACAATATTAAAAACCCCTGTTCTAATTGAAGAACTATTAAGAGAGAAGAGAGAAGGCAAGCAAGTCATTGGTGGCTTCCTTGCCTGAGAGGTAAGGAGCAAGGCTCATCTGGGAGTAAGGTAAGAGCAGGGTTGGCAATGGGAGAGGTTGGTCTATAGAAACTCTGAACCATTGAGATTTGCTTTGGATGGTGCCCAGACCAAACAGTATGATGGGAATGGAGAGGATACAATCGAGGCACCTCTCTCCTTCACCCTACCATTGTTCCTACTGGTAAGCAGAAGGAAACACTACATTCATGGCTGCTCTGGGCAGCCTAACACTGCCTGGGGAAAAGTCCAGATGCTGACTTGCACCAAAGCCTACCGTTTTCATTTGTGATTCTAGCATTCCTGTGAATTATCCCTATTCCTGACACTTAATTCCTTAATGCAACTAATTTATGTCGCTCCGATTTCACAGATAAAATGTGAGAAATCTGTTTTCCTCACTGCTGCATCTCCTCCTGTTTCCCGGCTTTGTTTGCTTTTCCCTGTGCTTTGCTCCTGCTAGCTCAAGTAATCCCAGCGTTTATATGCCTCATTAGGCTCATAGTGCTCTCCACAGTGCCTGATGTAATCAAGTCAAGAAGCCTTCCTCCTTGGCCCTCTCTGGGCAGAGTCAGGAGGCCTTCTCTATGGCAGAGATGCCAAATGAGACTTCCATGTTGATGAGAATGGGGGGAGGGAGGTGGCTTCCCTATGACGTAGATTTGTGGTCATCCAACTGAGCCAGAGTGGACATAAACTGGGCTGGACAAAACCAATCTCCTGCTGCAGGACGGCTGGACATGATGTCCAGATGCCAGGGTGCCAGGTGGGTATTTGAATTGCCTATTCTCATTTAATAAAATGCAAATACCATTTGGAATATGGTCCTCTCTGTCAGCCTTGGCAACTGACATCATTTTGTAAGTGAAAGGCTATAGGTTTGGAGAATCAGGTTCCCTTTACCTTATTCTTCCTATTCCTTTCATCTTAGAATCAGATGAAATAGAGCAACTTTAGAGATGCTAAGAGATGAGAAGATATTCCTCAGGTATCTGGGCTGAATTCAGAGTAGTAAATAATAATAAGATAGATGTATAGCCCAGGGGGAAAGAAATCTCCCTTGACTTTAGTTTCTTGATTTGTAAAATGGCATAATGATACCTTTAGGCTAGAGGTCAATAGCTTGGACAATGAGGATTGTTGTCATTCAATTGTGACTCTTTGTGACAACATTTGGGATTTTCTAGCAAAGATCCTGGAGTGGTTTGCCATTTTGTTCTCCAACTCCTTTTTGTTTTTTTGTTTTGTTTTTTTTTAGTGAGGCAATTGGGGTTAAGTGACTTGCCCAGGGTCACACAGCTAGTAAGTGTTAAGTGTCTGAGGCCAGATTTGAACTCAGGTCCTCCTGACTCTAGGGCCAGTGCTCTATCCACTGTGCCATCTAGCTGCCCTCTCCAACTCGTTTTTACAGATGAGGAAATTGAGGCAAATGTGGAGAAGTGACTTGCCCAGGGTCACAGCTAGTAAGTGTCTGAGGTCATATTTGAATTCAGGTCTTCTTGACTCCAGGCCCAGCACTTTATCCCCTGTGCCACCTAGCTGCCCTCTAAAAGAAAAGGAGGGGAATTGTTGAAGTAAACTAGAGAAGGATTAATCTCCTATTCGGAATTAATCACTTTCCCATTGCCATCCTCTACACCTACCCTTGTTACTGTTAGCTTACACATTTCTCAAACCCCACACTTTTCAAATTGTCAGTTCTTTCATAATCTAATTTTTCCATCCAACCAGTATTTTAACTCATCAAGGAACAATCCTGGAAATAACAGCAATGCAAGTATTAGTAGAAAGTCAAATGCTGTGCGTTTATCTATGGATTACCCTTTTTCCAAGTATTTTTCCATATTTTATTCACTGTGAGAGAAGTAGAACAGTTAATATTATTCACATTCTCCAAACTGGAAAATGGAGGCATAAAGAATATGATCAGATTGATACTTGTAATATTCATGATGCTTTTTTTTTTTTTTTGGTGAGGCAATGAGGGTTAAGTGACTGGTCCAGGGTTACATGGCTAGTAAGTGTCAAGTGTCTGAGGCTGGATTTGAACTCAGGTTCTCCTGACTCCAGAGCCAGTACTCTATCCACTGAGCCACCTAACTGCCCCCCCCCATAATGCTTTTCACTTATAAAGAACTTGACACCCATTATATAATTTGATCCTCACAACATTCTCGCCTCTGAAACTACCTCCACCCTGGTATGGACTCCCATCTCCTGATACCCAGCCTTTCGCAGTAGCCTGCTGATTGGTATTCCTGCCACAACTCTTTCCTCACTACTGTCTGTCCTTTGCTCAGCTGACAAAGTGATCTTTCTAAAGTACCAGTCTGACCATGTCACCCTCTTATTCAAAAACATTCCAGTGGTTCCCTATCATCTCCAGGATCAAATATAAAATCCTGTCTTTGATGTTCAAAGCCCTGCATAACCTTCCCCTCTCCCCCCAGACCCGACCTAAATCTTTTCAGTTTTCTTACACCTTATACCTTCCTCCTACCCATGTAACTCTGCCACCCAGTGACACTTCCTTTCTTGAAGTTCCTTGAACAAGAAACTTCATCTCTCAATTCTAGGAATGTTTATTGGCTATCTCCCATGCCTGAAATATTTCTCCTCCTCATTTTCCACCTCCTGAAGTGCCCAACTTCCTTCAAGTCTCAGGTAAAATCCCACTTTCTACAAGAAGCCTTTCCAGATTCCCCTTAATTATAGTGCCTTCCTTCTATTGACTATTTCCAATTTATCAGAGAGAAAGAGAGAGAGAGAGAGAGAGAGAGAGAGAGAGAGAGAGAGAGAGAGAGAGATCTTGTTTGTACATAGTTATTTACATGTTTTCTTCCCCATTAGACTGTGGCCTCCTTGAGATCAGGGACTATTGTTTTTTGTTGGTTTTTTTGTTGTTTGTTTTTTGCCTCTCTCTGTATCCCCAGCACTTAGAAAAAGTGCCTGACACAGAGTAGGTGCTTAATAAATGTTTATTGACTGGCTGAAAGCATGAATAGCAAGTAGTAATATTTTAGTCTTGTCTATTGGGACCCTTAGGGACATTAAATGACTTGCCCAAGGTCATACAATAAAAAGTGGGAGAGCTGGAACTTGAATGCAGATCTTTTCACTCCATATCCAGTGTTCTTCCATTAAGTAATTTTGTTTTTAAAGCATCTTATAGGGGCAGCTAGGTGGTGCAATGGATAAAGTACTGGCCCTGGATTCAGGAGGACCTGAGTTCAAATCCAGACTCAGACACTTGACACTTACTGGCTGTGTAACCCTGGGCAAGTCACTTAACCCTCATTGCCCCGAAAAAAATAAACAAACAAAACAAAAAAACAACTTAATGGGGGAAATGAATGACAAAATAAGTAAATACAATAAAAATAGATAATACATTTTTTTAAAGCATCTCATAGCTGGTCAGGTCTTCAACCCAGGTTTCTTGATTTATAATGCTGTTTTGTTTCTATTTAACCAATTTTGTTTCTATTTAGTAGTGGCAAAAACAGGATAAGTGTGACTGGCAGGACTGAATGGCAGACATGCATGGTTGATGATGGAATGTTAGCCTTGGCTGACCATATCTGTGGATATCCTGATCTCAAAGGACAGGACAGGGGTGGTGGCTACAACTCTGGACAACTCAAATCTGACCACCTCCTACAGGAGATGGTGGCATTAGTTTCTAGACTTGGACCAATGGTCAGAAATGTATTTTAGTGTCCTGCCCTGCTTCTCTTTTGGGCAGTAACTCCATTGCCCTGGAAGAAATCGAATCCTGAATATAGGCCAATTCCAACTGAGCCTCTACTTTGAAAAGACAGCTTTTTCATAATAAAGCTCTGAGCATCTCTTTGTCTCCAAGGAGAAGCTACACTAGATTCAATGCACTATCTTTGCAGGTCAACACAAGGCATTAATCTGCTCAGGGCTCCCATTTGATCTCCCTTTCATGTTGTCTTATACACAAATAAGAGGGTGGTCATATCACCAAAAATATAACCCACTTGCAATATATTTTTGCAAGGCAAGTGATAATAATATCTCCAACATATGCATGGCAAAGTCACTGCATTTAAGTGATTGCTATAGATTTTGAGACCCTTGAAGTCTATCCCTTAGAGGGAGATCAGTTAGGGGGGTGGAGCAGGCAAAGGGGGGCCTCTGAAGTAGGCTTAGGTTCAAAAGCATCAGCATAAAGGCAGGCAGATGAAGAAAGGAACATGCTGTACCCACCTGCCACTGCTGATGATGGGCTTATTTCTAAGACACACACAGCACAATGCACACACAATGCAGAGAGGAAACAAAAGACATAGATCACAAATTTGAGATGGTTGATGGACAAAGTTTAGCTAATGTCAATGCTGAAAGCTTGCTCAGGGGTCCAAGGTGAGCATGGAAATTTGAAGTCCTCTTCGCTCTATGCACCAGATGCTCCCCTCTTACCAAACCTCAGCAGATAAACAAACAAACAAATAATTTCTATATGGCATACATATATTCCCCACTCTGGGACCTATGGCACATGAAATGAGAAGCTGAGGGGACATTGGCACAAAGGGATAGGCATGAGATGTTTGGGAAAATAGGAACAGTTTCAGAGGTTTCACAACTTGGGAATACACATTCCTACATGTTAGAAACTAGTCCTTTAGGGGGATAATTAGATATTTGAAAGGGACAGGGTTGGGGTGGGGAGTTGGTTGAGAATAAAATGACACCAGAAGGTTGTCTTAAAAACTGAAAAACAAAACTCACTAGAAGCATTGAATATTGTGGCTAAAGGGACCTTGGGAATTCATCTTACCCATCCCTCGACCTCGAGATGGTACTGCATTTGAACTCTCAATCATAAGAACTGTCTACATTTCAGCAAGTCAGACCATTGAGGCTGGCTTAATTTCTTTTCTCCTGTGACAATCAGAGGAATGTTAACCAAAACCAGGTGCATGCTTTGTAGTGAGAATAGTTACACAGAAACCACCTTCCAAAGGGATCAAGGGACCTTATTCATCTTATTAACATTATTGTATCCTGTGGGAGAACAGAGAAGAAAAAGAGTTCCTCATTCCTTCACTCTCAGGGGCAAAGGGCATGCACAGTCTCTGTTTCTGTCTCTCTCTGTCTCTCTCTTTCCCTCTCTCCTTCCTTCCTTTCTTCCCTGCCTCCCTCCAGCTCTAAAACTAAGCCCACTGAAAACAGACTTATTTTCTGAACTCACCATACAATGTGATGCTGGCATTTGTATTCCCAAGCTTGTTTGTTGCCACACAAGTATAGTTCCCATAATCCTTTTCTGAAACATTGAAGAAAGTCAGTGTGGACATGCGGCCTTTATTCTCAATTCTTACTCCATCCAGGCCAGTGGCTAACCTGAAATGAGAGGGAGACACTCTTTGGTTCTACAAGACAGATTAAGAAGCCAGGTAGAAAGAGGCTGAGCTATTGATGCTTCTGCACCACTTTCATAATACTTACATGGTAATTCTACCTCAAGGATTTCCTCCTATATAAGGCTCCCCTGTTTCTCATCCCCATCTCCCTAATTCCAAGCAGCAGCATCATTAACACCATCAGGAGCAAAAAGGAAAATCTCGTCAAAAGTAAGTAGGAATCTTAGGATCAGAGATCTAGAACTGGAAGGAATGTCAGAGGTTACCTAGTAATCCCCTTCCTCCAGTTGCCAGGATCACTAAAATGGGCTTACCTTGTCTATGCCTGCCTAGCCAAACAGTCATCCCATTGTGTTCCTGGTACTCTTTCTGGACATCTACAGATCTCTATAGAACTTGCCTTTTCTCTGCTTGGGCATTTTATATGGTCTCTCCCCTCCTAATTCCTTCACACACACACACACACACACACACACACACACACACACACACACACACACAGCTGTCTAAGCCCTGGGATAACTTTACTCAAGGGCAAACCCTATGCCTAAGGATAACCTACTTGAACTCATTCTTCAATGATTAGCATACTTGTACCCCATCATACCCACCCCATCCTATTGATTCTTCTAAAAACCCATTTGCCCTTGTTCAAGCTCTATTCTCTAAATCCTTATTCCTATCCCCTTAAACTAACTCCTTCCCCCAAAATCTGACTGTAAAACTATCCTACCCTTCGGGGCAGCTGGGTGGTGCAGTGGATAAAGCACCGTCCCTGGAGTCAGGAGTACCTGAGTTCAAATGCGGCCTCAGACACTTGACACTTACTAGCTGTGTGACCCTGGGCAAGTCACTTAACCCCAACTGCCTCACCAAAAAACAAAACAAAACTATCCTACCCTTCTACCCTGCTCTCTACAATGCCTGTCCCATAGGTAACAAACTGACTTTTAATCTTAAACCTTTGCTTTTTTCACTCCCTCTATCTTTCTTGCACTCACTGAGACCTGGCTCTCTTCCTGATGACTCAGTTTTCCTGACTCCCCTTTCCAGCATTAATAGTCCTTGCTCTTCATTGGTACTTGCAGCACTCCCTCTAACACTGTCATTCAGTAACTTCTCCTTTGACATTCATTCAATCCATATTTTTCAATCAACCAACATTCTGGGCATCGTTTCCCACAGAACTTCAAGATGTTCTCCTTCTTTCCTAAATAACTTCAGTGCCTGAATCTACATTTTCCTCTTCTCCTCAAATCTATTCATACCAGGGAACTTCAACATGTATATTGATACTGCCTCAAACACCCTAATTTCTTAATTCCTCAATTTACTAATTTTCTATAGTCCTCTCCACCATCTCACTGTAGCTATACACAGAAATTATCATACCCTTGATCTTACCATCACCCACAAATGTTTCAGATATAATTTTTTTTTAAATCTGATAACAGTCTATTGATGTTCTACTTCTGATGCTGATTTCTATTCTTCATCCTCACTGAAATCTCCAGTCCTTTTATGCCTCAGTTCTTTCCCTGGCCATCATTCCTACACTGACCATACTTTTCTTCCTTCTCCATCTTGACTCCTTGGTGATCCTTAATTCAACTTGACACTGTCCTCTTCTTCCAGATCTCTTGCTTCTTTATTCTATCAAAGATCTTGTCTTGTACTAGTCCTACCATTTACTGCCTTCACTCCTACTCACAGGCGCTGGTGTACAAAGCTAGAGAAATTAATGAAATCTGTTGATTGGGCCCTGTATACATGGCTATGTAACCCTTAATGGATCCTTACTGTGGCAAGGCAATGCTTTTAAAACTTTCCAGATCATTTCAGTTTTTCTTTTTCTGTTGTGGTTTTTCCAACCTTTTAATCTCTCTTTCAAAATACCAAAGCTCCCCTGTCTCTAACCTTCATCTGAGACCTTTGCCCCATATTCTACTAAAAAAAATGAAGCCATTCGGAGAGAGCTCTTCTGTTCCTCATCTCACATCACTCAGATTCCTTCTCCCACTTCAAAGCCACTTGAATGCCTTCACCTATTTTACATGAAGAGGTGACCCTTCTCCTTGCCAAGGAAAACCCTTGTGTCTGCATAAGTGATGTCTCTTTTTCAGATTGCCTCCTCTATCTCCCCCACTTTTTCAGTAAACTTAAATTGATTCTTTCTATTGGCCAACTCCCTTCTGCCTTCAAATATGTAAATGTTTCCCCATCCTCAAAAATCATTCAATTTATTCATCCATCCCTGCTAGCTATTGTCTCATATCTCTCCTCCATTTTGCATCTTAACTCTTCAAGAAAACTCTCCTTAATAGGGGCCTCCATATATTTTATTTTCATTCTTTTCTTAACTCTTTGAAGCTTGGCTTCTAATCTCATCTGCTCTCTCCAAAGTCAATAACAATCTCTTCATTGACAAAAATAATAGCCTTTTCTCAATCTTCGGTTTTTAAACTTCTCTGTCACTTTTGAAACTATTAATCACCCCCTTTGTCTGCAATACTCTCTTCTTCCCACATTTTTGGGACAGTGCTCTTTCCTGGTTTTCCTCTTACCTGTCTGACCAGCCATTTTATATCTCATTTATTGGATCCTCATCCAGGTCACACCTGCTAACTGTGCATAATGCCTAGACTATTGCAATAACCTTATGGTTGATTGATCTCCTTGCTCGAAGTGTCTACCCACTACAATCCATTCTCCACTCAGCTATCAAATTTTTCTTCCTAAAGATCAATTCTGACCATGTCATACAACATCTTTCCCCATTCAATCAGCTTCAGTTTCTCTCTGTTACCTTCAGGATGAAATATAAATCCTCTCTTTGTATTATAAAGCCCTTCCTAACCTGGTCCCTTTCTACCTATCTAGTCTTCTTACACCTTATTCGCCCTCCCCGCCAATATACTCTGTGACCTAGTGACCCCAGCCTCCTTGATGCTTCTTATACATGACACTCCATTTCCAGACTGAGCATTTTCATTGGTTGTCTCTGATGTGGGGAACATTCTTTTTCCTCATTGATCAATCCTAGTTTCCCTGACCTCCTTCAAATCTTACCAAAGTCCAACCTTTTGCAAGAAGCCTATCCCAGTCTACCTTCATCTTCATGCATTGCTTCTGAGACTACCTGCAATTTATCCTGAATCTGTCTCGTTTGTACATAATCCTCTGTATGTTGTCTGCCCTTCTAGACTGTAAACTCCTAGAGAGAAAGGACAATCTTTTTGTTCCCTCTCTCTCTTTTTGGCGGGGGGGAGCCCAGTGTCTGGCACACAGTAGGAACTTAATAAAAAGCTATATGACTGACTGACTGAAGACCGAGTGGATTAAATGACTTGCCCAAGGTCACAAAGTGAAATGTTGGAGATACATTTCAAACCCAGATCCTAGAGGCATTCCATCACTAAAAGTCGGGATATTTGTACAGAATAAGAGATTTTGAACAAAGTCCTCTAATACAAACTGTTAAAAAGCTATCATAACACATAAGTTCCAGCAAATTCCTTCCAGCTCAACAAGGAGATACACTGTGGGAGATGCCTACAGTAAGAACATTTTTGCTCTCTCTACACCTTCCTCTTCCATTACCTCCACTAGTAAACAAAGGGACTTGAACTCAAAAGAGATATCTCGATCTCTCAGCTTAACTTCAGAGTATCCCCATCTCTTATTTATGGGTACCTGGTTTCCTCCTTGAACCACTGGAATTCAGCCAGGGGGACAGCAGAAGCTTCACACCTGAGGATGCCTTTCTGACCCAGTGACACCCCAGTATTCTTGGCATTTGAGATATAGGGAGGATCTGCAAAGTAAATACAGTTAGATCATAAAGGAGCTGCTGAGGGAGGACTTCCATGATGCCAGTGAGTTTCCTAATGATATTTCTTGCCAAACCAGTACTGCTTTAATGAAGTGTGTAAGGGAGGGATACAACTTGGTGCCCACAGATAGAAAACAACCCGCCTGAAATATCAGTAGGAATTATAGAAGCTGTTCTGATTTTAAGAGAAAATACAGACAGAGATGAATATGGGAATATGCATCTTGATAGGGTGTTTAACTAAAGATAACACCCTGTGTCATTCAATCAATTGGAAAGGTGAGAACCCTTCCTTTGCTTTCCTTTCCCATTTTTTTGCCCACCCCCCCCAAAACATACACACACACACACAAACATACACACACACACATACACACTCACACACACACGCATTTCTTAAGAGCAAGCCTTAAATGACAACTCACAGTTTACGGTGATTTTTACTTTCCGCACATCTGGTGCAGCAACATCATTCAAAGCGCTGCATTCATATTCCCCAGACTGGTCCCGCGTGATGCCAGAGATCTCCAGATACTCATCCTCACTCACAAAGCCTTGACCTTCTAGAAAGAAAAAAATCAAATGGGTAAATACTCTACTAACTGGGGGCAGAAGATAAGAATATTCAATCAATCAAAAAACATCTGTTAATTACCTACTATATGCCAGGCTTTGTGCCAAGTGATGAAGATACAAAGACAAGAGCAAAATATTCTGTGCTCTTAAGAAACTTACATTCAAACATATCCATATATAAATTCATGTAAGGCCAATAGAGATTAAATAGAAGGTAATCTTGATGAAAATGAATGAGTAGATGGGAGGAGCAAGAGGGAGACTGGATTAAGAAAGGCCTTGTATAGCAGGTAGAATAAAGGAAACCAGGGATTCCAGCATGTAGAACCAAGGAGAGGTGCATCCTAGGCATGGTGAAGAGCTAGAGGAAAGGTACAGAGATGAGAGATGGTGTGGAATATCAGATAGGCCAATATGACTGGACCATAGAAAGCGTGAGGGAGATAAAGGGATTAGGAATACAAGGTTGTTAGAAAATAAACCAAAACTTTACAGAAGATAAAACCATTAGGGAAAATGTCATAATGTATGCTTTACACATATGATTCAGGAACTTTTTGAAGAATGTCTGAAACCCATATAAAACCAAATTTATTCACAAAAATATGTATGACTTCTGACTTTTTCCACCGAGTAGAAAAATGTTTTAAAAGGAGAGGCAGTGATAATGACTGTGAAAATGAATAGATGAATGAATTAATCAAAATTGGACATTTCAACATAAATAAAAGGGGTTTAGTAGGAAACTGTAGATGATGAAGAGGGAAAAGGATGAAGAATTCTGAGGGTATCAACACAGAACCTCTAGCACTTTCACAATAATTCATATGGACCCACACAAAGATCTGAGGTATTAATTGAATGTTTTACTCTTGGAGGTTTACAAGATTTTCAAAAGCCATTCATTGCTAGTAGTTGTAAAGATCCCAGAGCCATCTTCCCTTCCCATCTCTTGGACTCTTCTGTAAAATTCTAGAATAAGAGAATACAAGGACTGACTTGCTGCCTATGTTTTGAATATCTCCAAAAAACCTAGTAAAATGTTTTTCTATGAAAAGATAACCCAAAAGGGATCTAAAGAAGAGGTTACATATTTATATTTCTTCTAGGCCTGTGGCCTGTTTTAGGTGCTACGCCCATGGTTTGGCTTGTGTTCTAATGAACAGTAGCAGCATTTTTTCCCCATATGCCTGGGAAAACTTCTTTTGGACATGTGGTTGCTTATCCAACCAAGACTGGAGTCTATCTTCAAGTCAGTGTGAGGCGAGTATGCCATGTGGCATGGCTGGAGATAGTTATCTTCCTCCTCATCTGCCTTACTGATGTTGTAATTTAGTCGTTTTTCAGTTGTGTCTGACTCTTCATGACCCTATTTGGGGTTTTCTTTTTTTTTTCCCTCTCTTTTTTTCCTAGGGAAATGAGGGTTAAGTGACTTGCCCAGGGTCACACAGCTAGTAAGTGTCAAATGTCTAAGGCTGGATTTGAACTCAGGTCCCCCTTAAATCCAGGGCCAGTGCTTTATCCACTGCACCACCTAGCAGCCCCTATCTGGGGTTTTCTTGGCAAAGATACTGGACTGGTTTGCCATTTCCTTCTCTAGCTCATTTTTTACAGATGAGTAAACTGAGGCAAACAGGGTTAAGTGACTTGCTCAGGGTCACATAGCTAGTAAGTATCTGAGGACAGACTTGAACTCAGGAAGAGGAGTATTTCTGTCTCCAGGCACAGCACTCTATCCATGCACCACCTACCTGTCCCATTTTCATTATAGCTAGCATTATAGCTTTGAGGTTCACAAAGCACTTTACAAATATTTCATTTTATCTGCATGACAACCTTATAAGGTAGGTGGTGTTATTATCTCTATTTTATGGATCGGTAAATGGAGGAAGACAGAGGTAAGACATGCTTTGGTTTCTCTGATCTGCTCCTAAGTCCAGACATGACAAAGAATTTTTAGTCTACACCTCGTTCTTCTACTGCTCTCGGATCCTTTACCCTTACCATCTTGCCAAGAAAACCCTAAATGGGGTCATGAAGAGTCAGACACTCTTGAAATGACTCAGCAATAAACAAAGGAATTAAGTCACTTCCTAGGGTCGCACAACTAGAAGGTTTTAGAAGCAGGATTTGAACATGTGTGTGTGTGTGTGTGTGTGTGTGTGTGTGTGTGTGTGGTGGGGTGTGATGTACATGTGTACATATAATATATATATACACATCTCTCTATCTCTGTCTCTATCTTTATCTCTTTCTATCTCTCTGTCAACTCTGAGATCTGTACATAACATTGACTTAATAAATTCTGTTTGATGTTGTCAGAAACAGACTAAAAATTATTTTTTAATCTCTATTTACTTCCCTGCAAATATCGGATTGGGTATATGTATGTGTATGCATGTATATGTCCATGTGTGCAAATGCATGCATTTTTGTGCAGATGTGTATGTGTGTGTGTGTGTGTGTGTGTGTGTATATATATATATATATATATATATATACACACATAATATGTATGTGTTTGCGTGTGTGTACATAGAGTATCCTAAAAACGATGCTTCATTACCCTTCCAAAATGCACTTTGGGCATTTGGCATAGGTAATTAAAAACAAACTTCATTTAGCCAAACAAATGAGTACCCTACTGTGGGGCTTGGCAGGAGCCTCAGGCTGGGTCACAGGTTCCTCTTCTTACTTGGAGGGAACAAGAAGCCCTACCAGGTCATACCACAGAGTTTGCACCAGCCAGATGTTTTGAGATTCCCCTCGAGAAAGGAACCTCCATGAACACCAATCCATCTGGAAGATGTTTATTCCCCCCAGTGGGGAGGGATTTGGATTTATGCCCCAAACTACCAAGCATCACCCCAAGAAAGATAGATGCTGCTTGCTGAGCTGGGAGTGTGTTTTATTTGTGGCATTTATATCAGTGGGACAGAGCTTGGGCACCTAGCAGTAAATAACTGGCCTACATGGCTTCCCCCTGGAATGTGGGATTTTATCACTGTCATCTGTTATGCCCTTTTCCTAGAAGTCTTCTGTGAAAAAAGGAGAGCAAGGAAATTCTGTAGGAGCAGTTGAGATTCTCCCTTTCCTGCACTGGAGAACCTCTTTGTTTCTTTGGTGGTCGATAGGATTTCCTGAGTAGAGCATAAACTCTTTGAAGGCAGGGACATTTTGTTTTTCTCTCTGTATCCCCAAAGACCAGAATAGTCCCTCGTACTAGTGGGCACTTAGCAAGTGTTTGACCAATTTCATTAAGAACTTCATGCAGAGAACACTATAATTCTAGAATCATAGAACTATGGAATGTCAGAGCTTGAAGGGACCTAAGAAATTACTTAGTCCATCCCCTTTTTAACAGGGGCCTAGAATTTTGCCTTTCTAACAGGACTGGAAGCCATAGCTTCCAACTATACGCCCCTACCCCTTTGGTTTTTCTAGTTCTTGAAGCTGCTCAGCATCATTTCTGTGGTCAATTCCTAATTACTAAGCAATGGTGGAACCTGGCAAGGCCAGTGGAAGAGGGGTGGGGCATTTTCACCCCCAGCATCAAAAAGCCTCAATGCTGACTTCATCAGAAGCATTTACTTTGAGATCAGGGAGAACCGAATAGAATTCAACTGCCCTAATTTGGCTAGAAGAAAAGGTTGAGGGAAGTTGGTTGAGACAGGAAGTTAGCAGAATATGCACAACTGGAAATGTGTGAGATAGCATAGAGGTAACATTAATTCTAGTTATCTCATTGTAAAAGTTGTCACACTGTCCTCAGAGGCACCAAACTCAGAACAGAGAGACAGTGGTAGAATAGAAACTTGTAGATAGTTGAGGACTTCCTTGACCATGAAGAAGAGGCCCAGGATCCTGTTAGGGACTGTAGGACCTTGTGAGGTAGTAGTAGGGATATATTATATCATATGTTCAGAGCTGTCTAGCTGAAAGTTGACTTGAGTCTAATAAAAAAGCTTTTATTAAGTGTATACTCTGTGACAGGCAATGTGCTGAGCTTTAGAAGGAATTTTAAAGGTTAATGAGTCCATTTTCCATATGAGGAAACTGAGGCACAGAAGAGTTATTTGAATTGCACAGAATCATACACTTGATAAGTATCTGAGTCAGGATTTGAACCCAGGTCTTCTTTTGTTTTCCCTTTTCTTCTTCTTCCTTCTTCCTCCTTCTTCCTCCTCCTCCTCCTTCTCTCTCTCCTTCTCTTTCTCTCTCTCCTTCTCCTTCTCTCTCTCCTCTCTCCTTCTCTCTCTCCTCTCTCCCTCTCTCTCTCCTCTCTCCCTCTCTCTCTCCTCTCTCCCTCCCTCTCTCCTCTCTCCTTCTCTCTCTCCTCTCTCCTTCTCTCTCTCCTCTCTCCTTCTCCTCTCTCTCTCTCTCTCTCTCTCTCTCTCTCTCTCTCTCTCTCTCTCTCTTTTGGCAGGGCAATGAGGGTTAAGTGATTTCCCCAGGGTCATACAGCTAGTAAGTGTCAAGCATGTGAGGCCAAATTTGAACTCAGGTCCTCCTGAATCCAGGGTCAGTGCTTTATCCACTATACTACCTAGCTGTCCCCTACCTAGGCTTTCTTTTTTTAATCAGAAAAGTACTTTTATTATTTTCTAGTTACATGTAGAAATAGTTTTCAACATTTGTTTTTATAAGATTTCTAGTTTCAAAATTTTCTCTCTCCCTCCCCCTTCCCCAAGACAGCAAGCAATCTGATATAGGTTATATATGTACAATCACATTAAACATATTTCTGCATTAGTTATGCTGTGAAAGAAGAATCAGAGCAAAAAGGAAAAACAACAAACAAAAACAAAAACAAAGTAGAAATAGTATGGTTTGGGGCAGCTAGGTGATGCAGTGGATAGAGAACCGGCCCTGGAGTCAGGAGGACCTGAGTTCAAATCCGGCCTCAGACACTTGACACTAGCTGTGTGACCCTGGGCAAGTCACTTAACCCCAATTGCCTCACCCCCCAAAAATAATATGGTTCAATATGCATCCAGATTCCACAGTTCTTTTCTTTTTTTCCTGGATTTGGAGAGCATTTTCCATCATGAGTCCTTTGGAACTATCTTGGATCATTATATTGCTGAGAAGAGTCAAGTCTATTACAGTTGATCAACACACAATGTTGATACTGTGTACATTGTTCTCCTGGTCCTTCTCATCTCATTCAGCATCAGTTCATGTAAGTCCTTCCAGGCTTCTCTGAAATCTGCCTGCTCATCATTTCTTACAGCACAATAGTATTCCATTTCCCTTTTTTATAATCTCTTTGGGAAAAAGACCTAATAGTGGTATTGCTGCTATACAGGTCCTTTTTTTTTTTTTTTTTTTTTGCGGGGCAATGAGGGTTAAGTGACTTGCCCAGAGTCACACAGCTAGTAAGTGTCAAGTGTCTGAGGCCAGATTTGTACTCAGGTCCTCCTGAATCCAGGACTGGTGCTTTACCCACTACGCCACCTAGCTACCCCTACAAAGGTCTTCTTGACTATAATTCTAGCACTCTAGCCATCATTCTATGCTGCCTCTATGATGTTTAATCTCATAGTATTAGAGGGTGTTATTTTAACCCCAGTTCACATAGACGGTATATGTCAGAAGTGAGTCTTTTACCCAGGTCTTCTTGATTCCAGGTCCATTACTCTCTCCCTTATTCCATTCAGAGAAAAGCAGAGGTGGGATCTATAGAGGAATTCCTAAATCAAGCTGGACAGTTCCTACTTCAAGCCAAAGTTTAAAGCAATTGGCCCTGAGGCCTATGATTTGGGACAGCAAACCTAGACCTTCACCTTTCCTAGCACTGGGAGTCAAGGGCTTATGAATATAGTGGGGCTGATTCCCTAGCAGTCCCAATTTCTTTCTAACTTGGTTGGGGAGGAAGAGGAAGGAAATATTAGGTACTCCCTGGCTAGCATCCTAACTGAGGAGCCAAGATATTGGTTCCCAGGGAAGGTGAGGATACCAGAGAGCCAAATTCTAACCGTGAACTTTGGTACTTGCCTTCATATGTTGAATATACTAAACTTGCTCTATGTTCCAACGTGTGGTTAGTTTGGTTCTAACGGAATTGAAAACATTGAGATTAGACCTAGGGATGAAACAGCTGCCCAAATTCTTTGGGGAGAGGCAAACATGAGATTACTTTCAGGGGAAGTACTCAAGTTTGAACCCAGTTTGTCCATATGAGAAAAAGGGGCATTCCATTTAAACTTCATTTTACAGAAATGAGGAAACAGACTGAGGAAGGTTAAATGATTTAGGTAGAGTCACACAGCTGGTTAGTGGCAGAGCTACCACTACAAGCCTGATTGTCTGAAATTCACTCCGGTGCATTTTTCAGTCTAAGTCTGGGGACTCTTCTCTTTACTAAAGGCCATGGGATATCTTAGGACCTTAGAGGATATGCTAGGAGTTAAGAACCCAGGTACTGTGTCTTGCTTTTCCACTGATTCTGTCTGATATTGAAAAACAAAGTAAAACAAAAACCCTTAGTTCTTTTCTTATCCCAGATTTTTGGCCTGTGAAATGGGTATAGGATACCCAAACTCAAAAACATCATTCACATAGAGAAAGAGTTCTATATTCTATTTTTAAACTGAGTTGAGCCTTTATGAAATATTTGAATGGAAGAAAGGATCTAGGCTGCTAAATGCCCGAAGAGATAGGAAACTGCTGGGCTTAATCAAGCTTTCCTTGCCCTTCCCAGTTCTTGTTAAAATATAAAATGCTGATTTCATGCTGCAGAGAAAGGAGGAAAAGGGAACAATTTTTCCACCCCTTTACTGATGCCAGGAATTCACAGTGGCCGACTAGGAGCCGGGATATGGGAAGGAAGGAGTGAGGGAATAGGAGAGAGGAGCAGAGAGAAGGAAACCAGAAAAGAAGAAAGACAAAAAAAAACTGTTGGGGGAAGAAAAAAAAGGATGGAGGTGGTGAGTGAGAAGGGCTGGGGGACTTTAGACATGAATTTCAGGCTTACACTAGGACAATGGATCTTAACCTTTTTTGGACCATGGACCCCTTTGGCAGTCTTGAGAAGCCTATGGGCCCCTTCTCAGAATAATGATGTTATCTACATTAATAATGGAATAAAATGATCAATGTTAGTTAGAAGTGAACATTAAAATTTTTTTTTTAAATAAAAAATGAAAATAAATGTTTTTTTCCTTATTTAAGTTCATGGACTCTTTGAAATCTATTCAGGTACCCCAGGTTAAGAGCCCCTCTACTAACGGAGGAACTACCACAACTCCCTGGCAAATACAAGTAGCCCTCTGCCTTTTCTCCAAGTCTGTACAACAATTATGCTTTGTTAGAGAGGTGTCTTAAAATGAGCCAATAAACCAGGGTCATTATGGACCTGCTCTATCCTCTCAGTTATCTCAATAAAAGATGATTGGAAGCAAAAGAAAATAGATTCAATGAGTCAGTGACAGAAATACATAAATAACCAGAGGCCTCTGAGGGAGATAAGCTCAACTCAGTACATTAAGGAGATTAGCATCTACAAGGATACAAATGGGGACTTTCGGAGGGTGTCTGTGTGACAGATGAAAGGCCATCCATCAGAAGACGAGGGGGTCACACCAGGGCATGACTCTGTCTGGGCCAGCTTGGAAGCAAGCTGTACACTTGGCATCAGGTGAGGGAGTGCCCCGGGCCTGTGAGCATTGCAGTAGCCCTTTCTTTTGCCAATCTGCTTCTTCTAGGATGGCATCACTCCAAGGACTGGCAGCACCCAAGGAGCCATAATACGAGGGCATATTTTTGTCTTGCCAGGAAATGTACAAAGACATTCTTACACAAGTGAGAAGACCCCCATTCTGTGCCCAATCTCCTTCCCCTTCTCCTCCCCTCTTCAGACATTTGAGAGATTATTACATGAACGGTGAGACACAGTACCCTGTGGTAGGGATATAAAGAAAACCAAGTCATGACCCCTGCCCCTGGGGAGTTTATAATTGAGCCAAGCAAATATCTAATAAGCTAAAGCTTTAGGGGTATTTGTTGTTGTCAAACCTTTCATGTAAGGTTTGCAGAAGATGAAGAGAGAGCTGGGGAGGGAGGGAGAAAGGGAGAGAAAAAGGGGGGGAGGAGAGAGAGGGAGAGGGACAGGGAAGGGAGAGATGAGAGAGAGAGGAGAGAGAGGAGAGAGAGAAGAGAGAGAGAGAGAGAGAGAGAGAGAGAGAGAGAGAGAGAGAGAGAGAGAGAGAGAGAGAGAGAGAGAGAGAGAGAGGCCATAATAGAGCAAGTTGAAGGCAAATATAGAATGATGTCGATTCTTTTCCCATTGTCTTTTCAATCTCACCCATCAAAAAGTCCTGCCAATTCTTTATACACATTAACTCTTGGGTTCAGCTCTTCTTTTCTTTTTCTTAGTCCTAGGATCACTAAATGTTCCAGGAGGAAAGGCCTTTGGAGATCATCTCACCCCACATCCTACCCAATGAGGAATCCTTCTTTCTGATAGCATCTCTGAGGAATCATTATAGACTCAGTCAACCAACAACCCTATTATTAAGCTTGTATTATGTTCGAGGCACAGGGCATGCAATTACAAAGAATGAAAATTCACTGCCCAGAAAGGAGTTTTCTGTCCTAACAAGGGAGACAACTACATATAAAATTATGTACACAAAAAGAGCTGAAGGGAACCTCAAAGGACATCTAATTCTATCTTCTTATATTACAGCCTGAGAGGCAGAATTGGAACCCAGGACCAGAGCTTTTTCTATAGTACATCCTTCCTTCTTAATAAGAAGAACCAAGAATGAGATCATTCAGTCTTGGCTGAAATACCTCCAATGATGGGGCTCTAATTGTTGCAGAGCTTTGTTTTAGAAAATCTGGGTTAAATGACTTGTCCAGGATCACACAAGCTAGTAAGTGTCTGAGGCTGGCTTTGAACTCAGGTCCTCCTGACTCCAGGGCTGGTATTCTATCTGCTTTGCCACCTAGCTTTCCCTAGTTCTTATTGTTGTTTTGTGTACTTTCTTAGTTCCCCCATCCCCACCCCCACCCAGGCTATACATTATCTTAAAAAAAAAGATCTTTTATCTTCTGGATGTCCTCTAGCAGAGGCCTTTTCCCTCCCATGCTAGGAGGGCTTAATGTAATAATCTCCCAGTTGGTCTCTCTCCATTTGACTTTACTCTCTTCCATTCCATATAACACACACCCACCAGAAAAATCTTGGCTGAAAAACTAGTTTCAGTAGGCTGCTGTCTTTCTTGAGAGCCCAGAATAAATTTAATACAAATTTACGCCAATTATGATAAGTAATGATGATGATGGTAGCATTTATGTAACACTTTGAGGTTCAGCAAGTATTTTAAATATATTATATCATGTAAGAAATACAGCTACCTCTGTCTCACCTTCAAGGCCCCTCCACCAGCTCCACTTGTCCAACCATCTTGCTTATTATTCTGTAGCACAGACCCCTGGCAAATTGGCCTTCTGAGCCTTTCTCGACTTGTTCTTTTCTGTTCCCTTTCCCATTAGTAAGGTCCTTCAGAGGGTGTGGAGATGGGATCCATTTGGGGGGGACATTTGCATAACCCCTACTTTATGCTGGGCACAGTGCTAAGTGCTTTACAAATATTATCTCATTTGTTCTTCATATCAACCCTGTGACATAGGTGCTATTATTATCCCCATTTTACTTGAGGAACCTGAGACAGACAGAGGTTAAGTGATTTGCCCAAGGACACACTTCTGGTGAGTGTTTGAGGTTGGATTTGAACTCAGGTTCAACTCCAGGCTTCAGCACTTTATAGACAATACTACCAACTTGGCTCAAATGAGATAATATCCAATTGAGACAATAAGATAATATCCATAATGCTCTCCTCTCTCCTTTTTCATTCAATCCATCAAACATAACTTTGAAACCTCAAAAATAATTTTGAAACATTTTCAGATTTCTCACCACACACTGACCACTCCTTTGTTCATTGTACAAATGGTTTACACCATCCCTTATTGATGTTCTGAAATCATTTACTTTTTTTCCCCTGGCATTTCTATCATTTCACAGAACCATTAAGTTGATGGCATGCTTTATTCCTGACATTTGTACCATTTCTTAAAATTGCTTGGTAAACATCCCTAGTTTTTGCTCAGAAGCTAACACTTTAGAAAGCAGGCCATGCTGTAGAATATTCCTTAGTGTTTGGAATCCCTTTTATTATTATTTTTTATTTGACATTCATTTTTAAAAATTTCATTTCTAAATTATCTCCCTATTCCCAGCTCCTCCCCCACCCATTCAGAAGGCAAGCAATACAATACCAACCAACACCAATTTTTCATATTAGCCATGTTGCAAAAACCAAACAAAGAAATGAAGGAAGGAAGGAAAATAAAGTGGAAAAAAAAACCCTATGCCTTAATCTGCACACAGAGGTCATTAGTTCTCTCTGGAGGTAGATAACATATTCTATCTTAAGTCCTTTGGAACTGTTGGTTAACATTGTTTTAGAGGTACAGGCTTCTCCCTTCCTCCATATTAAAGGGGTGGGATTTCAGTATTAGCACTTGTAGAGATGATTTTAACAATTGGTCCTGTGAACAAGATTTTTCTGATTACTTATATTAAGACCAAAATAATCAATTGAGGATGTACATACACAGTGCTTACCATTAACTTTAATTATAATCCTTTAAAGTGAAAGAACCACTGTAATGGACAAATACAGTACAAATAGCTACTGAGGAAGCTAGGGGGCAGAGTGGATCTGAAGTCAGGAAGACCTAAGTTCAAATCCTCCATCAGAAAACTATTATGTATGTTACCTTGGGGAGATCACATAACCATATTCAGCCTTAGCTTCCTCTTTTGTAAAATGGGAATCTAACAACTGGGGTTGTTGTGAGGATCACATAATAACATCGATCATTTATATAGTGCTTTAAAGTTTACAAAACACCATGTAAATGATAGATATTATTTGTTCATCTTTGTTCATTACATAACTTTGCATTTACTCAGATTTATAAAAAAGAAAAAAAAGGACAAAAGGAAAATTTTTTTATGTATTGATTTGAAATTAATTGATACCTTAACTTATAAAAATGTTCTTCAATTCATTGAATTAATCATATGATTTTGTGCTCCCACTATACTTGAAGTTCTATAAGGGTAATAACTATATCTTCTGCATTTTTTCTGTTCTTTTGGACTATATCTTCCCCATGTTTATGCAGGATTCATTACAGAGAGAGTACTTTGGGAAATTCTATTGACTGACTTGGGCTAGTGACATTTAGTTAGAAGCTCCCCAAGGGTTCCCTTTCTCCCATCCAACAAACTGTCTCCTGATTTTTATTTCTGAAGGGGAGGCAGTTTCTCTCAAGCAGTTAGGTGACACAGTGGATAAAGAACAGAGACTGAAGTTAGGAAGATCTGGATTCAAATCTGACTTCTGTTTACTAGCTGTGTGGTGCTAGATTTGGTATTTAATTTCTGTCTGCCTCAGCTTCCTCAGTTGTAAAATGAGGATAATTATAGCACCTACCTTCCAGGGATCAAATGCAATACTACTTGTAAAGCACTTAGCACAATGCCTGGCCCACAGTAGGTGAAAAATAAATGGTTATTTCCTTCCTCACAGTCAAAGAAGATCCTTAACTCCCACTGCCCTGGTAGCCTCTGGTCAGTTACTTGGCACAAGGGCAGACAGGCTTGGCTCTGATAAATGTCTTTTAGAAAATTTTGCTTGCTAACTTCTTCTTTTGTGGTTGGGACCCCTACTTCCATCTCGAACTCTTCCCGATCTTTTCACAACTGTGTTTTAATTAAGTACTTCTCTTGACCTTTACAGCTTTTAGTCCCATTTCCAATTGCTTTACACTTTTTTCTCTCTCACTTTGGCTAGTGAATAACCAAAAATAGTATACATTTATGTTGGGCCTTAATGGTTTGAAAGCAATCCACACACACCGTGTTATCTGATCTTCATAATATTCTGGTAAGGTAGGTAGTACAAGGGGAGGGAAGGGAAGGGAAGAGAAAGGAAGACAACTGTTCAAAGAAAAATTTACAAACGGTGATATATAACTCAATGTGTCATTGGTTTATGGATCTAGAGTTGGGAAGGGACTTCGAAAATCATCTAGTCTAACCTCAATATTTAAATTAGGAAACTAAGGTTAAGAATAGTTAAGTGATTTAAAGCAAGTCACAAAGGAAGTAGGTGTCAGAGGCAGTATTTCATTCCAGTATTTGACTACATTTTTTTTTCACCACAAAAAATAGAAAAAAATAAACCCGATAAATATCATTCTCTAAATTAAAAAAAAAAGACAATCTTTTTCTTTTAGGATATTAAGATCATAATAAGAGAAGAATCTTTATAGGTCACTCAGTTCAATTTACCAAATATCTATCTATCTATCTATCTATCTATCTATCTATCTATCTATCTATCTATCTATCTATCCATTCGTTTGTTCATTTGTTTGTTCGTTCCTTTATTTATTTATTTTTGTGGGACAATGAGGGTTAAGTGACTTGCCCAGGGTCACACAGCTAGTAAGTATCTTGTGTCTGAGGCCGGATTTGAACTCAGGTCCTCCTGAATCTAGAGCCGGTGCTTTATCCATTGTGCCACCTAGCAGGACCCCCCCCCTCCAAATACTTATTCAACCTACTGTTCACCAGTCACAATACTGGACATTATCATCTAGTCCAATACCCTATTTATGTGAGGAATTTCTTCTACCACATGCCTAACAGGTACTTAGTTCTTCTTGATCACATCCAGTGAAAATTCAATCTAATGCAATTCAACCTAAATAACAAGCATTTATTAAACATTTTCTATGTATCAGGCAATGTGCTAGGTCAGGAAATTACATTTCCTTGGACTGAGATCATACAAGTTAAAATGAGGGAGCCCATCGTATTGTTGAGCCAGCTTAACTGTTAAAATATTCTTTCTATTTATTAAAATCTATCTAGCTCTTTTTTTAAAGTCCCTTTCCCTCACCGAGTCTCAGTTTCTTCAGTTGTAAAATAAATGTTGGGCTCAGATGACCACTAAGGTGTCTTCCAACTTGAAATCCTATGAGCCAAACAGTGAGGATGATCCCAAAGACATATTTTTCCTTGTCCCTATAAATATGCCATGCCACACTTTGGCTCAGTATGTGGAATATGCTTTTAAGGTTAAATGATAGCACCAGTCATAGCTTCTGCCATCAACTCTATCAGCATATGACTCATAGTAGTACATGCCTGTGGGAGTATTACTGAGAGGCAGATGAGTGGAAAGAGGAACAGAGGAAAGGAGACACAACGATTCAAGTGGAATATGTGGAGATATTTGGGGGAAAAAATGTAGAGAGCAATGAAGAAGGGAAAGGTGAAAATAAAAGAGGATGAGGTAGAAGGAGAGAGGGAACATGCATTTATTAAGCACCTGTGTTAAAACACCAAAATAAGCTCTTTACAAATATTTCATTCAATCCTTGTAACAACCCTGTGTATATTATTCCCAATATGCAGTTAAGGAAACTGAGTCAGGCAATGGTTAAGTGACTTAAGGGTTATTCAGTAAGGGAGTGTCTGAGGCTGGATTTTAACTCAAGTCTTCTTGACTTTAGGCCTAATGCTTAATTTCACCACCTAGCTTCTTCCTATGAGGACAAGAAAAGTTGAGGAAAAGAACTGGGAATAATCAGATAATTCCATTTGTATTTTACTTTGAAGGATGCTTTTTTTGAGACAGCAAGAGACCAGCCCTCTAGGAAGATGTGCTATCTGAGATTAATACTGAAAATACTGAAGATTTAATATTGAATTTCAACTTTCAGGTATCAATATATGTGGCATATCTGGGCAGCTAGGTGGCACAGTGGATAGAACAATGCTTGGAATCAGGAAAACTCATCTTTCATAGTTCATATTTGACCATTAGATGTGTGATCCTGGGCAAGTCACTTAACTTTGTTTATCTCACTTTCCTTATCTGTAAAATAAGCTGGAGAAAGAAATGACAAACTACTTCAGTATCTTTAACAACAACTTTAACAATGACAATAACAACAACAACATGTGGGCATATGTATTTGTATGGGGAAGATGGTAGAGTATGGGTATTTTGTGTTCATTCACTTAACTATGATAAGAATATGAAGTAATGGGATTTAGATATAGGTGTCTTGCTATTGGTTCCAGCCTGGGCCATGGGGAGGTGACTGTCTCCTTTCTCTCATTTTTCTAGCCCTGTGAAGGGTTGTAGGAATGCAGAATCAGAAATCTTTACGTACTACCACTTCAACTTATTTCCCCATGTGACAGCTCCCTCCCTGCCTCAGCAGATAGAGGGCCCTTAACAGTATGCATTAAATAACTCAGCCCAATTATATTCTGTCTTGTGTTGCTCACTATTGCCCCATAGATGTTAATCTCATCTAACCTTGAGTGGCACAATGGAAAGGGCTTGAGATCTTGAACAAGAGAACCTGGATTCAAATTCTAGCACTCCTGGTACGTATGTAACCTTGAGCAAGTCACTAGACCTCTTTGGGCCTAAATTTAATTATTTGCAAAATGAGGGGACCAGAGGAACTCTATGGTGTCATCCAGCTTTTATTCTAATATGTTACTAACTGGGTTGTAACAGAAGGGCAGGAAACATGTCTCATCCCTGTCAGCTCCTAAAACAGAGCTAAGTCCATAGCAGGTACTTAATAAATAATTATTGATTAAATGAAGACCTGGTATTTCCTGTAAATCCACAGAATTGTCCCCTTTGTCTCTTTCCTCATCTCTCTAGAGTCTCTTCCTCTTCCCTCTGTCCCTCTTTCCTACCGGTTTTTCCTCCCTCCCTTTCCCTTTGGCTGTCCTTGGAAAACCTGCTTGTAATAGGCAACCTCTGGGCTCCTTGTTAATTAAATGCAGGAATGTGGACAGCAGTGCATTCCATCGCTGTACCTGCCAGCCTCCCAGATACCTTTTCCTCTGCTGTCCTGGAGTTAATGAAAAGTGTGATAAACCCACTGTTTCATTCTCCCTTAATTAATACAAGCTATTGGGTTGTGCTAAAGTCATTTTGGTTTGGAGGAAGAGCCCCCGGGTCAACATCTCACTTGCTGGCATTGACAGAAGGTCCTTTGTCTCCGTCGAGGACAGCACTTTCAAGGCTACAGTCACCAGGACTGTCCCCAAGGGAGGTGAAGCCCAGTCCTCTCCAGGGCCTCAGTGCTGGCTTAGTTCCCTAAGGCCGACAGTAAGTTGGCTAATGACAAGATCAATGTGTTACCGTTAAAGTTAACTGAGCTGCTAGTCCCTAGGAAGGAGTACATTAATAATGGTCTCTGTAGCTTGGGGGCTTAGAGGAATTTACTGAAGGCAGCAAGATGTTTCTTAGTCCTGGTCCTTCAGAACTCCAGGAGATCCCTGATTCCTGGTTTCCACCCAGGAGGGAAGAGGGGAGGGCTTGGATCCTCATTTTATCAATGGGGGATATGAGGAGAGGTGAAGGAAGGCTGGGAGGAGAGCAGGAAAGAAGGACTGGGAAGAGAGAATGGAGACAAGAAGGCAGAATCCTGGGACTCCTGCATATTTGGGGGGACTTGGGGAGGAAGGTATTGATTTCTAAGGCAGAAGAGGCCCATAGACATCAGTGGCCCTTATTTTCTATACCAAAGAAGCAGGGGAAAAGAATCTGCCTGCATTGATGAAAATAGAGAGAGGAAAGGATATTATATATGGGTGGGAAGTGATTGGAAAGGTCAAGAGGAGGAGGGGAAGACCCTGGAAAAGGAGACATTGGCTGCTTTTATTAACCAGTGACTATCTTATACTGTAAGCTCCCTAGTAGTAAACATCATTTCTGTCCCTTTTATTAATTCTCCACCATATCTTGCAGAAGACTCTGTGCATAGATGCTCAATACTTACTATTGAATATATGACTATAATATATGCAGTGTGATGAGAGTTCTGATGTGGATAAATTGAAAGGAAGGTATATCTTTTTCTTGTTATTTATTAGGTTCAGGTCTAATGATACGTACTTTGAAAATGCCAAAGGCAATCTTTTTCCAAATTAATTTAACTTGATTTAGGCCATGATTGTGTGTGTGTGTGTGTGTGTGTGTGTGTGTGTGTGTGTGTGTTGTTTAATGGGTTTAAATGTTCACAGAGAATGAGATTGGCTCCTTTAGAAAGTCTTGATGTATTATTCACCTCCAATGGTCCTAAAAGAGTGAAACAGGAACATCTAGGGAACAGCGTTATGGTGCATGCATCCTCTTTAACCTGTCCCAAGCAGCTAGGTGGTGCACTAGAGAGTTCCTGGCCTGGAAAAAAGGAAGACTTATCATCTTGAGTTCAAATATAGCCTTAGACACTTACTAACTGTGTGACCTTGTTTGCCTCAGTTTTCTCATCTATAAAATAAGCAGATGTAGGAAATGGCAAATCACGCCAGTATCTTTGCCAAGAAAACCTCAAAAGGGGTCTTAAAGAGTAGGACACAACTGAAAATGACTGAAGAACAACAATCATTTATTAAATGCCTACTCTAAGTCAGGCAATGTGCTAAGCTCACAGTGGCCATGTGAGTAGGGTGCTATTCTTAGCCCCATTTTACAGTTGAGGAAACTGAAGCAGATAGAAGATAAATGACTTGCCCCGGGGGTCACAGAGCTCAAAGTATCTGAGACTGCATTTGAATTCAGGTCTTCTTGCTTCAGGCCCAGTGACACTATTTGCTGTACCACCTGTCTCTTAAAGAGAAGTTCGGAGCTATTTCAGAAAGATAGAGGCACTGTACAGGCTTGTGCATCTGGCCATGAAGAGTAACAGGTTGGAAAAAAGTTAAGAAATACTTTAATACATTAATATTCAAAATGAGAAGCAGAGATATGCAAAAAAGGTGATGAATACTTGTAGGTTTTCAGCACCTGAGAATAAACCAGAACAAATCCATGAAAATGGTCCACCTTGTTTGTTGATATAACAAAGATCAATTGATATTTAGAGAAGCCAACACTGGATGGTCAAGTTGGTAACAATGTAATTATTTTGAGGTTCTTCCCATTCCCTGCCCCCAACCATATTTTATCTTAACAAAATATTTGGGGATTAAAAAATAGAAAGTGATCAAAGAAAAAAGAAAAGAAAACAAAAAAAAATAGAAAGTAAAGTTAATTGATGTGTGTGCTCTAGTCTAAGCATTTCCTCTTATATGTATATATAGGGAAGGTAGAGGAATAAGCATTTATTAAATACTTACTATGAACTAGGCACTGTGCTAAGTGCCTTACAAAAAATATTTCTTTCTTTTTTTTTTTTTTTTTTTGCAGGGCAATTGGGGTTAAGTGACTTGCCCAGGGTCACACAGCTAGTAAGTGTTAAGTGTCTGAGGCCGGATTTGAACTCAGGTACTCCTGACTCCAGGGCCGGTGCTCTATCCACTGCACCATCTAGCTGCCCCCAAAAATATTTCTTTTGATCCTCACAAGAACTATCAGAGGGGTATGAGGATTGGAATACCACCCCCTGCAGGAGAGATACTGTGGGGAAGCCCCACCATGATGAGAAGACTGGTGAGGACAAGTCAGGTGGTCTTTGGTGTCCTGAAGCTGGCCAGCTTCGAGCTGTAGAGCCATCTGTTAGTTTTGTCAATCAAAGTTGCCAGGTAATTAGCTTGGGGCTAATTGTGTGTGGTCGGCTCTGTTTTCCAGTTTTGCAGAGGTTTTCTGGAGGAAGCCGGGGAGGAGAGAGTTCATTCTCACACATGTGAGAGAGGGAGAGAGACACTGGTATGGCCGACCTTCGGATTGGGTCTCAGAACACTACACAGCTGGTTCAACTTGGAACTGCAGATTCTGGGTGATGGTGAGTTTGTGTTGTTGAGGTAAGGCTAGCTCTTTGGAGCTGGCTGGGCTGGAGGCAAGTTTGGGGTGCCTAAGGCTTTTTTGCCCCAGAGATTTAGATTCTAATAATCTGGGAAGCAGGTCGTACTTTTTACTTCCCCTATTCCCTTTCCCATTGTCCCTAGCTCTAGTAACCTGTGTTTTAAATTTGTTATCATTAATGAAACCTGTTAATCTCCTTTCTTACCCCAATATTATGGTGAGCCACCCAATTAACTCTCCCCATACTAAATTTGGCCCTCACAGGGGAATGTTGTTATCATCTCTGTTTTGTGGTTTTGAGGAAACTGAGGCAAACAGAGTTTAAGTGACTTGCCCAAGGTCACACAACTATCAAGTATCTGAGTCTGGAATTGAACTCAGCTCTTTCTGATTCCTGGTCCAATACTTTAATGCACTGTGTCATCTAGCTTCTCATGCATAGAGATATATGTGTATACACACATATATACATGCATATATACAAACACATACATAAACACTGACACACAGACTAGTATTAAATTCATTAGAATATACATAAGTATATTTATGTATACATATATACATAAATACACTGTGTATATACATATATATTTACACATATATTTCTGCTATGTATTATTATTATTATTATTTTTTTAGTGAGGCAATTGGGGTTAAGTGACTTGCCCAGGGTCACACAGCTAGTACGTGTTAAGTGTCTGAGGCTGGATTTGAACTCAGGTACTCCTGACTCCAGGGCCAGTGCTCTATCCACTGCGCCACCTAGCTGCCCCTCTGCTATGTATTATTAAAGCAAGTGAATCCTTACATCCATGTGGCACAGTGAATAGAATGCTTTAGCTGGGGAAGACTTGAGTTGGCATCCAGCCTCAGAGATTAAGTGATTTTACTTAATCTCTTCTTGCCTCAGTTTCCTCATCTGGTAAATGGGGATGATAATAGCACCTTTGTCCCAGAGTTGTTGTCAAAATACATAAAAAACCCCAATAATACTAGTAAAGTGCACTGCAAACCTTAAATGCTATATGGAATGATGAACTTCGCAAGTATGCTCACTGAGACTGGCTATGCCTTTGGCTTTAACAAGAGCCCCATGAAACTGATGCAATGAACCTTCAGCTCTATGTCATGGTATATGATGAGAGAGATCACACATGGTCTTGTACTTCCTTTTCTTTCTTTTTTCCCCCTGCAGGTTTTTCCTGAAATTTTATGCCTTTTGACAGATCTTTGAAAAAGCCACCTACATTTGCTTCTTCCACATCTCTCAATCATTCCTCAATCCTTTACAATCTGGCTTCCAAATTCATCACTCAATTCATACTACTCTCTCTAAAGCAACCAACAAGCAGGTAAATTGCCAGATCTTGTAGTCTTTTCTCAGCTTTCATCCTTCTTGATCTCTCTGCTGCATATGACAATATTAACCATCTTCCTACTCTCCTTTCACTGTGTTTTTTGTTGTTTTTGTTTTTGGCAGGGCAATGAGGGTTAAATGACTTGCCCAGGGTCACACAACTAGTAAGTGCAAGTGTCTGAGGCTGGATTTGAACTCAGATCCTTTTGAATCCAAGGCTGGTGCTTTATTCACTGTGCCACCTAGCTGCCCCCACCCCCCAACTTTTTTTTCCTCACTGGGGGTTTTTAACAGCACTCTTCTGGTTCTTCTTCTCTATTGCTTTTCTGGCTCATGATCCATACCAGCTCTTGGCATTCCTCAAGGCTCTTGTCCTAGGTCCTCTTCTCCTCTCTTTATAGTTTCTTGGCAAACCCATCAGTGCCAATGGATTTAATGTTCATTCTTATGGAAACAACTCCAGATCTATATGTTCAAACCTAGTCTCTGCCCTGAGCTTTAGTATATCAGACATATTAAACTGGTATCTAAAACTGAAATCATTATTTTTCACCCCCAAAACCTCCCTTCTTCTAAGCTTTTCTATTTCTGGTAAAGGCAAGCACTATTATCCTTCCCAGTCTTCAAGGTTTATAGCTTTCGTGTACCTTAGATGCTTCACTGTCCCACAGATCCACAATCAATTGCCAAATTATGACAGACTGTGCTTTCACAAAGGCTATCCCAAATGGCATGTCTATATCGACAACATCTCTTGCATTTGACCCATTCTCTATTCAAACAGCTACCACCTTAGTTCATGCCCTCAACACCTCTCCTCTAGAGTATTGCAAAGGCTCCTAATTGCTTCCGCTTCCTCAAGTTTCTCCTCCCTCCAGTCCATTTTGTACATTGATGCTGGAGTGATTTTCCTTAAACTCAGATCAGAGCATGTCATTCCCATAGTAAATAAACTCTCGGTATTTCCTATTGCCTCTATGATAAAATATTACTTGCTCTCTTTAGCTCTTAAAACCCTTCACAATCTTGCTTCATTCTATCATGTGCTCTGTGATCTAGCCAAATTGGTCTTCGTTCTCTTCCTTCCTCAGAATAGTCCGTCTTTGATCTCTGTCCCTTTGCACTGGCTGACCTTGTGCTTGGAATGTATTTCATCTTTACTCTACAGATCCTTCTCTTCTTTCAAGCACCATCTTCTGCATGAAACTTTTTCTAATCCCCCATATGCTAGCATTTTCCCTTCCCTGACTCAATTATATTTACCTATCTCACATTTATTGCCTTTATATTTATTTTGTATGTACTTATATCTGTAATTATAACCTCCCTTAATAGGATGTTAGTTCCTTTTGAGTATGGATTTTTTCTTCCTTTGAATTTTGGATCCCCAGAACCTAGTTTAGTTCCTGGCACATGGTAAGTGCTTAATAAAAAGTATGTTGATTGATCTTGCAGGAAAGTGGAACATGTTTCGGCCAAATCCAACTCAGGGACACACAAATCAAACTTAGGGATGCACAGCATTTCCAAATGAAAAATTGGACTAGAGGTTGAGGAATCCCGTGGTAATGGACCTGGGAGACTAAGTCTAAGTCCCCTCCAAAGGGATAAAAATCACCTGTCAAATACCTGTCAGGTTGGAGGCGTTCCTTTGAGAGAAGTAGCCCACCCCCCACCCCAGTTTCTGAACATAGCATTGAAGTGTCTCCAGACTCCCCTTGATTCATCTCTCTTTCATTCTTTCTCTGTATATTAGAACAGCATCATGATAATGATGCTAATTAACAGCATCCATTAATATATTTAAATTACCTGTACTAGCTTCCAGGCAAGACACCCAATGACATGGGTATTAAACCTGGGATATATGCAGAAGCCTAGGATGCTAGCCTATATATTATGCACAATGAGAGGGTCTAAGATACAGGCACAAAGGGAACAGAGCATTTGGCAAGCTCATACAATTACAGCAGTGATGGGGAAGAAAGAACTTTAAGATAGAGACTCAGTCAATAGGCACTGCTTATCTGGGACTAGAGATAAACAGTCCTGAGGAATCCCTTCAGAAAAGTATTCAATGCCACCTCACCCCTTCCTTCCTTCCTTCCCATATAGACATAATCCTCTCACACAATCTGTACAAACTCATCTTTCAGTTGACCATTACCAAATGGATGCTCTCACATCACACATCTGGCTATTATTAAAAATGGCTGGTGAGCATTTGGCTCCTAGCTGTTTTCCTGAACCCTGAAATACTATTGATTTGGGAGATCTTAGCAAGTTAGGGCAAAAGAACCTAGAACCCCTTAAAACAAAACATGCTATTCCATTTGAAATGTTAAACTGTTCATACTCTTTGACCCAGTGATGCTACAGCTGGACACAAACTTCAAGAAAATCAATGCCAGAAAGACAGGTCCCATATACAGGATGTCCCAAAAATCTTAGTGCAGATGCATGTTCTTTTTTTTTTTTTTAAGTGAGGCAACTGGGGTTAAGTGACTTGCCCAGGGTCACACAGCTAGTAAGTGCTAAGTGTCTGAGGCCAGATTTGAACTCAGGTACTCCTAACTCCAGGGCCAGTGCTCTATCCACTGCACCACCTTGCTGCCCCCAGACGTATGTTCTTAAAAGTTGAAAACTGCACTCAGCTTTTTGGGACACCCTGTAAGTGAAAATATCCTAAATATCTCTAAGTTAGCAAAAATATTGGAAACAGAGGAGATGGCCATTAGGGAGTGTTTAAACAACCTGATATATGTGTACTCTATGGTTATTACATTGGAAGAAATCACAGAATTGCTGAATTTAAGACCTGGAAAGGCTCTTGGTAGCTATCTATTACAAATTATAGAAGAAAGGAAGCCCCATTATAACCCAGCCAACAAATGCTCCACCTTCCTCTTTTTGATGTTCTCCAAGGATAGGGAACCTGGCATCTCTCAAGGTAGCCCATGCCACTCTTGGTGAGTCCTCAGTGTCAGTATTTTTTCCCTTGACATCAAGTGAACATTAATCTCTTTGCAACCCTCTTCCATTGCTCTTGATCCTGACCTCTGGAGTCTAACAGAAAAAGTCTCATTTCTCCTTCACATGAAAGTCCTTCTAATACTTGATGGTAGCATTCATGTTCTTCCTGAGTTTTCTCTTCTCCAAGTTAGCATGCTAACTTCCTTTAACCAGTGCACATATGACATGAATGCAAGGTCTTTAACTGACCTGGCTGCCATCCTCTGCACACTCTCCAGTTTATCTGATGTTCAAAATGGAACATAATGCTCCAGATGAGGTCTGGAACAGGGGCAGAGTACAGTGAAACTATCCCCTCCCTATTCCTGGAAGCTTGGGTTCAGAGAGTTGGCACAGTGGATAGGACACAGTGAATAGAGCACTGAGCCTAGAGTCAGGAAGATCTGAGTTCAAATCCAGCCACTGACACTTATTACTTGGGTGACCCTATGTAGTCATTTAGCCTCCCCTTGCCTCAGTTAGCTCATCTGTAAAATGAAGACAATAGTAGTACCTTCCTCAAAGACAGGTCTTCCTGAATTCAGGGCCAGTGCTTTATCCACTGCCCCACTTAGGTGCCCAGAGCCATCTCTTTTTCTTTTCTTTTCTTTTCCAATTTTTTTTTTCAGGGCAATGAGGATTAAGTGACTTGCCCAGCATCACACAGCTAGTATCAAGTGTCGGAGGCTGGATTTAAACTCAGGTCCTCCTGAAACCAGGGCCAGTGCTCCATCCATTATGCCTCCTAGCTGCCCCTGTTGGGAAGTTCTGAGTTCAAGTCTAGACTTGGACATTTACTATCTATGTGACCCTGAGCAAGTCACTTCACGCTGTTCGCCTTAGTTTCCTCATCTGTCAAATGGAGCTAGAGAAGGAAATGGCAAACCACTCTAGTATCTTTGTCAAGAAAATTCCAAATGGGGTCATGAAGAGTCAGACACAGTTGAAAAATGACTGAACTACAACAATACCTCAAAGGGTTGTTGTGAGCATCAAATGAGATAAAAATTGTAAAGCGCTTAGCACAGTGCCTAGTACATAGTAGGCACTATATCAATCTTAGCTGCTGTTACCACCATCACCACCACCACATACACCCCAAGGTCAGTGTTTGGTTGTCAAATCCCACTGCTGATTAGTTTTTGATTGCAGTCCACTTAAATCTCCACATCTTTTTTCAAAAGCTGGCTGACTAACCATGCCTCTCCCATCTCATGCTTGTGGTAATGATGCTTTTAGAGCAGTGAATGAGACTTAAAATGACAAATACAAAATGAACTGATAAACAATAAAGTAGCTAGCTTTAAACTACTGTTCTTTGCTACGAGTGAAGTTTCTTTTGGGGAACAGTACTGGGAGATGACAGCAAGGCTATTTTTTTAAAGCATCAACAAACAGACAGATAAATAAATAAATGGATAAATGAATAGATAAATAAATATGTATGTGTATAAATATATACATATATAAACTGTGAGATTTAAAATTGGATATTAGATAATAAATCTCCCCTACTTAAACTTTCCCTTAATTTATCTCCCAGACTAGTAAATGGAAGAAGCTTCTGGTTTTCTAGTTAGAGCTTTTATTGTACGGTAGTCACAAGGTGATGTTGATTAGAAGGATAGGAAAGTAGAAATACAATACAAATCTTAAGTCTAGGCTTAGTCTATATTCCATATAAAACTCACCAAAACCCAAGGCCACCTTTGGGGAGAGAGACAGAGACGGAGTCAAGAGCGTGCTGTTAACCGAGAGCCGGGCCGAGTCGAACTCCAGTCAGCATCTGTCTGTGAAGCACAGCCAGGAGACCAGCGGAGCAGGAAAAAAAGGCCCCACTTCCGTTCTCTCCTTGCCTTTTAAGCTCGCACCCCGGAAGTCGAGTGCTCAGCAGGCAATCTGGCGTGCGTTGCAGGCGGACTGGTGTGTGTAGCTCATGCTGTTGGTCCCCTCCCCAAAAGGGTGGTCCTAAAAAAAACTGGCGTCTCTCCATTATCTAACTGACTGTTAAAACTTTTTACCACAACACACATATATACACACACACACACATATATGTATGTATGTATATATATACATACATATATATATATATATATATATATATATATATATATATATATATATATATATATATATATATATATATATATATACACACACACACACACACACACACACACACTTTTTTTTTTAACTGCCCCTCCACTCCAGCCTGTGAGACAGGGAAGCTTGTATGAATTCTGAACATTGCCAAGTAGACACACAATACCAAGGCACTTTAGCAATAGGCTGTTATCATCTGTCACTGAGCAATATAGCACATCCCACATGACATAGTGACAAGGAGGAGAGAGACATTTTGACAATTATGAAAGACTGTGTGTGTCTGGGGGTAATGTCTTGTACTAATAGGGGAAATTAATTCTTTTTCTCTTAGGATACCATTTTATACAGGTTTTGACAACTTACTATTCTTCCTTCACACACCTCCAACCCCCTCCTCTAATGGGTAGATTGGAATAATGCCTTACAGGTAAATTGTTATTCATTTTCTTTCTTTCCTTCCTTCCTTCCTTCCTTCCTTCCTTCCTTCCTTCCTTCCTTCCTCTCTCTCATGTGTAGGCATAGTCCAGACCTAGAAAAATAGTGTTTATCTCTGCCTTCCCTAAAATATACCTGATTGGAAACCTATATAGTTTGGTCAGTACTCTTCAAACACATATTTTCATGATGAGAAAAGTGGCAGTATGCAAAAAGAGAAGAATAGATTTTGGTGAATCCTGGGCCAAAAATGGACCGCAGAGGCCCTAAAAGCTAATAATGGAAGAGTATTTTCTTCCCCCTTCCCCTTTCTCCTTTTCCCATCTCTCACCCCCACTTTCACTCCCCCCCCCCATGTTCTACAATATCCATTGCCTTAGAGTTCACTTGTCTCTTTCTATCCCATGATATGAACTCTTTGAGAGACTTCACGGTTTCCTCTAATGTGTCTGGCAGCTTCTCTGGGCTTCACTGCTTCTAGGACATACTCCATTGTAATGAGCTAGGATCAGGATTTATTGTGTTGCAATGGGAAATAGCTATGGAATTCAAATTCAAAGCTCTTGTAGAATGTTGTCATTTACTTTTGCTGAACCTCATTATCTTCATATGGAAAATTGAGAGGATTAGAATAGGTGTCTTTCAGCCATTTGTCTGAGGCTTTGAACTTCACTTTGGAAGAGCAAAACTCAGAAAGTACTAGAGCTGGGTCTTGAACCAGGGCTTCGTGCCTCCAAATCATTTCCTCTCTCTTGGTCTCAGTTTTCTACTCTATAAAATGGAGGGTTTTATACTATATAATTCTGAAATTGCCTTCTAGCCCTGAACAATCTACATGGAGTAGATTGACAAGGAAATTTTTAGTAGTATGTATTTTTCTTTCTTTCTTTAGATGTTTCCATGGGCCTTGAACAGAGCATTAAATAAATGCTTATTGAATCAAATTGAATTTCTCTCTTGCCCTTTAATAATATTTGAAAAAAATTAAAAACCCAGAAAGAAGAATACAGTAAATAAAGCTAGGATGAAAGTGGGCTAATGCGCTCCCAGAATCCCATGAAAAGAGAGAGGATAGCCTCCAGAGCTGAGTGCTTAGCAAATCAGAAGGCAATTCATCTTGAGAAGAAAACAAGTGATATTTACATTATTAAATCACAATTACAAAGCAAATCAGCTGCAGAGAAGAAGAGACCATTTCCATCAATTATTACTGAACTGAACATAATTTTTGAATCACCAGCAGATTGTAAATGGGGGCTACAGCTCATCCAGGAACTCTTCTATCATCGGGTTTATTAATCAGGTATTAACTTTGTCGAATTAGCAAGGACACTGAGGAGAAGGTGGTGGTGAGGGCTGGGATGAGTCGGGAAAGGACAAGAAAGGAGGTAGCTGGGTTAATTACTGAAGCTGAGGTCCTGAGCACCTTGAAAAAGGGGCTAAGGACAGCTCGCCAAGCTGCTAATATTGCAGCTTTGTTGATTGTAACTACTTTCCCTCAGTGCAGTTTCTCTCCTCCTGAGGAAAAAAAAAGCCAGAATTCATGAGAATCTTTTTTGCTAGCATTTATGTAAGGCTTTCAGGTTTTCAAAGCACTTTATATGTTATCTCATTTGCTCCTGAGGCAGGTAAGGGGGCAAGTAGTGTTGGACTTGAGAATCCAAAAGACCTGAGTTCAAATCCTGTTTTCAGCCCTTTTTTCCTTTCTTTGCAGGGCAATAAGGGTTAAGTGACTTGCCCAGGGTCACACAGCTAGTAAGTGTCTAGTATCTGAACCCAGATTTGAACTCAGGTCATCCTGAATTCAGGGCAGGTGTTTTTTTCCACTGTACCACCTAGCTGCCCCATGTTTTCAGGCTCTTAATAGCTATATGACCCTAGGAAAATCATTTATCCTCTATTTGATTCAGTTTCCTCATCTGTAAAATGGAGATAATAATAGCACCTACCTTATAGGGTTGTTATAAGGATCAGCTGAGATAATATGTAAAGTGTTTAACAGACCTAAATAGCTAGCATATAGACACTAGCTAGTTGGGAGTTAGGTGCCATTATTATTTTATAGATGAGGCAACTGAGTCTGAGGGAAGTTAAATGACTTGCTCAAGGTCACACAGCTAGTGAATGACTGAGGCATGATTTGAGCTGTGATCTTGATGATTCCAGGACCAGTATTCTATCCACTATGCCACCTACAGGTCATTAGTAGAGGCAGCTTGGATTTGTTAATGGAACTCTGAAACTTAAGTCAGGTGAGACTCGGTTTCCAATTTTATCTCTGATATTAGCTGTATGACCGTGGACAGGCCACTTGCACAGGTACCCATGCATGTGCACAGATTTTCACTTGGAAGAGAATTCATCAGTTATCCCGGTTCTAAATCTAAACAAGGATCTCCTCTCCAACATGAACTGACAAGCAATCATCCAGAATAGAAAGAGGAGGGAGGGCTCCCTGCCTCTAGAAATAGGCCATTTCTCTTTGGGGTAGTTTTCACCCCCTAAATTAAGAAACAATTGCAACCTCTGCAACTTCTACCTGCTGCTCCTTGTTGCTCTGAATGGCACAGACATCATCTTTTGCATTAATAAGCCTTTCTAAGCGAGTTTGTAAGCCAGCATTGCTTAAATTTATATAACTTTTGATAAGTTCACATTAATTATTCTTATCTGTTTGGCAAAGAACAGGCAAAGGACACCAGAAGGTACTAAAGCTTCATCTCTTTGAAAATACCCTGTCATTCATACCCTTTATCTAATTTAGCCAGTCGGTCAACAAGCATTTATTATGTACTTCCTATGTAACCAACATTGTACTAAGCACAATGAATACAAATACAGGTAAAAGCAAAGATAGTTCCTGCCCTTAGGGAGCTTCCATTCTAATGAGTAAGAGAACACTTAAAAGGAAGCCAAAAGTGGGGGTGGGGGGTAAGGTAGAAGGTCATTTGGAAGGTAATAATATTCCCCTCAGGGTCCAAATTAATGAGATGGGACTGGAAAGTCACAGAATCTCAGAGATGGAAGAGATCTCTGTGGTTATTTCATAGGGTCATAGAGCTGAAAGGGACAGGAGAGGTCATTTAATCCAACCTCCAAATTTTAGGAATGGGAAGTTATGTGACTTGCCCAAGTTTCCAGAGACAATAAGTGGCAGAGCTGGGATCTGAACCTAGGTTTTCGAATACAAATCCAGTGCTCTTGTTCATTTAGCCCAATCCATAATAGAAAAGAATCTTCACAACATCATAACTGGGGGATGGGGATAAAGAGGTCCTTACCTACTTAGTTAGAAGTCATTTCAGTAGATTGGGGGGGGGAATGGCAGCCGAATTATAAAGCATTGAGTGGGTGGTGAGCAACTGAAAACAGCTGGTCTACATCAAGGGAAAGAGTTTTTCATACTGTGAGCTCCACATCGATGAAATCAGAAGTTGAGACAAAAATTAGTCAGTCAGATGATGCAAACAACTAACCAAAAGGCATTTTCCCCTTTTGTTTAAATGTCATCCTTTGAATTTCACGAAACCCTTCTGTTGTCACTCATTTTTTTTTAGAATGTGACTACCTTGAGTGTTTCTATACAGCCCCATGACCAGCAGGGAGTGATCTCCTTTTGGATGTAAGGTTTGAATGTAAGGAAGAAGTCAATATTGCCAGCCTTTAACTTCTCCAATTGCTCAGAGATAACTGAATAAATCACCAAAGTTGGGGTGATTCTTGCTTCAGGTGACTGCCCACAGATGCCCATTGAGCCAGAGGCCACCCTTCTTAGGTCAGGCTTCAGTGGGCTAATATCTAATCAGGAGCCTCCAAACAATCCATTATCATAAGTCCAAGCTGGCACCTCATTCAGGGAAATGCATCACTGCCTCTGCTATCGGCTGCATGCATTGATAGCCCCTTCGAGTAGCTGGAGCAATGACTTCAGAGGGCAAGTAGAAGTTAGGAGCTTGGGTATTTCGATGGAGGTAGCATCTCTGCAGGTGGAATGAAATGGGGACTGCAGCCCTATGCCACAGATTAAATGGAACTTCTTGCAGAGAGAATAGGGGCCGACTGCCAAATCAAATCAAGCCTTCTCTATGGGAAGCGAGATGGACTTAGGAAATCTACAATGATGCTTTAATTGCTTCCTGACCACAGGCACATATAATATCCATACACAGCCCACTGGGATACATACTACCCAGTGACAATCTGATTCCCCAGTGGGAAAATAAAACCAGTGAGGATTATGTGTCAGCTCTGTGTAGAACACTTTTCTAAGGGGCCGAAGATGCACATAGTTTAGATATAACACAGACCTTACTCTTGAGAGGCCTCATAGGTCTAGTAGAGTGATGAAACTGGAGTCATAGAGCACAGGATAGGTAGGAAGGGTGTCCTAGAGGACAATCACAGTTGTTAGAGGAAGGGTGAGGCTGGGAGGCAGGAGCCAGAAAGTTCCAAGGGGGTTAGTTCAGAGGACTCTCACTGTAGGAAGGAAACACCACCTTGCACATACACCCTCCTTACCCAGTGTAGAAGCCTAAGGACAAGCCCAATTTATTATAAGATAATTATTGCTCTGCATAAGACACAAATAAAGAAAATGATCATACACCTAATGAATGCATTAGAGAGCTGCAGAGCAAAGAGCTATATGAGATGTGGAAGAGAAACTCACAGCAACCAGAAAATCAGAGAGGGCTTCTTGAGTGAGGTGTTATCTGTTGGATGGTAAGGACGGGTGGGAAAGAAGGCATCTTAGTCTGGAAAATCAGCCTGAGCTAAAAACACAGAAGCAGAAATTGTAGTCCATGTTCAGGAGAGGTTGGGAGTCCAGTTCAGTTCCATATTGAGGGCAGTAATATGAGAAAAGACCGATAAAGTCAAAGGCATCCATCTTTGGAGGGCCTTGGATGCCAGGCAAAATAATTTAAACTTTATAAAGGAGGCAACAGGGAGTCACTGAAGGTTTTTGAACATAGGGGTGACATGTAAATAAGAAAGATTCCTGGCATTGATATGAGGGAAAGATTGCAGGGGGTGGTTTGGAGTAGAATTACTACTACCGGACCAGGTATCGATGGAGGAGCCTGCCAAGACAACCTGTGACACACTTTCCCCTATAATACATTTGTATAATTTTAATTACAATTGACTTTTTATAATACAGTTGTATGAATTTAGAGATACAACAGGCCAAATCATATTCCCTGAGAGGCAGTGTTTTTGAGTGGAGAGAAGAAGCAGCCTAAAAGTGAGGAAGAAATGAGTTCAAGTGCTGACATGAATCGACTGTGTAACTCTGAGTAAATCACTTGATTTTCTCCATGCACAAGGTAATTCTAGTAGATCTTAATTCTCTTCCCCAAAAGAAGTATTGTTGGGAATTCCTCCTGTAAGTAAATATCTCTGTCCATCTGATAGAGGTCTGTGTCATGTATTCTATTCATCTGTAAACTATTTGAGACCAGGGAGAGATTCTCTTCTTATTCTATGGGATATCTAGTACTATGCTGGGAATATAATGAATAACTGGTCAAAGACAACTCTGGGAATAGCAATGGGCACAGGCAACATTTGGCAGAAAATGGCCAGGCCCTTTGGTAAGAAGTGTACCACTCCCAGTGGACTGGTCTTAGGCATGCATCTCATCTTGGAAAGAGTGATGACATTGAATGAGGAGACAAGGAGATACTTTATGTTTTCCCAAAAGTCACTGTAAACCTTGTATGAAAGGAATTTTCCCTGGCCCTTTTCTGGGAGTGATGACTATGGTCAGGCCCTTTATCTACTTGTGATAAAGCTGCTCATTTCTGCACAACACAGCAATTCAAAGAATGAAAAACAAAAATCAATATGCAGCATCATATCTGAAAATGAATTCTTCTTTCCTCTACGTGGCTTCAGTTTCAATTCTGACATTTACTACTGTGTGCCTAGGCAAGTCACTTAACTTATTTGTACCCTTTTCCTCATCTATACAGTGGGGATAGTAACCCACTATTTATAGTTTTGAGGAACACATTTTACAAACCTTAAAGCACCATAGAAATGTGCATAAATTTCCTCAATTAAAAAATCACTTGCTTTTATACCCCTTCTAGCTATATTATTATATCTAATATAGCTATCTAATCTATCTAAACCATCTATCTCATCCATTCATCCATCCATCCATCCATCATCCATCCATCATCCATCCACCCATCTAGCTAGCTAGCTATCTGGTATCGATGTGGTACTGGACAGACCACTGAGAATCAGGAAGACTTGAGTTCAAATTTGACCTTAAACACTGTGTGGCAAGTCACTTAACTTCTGTTTGCTTCAGTTCCCTCATCTGTAAAATGGGGCTAGTAATAGCACTGCACTTGCAGGGTTGTTGTAAAGATTAAATGAGATAATAATTGTAAAGTGTTTAGCACAGTACCCAGAACATAAGTACTATAGAACTGTTATTATCAGTAGTAATAAAAATAACTATTATTATTATTATATAGATATAGAGTTAACATATACACCTATATATTTCCCCTTTTCATTGAAAAATTTAGGGGAAAGATTTGTCTCTATTGGTTACTTCTACTTTTTCAACTCTCATTTGATCTGGCTTGCAATCTGGCTTCTGAGCCCATCACTTGATTGAAACAGCTTTCTCCAAGGTCACCCATGATTTCGTTTTTTAAAAGACTAAATCCAAGAGCCTCAGTCTATATTCTTCTTGAGTTCTCTGAAGCTTTTGGATTATTAGTCATGTCCTTCTTCTGAATATGCAGTCTCCTCCTTGGGGTTTTGTAACATAACTCCTCTTGGTTGGCCTCAAACTGGCCGACTTGTGTTCTTCATTTATGAATACTTAGTGTCCTTCAAAGCTCAGGTCAAGTACTACTGCCTGGACCAGGCCTTTCCTGGTTTTTCCAGTAGTTAGTTCTACCCAAGCCTGAAACTGTTTTGAATTTGTTTCATATATGTTGTTATTTACTTATTATCTATAATTGTTTCCAATATGTACCCCCAGAAGAATATGAGCTCCTGTAGGACAAATATTATCAGCGTTTGTTTTTGTTTTGTTTTTGTCTTTGTATTTCTATACCCCAGCACTATTCCTGGCACATAATGGATTAATGAATGATCCATCACTGAATTGAAAATGTGCATCTTTTACAATCACCATTCATTCAAAATATATCAGTGACGGGTAAAGTCATGAAAGGCATGTTTATCAAATTTGCAGATGACAAAATAACTAGGAGAATGAGCATGTATCTTAGATGTTAGATGACAAAATCACAATCCCAAATTATGTAGACAAGTTGAATTGAGCCCAATCTCATGAGATGTAATTTAATCAGGCGGCAGGAGTTTTAACAGACAGCTAGTATTTATATAACACTTTAAGGTCTACAAAGTACTTTACATTTATTAACTCATTTGATCCTCACAACAACCCTTTGAAGTGAGTGCTATTATTAGCCCCATTTTACAGATGAGGAAACAGGTACAGAGATGCTAACTGACTTGCTCAGGGTCACACAAGTAGGGAGTGTCTAAGGCAGAATTTGAACTCAGGGTTTTTATGACTCCAAGTCTTGCTCTCTAAACAATGCAATACATAGCTGCTCCATAGTAGGAATAAATGTAAAGATTCAAAATGTATATTTAAAAATATCAAGAGGGTGGTGAAGGGCCTTGAGATTCTGCCATACGGAGATTGGTTGAAGGACTCAGACATATTAAGCCCAAGGAAAAGAAGATGCACTACTATTACCACTACTATAACTACTAATACTGCTGCTGTTCCTACTCCTGATGCTACTGCTACTCCTCCTGCTGCTACTACTGCTACTACTACTCCTGCTGCTGCTATTACTCTTACCACTACTTCTATTATTACTACTACTATTGCTGCTGCTGCTGTTGTTACTACTCCTGCTGCTGCTGCTGCTACTCATACTTCTACTATTCTTGGAGTATAGAGAGACTTGCCCAAGGTCACAGGGCAAGACAGAGTGATGGATCCTGAACTTAAATCCAGTTTTCTTGGTATCAGTCCATAGCTCTTGCCATTTGACTACACTGCCTATATTAATTAATTAGACTGGACTCATGGCTAAAGTGCTGAAGGGTCAGTAAACCCAAGCTATCTGGCATCATGCAGTTGTGCCAGATTCAAAGTAGAGACCTAGGTTCAAATCCTACCTCAGATACTTATTAACTATGAGACCATAGACAGGTCACTTCTCTCTCTGAGCTTAATTTTCAAAATCTATCCATTCAATGGTAATCTTAATCCACTACCTACCCTACAAAGTCATTGTGAGCAAAGTGCTACATATTTGGTTGTTGTTGTTATTGTATATTAGCAACTATTATTATTTTTCCTCTGCAAGAATTGTAATGCAGCCCAGGAGGACCCAAGGAGACTGACTGCTTAGTGAGGCTGAACATGAACCCTCAGACTAATCGCTACCTGCCCATCAGTCATCCCGAGCCAGGCACTGTCCCAACAAAGAGTTGATGATTTATAACATCTAAATAATGCAGTTGTGTTCCCTTTCTGACCAGAGCTTCCTCATTAGGTGCACTAGGAGCAGATACCTCTGCCATGAAACACACTAGAACACAACTTCAATTATCTTGCATTCTAACCTCTCTGGGTGAAAAAAAAAGAGCCACCACTAGATAATCAAGACAATATATCTTAATTAGCTTGACCCACCTCAGAGGCTAACATGTAGTTCATGGCAGAAAGGTGGTTTCAACAGGGGAAGGGTGGCCAGTGAGGATGCCTGGTTAATTAGCTATTTGCTGAAAGCCAAGTGTGCAAGTTCAGAACTGGCATTAACCTCTCAAGGTCACACAGAGAAGGAAACTAGGGTAATAAAAAGGCATAGTAAGCACCCAAACATGAGGGAAAGTGAAGGTCAGAGTACAAAAAGGCAGGCAACAACTGTAGGATGCAATGGGAGCTACACCATGTGTCTGTTGGGACTAATTGTCTAAGACAGACAAAAAAGGGACTTCCTCAAATGAATTATCAGGTCAAAATCTTGCAGTTAGGATTATAGGACTTAGATCTGTACCGGACTTCAGAGGCCAATTAGTCCAACCCTCTTATTTTATAGATGAGGAAATTGAGGCCCAGGGAAGTTAAATAATTTGTTCAATAACATATAGGTAGTGTCAAAGACAGGCTATCAAGCTAGCTTGTCTGACTCTAAAATTAGTGCTCCTTCTGCTTGACCACATCCCCCCCCCCAAAGATTCATTATATCCCCAATGTATGTTACTGTATCTCTTTTCCCTCTCAGCACATTTCCCTTCTAACTTCAAACTCTGTACTAGTGTCTTTGTTTTTTGTTTTTGTTTTTTTGCAGGGCAATGGGAGTTAAGGGACTTGCCCAGGGTCACACAGCTAATAAGTGTCGAGTGTCTGAGGTCAGGTTTGAACTCAGGTCCTCCTGAATGCAGGGCTGGTGCTTTATCCACTGTGCCATCTAGCTGACCCCCTACTAGTGTCTTATTATACTTTACTCCTCCTTCATTTGCACTAGTCTAAACAAGCTGGGCCTCTCATTTTTCTTTATGTGCAAACCTTCCCATCTCCTTGCCTTTGCACAGGCTGTTTCCTGTACCTGGAATGAGTTCCCCCCAACTTCTGTTTCTCAGAATCCCTAGACCCACTAATTTCCTTCAAGGTTCAGTTCAAGTATCATCTTATACTTGAAGCTTTTCCTGATTCTGCTAGTTAATTCTCTCCCTAATTACCTTACATCTATTTACTACACATGTATGCACATATTTATATGTGTGGGCATATTCATATATACATGTCTACATATGTATGTATACATACCAAGGCATATCTACATATACAACTGAAATATCCTGCATTTGAGGAATTTTCTATCTTGCCAAGGAAGGTGCCGTGCATACACATGTATATGTATACATATGTAGATATGAACATGTATGTAATATAATTCATATATGTAGTGTAATACATATACACACATAGACCTATACAAGTATATCTACTTATATAGGCATATACATATATATCAGCATGTTACATGTTGTTGGTTCTTCACTTTAAAGAGGACCAATGACATCACAGGGTGACGTCTTGACTTGCATGTGAATTGTATTTGTGAGGCTGTTTTGCACAAAACTGTCAGCCTTATTTTCTCTTCCAGAGTCCAGTGGCAAGACAGGAGTCAGGACAACTGGCAATAGCACAGGATGAAGTGGATGACCTTGGTGTCTGACCAAGCTTTACCCACTTCACAGTGCCTGCTTCAGCTGCTTTCATGGATGCTGAAAAAATTGTTCTCATCAGCCCCTTCCTCTTGGGGAAGTCTTCACATGCTTAGGGTCGATATCCCCTTAACTCACCAATGGGTTTGAGGCCTGTTGGTTACCTTCAACCTGCTTTATTCCCTTCACTAAAGTAGTTTTACTAGGTCGTGACCACTGCACATGCTACATCTTCTTGGAGCCATAGAAGAGAGCTGGGTAAAAAATGAATTAGAGAGGGAAATGAATAGCCCTGAAAAGGACTTGGTAAACCCTCATACTAGAGGTGCTAATCCTCCTTGAACATTCCATATATGTACACACATGCATATGACATGTACATATAATCAATCCACACAAATATGGACCCTATATAGGTATGTGTACAAGCATGTCACACGCAATATATACATGCATGTGTAGATAGGTCCTCATGTAGATATATATCTATATAGACACACAAATAATTTGCCTATATGTAGACCCATGCACATACATATTTATTTCACAACATGTATACATGCATGTGTGTATGTATATATATATATGTGTGTGTGTGTGTGTACATGCTGATAATGCACCTGTCTTTACCTATAGGTTAATATATAAATACATATACATGTATACAATATATACATGCCTACACAGTGCACATATACACATATATGCGTGCATACATATACATATACATTGTCTTCCTTGATTAGACTAAAAGTTCCTCAAGGGCAGACTATTTTACTTTTGTCTTTATCTCTAGTAATCAGCACATAGTAGGTACTGAATAAATCCTTGGTCATAACCTTGGCATAAAGGCAACATCGTAGGCACTTATCTAGTAGCAAATACATTTCTACATTTCACAGATTACTTCCAAAAGGAAAGGGAGAAGTCCTGAAGAACCTCTCTAATGAACACTCAAGCATTTCCATACCCCACAAAGAGGCTGCTTTGGACTCCATAAGAGGTGTTTAACCAGCTTTGCTCTTCTGGAGGAAGCCAGCAACCCTCAGGAGATTGAACAATAGGATTCCTCAGGATCTTTCTGGGTCTGTATAGACTAATGAGGATTTGTTTTAGTAAAGCTAGACCCTTTAAACTCTAAGAACATCTTTAATAGGGAGGGTCCACTGGGAATTTAGGCAACTTCTATCCTAATTTTCCCAGGCCAGTTTCTATTACATTATAAATTTGAAGCCTACAGCTAGACTGCAAATACATCCCCTTCCCAAACTCTGCCCCATCCCTGAACATATAATTCCTTTTGTTTTCAAAAACTCATATTCATTCCTCTAGATTGTATTACTCCAATGCATGGACCCCTTATTAGTGAGGTCCATATTAATTGTTATTCCATCTTTTTTGTTTTGTTTTGTTTTGTTTTGCAGGGCAATGGGGGTTAAGTGACTTGCCCAAGGTCACACAGCTAGTAAGTGTCAAGTGTCTGAGGCCAGATTTGAACTTAGGAACTCCTGAATCCAGGGCCAGTGCTTTATCCACTGCGCCACCTAGCCGCTCTTGTTATTCCATCTTAATAGTTTTCACTAGCAGACAGGATCTTCCCAAGGCCATGAATAGAACTGAAATCACAAATAAACTTGGACTACATTCACTGTCAAAGAAACTAATATATTCATGCACTTTTAAATGTAAATTGAAGATGCTTTTGTGGGGAGGCAGGGCAGTGAGGGTTAAGTGACTCGCCCAGGGTCACACAGCTAGTGTCAAGTGTCTGAGGCCAGATTTGAACTCAGGTCCTCCTGAATCCAGGGCCAGTATTTTATCTACTGTGCCACCTAGCTGCCCATGAACTAGTATATTCAAATCACCTATGCCACTGGTGGGGATAGGCCCTATGAAGGATTAGGCTGGCTGTTCAGTAAGCTCTGAGATCAGAAATTTAAAAAAAAAAAGCACCTCTTTTCTCTTTTCTCTTTTCCTTCTCTACCTCTTACTTTCTCTTCTTCCCTTTGCTTTACTCTAATATGACAAACTATGCTACTTTATGTTATTGAGTACCGGAAGTTGCTTCCCTGGACCCCTTTGTCATAGTATGCAGTGAAATTTAATGACCATCCAGGCAACCCACAGTCCAATCTGTTTTTTTTTTTCAGGGCACTGAGGGTTAAGTGACTTGCCCAGGGTCACACAGCTAATGTCAAGTGTCCCAGGCCGGATTTGAACTCAGGTCCTCCTCAATCCAGGGCCGGTGCTTTATCCATTGTGCCACCTAGCTGCCCCTGTAATCTGCTTATCTTACTCATACTCTACTCTTCATCTTTCAATCTGTTGCTCCACCATTATTAGTAAGACAGTGATAGGGAACAAAACAAAACAAAAAACCCTTTCTGTTTTTATTGACTTCTCTGAGATCTGTAGAGCTCACTAGAGATTCTGCTTAATACACTGGGCATTCTCACACTGCTTTTTCTGGAAACCTCCATACCACATGAACTGTATGTTTCCCTTCCCTTTCTGACTCTCAAGTCAATCCCTAGTGCCTCCCTGTTTTTGATATCAGAGATGCGAAATCAAATCAGAGATGGTAAATAAGCTGAGCCTTGAGTGGAATTAGAGATTCTAAAAGATAGAGATGAAAAGGTTGGCCATTCTAGACATGAGGAACAGTCTGTACAAATACACGGAGGTGAGAGCTAGAATGTTATATTCATAAGCAGAAAGTAGGATAGTTTGTGCAGGTAGGGGAAGAATGAGGGTAAATCTGGAAAAGTAGACTAGAAAAAGACTGTTAAGTGAATGCCAAGCTGAGGAGTTTGTATTTTAAAAAAGTACAGGTAATATGATAACAAGTTAATAAGCTTCATTCAAGGGAGTTAAATGATTAGACATGCTTTAAGCAGATTATTTTGGCTAATCTATAGGATGGGAGTCTGGGTGGTAGAGGGTAGGTACTAAGGCTTATAATTTGGAAAAGTAGGGTTCAAATTTCACTTCTGATACTTATTTTTTGTGTCATCCTATCATTTACTTACTATTTCCTTAAGGTATTCCCCTCCCCCAGGGTTATCTATTAAACTGTAATCTGTCTTGGTGGAGGGATTTCCCACATTAAGGGCTCTTCCTTATTGATGAAATCACAGTTTCTCACATATTAAGTACAGTATAGATTATAGAGAGGACAAATGCAAATCCACTGGTCTGATTGGGTAGCTATTGAAATCACAATAGAAGTGATGAAAACCTCAGGATGGCAGTCATGGGAGCAAATAGCAGGTACAAGATGTATTTTGGAAGTAGAAGTGACAGAACTTGGGAACTGATTATATATGAGGGGTGTGGGTGGGAAAAGAGAACAAGACAACTTGGAGATGGTAAACCTGGGTGACTGGAACTGTAGTTTTGAAGTCTACAAAAGAAGTAAGTTTAGGGTAGGGAGTTAATGAATGAATTCTGTTTGGGGTATTTTGTATTTGACATGCCTAAGGGCTATCCAGTTAAAGATACATACACACATATACAAGTATATGTATACACTGTAATGATTGGAGTGTTGCCACCTGCTGGAGATTTACTGTAGGAAAGCTCCGCCATGAGGGGAAGGCTTTTCCTTGGCATTAGCAAGTGACATTTGCTCGTGGGTACTGTCTAAAAGATACCAGCCAATTAGCTTGGAGCTGTGTGTGTGTGAGTGGATGGGATGTTCCCAGTTTCATGGGAGGCTTATGGGATGAAGAAGGGCTCTCTCTTTCGTCAGGACTCTCGTGGAGAGCAGAGCAGGAGACACTGGCTCCCCAAGATAGACAGCTGTATCTAGGCCTTTCCCTCTCTATTTACCAAATTCTTATTCTCCTTAATAAATGCTTAAAAGTCTAAACTCTTGCTACAGCTTCTAATTTAATGGCGACCACTCATTAGATATTTTACAGTATAACTAGGATTTTAGCCCCTTATAACACATATGTATATACACATATACATATTAAATATAAACACATATATCTGAAAGTCATGGGCATAGAAATAACTAAAATGATGGGACTTGATGAAATCATCAAGAGAGAGGGTAGAAAGAGACAAGAAAAGAAGGCCTAAGGTAGAACCTTGGAGATCTATTAGGATCCATTAAGAGCCAGAACAGAAAATGATTAAGTAAAGAAGACAGAGGAAGAGACTTTAGACAGGTGGGAGAACCAAGAAAAAGTAATAGCAAATAGGGCAGAGTGGCCAAAAAGGATAAGAAATGACATAAAATTTGTTCATTAAGATGCTGTTTGTGACCTTGGAGAAAATATCTTAAGTATGAATGGTGAGGTCAGAAGCCAGAACAGAAGGGGTTAAGAAGTGAGTGCTGAGGGGGCAGCTAGGTGGCACAGTGGATAAAGCACTGGTCTTAGATGCAGGAGGACTTGAGTTCAAATCCAGTCTCAGACACTTGACACTTACTACCTGTGTGACCCTGGGCAAGTCACTTAACCCTCATTGCCTGGAGGAGGAGGAGGAGGAGGAGGAGGAGGAGGAGGAGGAGGAGGAGGAGGAGGAGGAGGAGGAGGAGGAGGAGAAGGAGAAGGAGAAGGAGAAGGAGAAGAAGAAGAAGAAGAAGAAGAAGAAGAAGAAGAAGAAGAAGAAGAAGAAGAAGAAGAGAATGGTAAGAAAGACATTAGGACTAGATGCCAAAATTCAAAGATTTTAACCAAGTATCTAGTTGGATCCATAAAGTTAGGGGTCATGGAAAGCAGCATACTAGATTTATTTTAGCTCAATACCATGTTCTATGTGTGATGTAGTAGAAAGAGCACTGGATTGTGAAGCTGAGGACTTGGATCCAAATCCCCTTTGCCATCTCATGCAGTTCACTTCAATGAATCTAGCAAAAAGCATTTATTAAGTGTTTGTAATGGTCTAAATCCTGGAGATGCAAAGACAGAAGTGAAAAAGTCTATGGTCTAGAGAGACTTCCAGGCTACCCAGAGGAGACAACATATCCATATATCAGGCATATTCAAAAATCACAAAATCACAGAATTTGAGAATTGGAAAGGACTTTGTTAGTCATCAAGTCAAGCTCATACATGAAAGGAAATCTCTAATATAACATATCCAAATAGTAGTCCAACCTTTGTTTGAAGGATAGAGAAACCAACTAACTTCCTCCTGAGGCATGTCATTCTATTTTTGGACAAAAGAGCTACAAAATAAATACAAAGTGATTTTTTTTTTGAGGAAGGCACAAGACCTTGGACAGGCAGGGAAAGAGGAGGCCAAGATTGTTTGCAGAGAGTGTAGTCTGGGGGCAGCTACGGGGTGCAGTGGATAGAGCACTGGCTCTGGATTCAGGAGGACCTGAGTTCAAATCCAGCCTCAGACACTGAGCAATTTACTAGCTGTGTGACCCTGGGCAAGCCACTTAACCCTCATTGCCCCGCAAAAAAATAAAGTATAGTCTGAACTATATCATTCAATAAACTAGGAATTATGAGAGATAAGAGGTGATGTGGGAGTGCATTACAGGTATAGGAGATAGCAAGCTCTGAAGCATGAGGGAAGGAGATATCCCATCACGTATGAGGAGAAGTGGAAGGAAGGCCTGTTTCATTGGACCATGGCTAACAGTGAGGAGTAATATGTAATTAGGTTACCAATGTATTGTAGTGTCAGGCTGTGAAGAGTTTTGAATGCCAGAAAGAGTTAATATTTGATTCTAGAGGTAAAAGGAAACCAAATGACATAGACTTGTGTCCTAGGAAAATCATTTTTATCAGTTGGGTTGAGGATAGATGGACATAAGAAGAGCCTAGGAGAACAATTAGGAGACTATTGATGAGTGTATGAACTAAAGATGGTGGTTATGCAAGTGATAAAAAATGGTACAGATGAAAAATACATTGTAAGAATAGAAACCAAAAGATGGGACACTTGATTGGTTCTGTGGAATGTATGAGAGTAAGGAGATGAAAATGATGCTAGGGTTGTGATTCTGAGTGCCTAGAAGGATGGTGACAATCTCAATATAAATAGAAAAGTTTGGAAGAGTTATGCATTTGGGAGCAGAGATACTGATCTCAGCTTTATGTATGTTGACTTTGAGATGTCAAAAAGATATTCAATTTCAAACATTTATAGTTTTTTTTTTAAGTGAGGCAATTGGGGTTAAGTGACTTGCCCAGGGTCACACAGCTACTAAGTGTTAAAGTGTTAAGTGTTTGAGGATGGATTTGAAGTCAGATACTCCTGACTCCCAGGCCGGTGCTCTATCCACTGCACCACCTAGCTGCCCCACATTTATAGCTTTTAATGAGGTAGGATGGTACAGGGGAAATAACACCGACTCCAGGGTCAGACTACCTAGGTTCAAATCCCATTTCTGACACTTATCTGAGTGATATTGGGCAAGTCAATTAACTACCCTGGGTGTCAGTTTTCACATCTATTAAGTGAGGGTAGTTGGACTAGTCAGATGATGCAGTCCCTCTCAGTTCTAGATCGATGAGCCAATGATCTAGGAACCTCTTTGAAAGGTTTATGGTTTGTATCTAGAGCTTATTCTCCACCTGCTGATCATAGTTGCTCTCTGGACATAGTACTCTTTGACAGACTAGAGTGTATTGCCAAATAGTTTTGGTTTTAGGAGTATCTTTGAGACCTATACTGCTCAGTTGAGTCAAGCTCTTTCTCCTCTAGACACCTGGCATGGCCCTTCTTCCTGCCCCACAGAACTGCAGAGGTGCCTTTCCTTTTCAGACCACTCCCCTACTCAGTAAAATTTGGTGGTCCCATATTGCCCATAGGACAAAACATAAACACCTGTTTGGTTTGTAAAGCCATTCACAACCTTGCCCCAACCTACTTCTCCAGAATCTTTATATATTCATTACTCCCCTTCCTGCACTTTGAAGTCCAGCCAAAATGGCCTTTTCTCTGTTCCTCACATAATCTGGGTCTTGGCTCTAGTTGTTCCCTATGCTTGGAATGAGCTCCTTCCTCTCATCACTGCCTCATAGAATCCTTCACTTGCTTCAAGCCCAGTGCAAGCAGCACTTTCTGCATGAAGCTTTTCCTGACCCAATCCTCTCTGCCCACCTTGTTTTTATTTTGCATTCATTCTATAAAGATTGGTTCTGTAAATGCTTATATGTGTACTTGGTGTCTCCACTAAAGGAATGTGAACTTCTGTAGAGCAGAGACAGTTTCCATTTTTAGTCTTTGTATTGCCAGGACCTAGCATAGTGCCTGACAAATGGTAGGTGTTTAATAAATGTTTATTAATGAGAGGCTTGTTTTTCTCATTTGATTTTCTGACCAGTATTTAGCACCTTTCTGTCAGTCACACCAGAGATGGGAAACATATGAGTCACACACAAGCAAGAACCTTCATCTATCCTACCTTATAAAACAGCAGGACCTTTGGCTACCTGTTTTGGAGGGTGGGGAAGGGGGTGGAGAGAACCCTGCTGTCCAGGAAGAGTGACATTGAGTTTGGTGACGCTGGGAGTTTCAAGTCCAGGGTCAGTCTTTTTAAAGGAACCTCACTGACTAATTTTCCTTTTCAACCCATGACCTGAAGACCTTCTCCACCCCCCACCCCCAGGACAATGAGGGTTAAGTAACTTATCCAGGGTCACACAGCTAGTAAGTGTCAAGTGTCTGAGGCCACATTTGAACTCAGGTCCTCATAAATCCAGGGTCAGTGCTTTATCCATTGCGCCACCTAGCGGATCCCTGAAGACCATTGTTAGAAATTTGTGCCCTCCTCTGGCTGGCTCATTTTTTACCCTGGGCCTTGCTTTGTGAGGGAGCTGAAATGTCCTGTATTAAAAGCTGTATCCAGTACTGGCCTAAAAAGATTCCTTCTGTGACTTCTCCTCTTATCCCTCATACAGATGTACCTCAAGACTGATAACTGCTGTTTTTGGATCAGGCAAGGAAGGTTCTTTTGTTTTTCAAGTTATAGTTTCAAGTTATTTTTCAGTTAGAGGAGATAAATTGTCTAAATATGCCTATATTATCTCATCTGATCCTTTCTTGGGAATAATAGTAGGCATCAGGAAAAACAGCATCTCAGTTAGGAGTTCAGCCTATAGACAGTGAACATATTTTCTTCTATGCATAACAAATTCAAACAAATAGGCATATTAGATTCATTAGATCTAAACAGAATTTTATAGCTGGAAAGGAACTTAGAAATTATGTAGAAATTATAAAGGAGAGAAACTGAGCTCCAGAGAGGTTAAATTAATTATCCAATGGGACATAGCTGATTAGAAGCAACATTAGGATTGGAACCCAGGCAGGGGTATGTTGGCAAATATTTCACAGCTACTACTGCAGGGGAAAATTTTTTTTTAATTAAAAAAAATATATATATGTGCACAGGATAGACTTTTAAATTTAATCTACACTGTCAACATATTCTCTATTACTTTCTTTTTTTCTTCTTCTTTCTTTTGGGGGGGGGCAGGGCAATGAGGGTTAAGTGACTTGACCAGGGTCACACAGATAGTAAATGTCAAGTGTCTAAAGTCAGATTTGAACTCAGGTCCTCCTGAATCCAGGGCCAGTGCTTTACCCAGCCGCCCCTCTCTATCACTTTCTTAAATCTACACAATCAGCAAAACAATAAATCAAGCCCTGATTTTTAGCATTTTTCTATTTCTGAGATGTAAATGCTCATGCCTAAAATTTAACAATCAGCCTATGTTTTTAATAATTGTTTGGGGTTGGCTCTAGCACATTCATGAACCCAGGTCTTCTTACTCCCAAGACAATATTCTTTTGACTAAACCATGCTATTTCCTCAGTCTTTGAAATAATTCTGATCACAAGTTAGTCATTATTTTAATAGTTCTTGAGATTCTAGGTTGTATGAAGTTTTGAATGTTGCACTTAAAATAAGGAAAGGTTAGTTTGGAATCTCACATCAGAAACTTGCTTAGATGTATGATCCTGAGCTAGTCATTTAAGTCCCCACAGTCTTAGTTTCTTTATCTGTAAAAATGGGGATAATAGTAGCACCTAAATCATATGGGTGTTGTGAGGATCAAATGATGTAATATATATAAAGTACTTTGTAAGCCTTTAAGTGTTATGTAAATATTATCATTATTATGATTATATAGAAAGAGAAATTTCAAACAAGGTTCATAGAGATTTTCCAACCTAGTGCTATAGCATTTTCAAGCTCGAATCTTTGAGATTCAAAGATTCACCATTTCCAGTGATACTAACTGTAGTAAGCCGTCTCCCTTAAATTAATATGCCTATGAAGATTCCTAGGGCCTGTGCCATTGGTTCTACTTCCCCCAATTGGAAAGGGAGCAAATGGGAAGTCCCTGTCTCTCTTACACCCCTTTTCAATAGTTATCTTACAGCTACCAAGCACTTTTCTGCCCAGAATTACAGAATTTCTCACTATTTCCTTACTCATTGTGGTTATCAACTTCCTTTTCTGTCCTTTCTGGTCTAAGGATCATTATCTTAAGTCAGAGAAAATTAGGAACGCAATGAGAATCTAGCAGCTCAGCAACCCTTCAAGTCAGATGCTGTCAAAATGATACCACAACAATAATAATCTTAAAAGAGGACTATTCATATGGTGCTATATTTTGGATTCATTTTCTGCTATCTGTTCTTGCTTTCTGAACATGCCTTCAAAAAAATTCTCAGTTGATAGGTGAATTCCCTGTGCATCCACATCAGTCCCTTCAGACAATTCCCTCTTTCCTCATCAGATGTGTTTCTCTTTGTAGCTTCAGAATTTCATTACCCGGAACCTCTCCTCCTCTTTGGGCTTACTTGCTCAAGAGAATTTTAGTCCATGAGTTTCTACCTTACCTTCTTCTGAACTCTTTGAAATCTGCCCTCCAAAAATCTAGGATACATGTCAGACTTCCCCCTCTCCTCCTCTTTCTTTAAAACAGACAGAAGGATTTTACACTTAAGATAATTTGTTTCCATTCAGATCCCTCTTCAATATTAATTTCCTTTTCTGTCCCTCCTTTGTGCCAGTTTTCTCTTTCTTTCTTGCCAGTAAGGGATAATTCCAGACCTGGGCCTTAACTAATATATACTCTGACATTTGAAGAAATGAGTTCCAACCCTATCAGCTGGAATGCTCTTCTCACATCACAGTACTCCTACTTTTTATACACACAACAGCAACAGTTTTTGGCATTCCTCGGTAGGAGTTTATCTTGGGGAGGTATGTCTATTTATGTAAGTGATATACACTCTCTAGCAGATAGGAGACAATGAGGGAAAAGAACATGGAAGAATATTCAATAGTGAATACAAGAATAGAACTTTATCTAGCATGTCCAGTGTTTGGTGCAATAAGGAATGACTTTTAAACTGAATGAATTGAAAGATGTCAACCAGTCAGTCAATATTCATGCACTAGGTGCTTACTATGTGCCAGACACAGTGCTAAGTCCTGGGGATACTAAGAAAAGCATACACCATGGTCCTAGCCATTGGATAGCTGCTATTCTGTGCATAGAAAATATAGATGGAGTTAGTGGAAGATAACTTTAGAAGGAAGGTACTAACAGTGGGAGGGAGAGGTAAGGTGGGAAAGCAACTTTTGCAGAAAGTAAAATTTGAGTAGAAGTTGAAGGCAAGTAGGTGGTTGAGTGAATAGAATATTGGGCATAGAGGAAGACAAGTTCAAATCTGCCCTCGGACACTCATTAGCTATGTAACCCTGGGAAGATCACTTAACCTCAGTTTGCTTTAATCCACTGGAGAAGGAATTGGCAAGAATTGAAGAGCTGGATGTGACTGAATGACTGAACAACAACATTTGAGCTGAATCTTGAAAGAAGCCAGGAAGAGCCAGGAGTGAGGAGAGGGGGGAATCCAGTGATGGTTGATAGCCAGGAAAAAGGCCTACAACTGAGAAATGCAGTGACATGGGGAAGGAACAAGAGGAAGGCTAGCATCACTGGACCGTAGAATTCCTGAAGGGGAGCAAATGTAGGAAGAAGACTGGAAAGGTAGAAAGGGTGAGATGGGGAAGGGCTTTAAATGACAAACAGAGGATTATGTACCTGATCCCACATGCAAAAGAGATCCCTTGGAATTTATTGACTTGGGGAGAGGGAGTGTACTTGTACTTTAGGAAAATAATTTTGATAACCAAGTGGAGGATAGATTGGAATTGGTCCTTGAGGAAGATCAACCAGAAGGTTACCCAGGTGGGAAGTAATGAGGGCCTGCAATAGTGTGGCCACTAGCTGTTGCTATAGAGGGTGTCCCAGAAAGTCTTACTATAGTTTTGAGCTATTAAAGCTTCAAACTGCTCTAAAACCTCTGGTATACTCTGTGCATGAGATATTTTGTGAAAGTAGAAATAAAAAAAATGCCAACAGATTGGACATGCTCAGTGAGTTTGAGGGACACTGAGATTGTGAGCCTGGGTGAATAGAATAGGGTAATGCCCTAAGTAGTCACAGGACAGTTCGAAAGAAGGGAGGCCACTTTGAGGCAAAAATAACGAATTCTAATTTAGACATGTTGAGCTTGAGCTGCCCGAGGAAATACAATTCTAGATTTCCAAAAGGCATTTGGTAATATGATACTGGATCTCAGCAGAAAGATGAGGGTTGAGTATATAGATCTTGGAACTATCAGCGTAGAGATGATCCTTGAAGCCATGGGAGTTGATGGGATCTCCAATGAGATAACAACCACTAGCATTTACATAGCACCTACAATGTGCAAAGTATAAGCTTGAGAGGTTGGGTGCTGTTATTTTTCCTATTTAACATATAAAGAAACTGAGGCAAACAAAGGTTAAGTGATTTGGCCATACTGATACAGCTAATAAATGTTTGAGGTCACATTTGAACTTGGGTTGCCCTGATTCCAGGGCTAGCCCTCTATCTACTGCACCATCCCCCAGTCCAGTGCTCTTTTAACTATACGACATTGCCTCCTCAATTCAGTCTAGATGTTGTTTAAAATAATGGGGACAAGGAGATTTAATTAAATATACCCATGCACATATGTGCATCTTTTAAAAAGAGTTTATTATAATACAACAGCTCCACATTTTAAAAAAGGGGATAGGAAGTGGGAAAGGTCAACTAATCTTTCCTTCTTTGAGGAGAGGGAAAAAAAAAACTCCCTATAACAACAAAAAAAAAAAAGAAAAAGAAAAGAAAAGATAAGACTATTCTGAGCTGAAAAGTGTAAAACTAAAGGATAATAAAATCGAGCAGAGGCAGTTTAAAGACTCCTCATTACCTGGCCTGAGATACGGCCCCTATTGTTGCTCCTGGTTGGAGATTATTTCTCAGCCTGCCGCAGGCTGATAACAGACTAGTCCTCTGGCCTGGAGGCTCATTGTTCTTATGGTAGAAATTGTGCTGTGGACAGAAGCAGCCCTGGCCATGGCTCCAGCCACAGCTGCTTTGGCCTTCTGTCTCCCTTCCTTCAGTGGTATTAAAAAGAAAAACACAAATTCCACTCATTTGAGAAGTTTGCCATTATCATTCCCCTCATCCCACCCTAAGCAGTTTTATACATACATATACCCATATGCGTTTATATATGCATATATACACATACAATTATGTATGCAGTTTTAATTATATACTCAGATGCCTATGCATGTATGTATATATATTATATATATTTATATGCTAGGTGGTAGTACTAGTATTAGTGGTAGTGGTAGCAGTAACAGTGCTAGCCTTATTAGCACCACCACCACTACATTACAGTGACTCTTACTTCCTTTGAAATGGGAACATAATTAAGTAATTTAAATGGGACAAGGTTACCTTCTTCCCTGTCTTTCCTCTAGTGGTGAATTGAGTTGGGGCTTCAGAACTGAGAAATCCTTCAACCTGAAGTTACCATACTAGCGTCTAGCCAATTCTCATCCCTTAACCCTGATTTCCAGTGACTTGACTCCCCTGAGGAACTGCTTCTCAGTTCCACAGATCTTATAAAGAGAGACATACATAGACAGATCTACTGTCTCAAGGGATTCCTATTATTTGGGGATATAATTTTAAAGTTTTGTACAAGAATTTTGGGTTCTGAGTGGTGGAATGACATACATTATGAGATAGAATGGAAAAATTCACAAAACTATATGAGGCTAAAATTCCTTGGAAGTGTGATTCTGACATGTGGTCATTTATGGTATCATTGGCCTAACTGAGAAAACCCAAGAGGTACACAGAAGAGTGGTAGAGTTAAGTGTCTTGCTTAGTCTTTTCAGTAAAGATTTGTGGGACCACTTGCTGTATGGTGGAATCTGTGTGGCTATTCAACTTGCCACAGCTAAGATATGGGGACAGCTCTTTGTTTAGTTGCTGTAAGCCTTAGGTTTTACAGTCCCTGGACAATAGTCCCCTTTGAGCCGGCTGGTTCATTAGCACAAACTGTGCCTGCTTGTGAATATTCAACCTCTAAGATCCAGTTTTCTCTCTCCTCTACGCTTCTTCCAAGAGAAGAATATTTATCACAGCTCCAAAACAAGGATGTTTGCCAATAAAATAAAGACTATAGACAGCAACATGCAGAAAGTATGGGGGGCCATTTGCTCAGTTCACAAGTTGTTCTGATAGTCATTAATCCAGCATGTAGCTAAGAGTTAAATGCAATCCATTCCTTGTAGGGCTTATTCACGCTCTATAAAAGACTTCTGAAGGCTCGTTATGAAGGACAATGTTCCATAATGAAGTCCTCTTGCATATCTCTGGTAATAATCATCAAGCAGGAGGAAAATGAGCATCTCTCTGTAATATTTATATTTCTCAGAAGCAAAGATGTCCCCTTCTGTAATTCTACCGAGCATGTGGAAAGCAACAAGGAAGCCAAGAATATATGAGTTCCCCATGGTAACTGGGTCACTGTACCACATGGCCTGGGCTACCGTTTCAGTAGATTACTGCCCTGTTACAGATACAAACCTGAGAGATGTTGCTGGCATGGATGATTCTTCCCCTGTCCCCTGCCTCTTCCCATCCTCCCAACCCCGCAAGGATGAAGGACCTATAGCACCTCCATTAGCTGAAGTATCTCTATTGTTAAATGAAGCCAGGGTCAGGACAATGTTGCCTTTTATAGTTCAAGCATAACTAAATGGCCCTGCTGAATTTATAGCTCATTTCCTCAGTATCTCTCAAATCCGGCTCTCCTGTTCTACTGCCACCATTATGGTTTAGTCACTTGTCACCTCTCACCTTTCACCTGTAAGGCTATGATAGCCTCTTACCTCTTCTCCCTTCCTCTAATCCATCTGTGCTCTAATTCATCCCATACACAAGTTGGAGCAATCCTCCTAAGGTGCAGCTTTGACCACATTATTCGCCTTTTATAAAACCTTCAGTGGTTCTCTGTAACCTATTAGACGAAGGCCAGAATCATTAGCCAGGGACTGAACCTCAGAGGCCAAAATGAACTGGCCCTTCCCTTTTTTACCTATGACAAGAATGTGCTTCATTGCTAATCCTTTCCTTCAGGATCATACATTTAGAGATGGAAGAGACTTCAGGAGTCATCTAGTACAACCTTTTCATTTTCTACAGGAGGAAACAGAGGCCTAGGGAGGTGAGGTAACTTATTCAAACTCACAAGGCAGTATCAGGGGAAAGATTCAGATTGAGGTCCTTTCACCTCAAATCTGGTGTTCTTTCCAATGCCGATTTGCAGGCCAGATCAAGGTTCATCTTTTCCATTATGCTTTCTCTGAACTACCCAGCTACAAATGATCTCTCGTTCAGACACTCTGTCATCATGCTTTGTAGATAACTCATGGTTTCTTTTGCCTATGTCTTTCTCACAATCCAATTTTTCTTCTCATAATTTGTACCCCTATTTTATCACTCCTGGTAAATCCTTTGAGGAATCAACTGTGTGCTATTTCATCCCTGTAGCCCCAGGATCTAATATAGAAATCTGAACTTAGTATAGGTGTCAAATATATGTTGAAATAAAATTAACAGTTTCCATAAAATCAACAGACTACTCATTCTTCTCCCACCTCTAAGCAGAACAATATAAATCCTATTTAAAGGATTTTTTGCTTGTTGTAAAATAGTGTTCTTTTTTTTGTTTTGTTTTTTTGCAAGGCAATTGGGGCTAAATGACTTGCCCAGGGTCATACAGCTAATAAGTGTCAAGTGTGTGATGCTGGATTTGAACTCAGGACCTTCTGACTGCAGGGCTGGTGCTCTATCTACTGCACCACCTAGCTGCCCCTAAAATAGCATTCTTACAAAGATACTTCACTTTTACCTTTGGTAACTTGTTTTGGAATCTATTCTACCCTGAACTATCTGGCGTCTTGTGAAAGCTTCTCTTGGTTATTCCCCATTCCCATAATTGAAGAGATTCCTTTCCTCTCTTCCTTTGTCTCACAAAGAAATGATATTGTGGTTCTGCTGTTTAAAGTACCCCTCTTGAAAGTTCTCATCCAGATCAATTACCACCTCTAGAAAGGAAAAAGAAGAGAGCAAAACAACAGCAGCCAAATGAATGACCTTTGGCTGAGTTATGCAAGAGGAGCATGGTTCCTAGCCAATGCATGACATTTGAAAGTGTATGAAAAGGAGAAAAATCAATAGTGGCTGATTGCAGATAAGGATTGGAAACAGGGATGTGAGGATAAGACGGAGGGAGGACACAAGAAATACATTAGGTACAGGAGTCTCCTTCAAGGCCTTAAGAGTTCTTGGCCCCAACATTAAGAGCCCAAATCTTTGGCAAAGTCATCTAACCCCAGCTTCCATTCTCTGCCAACCCCCACCCCCTCTCACCAAAGAAAGGTTAGATTGGGAAGAACTTTCAGGTATATTTTGCTTGGTACATAGTTCAAGGGATACCGAAGGTAGATTGTGACCTGTTAATGAAGTAACTTGTTACAGCTTGCTTGTGATGTACCAGTAGAGCAGGTGCTCCAGCTGCTGGGGCTCTGACTGAAGTCAAGATTCATAATCTGTAACGAGGTTAGAAGCCAGCTTTGCAGAAGGTCTGAAAAATGTGAAATAGTATGCAATCTGATGTAGTCCCTTGTTTTTTGGAGGTGCCAATTGTACTGTCTGGCAATCCCCAGCCAATTAATTAGCAGAAACCATTACTGCACACACCAGGGCTCCAAATATTCAGCTGATTTATCCCCAGAATGAAACAGAGTGGAGGGATGAGCAATAGAGTTGACTTCAGTTAGGGGACAGTTGCCTGCTTGAGTCTGTGGGAGGTGATGGCTGGTCTGAATCTACCAGCAGGCAGGCCTGATGTGCAGAAGCAATCATATCTATGAAATCATAATCACAGAGTCAGAGGCATTAGAGATGGAAAAAGACCGATTAGGTCAGGTAGTCTGCCTTCTGCTTCAGCAGCATTGTTCCGTACTGTAAATATGCTAGCCTGATTTTTATCCTGTTCAAAATTTACAGGGAGAAAGCACCAAATCCGGTCCTCCTTTTGAAATCTGAGTGCAAGGAGAGAGCAAATAAGGGAGAACTGGACCTCATCAAGAAACTAAGGCATGGAGGGATGAAGAAAAACAGAAGGCTATTCTTCAAACAAAATCCTCTCTGTTCCTTGTCCTTCTTTTGGAGGTGGAGCTAAAGTACCTTCATGGACCTCTTGGATCTATGAATATATATGGATGTGTATGTGTATGTGCATGTCTATGTGTGTACATGCATGTATATATGTATGTGTGTGGATGTGTAAATGCACACGTCTATACATGTCATTACACCCATGTCTATATATGTCACTAGACCCATACCTTACAAAGTAGATAAGTTATGACATAATTCTCTTTACAAAAATATATATCACAGGCAGATTTCCTTTAAAATAATATACTTCCATGGTGTATATAAAGTGATTCCATTTATTTTAAAAGTTGATTTACATGTCATTATTCATAGGATAAGAGAATCATAGAATTTTGAGTTGGAAGGGATGTCAGGTGAAATCTAATCCAACCTATATCTGAATGAGAATGCCCATCAGAAGAGGTTATATAACTTTAATATAAGTCCTCCAAAGACAGCCACGATTGCTCAAGGCAGTCCATGTCATTTTAGATTTTTTGACCCCTAAGATCAAGGCTAAACCAGCTTCTCTGTGATATGTCCTAGTTGTGTGACCCTGGGCAAGTCACTTAACCTCTGTTTGCTTCAGTTTCCTCAACTATAAGATGGGGATAATATCAGCACCAAAACCATAGGGTTATTGTGGGATCAAATAAGATTATATAGATATTATATTGCCTATGATTGGGACAACACCAATGCTTATTCACTTCACTTCCCTTTCCCTTATCTTTCCCTTCCCCCCATCTTTGGGCAAATCAAACTAGTCTGTTTCTTACTCACATGGAAGTACTAAGCTATCATATCTCCCTACCAGTCTTCTATGGGATAAAAATCCCCCAGTCTCCCTAGCCTTATAGAATATGAACTCATATCTCCTCACCTTTTTAAGAGGCAGCATGACAGAGTAAATAGAATGGGTACTGGATTTAAGAATCCGAAGGCGGGGGCAGCTAGCTGACTCAGTGGATAGAGCACTGACCCTGGAGTCAGGAGGACCTAAGTTCAAATCCAGCCTCAGACACTTGACACTTACTAGCTGTGTGACCCTGGGCAAGTGACTTAACCCTCATTGCCCCGCAAAAAAAAACAAACAAACAACAACAACCAAAGAAAGAAAGAAAGAAAGAAAGAAGAAAGGAAGGAAAGAAAAAGAATCAGAAGGCCTGGATTCAAATCCCAGTTCCATTACTATCTGGGAGATCTTGGTCAAGTCACACTCTCTCTTATGCCTCAATGTCTTCAGGGGCATCAAAATCAAATGGAAGGGGCAGCTACATAGTGCAGTGGATAAAGCACCAGCCCTGGATTCAGGAGGACCTGAGTTCAAATCTGACCTCAGACATTTGACACTTACTAGCTGTGTGACCCTGGGCAAGTCACTTAACCTTCATTGCCCTGCAAAAAAAAAAAATCACCAAAAAAAAAATGGAAAAAATGCCTAGTAATCTTCCTTAGAACACCACAAATTAACATTATCTATGTCATATTGAATTTTTAGTTATTTAGTTAAACATTTCACAATTCTATTTTAATCTGGTTCAGGCCATATTTAGTAGTTTTTCTGGGCTATTTTCCACCTCCTGGTTGATAGTGTAACACCTCTGACCTAGGTGACTTCTAATGTCCCCTTAAACTATCAATCTATGGTCCCCTGGCCATGCTTTAGCCAATCAATATGTTTACTAAGCCATAGTACCTAGAACTGCATATAATATCTCAGATTTGTTCTGACCAGAGAAGAATAAAGAGCAGTCACTATCACTGCCCTTTTCATAGATTCTGTACCTCTCTTGATACAGTCCAAGATTATTGTTTACTACTATGCCACAGTGTTGAATCATTTTGAGCTTATAGTCCACTTAAACCTGAAGATCTTTTTTAAACAAGATGCTGTCTAATCATATTTAACCCATAATGTACACATAAAGTTATTCAAACCACAACTTAAGCATTTACATGGATACTTTAATATTCCAAGTTATTAGATTCAGTGCAAAGTGCTAGACCCCTTTGATCCCAATTCTGATATACAGTATGCAAAGTATCTATGACAGCTTTATTTCAACTGAAAATTTGAAAACTGTGCCATTTATGCCTTTAGCCAAGTCTTTGATAAAAAGTGTTAAACAGCATGGGGCCAAGCATGAATCCCTGGTCACTCCATTGGAGACCTCATTCCAAACTAATGCCAAAGCATTGATGATTCCTCTTTGAGTTCGGTCATTCAAGCATTAATGCAGTTGTTTAATTGTACTGTCTCCTAGCCCAAATAACTCCAGCTTTTTCAGAAAAATAATGTTAGATTGATGATTAACCCTTTTCTAAAGTCAAGATCAATTATATTCACAGCTACATAATTTCTGTAAAATCAAATCCTTTTTTTTTGGGGGGGGAGGGCTATCTAGCACCAATTCAATACATTTTATCTCAGAGATTTGGTTGATTTTTTTTAAAGATGCACGTACAGACAAGTATCTGAATCTATCTACATCAAGTACACTGTGTATAGACCTCAAGTCTCCTTGCCACTAGTCTTTTATCTCCAACTGCATATTGGACATCTTAAGCTGGATGTAAAACTCTCATGCCGGGATGATTTCCATAGCCTAATCATTGTTCTGCCTACCTCAGGTCTCTTCCTACTGCAATACATCTTCTACTCAGCTATCAAATCAATCTTCCTAAAACTGACCATATCACCATCCTGTTCAATGAACACCAATGTCTCCCTCTTACCTTCAGTATCAAATACAAAATTATATTCTTGTTGTCTTTTTAAAATCCTCATATCCTCACTCCTCTTTTCCTTTCTACTCTTTTTTTGGTGAGGCGATTGGGGTTAAGTGACTTGCCCAGGGTCACACAGCTAGTAAGTGTCAAGTGTCTGAGGCTGGATTTGAACTCAGGTCCTCCTGAATCCAGGGCCAGTGCTCTATATTCTGCACCACCTAGCTGCCTCACATTTCCACTCTTCTTACACCTTATTCCCCTCCATGTGCTTTGCCATCCAGTGACACTATCCTCACTGGCAGATAAAGAGAAGGAAGGTCATAAATGCTATTCAGAAGAAAGCAAACTATGTTGTGACTGTGATATAAAAGTGACTCTGTTGATCATTCTATTCTCAATATAATGTTTTGGTAATGACAAATGAAGACTGCCATTTTTACCAGAGAGATGGCATTAGTATGACTTGGAAAGTGACTACTTATATTTGTGTTTATTTTGCAGTTTTAAAGGCTAATGGGTGGTTATTTATTAGAACACGGTGGTATTCAAGAGTTCAACCGTGGACTTTCGGCTGTGGGCTCATGAACTTGTCCACTGCCTCCAATTTGTCTCTGAGCTTGTTTTTAAAGCCTCAGAATGCTCTCTGTCTCTCTGTCTTTGTCTCCCTCCCCTCCCTCTTCCCTCATCCCATCTGTCTCTGTCTCTGTGTTTCTCTGTGCCTTATTCTGTCTCTGTCTCTCTGTCTGCTTCCCCATCTCTCTTTCATCATTTATGTAGCCAGAAATGTGGTGGTAGAAATGAGTAGAAAGCATTTCAAGAATGTAGAAGAGGGAAGAATGAGTAGCAGGAGTAAATCTATGAAAAATAATAAGGACGGGGACAGCTAGGTGGCACAGTGGATAGAGCCCCGGCCCTGGAGTCAGAAGGACCTGAGTTCAAATCTAGCCTCAGACACTTGACACTTACTACCTGTGTGACTTTGGGCAAGTCACTTAACCCCAATTGCCTCAATAATAATAATAATAATAATAATAATAATAATAATAATAATAATAATAATAATAATAATAATAATAATAATAATAATATCAAGAGATGTGAGGCTAGAAGCCATGTTTGAAGATATGGAGCTTAGAGTCAAGTGTGAGAGACTATCTGTGACTGTGTTCATAGAGTAAGAAGAGGAGGTTAGGCTGGACTCTGTCCTATTGCCTCCTCTGTAAATTAATACCAAAATGTAGGGTCGTGATAAGCAATGTTGGAGGCCATATCTGAAGAGCCGGTTTCTGAACTACCTTCAGTCCTCCCAAACAATGAAAACAAGTCATAGACAGTTCAAAGGGATAACATCATCATCTTTGTCGTTCTCATCGTCACTGTCATTGTCATCATCACTAGCATTTCTATAGTCCTTTAAGCCTATCAAAGTGATTTATTTGTTATATCATTTTAGTCTTACAATAGCCCTTTGAGATAGGTACTATTATTATCCCCATTTCACAGATGACGACACTGAGAATGGAAGAGGTTAAGTTATTTGTCTAGCATCTCACAACTAAGTAAATGTCTCAAGCAGGATTCAGTGTTCTTGAATCCAAACCCAGGATACTATCCACTTCATTTCCTAACTATCTCAGGCAGGTGTAAGAAAAAGATTGAGGTGATTGTGAAAAGTTCCAAATCACATTTTCAGATTCTTTTTGTTTTGTTTTTAAAGTGAATTTAACCCTGACAGCAAGGATCATTAAGAACTCAATTGTTAGGTGGGGGAAAATTAAAAATAAATTTAACATAAGAATAAGAAAAGTCTTGATAAACTTGACTAAAACAATAATAAGCATGACCATTTTACAACAGCCCAGTGGGACTAGAGATCAGAGTAGAGCCCTCCTAGAACAAGCATCAATAATGTACTGTTTTGTTTTTTTTTAAAGGCAGTATCAGGAGAAAAATTAATGAAGCCAATGCTTTTTTATTACTCATCTATGTGCAAAGCTACTTATAGATTCATATCTGAGAATTAGCCATTTTCATTTTAAAAATGAGTACAAAGGCTATTATCTGAGTCAGAGCAAACAGGCAAGTTTGCATTCCCACTCTTTACTTTGAAAATTGAGTACAACTCTTTCATAATAGTAACTTAGATGTTGGTACCCAAGAGGATTCATGTTTCTGATACACTTTCAGAGGGTGTCCCAAAGCTGTTGCCAAAGTGAAAAAGAGAATTTGGGGAACTCTCACCAGGTCCAAATCTGCCACTAACTGTTTAGTAACCTTGAAAAAAAATCTTTTCTCCTCTTTTGGACCTCAGTTTCCTTATCTTGGGCATTTGGACTGGATGATCTCTAAGGTCCTTCCAATGCTAACATTCTATTTTATTTATTCTATTCTATATTCTTGTTCTGTAATATTGATTTTGTTTGGTAATGAGAAACTAGTTCTTGCATGTTTATGCAGGAGTGCAAATTGGTGCCATGCTTTTCCCTCCTTTACTCATTGGTCCTATTATTGAAGAAGGCAAATATCTTATAATGTCAAACATAATCAATATGAATTATTATTGACAATGGCAATAAAATAACTATGATTTATATGTCAGGGCTTTACTTTTATTATCCCATTTGATCTTTATAACAGCCTTGTAAGGCAAGTCAAAACCATTTTATAGATTTGGAAACTGATACTCAGAGATACTGAATTATTTGTACTTGTTAGGACCACACACATTCAAGAAATGCCTGAGGTAGGATTGGGATTCAGTTAGATCCTGACTCTAGCACTCTATCTATTATATCATGCTTTCTATCCATCTATCTATCTATGTATATATGAATATATGTACATATATACATGATGTTCCATAGTCATATATATTCTTCTGACTTAATACCCACATAATATCAAAGAAAGCACACAAGTGACATGGGCACTAATTCCGTGGGTAGCAACTACTGAGGGGACTTTTTAGTGGATTTACTGGGTTAGCTATTCTTCTTTGTCCTTCATTCTCAAAGAGGACCAATGATATCATGAGTGTGATGCCTTGACTTGCTCATGAATTGGAATTAAGTAAAGGAAAGCTGTGCTAAGTTGCCAAAATTAGCTGTTGGGACTGTGGCAACAGCATATTGGGAATTAAAGGCAAACCTTCCTATGTTCATTTTCCCTTTTGGAGGGGGAATATTCTTTCAGATTAATATAGGGATCATCTCTGCTAGTCATGGGTAAAAGGGGGCGTCATGGAATGAGGCATCACCATCTTTAAAAAAAAACCTACTTCCTATTCCTTGGAACAAATACTCAGAACATTTAATTAAGGTGATGATGACACCAAGGAGGAACTCTCTTGGCAACACTGAACTCAGTAAAATATAACCAGAAGGAATCTGGGAAAGAGCTTTTCTTCTTAAGCATTGCAACTCTCCCTACTGACCTTCTTTCTCTTGTGACTGTCTTAGATTTCTTCTTTAAACCAGCAATTCCCTTTCAAGCCTTTGGTCCTCAAGAGAAAAAAAGTTTGGGTAGTAACTTGGTTGCTTCTGTTTTTACTGTAAGCCCACTGGAAAGAGGCCAAGTCTAATTTTGTCTCTGAACATTTCAAAGCCCATTACTGGTGTTCAGTAAACATTAATTATTATTAGTGGTTGAATCAATGATAATAATAATGATCAGGATAATACTGTATTTCCAACTTTGCCATAAACCAAAACATCTGAGAAGGATCTTGAGGAATGTTATAAAATCCAAACACAGCTGGGCTCCTTCATCTCTACTGGGGATTACCCATCCTGAAACAAATGCGGGTGTTACGGAGAAAGGAACAGATTGTCATGGGTCATCAGCAGACGATTGCTCATCCTTCTAAAAGCAAACTAAACTGTCATAACATTCTGAAATAGTGTTGTGATGGTCACAGTCTAATGCTCTCTCTTAAACTGTGTATCTCCTAGGCCCTTTTTCAAGACCTTCTCTAATCTAGACTATCCTTTGGGGCAGCTACGTGGTGCAGTGGATGGAATGCCTGCCCTGAGTGGGGAAGACTCACCTTCCTGAGTTCAAATCTGGCCAAAGACACTTACTAGCTATATGACCATGGGTAAAGCACTTAACCATGTTTGCCTCAGTTTCCTCATCTATAAAATGGCCCAGAGAAGGAAATGGCAAACCAGTTCAATATCTCTTCCAAGAAAACCCCAAATAGGGTCATAAAGAGTCAGACACAGCTGAGAAAAATGAATGAACAACAACCATCCCTTTAATCCAGAGTTATCACCCTAACTCCTTTCTATACTCTTTCTTTTCTAAGGAAGCAGGAAGCCTCACTGTCTTCTGTACAAATTTAGCTCAATTCCATTCAATAAAATTTTATTAAGGCTTGACTGTGTGCAAGGCATTGTGCCAGGGGCTCTGGAGACAAAAAAGATCTGTGACATGAGCCCTGATTTTCAAAGACATCGGTGGAGGCATGGAAGAAAACTAACAAGCATACTAGAGAAAAGTAGATAATTACAAAACATAAGCCCAGAAAAATGTACTATGACAAATTGTACATGGCATAAAAGCAGGTGATAAAGTAAGGCCAAGTTATGAAGCATTAAATGCTCATCATATGTAAGGCACTGTGCTTAAGTGTTGGGGATATAAAGGCAACAAAAGTGTTCCTGCCCTCAAGAAGCTTATATTCTAATGTATGTACTTTATCTGGCCTTTGAATTTAATCCATGCCCTCCTTGCTTGTTTCTCTAGCAACTGGCTTGTTGTGATTTACTTGGGAAGAGCAGAAGCTTGTGAGAAATGCTGACCCCTGTGAGCCTCGCCACACCACAAGGCAGGTAGCTTAGGATACTCAATATGTCCTCTATGCCTTGATAGTTCCCAGAACTGTTGTTGTAGTCCTTTGTAGTTTACAAGGCACTTTCCTCATGACAGCCTGGTGATATGGGTTATCCAAGAATTATTATTTTCTTTATACACAAAAATCAAAGGTGTAGAGAAGTTAAGTAGTCTTCCTAGGGACATACATCTGGTAAGTGACAAAGTTGGTATATAAACCCAGGTGTTCCCTGTCTCCATGTCCAGTGTTGTTTCCACACATCTCTGTATAGGCAAAAGGAAGTCGCTGGTAGCTTTTGAGTTGAGGTCTAATATGATCATAGTTGTTTGTTTGTTTATAGGGGTTACAAATGAGCATCAACTTGGAAACTGAATTAAATATAATCTAGTATAAAGCAGAATAATTGGCAGGGTATTCTAAGAGTCTAAGTACATAGATATGAGGATGTAAATTATGGAGAGAAGTGGTCAGATGTATGAGATGTTGTTTTTTGTTTTTGTTTTTGTGGGGCAATGGGGGTTAAGTGAGTTGCCCAGGGTCACACAGCTAGTAAGTGTCAAGTGTCTGAGGCCGGATTTGAATTCAGGTACTCCTGAATCCAGGGCCGGTGCTTTATCCACTGAGCCACATAGCCGCCCCCAGTGTATGAGATATTGTGTGTGAAGAAATTTTAGGAATTAGTGACTGATTTGATATGTGGAATAAGGAGAAGGAAAAAGACAGTTGATTCTAAGTTTAGGATCATGGAACGGTGGAAAGATGATTGGAATGAACACAAATTAGAAAAAAAGTTGGTGGAAGGGGCAGGTTATGGGGTCAAGGGTTCAGCTTAACAAAAGGCCAGTTTCTTGTAGGAAATCCAGATGGACATATCCAAAAGGCATGTGGGAATATAGGACCAGAGCTCTTTCGGGAGGTTTGGGATGGTGAGATGCATTTGGGAGTCATTTACACAAAGATTAATCAAGCAGCGAACATTTCATTAGTGCCTCCTATGAAGCAGTATAGAGTTGGACAACGAGGATAGAAAGATAAACATCAATAAGCCCCAGCACTGAAGAATCTTCAATTATATCAGGGCAGACAATATGTAGGTTTATAATTGTAAACAGAATAAAACAAAAATTAATGCAAGGCACCTTATAGAGGAAGTGTATATATTGGTCTTGTTCCTCCAAATAACATATAGTCAAGAACATGTATTGGTTTTGTTCCTCTTGATAACCTATAAATTACTCAAGGATAGACTTTATTGTACATTTCTTTCTCCTCTCTTTATTTATCCATAGTTTCTAGCCCATGGTATAGTCACAGTAATGTAACAGACCTCAAAGAGGTCATCTGGTGTTGGACACACAGTAGTTACTCAAAAAAGTATTTGAATCACATTGCCCAAATAGTTTTGGTCCTCCATCAAGATCTATATAGGGATTGAGATGCTAAAAATCTGTTTAAAATGTGAGGTCCCTATGCCCATCCTGTGCCTTGCCTTTACTGACTCTTGCTATCGGGAATATGGAGGGAAAGGCTTTTCAGTGAACTACTAAACATCATGAAGCCAGAACTTCAGGTAATTATAGCCCTGAGTTTCCCATCTGCACAGTACAGAGAGAGTGAGTTTGCCCAGCCCAGTTCTTTCACATGCTGACAACATGATGGACCAGACAGACAGAAAACTGAATTGCAGACAGTGCAATGGAGTGAAGCAGCTCTAAAGGTAGGGGCAAGAGAGGGCCAGGCCAGGAGACACAGAAAAGAAACAAGTCCCTGTTCCCATCAAAAGAAAGCTGAGCTACTCTTCACTTTATGTTCCAGCCTAGGAAGATTGTATAAATGTTTTCCCAAAGGGGTTAAGATTTCTATACAAACTCTCCAGGGTACAAGATAAATCTTCTGGAAGCCTGTCAATTTTGTGTCCTATCACTATTCACCCTTCTTTAATTCTTTCCCCAAACTGTTTCCACCTTCTGTTTCCTCCTCTCCTTTGTTCTTTTCCGTTCTGATTTTTTTTTGTCTCTTCTTCTCCTTTTCCTAGATTCCACAGTGGGATGTGAGATGTATCCTTCATTCCTTTTCTTTATTTTGAGGGGACAGGGTACAGGCCAAAGCATCCATCTCCTCTCAAGAAAAGAAGAAAAGATAAAGGGCGGGGAGGGAAAGATACAGATTATATCCCACTGGGAGAGAATTGAAGAAAAAGAATTGTCAGTTTCCAAGTCTTTTCCCCTTTTACTGCAGTGTTGTGTGCCTGCCCATATCGAATCTTTAAAAGAAATACTAACATTAATAATACATAGTTTGCTTTGTTCACTTCAATTTTACCCTGATCCAAAGGGCTTGGAATGCAAGCCACAGGAGCTTGTTTATCCCATGCTTCACATATAACGGCGTGATTGCTCCTGCTTGGCTCCCAGACGCCTCTTTTCTCATCTGTTTTGTTTTCCAATTGCAAAATGATTTCAGCTGGTTGTGTGCATGTGCCCTAGAACAGGGCTGCAACTTCTTTTGAGTAGTATCCTAGTTATTTCCAGCTGAGCTCTCTGAAGGGTGTCTCCCCTATCCTACCATGCCATCCAAGACTTCTGAAGTGCCAATTTTCTTGATACCATCTTGCTTTGGTCACCCTGGACATCCTACTTAACAACCCCTTCCCTCCCATCTCCCAGGAAGCCATTCTAAATAATTAGCCTTAGGACTGAAGAAGGAAAATGGAAGATGATAGTTATTGGGATTTTATCTTTGTACACAGCCATGAATCATGCACACTTCTTAAAGTGTTGTTACTTATAATAAATCCAAGCAACAATTATCTCTTTAAAAATAGATGTTTTTCTCCTATTTGCAGGAGCAGTGGTGCTGGGCTTTTGCAGAAGTATGAAGTGAAGTTTGTTTCTTTATTCACAGCAAAGTCTCTCAAAGCAAAAACAAATAAAATAAAAATCTCTTTTCTCTCCTCCTTTTTGACAATACAAGAAAAACAGGGATTTTTCCACCCTCCCTGTTCCATGTTTTTTCCCTTCCTGTCTCTTTCTGAATTGATGTCAGCAAAACTCTAATAATTCTCTAAGAAGCTAGCTCCACATAGGGAAGGGAAACAAAAAGCCCAACAGCTCTAATATTCTTCAGTCAGCAGAGAAGGAGAAAAATTCCAGTATTTCTACCTCTGAAGATTTCTACTCTTCTTTCTGACAAGCAATTTAAATGTACAGTCTGGGACATTGCCATACTCTGAGCAGACTCCAGCAAAAAAAAAAAAATAAAAAAAAAACCTTTCTTTTCTTAAGAAGAGGGTTTATTGTAATTACTTCTTCTCTTCTACCTTTAACTTCAGGTTAGCACTGACACAGGTCCTAGGTGATATGGGGTGAGGGGGGAAAGAAAGCAGAATACCCAGAAAGCATCAATCCCAGTAGAGAAACAAAAGAAGGGATGGCTTGACTTGAGATCTACTTCATTCAATTAACTTTGTTAGATGAAACTCATATGACACAATGGGAAAATTTCTTCTACTGTTTTTTTTTTTTAATTAGGCAATTGGGGTTAAGTGCCTTGCCCAAGGTCACACAGCTAGTAAGTGTCAAGTGTCTGAGGCAGGATTTGAACTCAGGTCCTCCTGACTCCAGGGCTGGTGCTCTCTATCCACTGCGCCACCTAGCTGTCCTTTTCTACTATTTAAAAAAAATTGTTTTCTGTGGTGCAAAACAAAAATGCCAATGTTGAATAGTGGAAAGACCTCTGGAGTTGGAGTAAAGCAGAGTCCCCAGAGACCACTTCCTTTGAAGACTTTGGAAATCACTTTCTCTTTCCAGGCTTCAGTTTTCCACATTTGTAAAAAATGAGGAATTCAAATTAGAAGACTTAGAAGATCTTTCCCAGATTTTATATTCTGGGAAATTCTATCTTTTCTTCTCATAGTTTTAAATCACAACCAAATCATTTGAATAAAGATAAAACCAAACCTTGTAATCTAGGCAGACGCATTAATACTAAACAGCCAATGGTGTGTGTGTATATATATATATATATATATATATATATATATATATATATATATATATATATAAATTAGAGAGCTGTTGGCCTTGACTGGACAGGGACATTGGAATCCATATGATTTTTGCACATGATTCAAGGGTCTTAGGCATAAAGCTTTAAATCTAGGAAGAAACATTTTGGAATCTGCTGATTAACGCATACAGCCCAAAACAAGGGGTAACTTTGAGGTTCTGAAATTTCAGACCTACAAATTCACATTTCTTGCAAATACACACTTTGAATAAAATGCTTCATTCATTGAGTTTGAGTCATTTGTGCCTAGTGAGTATTCTCTGAAGTGGTTTAAGAAATTTGCACTAGGGCTCTAGATAAACTAATTCAAATGGTTCTAAATTGTAGTATGTATATGTCTTCTTACACCATGTAAAATGGTGTAAGATGTTGGATTTTATTCCCAGTTCTGATACTACCTTGCTATGATACAGGGGATGAGTCACAACCACTTGAGGTCTGTGTAAAGTGGGGGAAATAATATCTGCTTTACCTACCTTGCCAGGTTGTGAGGATGAAATGAGATAATAGATGTGGAAAAGCTTTTGAAAGTTAAAGTGTTATATACCTATAAAGGTAAGGTGTTATTATAAATGGTTTCAAAAGAATTTCAAAGCACATTGGGGGGTTTACATCATATATAAGGTGTATTTTATCAGTGAGTCATAATTTAGAGGTGTGTCAGAATTATGGTGTGCACACATTTTACCCTTCATCATTTTGCTAGCATGCTTGCTAATGCTTTATGGTTCTCTTGTTCAGAAAAGAATTCAGCTCCTCCTCAGCCTGCTACTCCTGTTCACTTGGACCGTGAGGAAAGGTCCAGGTGAAAGACATTGTTTTAATACAACACCAAGCCAGATCACATGTTCCCTTCTTTCTCTAGAATATACTATTAAAGGAATTATTTGTAAATATGTTGGGAGAGAAGCAATGATTACTGAAACACAGCATGGGTTCTTTAAGGATGGGTCAAAGTATACCAAAATTGTTTGCTTTTGTTATAGGGTTAACAAACTGATAAATCTGGTGAATTACATAAACTCAGCTAGGTGGCATGGTGAATACAGTACCAGGCCCGAAGTCAGGAAGACCTGAGTTAAACTCTAACCTCAGATACTTACTAGCTGTGTGACTCTAGGCAAGTCATTTAACCCTGTTTGCCTCAGTTTCCTCATCTGTAAAATGAGCAGGAGAAAGCAATGGCAAACCACTCTAGTATGTTTGTCAAAAAATCCCAAATGGGTTCACAGAGAGTTGGATATAACTGAAAAACATAGCAACTATATGTAGGTATAAGCTAAGAATTAACAAAATCACTCATGATATCCTTGTGCATAAGATAGAGATAGGAATCAGATGATGAAACAGTACATAGAATCAGAAACCTAGAGTTGGAAGGGATATGTTTAATAGAAGTAAAATAATTCTAATACTTATAGCTATGCAAAAGTAAAGTGAACTGCAGGGGTTGATAAGGAGTTACCAATCATTGAATAAACAACTGCTTGCCCATGTCTGGGTTTGTAGACTAGATTCCTTTCAAGTTGAACCCAAAGAACTAAGGTCCCTTCTTACTGTGAGACTCTCTGATTCTTCAGAAAGTTAGGTTAAATTGTTCTATAATTTCCTCCAAATCTTAATGGAGCTCTAAATCATTGAGAAATTTAAGATTTCAGGTAATAAATGCCCATGAAAAATAAGTGAAACATAGTGGGCTTAAATGAGTTTCATGTTAAATTCAGAATTTTCTCAAATATTAAACTCGCTCATCCATTTTCGAAGGGTACCAGTCTCAGAACCATACCCAAGCCATCAGAACTTGAACTTCTTGAGGGCAGGGACCATGTTTTTGCTTTTCTTTGTAGCACTGGTGCTTAGCATGGTGCTTGGTATATAGCAAGAGCTTAATAAATGTTGGTTAATGATGTGGATCAAATTTTCTCAGCAGATTCTAAAAATCTCCCTCTTTTGACTTCAGATAGAATAAATTTACAGATATTTTTTTGGTTAGGATTAAGCAAAGAAATGAATGGAGGGGGAGCTAGGTGGGGCAGTGAATAAAGCACCTGCCCTGGATTCAGAAGGACCCGAGTTCAAATATAGCCTCAGACACTTGACACATACCAGCTACAAGACCCTGGGCAAGTCACTTAACAGTCATTGCCCCACCCCCCACTCCCCCCAAAAAAGAAAGAAAGAAATGAATCAGGGAGATCTGGCTTCAAGTGGTGCTTCTCATATATACTAACTCTATGACTATGATCAAGTCATTTAAATTCCTAGTTTCCTCAAGCAATTCACTAGATCTTTAAGTTATAGATGAGTTGCTGATCTGCATGGTAGAGGGAGTTTCCACACTTGGATTCCCAGTTCCAGAACAAAATCAAAGAGATGTGCAGGAACTTGATGATTCTTTGATGTCCCTGTGAGCCCTATGAATAACTGAAACAAGTGCCTTCTTGGTGGGAACAAGTAACAGTGGCAGGAGCAACAGGATGCCAGCTATTAGAAGGTCAAACTAATTCCTCTCTCCACAAAGACTACTGTTTAACAACCAAACATACTCATTTATAGACAATAAGCACACACACCAATCCTTTGCATTTTTATTCAAAGTAGGTTAAACCAGGAATCAATTCCACAAATCTAATAAAATAGGTTAAAAATGTGAATGGGAGAATTATGTTTTCTGAGGTAGGGACAGCTTTAAAAAAAATTGTTTTATGCTTGTGTGAATTCCTGAGTCATTCCCTCCCCTACTTAAGGGGGTGGGGTGGGGCATGAAAACAAAATTATGAGAAAGATAGGAAAGTCAGTCTAAGGATTCTACTTCAAATCAACAAAAGACAAATAATGGTAGCGAAAGCATCCAAACAACAACCCCTTGATGGGAAATTGCTGTGCTCAGAGGGAAAGGGGAAAAAATAAGCAGATGTTTCTCTCTGTACATAAGCCTAACAACTTAACTGAAACCCTACATATCAAGAACAAAGGTGGCCAATTGGGTTTGCATTCTTTTTTTCTCTTCCAAACCTCATTCCTCCCCCAGATCTGTCCTAATACACAGCCATAGGTGTCTACATTTTTCATCTCACTTTAATGGCCTCTAACAGTGTAGTTATTATACTCTGCTAACCCCCAATTGCTATACTAGCTTGGGCTACACTGCCCCTTGGGGTGTATTGCCTGCCCATCACATTTCAAAGGAAAGAATTAGGCAATTCAAGTGATTGTAGCAACAGTGTGGATTATTGGCTCACATTGTACCTGCTATAATTAAAGCTTTTATTTGCATCCTTTTCTTTTCCAATTGAGGGGGAAATAGAAGTGGGATTGATATTGCAGTCTTAAGGAGAACACTTTATTTCAAATGAATCCTCACCTGGGCCTACCACTTTATTTCATTACTTCACGGAGCTGAAATGAAATGTAATTCTATACCCCTCAAAGTTCTGGATTTTTCAACACATAAATGAGAAACCTATGAAGAGGTTACATGCTAAAACTCTGCCCCTGACAAAGACTGATTATATGTCCATGGTCAAATCACCTAATGTCTTATGCCCCTGGTATTTCTCCAAAACTGTAAACTTTCAGGGCTGGTTGCAGATCTTCATTGGTAAAGGGAACTTCTATTATGAGAGTTCCCCAAATCAATGAAATCATACTAGCTGCAATGCAAAGGACTTTCAGTCTGGTCTGGAAGTGGAAAAAATAGTAAAAATCTTCTTGAGAGTTGGATGTGTGTGTGTTTGTGTGTGTGTGTGTGTGTGTGTGTGTGTGTATGTGTACCACATGCAAATTTTTCAAATAGTATGAAATCTGGGGCAGCTAGGTGGCGCAGTGGATAGAGTACCGGCCCTGGAGTTAGGAGTACTTGAGTTCAAATCCGGCCTCAGACACTTAACACTTACTAGCTATGTGACCCTGGGTAAGTCACTCAACCCCAATTGCCTCACTAAAAAAAAAATTAAAAAAAAAAGTATGAAATCTAAATGCAGATGCCATATTAATCTTTTTTTTTTTACTTTGTATATATATAGCCACAATCTCTTCTTTGCTTGTCAGTACTCCTCCAATTGGCGAAAGTCTTCGCCAAATCATAGTTTTAGTCAAGCAATAGCAAACCCTTTGGAAGATCAGGCAACCTTGAAGCTTAGTGGTTGTCTAGGAAATGATTTCCCATATAAAGCCAAGATCAAATCTTATGTAATTGGAATAAATTTGGAAACATAACTAGTAACCTTAATTGCCAATCCAGAAGATTTTAGGTTTCTTATTTGTCTTTGGCCTGCACATGGGCATGTATGTCTTTCATCCTCTCTTTTTTCTTTTTAATTTCTTGATCACCCATTTCTTCCCTCTACATTGGCAATGGACCACTGAGCTCCAGCTTCTCCTTTTTTGGCCTTAAACTACAATCACTATCATTGGAATCAGTCAGACTTGTGACTATTATTACTGAAAAATTCATTCAAGAGTTATATACAGGACAGTCCATTCTAGTGGGCATAGTTATACCAAGCAATCCCTGGGAGTAAGACTGGGTAGAGTGGTATATAGGAAAGGGGAAGGACTCTGAGCCCTGTGCCCTCCCCCATGATGTTGGTTGCATGGGGGAAAAACCCTCGAGTCTTATCCTAGTTACAGTTTTGGACTCAGATCTTTCCCTGAAGGGTTGTAACAGCAGTAGAAGGAAGGAGAGGATTGTGGAAGTAGTATTGATAGGCCTGGGAAATTGCTTGGATGTGGGAACCGGAAGAGAGGAAAGAATCAAAGATGAAGGTTATTTGAGGGAAGTAGACTGTGGAAGCTCTCATTCAGACTCATCCTTACCCCTATTACTCTTGCTATAAGAAGACTGCCCAGAAAATCAACAGATAAACTTTACCTTAGAGAAATCACACTTAGGAAGCTAGCATCTGGCTCTATTCTTTCCATCTGTTCTCCTCTTCTTCATCCCCAGCCTTAGATGTACTATAATCAGACTGACCACCTGTAAAATCACAGAATCTCAAAGTGGAAAGGAACATTAGAAGTCATCTAGTTCAATGGACATATGACAGGAATTTCCTCTCCTCTGTCTCAAGAAGTGGCTATCCTGGCTTGATTTGATGACCTTTGGCAATGGGGAATATCACTACATCCTGAGGGAGATAATGCCAGGAAGATGTTGCTGACATTGAGCTGAAATCGACCTCCTTTCTGCAATTTCCATGTATCTCTCAGGTCCAATTCTCCTTCAGCAACAGGATAAACCTAAGACCTGTTCCACATGGCAGCTCTTCAAATACTTGAAAACAGCTCTTGAGTCTTCCCTGTCTTTTCTTCTCCAGGCTTCAGTTTCTTTTAAAACTTTCTCCTCCAACCTCAGTTCCTTCAACCAATCTTCATAGAGCATGGATTCTAGGCCTCTCAAAAATCTGATTACTCTCCAACTGATCAGTGTCTTTTCTAAAACTAATGTCTGTATCTAAACTCCATATGGGATCTGATGAAAACAACTTAAAGTGAAACTATTACCTCCCTCATCCTGCAAACTAGCCACAGTCATATATTAGGGTTCTATTAAATTTTGGATTTGGTCTGCCATGTTATACTCTTGGTTTATATGAAACCTGCAGCATTTATCAGATCAACTGTTGTCTAGTCATAATTTCTTTTGCTGTGTGTTTTTTTGGGGGGAGGGGCTATCAAAATTTAACCATCTAAGTATTGTTGTGGTACAGTCTTTTTTAGTCATGTCTGACTCCTTGTGACCCCATCTGGGTGTTTTGTTTTGTTTTGGCAAAGATACCGGAGTGATTTGCCATTTCCATCTCTGGGTCATTTTACAGATTAAGGAAGGCAGAGTTAAGTGACTTGCACAGGATCACATAGGTAATAAGGGTCTGAGGCCAGATTTGTACTTAAGGAGATGAGTCTTTCTAACTCCAGGCCAGGCCCTGCCCTCCCCTTGAAAACAGACACACACACTGTAGTCGCTCTGTAGGGACTCTGCCTCATATCATCTTTGTCCTAAACTTTGTCATCCTGCCTGGCAATGCCCATTCTAAAATACTAGCAGGTGGCACATTACACTGTACATAGTAGGAGATTATTGAATGTTCATGAAATTGAATTGAAATAAAAATTAGCCCAAAGCCTTGGAGATGAGTTTAGCTCTAAAATGAGCCATATTTCTAAGCTGCATATGGTCACAAATGGTTGATTTTCTCAATAAACATGATCTTCTTAGATATGGGTTACTTATTTATATGAAAGGAATGAGAAAGGGAGAGATACTGGGTAGAAGATTTTAATTAATTTCTAATGTAAAATACCAGCAAGGCTCTAATGAGGAGAAGAATATCTCATAATTGCCTGGGTCCTGAAGTTAACCAAACAGTTTAAGAGGGATCCCCTTTCTAGTCATGGTTTTGTGTACATTAAAATGAAGAGAAAAGCAGAAATAATAACAGAAGGACAACAGGGAAGAGGAAACTTGGGATTTTTCTATTTAACTAATAAAATCTATTTTTAGTCCATTAAAGGCAAGGGTAAAATTAATCTAGCAAGGAAAATATAGTACATTATTACAATCTCAACACATAAATGATAACATCTAAATAGCTTTAAGGTTTGACAAAACGTTTTCCTCAGAACAACATTGTGTTTGGCACTTGGGATAACAGAGATGAAAAATAATACAGTCCCTGCCCTCCAAGGGCTTTTACATTGTTATTTAAAACTTTCTTTAAATAAAAATGATAATTGTTATTTTAATACCACCTTTATTTCCAAATATATCCCTCTGCAACTCATTTACCCAGCAGAACATTGATTATAACAAATGAAAAAGAGAAAAAAACCAGTTCTCTAAAATTAACCCACCTCTCAATCAAATCTGGTAGGATTAGAAATGCTCCACACCCATATTCCCTTTCTTCCATTCTTGAAAAGAAGCAAGGAAAGTGTATTTTTTTTTTAATCTGTGGTACTTATAATTATATATCGTTTAGTTTAATTTTTTTCTTTCCATTTCCATTTTAGCCATTTTAGAGATTATGCTCTAGGTTCTCCTTACTCCACTTTACATCAGTCCATATACATCTTCATATACTTCTCTGAATTTTGTACATTCATTGTCAGTTTTAACCTAATAATAATCCATTATAATTATGTTCCTAAGTTTGTTTAGCTAGTCCCCAATGAGTAGAGATTATTGTGGAGATTTACTTTGTGTTGGCAAACAAAAAAATGCTGGTATGAATATTTGCTGTATGCCATGCTTTTTCTTTTGTCATTGATCTCCTTGGAATATACATAAAATTTATATTTTGGGGGACATGAGAAAACATAAGATATATAGAACAAAGAAGCATGATACTAAGTAGAATGTGGTTATCACAAAGGAGGGGTATAGGTGAATTAGATAATAAACTGATCAACAAGCATTCATTACATGCATACTATATATGACACAAGGTGATCAAAAATGAGGATTATGAGAAATATGAAGATAGAGTTAAAATTCAATAATAAAAAATCAGGCCTTCCTGAAAGAAGAGGATTCTTATCCAAGCCTTGAAGGAAGAGAAAGATTTCAACAGGACAAGTTGGCAGTGGTGGGGTTGTAGTGGAGTGGGGATGTTGTGTTCTAGTCATGTGAGATTGAATGCTTAAATACAATGAATTAGAAGAGGGCAAGATGAGATCATGGTAACACATGATCTCACAGTATTATGGTATCTCAGAGATCATATAATAGCACCCATATCCAAACAGAAATGCCTACTACAATGGATTTGACAAATGGTTATTTAATGTCTGCTTAAAATGTTTCAGTGACAAGTAGCCGGTTGGTCCTATCATTTAGCAGAAATCAGTTTCTTTGGAACTCCCAGCCATTGTTCCAAGTTCTGCCCTCTGGAGTCTAGTAGAACAAACTTAATCCCTCTGTCATAGATCAGAGCTTCCAATACTTGAAGACAGCTATCAGTCTCTATTCTCCATCCTTAAGTCATTTTGTATAAGCTAAACAAAACTAATTATTTCAAAAAATATTCATGCAGTGTGACTTCCAGTTATCCTATTATCCTACTCAACCTTTTCTAGTATATTACTGGCTTTCTTAAAGTGTAGTGACGAGACCTGAACAAACTATTTCCATTTTGATTTCACCAAGGCAAAGTACAGAGGGACAATAAGTTTCCTTGATTTGGGCAATATACTTCTAATAATGTAAACATAGATCAAATTCCCCTTCTTTTGGGCTGGGGTCAGGAAGACTCATCTTCCTGAGTTCAAATTTGCCCTCAGACACTTACTGACTGTGTGATCCTGGGCAAGTCACTTAACTCTGCCTCAATTTCCTCATCTGTAAAATGAGCTGGAGAAGGAAATGGCAAACTACTTCAGTATTTTTTGCCAAAGATTTTTCCAAATGGGGTTATAAAGAGTCAGATGCAATTGAAATGACTTAAAAACAACAAACATTGTGTCAGCTGAAAATTTGATAAATGTGTCATCTATGCCTCAACCAAATCATAAATGAAAGTGTTGGGGCAGCTAGGTGGGGCAGTCGATAAAGCACCAGCCCTGGATTCAGGAAGACCTGAGTTCAAGTATGGCCTCAGACACTTGAGACTTTCTAGCTGTGTGACCCTGAGCAAGTCACTTAACTCTCACTGCCCCATGAAAAAAAGATAAACAAAAGTGTAGACCAGATGGCATTGAACCATTTACCATCTTTCTTTGAGTCTGCATATTCAACAGATTACAAATCCACCTAAATGTGCTATCATCCAATCCTCTTCACTCCATCTTGCCTTAACTGGGCAAAGTAAAAGTCTGTCAAATGCCTTGCTGAAATTGAGGTATACTCAGAGGGTTTGCTGGTTAACAATTAACAATCAGATCTTTAAAATAAAAAAAAAGAAAAAAGAAAGAAAATGTAAACAGAGCCCCTTTTAATTGTAATCTGCAGATGACATCAATTTCTCAATTTCTAGACAATCAATAAAACCTTTAATCAATTCCTAATTTGTATGTAATATTTGAGGATTTCCAAGGTAAGAATACTCAAACTGAAAATTTGACAGTGTGCTGTCAGTAGTGGTTATAAACTGATGGCAGTACAACCTGGGACTCAATCCAAAACATTCCCTGAATATCCCAACTTAGTGGCTCTGTCACAGAAGGAAATGAGGTTAGCCTGGCATAACCTAGTCTTTGAGAAGCCATGGAAGCAGTGATCACTTATCAACACTTTGAAAGTGTGTTCCTGAATTTTTCTAGGAATCAAAGACAATGTCTCTAAGTGATAGGTTGAAGACTCTTCCCTCTTTTGATAATCAATAAACATTTAGTAAGCACCTATTATGCATGAGGTACTATTCTGATCACCTCATTTGTCCTTCTATGCTAATATGGAAGAGAGCAGTAGCTTGCCTTCCTTCTTGTTTGCCTGTAATTTGGAATATATTCAAAGAAACACATTGAAACAAGTATGGAAAATGGAGTCTCAGTAGAAACATGGAGCACTAGAATCTCCCTTTCTTATTATTCTTTCCTATTTAGAATGCCACAGACTTTCTAGTCTCTTGAATTTCCTGCTTTTTGACCATATACTTTCTCCTTGACCATAAGTCTTGTTTCTATTCCTATTTCCCTGTTTTCAATCCTTTCCTCAGGTTGCTCTCTTTGGCCCTTTTCTTCCTTTCCCCAATTCCTTATTCTTTTTCCATCTCTTTCTATGTCCATACTTTTATTTAAAAAATCAATAACCCCACCCCATCTTGAACAATTTCCTTTCTTTCCCTTCTCTTTATCATCTTTTCTCCTCCTCTAACAATCCCTTTGTGGTACTTTCTCATTGTCTTCCCTAGGTACTTTCTTCCCCTTCTATTCCTTTCTTATCCTCTTCCCCTCCCCCAGGCCCTCCCTGGCTGGCTCCTACTTCTCCTTTGCACCCTTCTCTGCTGCTTTCCTCAGAGTACCAGAACTGACAGAATGGGGACACTGAATACAGTTACAATAATGTCAGCAGCTCAGGGGAGAAAAAAATGAAAAGGGGAAAAAGAATAAAAAAATGTAGACGGTTTTAATTAGATATCCTTGCCACTGACTCACACTTAATATGCAAATTTTTAAGCCTTTTCATTGTTAAGTGAAATGAGAGTTTTATTTAAATGTGAAAATGGCTAGGAGATGAGGAAGGGTAATTAAGTAACACTGAGATGTAAACCTATGTTCACAAAACCAATAATAACATATAGGATGCACAGAATTGCAGGTTTCTCCGGACAGTAAGGAACTTCTGCTGAATACCATCTCAAGATGGAGTTGACTTACACTCTGGGACCAGGGACAACTGAACATCACTAATGGGGGCCACCTGTACAGCATGGGAATGGGGTTTCTGTATTTCTGGGAGAATGTCACACACACACACACACACACACACACACACGCATACACACACACCAACAAATCTTTCCCACCAATTAGTAAAAGCCAGAAATTCCACCAGTAGGCTTTCCTTCACCTCCAATTTATCTCATACATGTCTCATTTGTATATAATTGTTTTCACGCTGTCTCCCCAATTAGACTATGCACTCCTTGAGAACAGGGGCTATCTTTTGCTTTTCTTTTTATTTACAGCACTTATCACAGTTCCCTCACATCTATACAGTTCTTAAAGGTTTACAAAACTGAAAGCAATTTTTTCCTGCTTTACAATTATGCAGAGAACTTATCATAATGTGAAGAAGCTCAAAAATCTAATCATCTATTCATCCACCCATCTACCTTTCCATTTCATATGAACAAACATTTATTAAGTACCTACAGAGTGAAGAACACAATGATATGTACAATGTAAGATATAAAGGTGAAAAAATAGTATTTCTATCTTCCTCCTTCTCCCTCCTTTAATTTAAAGTAATTCTGTATATGGTGACTAGATAAAGTAGAATGGGACAAGCTGGTTTTTTCTTTTGTATTAATATAGGTCCATATATCAGAAGGCTGTACCACCCCATTAAGAAACTTGTATGTGGGAGACAAGTGTAGTTTCTATGACTAACTACTCCAATGTGAGGCCGTTGTGGTAATTTAGTTTCTTTTTGTGGGTGGGGGGAATGGGGGTTAAGTGACTTGCCCAGGGTCACACAGCTAGTAAATGTCAAGTTTCTGAGGCTGGATTTGAACTCAGGTCCTCCTGAATCCAGGGTCGTTGCTTTATACACTGCACCACCTAGCTGCACCCTAGTTTCATTTCTGCTATTTTTATTTTGAGACCAAGAACACCTAAGAGTGATTCTCTACAAATTTCATTTGGGTGTATCTGCCCCACTATAAGAACTAATTTGAAAAACATACAATAGAGGGGGAGATTAAAAATTCAAACTCTGTATCACAACAGAGTCTTGGTTTAATTCTCTTTAGTGTTAACAAAATTATATTTTGATTTCACTTTCACTCTAATAAGTGCATTTAACCTATATGCTAAGTAAGTGAAGTGGTTTTGTTTTTAATGATTCATTCAACTGAGAGAGACAACATGGTAGACTTGAAAGAATGCTGGATTCAAAGTCAAATAATTTGAATTTCAATTCTGTTAATTTTCTATTTAGCACCTATATGACTTTGAATGAGTCATCTAACCTCTCTGAGTTTTATTTTCCTCATCTGTAATTGAGGGGATGAATTTTTAACATCCTTTAAATGCCAACATCCCTGACGCTGTGATCTTAAAAGGAGCAAGATTGAGGATCCAAGTGATTTTAGGCATGAGCCAAGGAAATAATGAGGTATTTTTGAAACTTTTTTCCAGACTCCTACATAGAAGCACTGAATCTGCAACACTAAAAAAAAGAAAGTAGAAACACTAAGAAGTTATCTGCATGCTCTCAGTAGATGATGAGGTGATTGACACATTCTCAGAGAAGGAGCTGGCATAGCCTAAACTTCAAGAGCCACCTGGTGGTGTGCATGGGTATAGCAATTAAAGCAACTGCTTCATATGGAATCACAGAAATGGTGGTGATGAGAGGGAGCATCTAAACTCCTGGGTTCAGGGCAAGTGTTGCATATAAAAACACTTTACAAACCCTAAAGAGCTACATAAATGCCATATATATTATTGCATCTTTACATCAGTAGCACCTAGCAGTAGTCTGAACTTAATAAATATTGGTTGAGTTAAATTGAATCAAAATGAACAACACTGTAAAGCTAGTTGGAAACTGTCCAAAGGCACTTTTACTGGCAGTTAGAATTCATTCCAATTTCCTATGACTGGGTCATACTGAAAACTTACTTGTTCTTGTTCAATCTTGACCTACAGCTCCAGCCTTCCAACTTGAACCTACTCTTGACCTTGTTAGAGTATATTTACTCTTATTTTCCAGTTCCACTTTTGCTTCTGCTCTTTTTTTTTTTTGTAGCAAGTAACTAGTTCACTGCAACCTCTCTCTCTCTCCTCCTCTCCAAAAAAATTAAAAGGCCACTATCAGCTGATCTGAGTCTGTGTTGCCCCCTACTACCTTACTATCTCTGATTGATCAATTTCTTCATTCCTCATCAAGTCCTGGAATCCCAGGTGTCCCATGGGAGTTTAATTGTGATGATCATATCTCAGTCTTTCAAATTTTCAGTGACATCATTGCCTTGCTTCTGTAAGAAAATTGGGTTTTGCTGCAAAGGCATACATGGACGCTGAGAAGAATAGAAACCTATGTCCATGAGTGAAAATACTAGTGGTGGGGAATTGGGTGACAGAAGGATAACAGCTGACTGAAGAACCATGGCAGAGAAAGGCTGACTTAAAAGGGTGCTATACCATACCTGGAAAAGCCCTCCCTGGATGAGACTTTAAGAAATCATGTCCCTGGTCCCTAAGGTACCTAGTGCACTCGACTTTGAAATTCCCATCCAGGGACTGAGCTGTCTTGGCTTTTAAGTGCAAACTTACCTTGTCTGTTACGCTGGGCCCTGGCCATGCTACATATCTCATCCTGTTGTCCACACAGGCAATACTGCCATCTTCCCTACCACCATGAACATACTGCTACACCAGCCCTTCTCCCTTTCTACTTCTTTCTCATGGCACAATTATCAAATGAAAATTGTTTTGGGAAAGTTCACATCAATCACTTGTCCAATGAATAAATTCACAATCTCTATTATTCACAAGACCAAAACTCCCTTCCATGTACACCACTGCCCCATCTATATTATCTGTATATTAAAATATAAGCCCTTTGAGGATAGGAACTATTTCACTTTGGTATATGTATTCCTGTAGCTGAGACAATTCCTGGAATATAGTCAGTGCTTAATAATGTTTTTAATTCATTCATTTTTCATGCATTCAAATGTGAACATTTTGGTTCCCCCAAGTTGAAGTTGTAGTTCCTCTGCCAGTCCCAGTACACTCTAACAAAAGGTAGATTCAGCCGTGAATGGTATTAAAAATATCGTTACTACTCATGGGGGAGGTAAGCCTGTTCATTGCAGATGTAATTGCTATACCCAGCCCCAAATTGTGCAGGGACAAATAAGTACCAGCACAGTGGGAAACAGGAAGGAAAAGAATGATGACCTGTTAGAGGAATGAGATTAAACCATTTATGGGTTGTGGTAGGGATAGAGAGGAGCAAAAGAGCAGTGCCAGAGAGGACAAGACAAAGGGGTAAGTCAGGGGATAAAGCTAGATAAGGGAAAACTGGTGATTTCATTATTTAAACAGCTCACTTAAGAAGCAAAATAGCCTAGAGTTTCATTAAAACTGGACTTCTTCTGGTATTCATAGGGGTTTCAGATTCACTAATAAATTATCCTTGAGTGGGACTTACTATGGGGTGGGGAACAAAAGGAACTTTGTTGATCTTCCTTCCTATAACTAGGAAGTTTCCTGGGCTAGTAGAAGAGGAGTGGAGTGAGGCCTTTGGGGCTTTTAGATTTAGTGGGAGATCTGGCCTCCTTACATCTCCCTCTACCCCATCCTTGTTTGTATGGACATCAAGAGCAAAATGCTCTGGTTCTGCCTCCAGCTGTGGAGCACAGACACAAAGGGACAATCAACATTTTCTGCTTAATGAGACCAGTTTCCCCAGCAGCTCAGATCCTACCTACTTTCATTGGAGGGACCCATCTTCAATGCTGCTGTAATGTTTAGAAAGACATGAGAATTCCATTCCAATTAAAATCCTCCAGACAATGAAGATTTTTTTCCACTCTGTTCTTTTCCTTTCTCTGAGCTCCAAGGGAAGGAAAACACCTAATTAATCCTGGTCTGAAACTGGTGAGGGAAAGCCTTTAACCTACCACCTCTCCAATCTTCTCATGGACTTATGGCATGGGAAAACTGACCTCCAATATCTTTTGGCTAAATACTCGCTATCAATTTAACTCTTCTTCACTCAGTTCCTTAGCATTGACTTACCCACAGTGGTGCACCCTTCTTCAAGATCTTATTCTAGTGCCAGGAACATGTGAGGTGGAAGAGGGTAATGTTCAGTAAGAGGATGGGGGCTGGGGGTGGAAAATTAATGTTAAGACATAACTGTGGGAGATTGGATCAAGAAAATATAACAGAAAAGTTATACAAGGAGAAAGATGGATAGAAAAAGACTTAGTGATGAGTCTGAAGTGGCATTATGATACTGAGGGGCAATGGAATATGGGAAGATGAAGAGGGAGTAGAAGAAACTCTTGAGTATAACAACATAATAATTTCCACTTGTGTAGCACTTTTAACTTTGCAAAAACTTTCTTTGCAACAATGCAATGAGAAGTAAATATTCCAACTACTATCACCCCCCTTTTATAGGGGAGAAAACTGAGGCTTGAGCGATTAAATCATTTGCCCAATTGTGCTTGATATGAGTTTTGAACACAGATCTCTTGACTTTAAGATGAGATAACATGATATGCGGGATGGCAAGCTGAATTTGTAATCAAAATGATCAGGGTTCAAGTCATACCTATGACACTACCTGTGTGAACCCCCAATTCTCCTCTCCTAAATTCCCTTATTTATATCAAAGGTACCATCATCTTTCCAGTATCTCATGTTCATTACCTCAATTTTATTCTGGACTGTCACTCTTACCTGATATTTCTTTTCTTTTCTTTGTTCTTTTTTTTTTGGGGGGGGGGACAGGGTAATGAAGGTTAAGTGACTTGCCCAAGGTCACACAGCTAGTAAGTGTCAAGTGTTTGAGGCCAGATTTGAACTCAGGTCTTCCTGAATCCAGGGCTGATGCTTTATCCATGGAGCCACCTAGTTGCCCCTGACATTTCTAATCTGTTGTCATGTTCATTTGCTACCACCTTAGTTCAGGTCCTTATCACCTCTCCCCTACATTATTGCAACAGCCTCTTACTTGGTTTCCCTCTCTCCATTCTAGGTGATCCTATGGAGTATTGCTAAAGCTATTTTCCTCAAGTACAGAACTGATGATGACTCAATTGACACCAATGATTTCCTGTTGCTTTGAGGATAAAATATAAATTTATAAAATATAATCTAAAGCATAAATCTCTTTAGCTTTTAAAGTGCTATACAATCTATCTTTCCAGCCTCATTGGTCATTACTCTCCCTCACACTCTTTAATCTGGCCAAATTATTCTTATCTTTATTCCTCACATAAGATATTTCATTTTCCATCTCTTTTTCTTTCTACTAACTATGGTAAAATAATGGAATTTGGCAGATGCTCAGGGGTCTGACTTGACTGATTTAGTAGTGTTTGAATTGGATGTGAATGAGAAACTACTAAGTAACCACTTAAGATGATTAGATTTTTAGCCACCTACTTTAAACTTGGCCAACCCTGAGAAGGAGTGTCCTCAGAGGCTGTGGACTGCATCATCAACAGGGAACCAGTCTCAGCCACACTACTTGAAGGACCTCCCCTTTGGAGGAGGGAGAAAAAGGTAGAAAAGGGGACCCCAAAAGGAAGTAGCAGACTCTCACACTCTCTTGGTCTCTCTCTCTGGACTTGGTGGAGCATTTGGAGTGGAAAAGAGACTGGCTGCTGACTCCCATAGAAATTAAGGACCCCTGGTGGTGAGTTAAATACAGCACTTTGAATCAGCTGAGCTGGAAACAAGATTGCAGATTGTATAGGCCTTTGTTAGAGTTAGGGGGATTATCCATTTTCCTTTTTCCCTATTCCCTTGTTTTTTACTTTATTAATTTCACCTTTGCTGTGTATTTTATTCTCATTAAATAAAACCTGATTTGTTTGTGGAAAAGAGGCTGTTAATCTCCTTTCTTATTGGCCTGGGAGAAATCATTTAAAAAGGCAGTTCAGAGGGGAGAAAACTTTGGATCTAGAGGTCCCTCGTTATTTTCTGAATCCCAATATTATGGCAAGCCACCCAATTAACTTTCCCCATATTAAATTTGGCCCCTACATAACTATCCTAAATTTCTGAGTACTCCCTTCTTACCTAAATCTCATAGAACCTCTCTTCTTTTCAGATATAACACAAGCAAAGAACCTTTCCCAATCCCATGACTATAAATGCCAGGCATCTTAAACTAATTGTATTTAACTACTTTGTATATGTTTTTATTTATGATGTATATATTTATAGATGTACTTTCATCTCCCCCATTAGAATATAATTGCTTTACAAACAGGTATTATTTCATTCTCTGGACTTGTAACTTCAGTGTCTTATACAGTAGGTACTAGATAAATACACGTTGATTTAAAGATTGATCTAAACCTTATGAGCAATAAAGAAGCTCTAATGGTTTCTGTGTCCACAAGGCTTGAGGAGGTGTTAAGTGGAGGGGGAAGAAGAAAGGGCACCTAAAATCTTGGATTGGTTCAGGTGGCAGCCTGAAGTGGGAGAGGGAGAAAGATGGGGAAATGGGGTGAAAGGTCACGTTCCAAAAATAGGTGAGAAGAAGGTCTATTTAGGTAGTCCAGAATGTGGTCTCAGTGGCTATCATGACACTGGTGGGAAAGGGTAAGAAGAGAGGCTGGTGGCTAATCTTCCTACTACCTGACCTTCCCCAATGGCTTCTGGGTAGAAGGGACTCAGATGGTGGAGGATGATAATAGAGATAGATAAAACTCTATGCCTGCTCTTAAAAATCTTAAAGTCTGGTTGGGATAACAATAAGTGTATCAGACAAGGGTTACTTAAATGATGTAGACATTAAAGTACTTTAAGAAGGTGAAGTATTTAACTATAGTGTTTATAGTGTTGATTGATGTTGGTAGGGTAGGTAAGTCTGATGATAGTGTTTATTAATGGATTTGCAAAATATTTAGATTTTAGGTAGGTTTTGAAGAATGGGTAGGATTTGGAAACAGAAAAGGAGAAGCTTTCTGGTCAGGGTGTTAGGCAGGTACAAAAGTTCAGAGAGCAGAAAGCACAAGATAAAATTGGAAATCTCAGAATCCCAGTGTCTGAGGGAGCCTGAGAAGTCACTTAGCCTAACCCCCGTCTGAACAAGAATGTCTTTCCTCTATAATATTAGTGACAAGCGACCATCCAATCTCTGGTTGAAGACTTCCAATGACCAAAATCCAACCACCTCCCAAGGCAACTCACTCCAATTTCTAAAAGCTCTAATTACTATTGGAAGGACATTTTCCCTTAGGTCCATCTGAAATTTGTTCACTAAAACTTCCATCCACTGTTCCCAGGTCTCCTGTATGAGGCAAAACATGGTATGTGTAATCCATCTTCCCTGTGACAGCCCGTTAGCTTGTTCAAGGCAAATATCCTTTCCCCAATAGGCCTTCACTTGCTTAAATATCTCTATTTCCTTCAACTCATCATCATAGAGCATGGTCTCTGGGCAGATCACCAGCCTAGTCAGCTTCTTTTGGATGAACTCAGCTTGTCAGCATTCTTAAGATGTGGTGTCCAGAAGTGACATAATACTCCAGATATGGCCTGACAGGGGCAAGCAATAGTCAGAGAGGACCAAAAACATTATAGTGGGGAAAATGGGGTTTCTGTGATATAGTTTTATGGACTAAGGCTGGAAGTGTATGGTTGCTTTGGAAGACTTTGGAACTTCATTATTTCACTGATAAAGCACAAGTCCAAATGAATGAAAATGAAACATGATATTCACCTCTGTACAGAGAAATACTAAACTTTAACTGCAGAAAAGGACATATATTTATAGATATAGCTAATGTGGAAATTTGTTTAGTTATACTATGTAGATATGTATAGAAGGATTTCTTTTTCAATGGAGAGTAGCAGGAAGGACAAATGAATAGAAAGATACTTATCTGGAAAATGAAAAAAAGGAGGGAAGGAAGGGAGGAAGAGAGGGAGGGAGGGGAGAAGGAAGGAAGGACAAAAATGAAAGGAAAAAGGAGGGGAAAGGAAAGGAGGGGAAAGGAAAGGAAAAAGAAAGGAAATCAAAGGCAAAGATTATATTGTTTTGTAGAAATTCTGGAAGGTCTATAGGTTTCTGATACTAGCAGAGATGTATATCCTTGTAAAACTGCTTTAGAATCATTGATCTGGCCATTATGTAAATGTATAGGGTAGATCAAAGATTGTGTGTGTGTGTGTGTGTGTGTGTGTGTGTGTGTGTGTGTGTGTGTGTGTGTGTGTGTGTGTGTTTTTCAGGGCAGGGAGGATGGGATGAGCCAGTGTCTACAGATAGGTTTTAGGTCAATAATGTGAGAAGTAATAAGGGCCTGAACTAGGGAAATGGTCATGGGGATGGACAGGAGAGGGCAGATGAGAAAAAATGTTTATTGCCAGGAAGTGGTCCCTGCATGAATTTAGGATGTTAATGATTTCTCCTACTCTAAGAATCACATAGATGAAGTATATTCAATGATAGTGCCATCTAAACACACCTGCTTAATTCTGCAGTATCAACCACAGGTGTTCATTTCTGGCAAGAGGAGGAGGAAGAAAAATAGGTGTGAGTAAGAAGCCCCATATGTTTTCTCAGTTCAGGCAAGGTATTGGTACAAAGGACCCTGGCTAGTCTGTAACTTGTGATGAGACATTCGATACAGTTCAATTCACTCTTCTCTACTGCAGAGAAGACAAGGAACACAAACATGCCTGCCATAATTTCTATTTTCCATTTATTTTCTTTTCTTGGCTGGGTATTTTTATTGAAAAATGGCAGATTTCCATTATTTAAATTTTTCTTTTAAAATTTATCTAGTTCAGTCTCTTTGCTTGCCCCCTATTACTGATGATTCCAACATGTATCTCTCTAGCCTTGATCTCACTCTGAGCTTCAGCCTGGCCTTTTCAGTTGTTTTCTCCATGTTAGTGTGCTAATTTTATCTCAAGATTAATAGCCAGCTTGTTAGTACCATGGGTAAGAGGACTGTACTTTGATTCAGAAAGACTGAGTTAATATTCCACCTCAGACACTTATTAGCTGTAGGTCCCTTAACCTCTCAGCCTCAATTTTCTCATCTGTAGAAAGGGAATGATAATAGCACTGACTTCAGAGAGTGGTTATGAGGATCAAATGCTTTAATACATGTATAAAGCTTTGAAAATCTTAAAGCACTGTATAAATGGTAGCTATTATCTGAGGTAGTGATATATTTAAAATTAAGCTCATTATCTTTCCCCTAAAGCACCTATTGCTCTGGCCCATGCTGTCTGTGATACTGAAACTGAATTCTTTCAATTGCTTAGGTCCAAAATCTTGGAATTGTCCTTGACCTCCCCCCACCCTTCCCTCTACCCCACATCTATGCCCTCACAAAGTCATATTGATTCTTCTTTCATCATGTACATGGCAGCTATTTCATTCTTTCCATTACCACAGCTTACAGGTCATTATTCCTTTCTTCTTTGAATGGTACCATATCTCCCCCTCCACCCAAACCATGATCTGTGTTTCTGTTATAGTGATCACAGAACCACTGAACTTCAGGGATGGAAAGGATGTTAGCACACATCTAGGATGACCCCTACTTAACAAAGAATCCCTTTGAAGACATACCCGAAGGCTCAACCTGCCTTTAATTAAATGCCTCTTTCAAAAACATCACCACTCTCATGTCAGTGCTTCCTTACATACCACACCATCACAATCAATTAAAAAATGTGGTTTCCCTTTCTCTATGTACAATTTTCAGATGATTGATATGGGTATTCCAGGTCATCTACCATCATCTACATGATAACATCCCTAACCCCTGCCTAAGCATAACCTGATAGAAAGGTAGAAGTCTTGGAATGTAGGGTCTGTTATGTAATCTTTGTTCAAGCTGAGGCAGGAATATCATATCACAAACTGAGTTCCCAGTGGGGTTAATGGTGCTAACACTTTTGTCAGTCTCTCATTGTAGGTGGAGTCATGTGAGATGATTCAAGGAACCATAAAGAAGACATTTTCTCCTAATTGCCATACCAGAAACTCACTGGGACTCCTGAGCACTGAAATACTTTTCTCACTACAAGAAGTCATACTTAGATGATACATAAGCAGGTTAAGCCCAAGAGCCTTGGGAAACACAGCTCCTCCTAGGGCACTGGCCCCACTTCTAACTCAGTCTCCAAAGTCAATAGTCAGGAGAGCAAAACCAGTGGAAAAGTGTCCAGCCAACTCTACCAACTGCTAATGAACTGCTCTTAACAGGGCAGGCAAGCCAGTAAAGCATCACAACCCATAGAGAAAGAGAGACTCTCTAAAGCTATGATACCATTGGTTCAATTATCATCCTTGTGCAGATGACTCTAAAATCTATGTATCTAGCCTCAATCTTTCCTGAATTCCAATATCACATTACAAAATGCCTTATAGACAACTAAAATTGGATATCCTATAAATAACTCAAACTCAATATATTTAAAACTGAACTTGCCATCTTCCCTTCCATGCCCAAATATTTTCTTCTTCCTGACTTTTTTACTTCTCTAGAACACACCACCGTCATGTCAGTTACCCAGGTTAAAAATCTCTGCAATCCTCACACTCATCTCACATACCTCATACATCCAATATGTTGTTAAATTTTGTCATTTCTATCCATATCTGAGCAAGGCACTCTTCTACTCAATAAATTCCAGTAGCTACCTGTTACCTACAGAATCAGACTCCTCTTTGGGGTATTGAAAGCCCTTTAAAACCTTGTCCCTTCCTACCTTTCTCATTTTCTTATACTTTTCTCCCTTCTAAATACTCTACCTCTGGGAAATATTGGTTTTCTTTCTTATCACTTAACTTTGTGGCTTTCTTCCATTTATGGAATGCTCTCCCCTTCCTAATCTCTACCTGCTAGTCTCTCTTGCTTCATTCAAGAGTCAACTCAAATTCTACCTTCTGTAGAAAGCCATTCACCCTCTGTCCACACCATTCCTCCTGAGATTACCTTCCATTTAGACTGCATGCATCTTGTATATGCTTCTCGTCTCCTCCATTAGAACTGAGCTTCTTGAGTCTTCCTAGCACTTAGCATAGTGCCTGGTATATACTAAGTGCTTAATCAATGTCTGTTGACAGATTAATAGTTAGCATTTATACGGTGATTTAAATTTTGCAAGTTGCTTTGTATGCATTATCTCATATAATGCTTGAAGCAACCATTTGAGGAAGGTTCTATTCTTATTTCCACCTTATAGATAAGTAAACTGAGGTAAGAAGGGTTAAGTGGATTGCCCATGGTTATGCAGCTAATAAATGTCTGAGGCAAGATTCAAACTCAAATCTTCTTGATTACAAATGTAGAACTCTCTCCACTATGTCACTTAATTGCCAATAATGATTTAACAACAAACGATGGCTTAATATAAAGTATAATGAACAAGTCATAGACTCTGAGGTCTCTTCCTGTTCTAGTTATGAGACTAAAAAAGAGGTTTGATGGTTATATCATGAGAATAGAAGATAACAGATTGATAGTCCAGATGGCAAGAATACCTCTAAGGTATTGAAAAGAACCCAAGGAAGGTCAACAGGATATTGGGTGAGTGCTCCACTGAGCAATGGATGATAATCACCCAGGATGATGAACAATGTTGTTATTGGTTGTTTGTCCTTCGTTTTCAAAGAGGACTGAGACATTGGGAGGTGATGCCATGACTTGCGGTGAATTGAATTTAAATGAGGGAGGGCTGTGCAGTCACCAGCTTCACTCTTTCTTCCAAAGCCATCTGGGTCCAGTGGAAAGATATATATATATATATATATATATATATATATATATATATATATATATATATATATATATATATATATATATATATGTCAGGATGACTGGAGATGGCCCTGGGCCCTCAATGTTTGAGGCAATTGTGGTTAATTGATTTACCCAAGGTCACACAGCTAATATGTGTCAAGTGTCTGAAGCTGGATTTGAACTTAAATCCTCCTGACTCCTGAGCCAGTGTTCTATCCACTGTGCCACCTAGCTGCCCCAAGGTGCTATAACTACACCTTCCTGAAGGAGAAGATTTTGAGTTTGAGCCTGTTATTCAGGTAGAGTTATTTTGAGTCATTTTTTCTAAACATAGAAATCTTTTGACAGAATTTAGGAAATGGAATGTATATGTGAAGAGAATCCACTCTGACAAGTGGTGGTCATACAGTTTTTGCTTAAAGAACTATAGTGAGGGGTGGGCCACAACTTCCTGAAATAGTCCATTCTACTTTGGGGCAGTGTTATATTTTAGGAAGGTTTTTTTTGTTTGTTTTTTGCATCTAACTTTACTTCTTTGCAACTTCTACCCATTGTTCTTCCTTATGTGGCTGAAAGCAAAAGGTCTATTCCCTCTTCCTCATGCTGGCCTTTTCAATTATTTTTTTTTCATTTTACATAGATTTTTTTTAAAAAAATATTTTTGTAGTAAACTTTTTTTTTTATAGATTTGAGTTCTAATTTTTATCTCTCCTTCCCTCCCTCCCCTTCCCCATCCCTAAGGCGACAAGCAATCAGATATGGGTTATACATGTATGATTATGTAAAATATTACCATATTTATCATTTTTATAAGAAAACTTGATTAATAGAAAAAAAATGAAAGAAAGTGAAAAATATCATGCTTCAGTCTGTGTTGCATCAATATCAGTTCTTTCTCTGGAGGTGGATGGTATGTTTCATTAATAGTTCTTTGTGATTGTCTTGGATGTCAAGTCATCCACATTCTTCATCAAAGAATATTTCTGTCTCTGTACAGAATATTCTCTTGGTTCTGCTCACTTCACTACACATCATTTAGACAACTATGATACCTTCCCCACCCAGTCCTGAGTCTTCTCTAGGCTAAAAATCTAAGTTTATTCAGCTAATTCTCATATGGCATATTTTCTAAAGGCCTGCCATTATCCTGCTGGGAATCCTCAGGATATACCACTTCCAGAGTCTTTCCTAAAATATGTGAATCAGGACCCAGAACTAATTAAACTCTTCATGTTTGGTCTTACTAAGTAAGAATATTGTTGGAAAGTAACCTCCCTAATCCAGGATCCTATCCCTCTCAATACAATATAGGATTGCATTAACTTTTTTGGATGCCCTATCAGAATATTACCTCATATTTTTCTCACATTCTGCTAAGCCCCATAGATCTTTTACAGAAGAACTGCTGCCTAGTTCTATCTACCCCATCTTGTAATCATGAAGTGGGTTTTTGAATCCAAGAGGAAGATTTAAAATTTATCCTTTTAAAATTTCATTTTATTCAGTTTGGCTCAATGTTTTTAGCCTACTTCTTAGTCTTTTGTGATTCTACTGTGTCAGTCATAGAGTTAGTTATCCTTCCTAGCTTTCTTGTTATTTGAAAATGATAATCATGTCATCTAATGTTTTCATCTTTAACTTGGATAAATGCATAAAATACACAGAGCCAAATATATTCTTGTGATACCCCACTGGAGATTTCTTTCCAAGCTGGCATTTAACTACTGATGAATATGCTTTGGGGATGGTCATTCAACCAGTTTCAAATCTACCTATTTGTAATCTTGTCTAGCTCACATCTCCCCATTTCATTCAACAAGAATTACACAAAATATAGTGCAAAATAATTTGCTAAAATGTAGGTAAAAGGTAGTTTGAGAATTTTCCTCATTTACCAGTTTGTTAACCCTGTCAGAAAAAGAAATGTCTTAAGTGAGTCAGCCAAAGAACATTAATTCAGAACTTACTATGTGCCACCTCTGATATGATTTTTACTTGATAAAGTAATGTTGACTTTTTATAATCAACATTCCATTTTCTAGATTTTTTTCTTCCTTTTCTAAATTTCCCTATTTAGAATTCTGGAAGAAATTAAAGCAACTTATTGGTTCATAGTAACTAAACTATATTCTCTTTCCTTTTTTTAAAAAAATTGTGTTTTACTAATCCTATAGTCCAATTCTCTGATATGTGTTAGAGAATATCAAGAGTGGTTCAACAATCAAATAGCAAAAACAACAACAATACCAACTCCCTCAAATGCCAAACCATTGTCTTTGATTTGGGGAAGATGCAAATGCCAACGTAAAATAATGTACCAGTCAGGGGGGATATACAGGCAGAATTCTCTTTGCCTTAAAACATGTATTGTAGTTGTCAAAGCCTGATTAGGTACCGTAAGATATAGGATAATTAGGTTCTGCTTATATAACTGATTTAATGGCACATATTGAAACCATTCCAATAAATCTAAGAAACAGAAAGGGCAGCAACAGAGGTCTAGGTAGGCACTACTTAGAACTTCCATGATGAAAAGATTTCCATCAAGGACAAGACCAGAAAGTGAATGGGGCTCTTTGGTGTTCTGGTACCATAAGATAAATAGGAATACAAATTTTTAAAAAATCAATATTCCAATTCCTAGAAATGGTTCAATAGGAAAAGGAGTTGACCCTTTAGGTGGCAATCTATTATTATGTATAAAATGGACTAAATATATAAATATTTTGACTATGGACCATGGATGCATAATGAGAAAATGGAAAATAGCTCTTACAGGCTATAGTCAGGGGTATCATGCCATTTGTCACACAAAAGTGCCATAAGATTTACATTACCTTTAGTGATGTTGCAAAATCTTATGCTCAGTTCCACACTCATGGCTTAGCCAAGTATTACAAAAGCATAAAATTGGTCTAAGAATAGTGATAGTACTAATGTATTTTATGCTTATATAGAAAATACATCACTAATGAAATAAGGTAAAAAACAATTGACTTAAAATAGAACATTTCCATGAAGAGAGTTTAAGTTTTTCTAGCAATTAATTACCATCAATCCTATATAAAACTGACCATGACTTTCAAGTCAAAGATGGATTCATACCAAAACATCTTATTAATCACTGGATTACATGGATGGAATCAAGTTATATAGATTCCACAAAAAGCACATTAAAAATCTACTTCATCTCATGGGAATGTTCTCTAATGATATCAAAATATCATTTGGACTTGATAATTGTGAAGTTTTTAATGTGTGCTAGGAAGAAGAGAGACTAAAGATGTTGAGACTGAATTTGGAAGTGAGATTGAACTAATAGCTGAAGGCAAGGCTGCATCCATTTGCAAATGCCTTATTCTTTATGCGAGACATACAGAGAAGGAGGCTATCAAAGAAGAATTTGAGGTTTATATATGTTGAGGACCAAGTGACACCCTGAAGTCAAAACTTAATAGGAAGACATGTTGAGAGTAATTGATATCTATGCAATGCCAATCTTGATATATACTATGAACCCAGCAAAATGAACAATAATTGATCTAGAACTGGTATACTTAGCCTGGGTCCCATGGATTTCAGTGGTTCTCTGAAGCACTGGATTGAAAAACCAAAAAACCATTGAAAAACAATTGAACTTGAAAAACTTAATAACAAAAACTACATTTTTGCCCACTAACTTCCAATTAAAATTGAGCATTTTCTTCTATATGAATTTAGTCAACAAATATTATTCTGAGAAGAGCACTGCCAAAGGACTCTATGACATTAAAAAAAGTTTAGGAACCCAGAGCTAGAAGGTATCTAAGCAAAAGCTAGAATAACGTTAATGAAATATAGGCTCATTGCCCCAAAGCAGTTATATAAATATTAACATTTCCTCACCAAAAAGAAAGAATAGGAATGATATAAGTATTCAGAGCACATAATACATACCTCCATATGTTTTTCACTGATCTCTCTGGGTAACACAAGAAATTTCTGATGTTGGCAGCCCTAAGTATTTCCACACCAATTCTGAGAAATGTTCTCTAGCTCCACTGTAGAAAGCAGCAGTTGAAGTCTAAAGATTCCCTTCTAGAGAAGCCGTCCCCCAATTGTTTAGGATATCTTGTGGATGCGAATAGGAAATCTTTGTAAGTGAGATTTTATCCATCACTGCTTATGATCACTTAATATAGACTGCCTGTGTCTATGGTAGACAGAACTCCTGTTCTCTTGACACAGGAATGTAGGGAATAGTGAGGAGGGAATGTGATTGTGACATTATTAGGAAGTGCCAGCAAACTAAAGAGTCATATTCCTACATACTCTAAATATTATAAAACACTTCACAACAACATTGTGAGATAGGAAGTACAAGAATCACTGTCCCCTTTTTTATTGATGAAGACACTGAGGGTCAGATGCATTAAGGGACTTGTCCAAAGACATAGAGCAAATGAATGCAAGACCTGTGATTTAAATGCAGATTGTTTTTTTTTTTTTTTGCATCCTAATACAGTGCTTCCTATACTATACCTTATACTTATATAGGATCTCAGAATTTTTTGAACACATATGCCAGCCTGGTGATAAAGCAAATAAGGCTAGAATAAAGGACCTAAAGTTTCATTCCAGATTCATCTGGCCAGGTGAGGAAGTTCAGCATCTAAATTAGCACATATTATCCCCGGACTCAGCTGTAATATGATAGTGATTTCACTGGGTTGCTTATTATTTTCTATTGAAAACCAAAAGCTCTGTTCAGCAGCAAGAGTCTCAGCCGACCCACTGCTGAGGCCAATTAGAGCTCCAATACTTGTAAAGCTAGTCTCAATTTTATCAGTGTCCAACTGATTTCAATAGCATAATTGGATATAGGCAATTGCAGAAAGGAAGCTCTAAACCAGACGGCAGCCAATGCAGGATGCCTGGCCAGCTCTAGGCCTTCTTTTGCACTAGCTGTACTATTTGCTTGCTAAGATGCATGTTAACATCCAGACTTGGGGTTTGGGATCTTCAAAAGCATTTGGTAAAGACATTTTGAGATGAATTCCCTCATTATATCCCACCGAATGGGAGTGTGACTTTATTATTCTCATTTGACAGGGGGGAGACTGAGAGGAGTGAGAAGCTTGGTGATTTGCCATATGTCACAGAATAAGTTGATAGATAGGAAACTAGGGGTGCCCCACCAAAGAGGGCATGTGGGAACTTGCCTCTGAGCTTATCATTCAGCTGAAGATAGTGACGTGGCAGATTAGTGCTCATAAGAACAGAAGGTTGTGCTTTCAAATCTATCAAATCCAAATTGGGAAGCCCATCAAAATCCATGTCAGTATCAGGTTCATAGAGTAGGACTCTAGCAAATTCAGAATAAATCTGGGAGAAGAGTATTTTCATTAGTTGATCATAAGTTTGATTGCCATTAGTCGCCATATGTCATTTGCTTTCATTTATTAATAATTTTTAAATCTACATATTTTATTTAAATGTCAAAGCCCTATATTTAAGGTCTAGAAAATACTGTGTCAGGTGCTGTGAGAGGCAAAGATGAATGACATGATGCTTGTCTTAATGGAGTTTATAATTTATATCATGGAGTATGATAGAATCCATGTGCAAATATCCAGTAACTATAATTCACCGTATAATATATTTTTGGTCAAGTGATTTAACTTTCCTTATTTGTTACAATAAGGACTTGGTCTAAATTGTTTTTTGATTTTTGTTTTTTTGGGCAGGGCAATGAATATTAAGTGACTTGCCCAGGTCACACAACTAGTAAGTGTCAAGTGTCTGAGGTCGGATTTGAACTCAGGTCCTTCTGAATCCAGGGTCGGTGCTCTATCCACTGCGCCACCTAGCTGCCACCTAAATAGCTTTTGATAGCCTTACTAGCTCTAGGCAGGGGTTCTTAATCCTATGGGGTTTATTAATTTTTTAATATAGTGTAACTGCTAGTTAAAACATTTGATTTTCTTTGTAATCCTGAGCTTTTTAAATTGTATGCCTTTTAAAAAATAAGAGGTCCACGACACAAAAGAAGAATCCTGTAGAACTTGAGCTTTTATTGAATGATATGAGTATAAGGTAAATGCAAAGAGCTATGAAAGGTTGAATTTGGCTCAACTTATGTGATTTTAGGCAAGTCACAACTGGATCAGTTTCCATATCTGTAAAATGTGTGGTGGCCAGGGAGGTGAGGCAAGATTAAAAAAGAAGATCCTTATGGTAACAAAATCTTTCCAGGTCTATATTGGTCTATAAAAGGCCTAATGAAGAAAAGATCCTTTCCAACTAGGTTGGGGAGAGGAATAAAAGCTCCCATTTATTCAGCACTTTTTTTTTTTTTTGGTGAGACAATTGGGGTAAAGTGACTTGCCCAGGGTCACACAACTAGTAGGTGTCAAGTGTCTGAGGTCTGGATTTGAACTCAGGTCCTCCTGAATCCAGGGCTGATGCTCTATCCACTGGGCCACCCAGCTGCCCCTTATTCAGCACTTTTAAGGCATACATAGTGCTTTTCTCACAACACCCCTATGTGCTGAATAGTGCAAATATTATTTATGTTCCATTGATGAGGAAACTGATATTGAGAAAGGCTGTGTCAAGATGGAATAGAATTACCTTTGGCTGGAATATTTGCTAGTTCCGAGTGTTTGAATTCTTCTCTTATATCTTTGTGCATCATTCCATTTGGAGTTCCACAGTAACTAAACTCTGAATGAAATGACCAGGAAGAAATACCTTTATACATGCCATTGGTTCCCTCCATCTGAATAAAGAACAGCAATGAGGGATGGAGGCAAAAAAAAAATAGTTAACTGAGAAATTATGAAAACTAACTTCCATCTCTTACATGAAAGAATTACCTTTTCTAGGCCAATCAGAGCATTGGATTTTGCTGGGCATGGTCAGTGCATTGAGTAAGCAGTTGGTTGACTTAGGATGAAAAGCTGAATGCGAGAGAGAGAGAGAGAGAGAGAGAGAGAGAGAGAGAGAGAGAGAGAGAGAGGAGGGGAAGGGAGAGAGAAAGGGAAAGAGAGAGAGAGGGGGGGAGAGAGAGAGAGAGGGGGAGAGAGAGGGGGGGGGGAGAGAGAGAGAGAGAGAGAGAGAGAGAGAGAGAGAGAGAGAGAGAGAGAGAGAGAGAGATCTGCCCTCCCCCTGCTTCTACAAAAGAACTTTAGGCTCCCTAGGAGGAGATTCTCAGGAATTTATGACTCAATCAACTCGCCCAAAAGGAGCATAAATGGGATTAGTTTTAATATTGTTAAGTTGCAAAAATACAGGCATATGTGCATGCCAAAGCTAAAATGTACCCAAGCAAAGGGGGGGAACATATGGGTTCCCATATGGTGAAAAGCGCATTGCTAGACCTTCATACACTTCTCATTTACAACAAGAACCAAAGTTAGCGAACGTAAATTTGCTTTGCAAAAATGTGAGACGAACAGCTTGTTTGCCCATAACTGTTCTACTGAGCAAGATATGTATAACCTTGATTTCTCATCTCAGACACCTCTTTCTCACACTCTGGGGATTAATTAGTCTCTAAACAGGTCTTCAGATTAGGAATGAAGATCCTTGCTGCCTCCGAGGGAAGACAAAGCAGAGGAAGTAGGACTGGATGACGCGGCAGGTCAATTATGAGACGATGCCTATTAGTGGCTCTGGCTCATACCTGGGACTGCTCATAAGAGAAATGAGGTTGGTAGGTCTCAGCAGGTTTCTTACTAATTGAAGCAGATGAACAGCACTGCCTCCCGGCAGACAGGGGTGTCAATGTTATTTCACACTATAACCAGTGTTTATTCTGGAATCAAAAAGGGGGTGGGGGTGAGTACAGGAACCTGCCTCCTTTCAGGAAATAAGGTGCGGGTTCAGGGAGGGAAAGTAAAGGAAAGTGAACAGCTGAGGCTTATAGCTGGCATAGTTTCATGAGAACAGAAAGGGTTAAGGTTATTGATTAAATGACCTCAGAATAAGTACATGGTTTCATTTCTTCTGATCACAAGAGCCTCTAAAGCCTAGATTCAATCAATATATACATCGTATATACCATTCTTATTTTTGTGGTTGTTGTCCAGTCATTTCAATTTTGTCCAACTCGTGATCCCATTTGAAGTTTTCTTAGCAAAGACACTGGGATAGTTTGCCATTTCCTTTTCCAGAATTTTTATTTTACCAGTGGGGGGTGGTGGGGGAGAGGGGAAGGAAAGAGGCAATGAGAACAAATCAGAAAGAGTGGGAGTAAGAGTCAGAAATAAAATGAGAGGAAATATCGTCTCCCATAAACGTTGCAGATTCCATGAATTTGGAGAGGTTAGCCTCATGTGAAGTTTAGAGTTCTTTGGGGGTTGTGGGGCCTAGATTATGGCAAATTCACATAGAATCACAGGATGTTAGAATTGGAAGGGATATTAAAGGTTATCCTTCTAGTCTAACTCTGTCATTTTACAAAGGGCAAAATCAAGGCCTGGATATGTGAAGCATCTTGCCCATAGGAGTCTTGACTTGAAATCCAATGCTCTCTCTGCTATATACTACTTGGTAGATGGACAGAACTAAGTAGAGAAAGGAAATTCTTCCTTGACTTAAAGTACCAAGTATACCTTCTTCGGATGAGCCCTATGGCTATGGAACCAGTAAAGCATGAACCATGGAGGGTAGACACACAAGCAGCTTTTGGCCAAAAAAACAAAAAAAAAAAGATATCAAAATGAAAATGAGGTTAGAAAAATGGCTGTTCTGAATCAGAACAATGGATATTCTGGTCCAGTCTTTTCACTCTAATTGAAGAATTACTTCTTTCTTTCTGGAGGTCATTTCTCCTGTAGTGGGTCAGTCCATCAACAAGCATTTATCAATTAATTCTCTGCCAGGCACTGCAGTTTCAACCAGGTAGAAAACTACCAAGTACCAGAAGGTAAACAATAAGACTGTGCATCCAAAACAGATGTCAAAGTCCAGGTGGTACATTTAACTTATGTGAACACCAAGAGCTCTTCTCAGAAACTCACACAGTTTTGTTTTGTTTTGTTTTCCTGAATTTTAGTTTGGATCTGTGGTTTCATTAGTATAGTTGAATAGAAAAAATTTTGTCTAGCAAACACAGGCCTGAATGTTTTCTGTAACTTGGAGTCTTGGAGAGCTTCCTGAGACCCTGATAGATGAAGACTTGCCAGGGTCACAGAGTCAGGGTATATCCCAGGAAGGATTGAACCCATGTCTTCCTGACTCCAAGGCAGCCTCTCTATCTACCACACAACACCACCTCCACTCTCTTTATTCTTACATCGATGGTTTGGATGGAGTCAGGGGTGGCAAGTACCTTCATTGCTATGAATCATACTTTTCTTCCTTCGATATCTTTTCATCCTGCATTCCTCCATAAATGTTTTCCTACACATATTATTTTAGACAAAATTCTAACAAGTGTGGATGGTATGGCTTCTTGGCCTTCAGCGAATTGGGAAAAGATGATGAAAATAGTACCAGTATGGAAACAAAATGGGGGACAGGGAGAAAGAAATAGTATAAAAAGCCAAATGCACATCAGCTTGCAGGAGCATTTAGTACAGAGATAAATAGTTCTACCCACTTCCACAGCTCCTGTGTTACAATCAATTTTCCAGAAGAATGTAAGCTCTTCCAGGAAATACCTACTTCACCTTTGCATTTATATGCCTATTGCCTCCTATGTCAACATTGTCTTCCAATGACTTATTGTGGCATAAAATTGACCTGGGATCATAGGCAATGCCATTAAAGCAATACTTGATGTGCTGAGAATAAAATTTTTTTTGGTTTTATTTTTTTATTTTTGGTGGGGCAATGAGGGTTAAGTGACTAGCCCAGGGTCACACAGCTAGTAAGTGTTACGTGTCTGAGGCTGGATTTGAACTCAGGTCCTCCTGAATACAGGGCCAGTGCATTACCTACTGTGTCACCTAGCTGTGCTCGTGAATAATACTTTGCACTTAGTAGGAAGGAATAAACATTTATTAAGCACCTGCTCTGTACCAGTCACAGTGCTAAGAGCTTTATAACTATTATCTCATTTGATCCTGACAGCAACCTTGAGAGTTAGGGGCAATTATCGTCCCTATTTTATACTGGAGGAAATTGAGACAGAGATTATGACTTTCCCAGAATTACCCAACTAATAAGTGTCTAAGGTTGGATTTGAATTCAAGTCTTCCTGTCTCCAGGACCAGAATTCTATCCACTGTGCCACCTAGCTTTCTCTCCATAGTAGATATTTAATCAAACTGTTTAATCAAACTATTCAATTTATTCTAGAAAGCTCACTTAAATAGAATAACTGATCCTCTCTAGATGTTGGGTCAGTAAGATATTAGTATAATTTTCTAAATATATTATTTAAAACAAACAGCTTAAAATATCAAATATTCCTTATGACCAAGGAGCACAAAAATAAACTGGGGCTGGGGGTAGAGAATGGTAGTGTTAGGGGAAGGCAAGTATGTAATTTCCTGTCTAGGTCTAAGGCTTGATGATTCTAAATCGTTAAAGCTTTTTCAAACATCTGGCTTTTCAAAGTATATCACTGTCAATCAGTCCAGATGTGCAGGAGCCTTGCTGTACCAAGTTATTGCAGAGGAAGATGGAAAGACAACCAATCTTCTACAACAGCCTCTACTCTTTTCTTCATCCACCCCCATTTTCACACCTTTCTTCACACTACCCCATATGCCTGGAACAGCCTCCCAATTAATTCTGGCGGGGTTCCTTCTCTCCTGTCCTTCAGAACTGCTGGGGGGGTAGGGGGAAGTGTTGGAACCCACCTGTTCCACAAGGGGCTCCAAATACAGTGGCTCACTGCCAGTTTTTTTTCTATCTTCTCTGTTATGGCATCTGCCCACACTTTTCAGGGGAACATTCTTGGTAACGGTGCCCTGTGATTTTGTGATTCTTCCATTCTGTAGGTGGTTGCTTTTGTTCAGTCATTTCAGTTGTGTCTAACTCTCTGTGACCCCATTTGGGGTTTTCTTGGCAAAGGGAGTAGAGTTATTTGCCATTTATTTCTCCAGCTCATTTTACAGATGAGGAAACTGAGGCAAACAGGGTAAAGTGACTTGCCCAGGGTCACACAGCTAATAAGTGTCAGGTCACATCTGAACTCAGGTCCTACTCATTCCAGGGTTAGTGTACCAATCAATGTGCCACCTAGCTGCCCTCTCTATTATTATAGAGAATGTTAAAGGGCCATTGCATTTTTTTTGCATGTGAATTCATGTGTACCTTCTTTTTTTTTTTTAAGGCAGATATGTTTCCTTAGAAAAGCAAATATAATTGTTTATATCTAAAGAATAAGGACATTGTAGAATGTTCATCTGGTTTGCATGTCAGCTGGAAAACCCCCAAATCTTATTTACATAGCACTTTTCTTTAAGAAGCTTAAAACACTTAATAATTATAACCCTGTAAACAAATCCTCTAGCATTCCACTGAGGGGAGTGGGGTTTCTCACTGCATCTCCAGTCTGTGAGTTCCAAGGTAGATGAAAATATTTGCATATGGTCTTGAGATCAAGCAGTCCTCAGCTGTTGCAAACCTATGGTAGGTTTCTTTAAATGCCACCAGCTGCCTCTTCTAAGAAATGCATGTAATACCCCTGGAGGACTTGGTTTCTCGATGAGAAAACTGGGCCCCCAAATAATGATGTTCCTTTCAAAGAAGCTCCCAACCCTGAGAAGTCTTTGTGTCCCTACTGTCAAAGTGGCACTTGTCATGACAAGTGACAAGTGACAAGTGACTTGAACATCTCTTTTTATTTCTTCATCTGCAGCCTGGGAAAGGCTCAGGGTGCTAAACAAGTGATCTGCAGTGAAAAGCAAGCCTAGAACCCAAGCACAAAGAAGAAATGGTTGCAACTGCCTCATGATTCTTCCTAAAGTTTCAAGTAAATCTGAAAAGCCCTCATTGATGGGTGGCAGGCACACTCACTCTTGTTATAGTATTCACAGACTTTGTGGAAATAGATCTTCAATTTTTTTGTAAGCAGAATTCAGTGACGCTACAGATACACTTGTCCACAGTACTTACCCCTCCATTGTCAATCCTACTGGTATTTCAAAGGAAATGTCATTTCAGTGTTACACAGTCTTCTGTGCTTAACTCACCAGAAAGTTGTTCTGTAAGCACTGTTTGATGTGAAGGAGTCTCACTAGCCCCTCTTAGGAAAGCTTTCAAACCCATTTTTCCCCCAGAAGAAGGAAAGAGCATTTCCCCTACCCCTGAAATAAAGACAGCCACCCCACAGATACAAATAGGAAACTGCAAACCTTCCAGGTTCTAGTGCCTTTCAAAAACTTGGCAAACACATTCCTTGCCTGAGTTGAGATTTTTAAATGTCACTGGGAGGGGGAAAAGACAATGAGAGATAGAGACAGGAAGGCGAGCTAAGCAAAGAAGGCCAAGGCTACAAGAAAACAAAAGAGAGAAGCTCAGATGTGATGCTCGTCCCTGGAGATTTGAGGGGACCGAGGGCAGATTGAATTTAGGCTCTTCCTGGCTTCTCCCAGCTGCCCTGCAGCTTCTGCACTGAGGCTATAAGGCCAATTGGGGAGTTAAAAGTCCCCTATTTTAAGTACAGAAGTCTTAAATATAGTGGCATTGTGAAAAAATAGCTTCTGTACACTTAACCAAAGTCAAGCTGTCTTTCAAAAGATCTCCAGGCTTAGAGGAATATGTATTTAGGATCAACAGAGTACATTCTGGGATTTCAAGCATTTATAAAGACATCTGACTTCACTAGATACATAGAAAATTGGCATGCTGCGTCTACATATATTTGTATATATTACAGGACAAAAACTCTCCAGTCTTTAGAGCAAATTCCCCTAGAGGCCTGTGACTCCATATGTTTGCATGTACATACTATTTCTCTGGTTTGTATAAGGGTCATGCTTTTTAATGTCCCTTAGGCATACTTGAATATTCTCAATAATTTCCCCTTTATCATTAAACCACTGTGGATTTCAGTATTCTCAGCCCTTACCCAAAGAAGGTCAAGGTACTTCACTGGCATTATCTCACTCATCCATCACCATTTGCTCCTGAAGTAGGAGGAGGCAAGCATTACTATGTGCATTTCATTCAGGAAGAAACAGGGACTGTTTTTCCCACTCACAAAGCCTGACTAGGGGAGGGAGTGGAGCCTAGGGGAGGGAGGTCTGGAACAAGGGAAGTGGTTTTCCTGCTACAGTATCTCCTTTGTATGTTGCTGTAGCTGTGTCTGTCTGTCTCACGCGGTACACAGTTTGCTTACTTGTTGCCATTTGTGCTATTTGCATTCTCTGATGCCTAAAGGGAGACTGGTTTCCATTCTAATTGCTGGAATTAATCACACAGTCTAATTACAGCATAAAAATATCAAATGGCCTCAGGCCCTTTTTTTCTTAATTCCCTGCTGATCTTGATAAGAAGTTAGATTTCCAAGGGGCAATGGGGATATGTCCTCACAACGGCTGGCTCCCCCTGCTACTTGGAAGCAGTCCTGACAAATCTTCCCCTGCCAGCTCCTGGGTACACATTCCAGGTAGGAACAGATGTACTTGCCCATCACAGCCGCCCTGGCCCTCTAGAGATAAAACACTTGTCATTTCCAGCTTGTAGCAGAGATGACTTCAGGTAAATGGTCAGATTATTGAAGATCACAGATCCTTCTTCTCCTGGGTAAACAGAAACTCTCAAGCATATGGCCATGCAGTTTCATCTGACCCCCAATAGTCATTCTTATCATTCAGCTGCCTTCATCTACAGATCCCAAATCACCATTGCTCACAGCCACCTGGAGAAAAGACACTTTTCTCATGGGAAGAATTGATAGAATACCTGTATACCTTTGCAGTTATGGAGGGGAAAGGGGCTTGGGGAACCCCAACGAAACTAGAAGAAAGAGAACTTTACAGAATTGGCTTTCTGAATCTCCTCATAATTCCACATTCTGCTTTTGATAAATATTTGATTCTATATTAAAACAAGCAAGGGGGGTAGCTAGGTGACACAGTGGATAAAGCACCGGCCCTGGATTCAGGAGGACCTGAATTCAAATTTGGCCTCAGACACTTGACACTAGCTGTGTGACCCTGAGCAAGTCATTTAACCCTCATTGCCCCGTGAAAAAGATTTAAAAAAAGAAAACAAAATAAAAACCAAGCAATGACAATGACAGGTATTCTTGGTCTCATCCAGAAGTTCTATATCAGAAATCTGAAACAATATGCCTTATTCTGGGACATCCAGAGTGGTCCTTAGTGTCTTCCTCTCCCTTCCCAGAATTGAGCACCTTACCCTTGACTGACAGGTGTCTCCATGTCACGGTGGGCTCCGGTCTGCCAATAGCAAGACACAGGAGGGTCACGCTGCTTCCCTCATTCACAGTGATGTCTGAGGAGATGTTCATGATCTGGGGAGGAACTGAAAAAAAGATTGAAAGGTTAAACAAATGATCCTGGCAATGACCCTTCAAACATATAGAAGAGAAATAAGCAACCAAGAAAATGTTCATAGAGCATTTTAAAAATTATACACCATGATCTGGTTCTGAAATTGATAAGGAGGGTTTGGATTGTCTTGGATTATATCTATAGAATTGCAGAGTGCTTTCAATGATCCTACAATGATGCCTTTGCAAAAGTTTCTCTCTTTAACACCATATTCTCCAAGTGATTCCAATAGAGATGTGAATTTTAGAACACCATGATCTCATAAGAATTAAAATTGCAAATAACTAGAGGAAAATAGGGGGAAACGTACATGTTGGAAGAAATAGTATATAGCATGTGGCTGATGGCCATTTGAAAACATAAAGAATATTACTGATGCCTGTCCTTAGTGGAGAAGAAGCAGGCTAATTAAATAGTGAGGATGATGAACAGCTGAAGTAACATATTGGAACCCTACTAATACTAAAAGAGCAAGAAGAAAATCTCCAATATGTTGGGCAGACCATTTATGAAGATTTTATGGTAAAACATAGTCAAGAAGCACATATGATAAGAAGGTATAGATGTATTTCAATCACTGTTGCTAGAGGAAGACCTTAAATGGATAAAATCACATTTTTAAAAGTCAAGTGAAGTATTTTTATTGTTACTATTAATTCTTCAATGTAATACACTAAGCCAAGAATATGAATTCACTGAACAGTTGCTTATACCAAGTTTCACTTCATTTAAGTTTTTCCACTTTGATTTATGGGCAAATAAAAAAGGAAATTTAATACATGATCCCTCCCCTCAAAAAGCTTATAATTGTAAAGGGACACAAAGCAAATTACTTGGAAAATAGTTCCAAAGATATATAGATATAGATAGATAGATACATCTATGATGCAGATAGATATATCTGTATCTGTCTAAAATATCTATATATCCATCCATCCATCCATCCATTTATCTATCTTGCCTCATTATAAAGTTCCCCCAGATTTCTTCTATTCCTGAAAAATGCCAAACCCTGTTCTAGCAGGTTTCTAAACCATCACAGTTTTCCTCATTCCTCATGCTTCACAGTCTCCTGTCAATAGCCCATCTCCAACCCCATTAGCCCCTACTTCTCATCTTGTTCCTGGGCTAAATGCTGGCAAGGGTTCGGTAGAAGAGAGAGGCATTATGGTATTGTAGATAGAATTGCTGGACTTGGTCTCACTAAAACTTGGGATCAAATCCCATTTCAAAAACTGAGGAGTAGCACCTTAGGCAAGTTATTTAAGGTCTCTGGGATTCATTTCATCATTTGTAAAAGGTTGAAGTAGACAACCTCTGAGATCCCTTCTATTCCTAAATCTAGGACTGACTTCAGAGGAGAAATTATAGAGAGGAGGGTAGGCTCCCACAAATATGTCTAGCTACCACTCCTAACATCCCACCTCACCGGTCCTATTTCTTTTTGCTTTGGCAATATTTTCCATGTTTTCTTTACGTTCCCCATTTTCTATATCAGCTCCCTATCCTCACTTCCAATTACTTAGATATTGGTACTCACCATAGACTTCTAGACTCCTACTCCTCACTTTTTATCACCCACATGCTAGCAAACTCTTTTACATGGCCACAACCAATGTGTAAGAGCCAAAGAGGTCCCAATTCCATTGTCTCATAGGTGGTAGAGATGAAAGGGAAATGTTTGTGAAGCATTGCTTCTATGATCACAGATATGACAGAGAGAGGTAAACTCTTGGCATGCCAATTTGGGATTCTGAATCCATTTTTTTTCAAATAGAAACAATAGTATAAACAATAGTTAGGTGCTACAGAATTATCAAGTGCATTATTGTTTAAAGAGTTTTACAGACTGATCTCAGAACATATTTAATTCTAACAAATATTTTTAAGCATCTTTTGTGCAAAGCTCTATCCTAGGCACAGGGGAAGATACATACACAGAAACCCTTCTCCCATGCACCTCACCATATAATAGGATGCATATAGAGATAATTATAATATAAAATCATACATAAGGGAGTTGGAAGCAGCATGATGCATTGGAAAAGCCCTGGATTTGACATCTCAGGACCTGAGTTTGAATCTAAGTCATGCTCCTCATTAGCTATATGACCTTGTGCAAGTTACTTAATATGCCTAGGTTTCAATTTTCTCAACTTTACAAATGAGGTTGTTTGCCTTGACCCCTGAATCTATGATCCTTTGCAAAGGAAAGAGCTAGTCTTAGTGCAATGGGGTCATTACCAACTGGGGAACTGGGCAGGATGGGGTGGGATGGAGGGGGCAGTGATACTGGAAACTCCATGAAAGTGGTAGCATTCACATTGGAATTTAAAGGATACATGAGAGGTGCATGTGAGTGTGTGTGTGTGTGTGTGTGTGTGTGTGTGTGTGTGTGTGTGTATGGAGAAATTCCAAGAATAGGGAAGAACATGAGCAAAGGCACGGAGGTGGCAAAATAAGTGTGGGATGATTGTTTATGGGGTAAGGCCAGTAGTTTAGTTGAGAGAGTTTAGTTAAGGAGAGCTGTATGAAAAAAAGATTTGGTCCCATGACAACCCTGATTCTCAGATAAAAGAAAATATGAAACTGGCACTTCATTCCAAAAGAGAATATTGTCTTGGCATGAGATCCATGGAAGCAGAGTTATCCTGCAGGTTCCTAACATTTCCCTCTTTGGTCTTTCTGCCTTTCCAAAAACTCTTTCTCAACTTCCCTAGTATATGGAATGCATGCCACTATCCTATCTTATTGCTCCCATTTTCCCTGTCAGATTTATAGGTCTACTGAACTTAAAATCTGAGCTGACAGCAACTCAGTTGTACCATTTATCTGGTTTTCTATCTTTGATCAGTACTCTGCCTACCCTGATCCTAATCCTGATCCTCCCATCTGCTCCTACCTGCCCTCAGCAGCAGTGGATCTATCCTCTCTCATTTTTGCCCTCAAATACCTTGTGAGCATTGGCTCAAGCTTCCTTAAGGTAATAAGACTGGAAATGTTCCCAGATTCTGGAGGGTCTTTTAAAGACCAGATAAAACCACACACACCTTGCTCAAAAAACAACAGGAAATCATTGAAAGGTTTTGACCAGAGGAGTGACATGGCTTGAGCTATGCATCAAGAAAAGCATAGCAGCAAAATGAAAGATGGCTCCAGGGGAGGAGGCAGGAAATGAGGGAGAAATTCTTGATGGAAGACTCTTGTAAGAGTCTGGTGGGTGTGGGCGTAGGGGCGGGGAGGGAAGTTATTGAGTGACTGTCCTAGCATGGTGGCAGGGGGATAGAAGAGGAGATATATTTGAGAGATATTGTAGAGGGAGAATCAATAGGACTTGGCATATCTTTTGATAAGACAGGTAAAGGAGAGAGAAGAGTGAAAGATGACACCCAGGCTTTTAATAAGGGAGAGAGGATAAGTGGTAGAGTCACCAACAGAAGAGGGAAGTCAGAGGAAGGAGGAGGTTTTTGGAGAAAGCAATAGACTCAGATTCCCAAAATAGCCACTTACAAATCATCTTTTAGGATGCAATATGTTTATGTGATGAAAGTTGACTATATTAGTGCCTAAACATTAATATAATGGAAACCGGATCCCTAAATGAGGCCATGTTCAGAATCATTGGAGCCAGGTAGGGAGACTTCATGAGAATGAGTTCTGAAGGGGGAGACATGACTAGCATTTCTCATTTTCGGGTCATATTGACGTTATGCCAACATACTGCAAGGAGCTGGCTTTATAATACCAGAATGAGAGGTTCTTGTCAATCATTTGTTAGGCAAGAAGTAGGTCACTAAATAAGCAGTAACTATTTGTTAAATGGCTACTATTGGTTAAATGTTATGTGCCAGGCAGTGTGCTAAGTGCCAAGGATACAAAGAAAGGAAAAAAGACAGTATAAACTATGTACAAACAAAAATATACAGGATAAATGGAAAATAACCGAGAGAAAAGACATGAGAATTAAGGGGAATGGAGAAGGCTTCTTATAGAAGGTGGGGTTTTAGCTGGGACTCGAAAGAATCCAGAGAATCCAGGAGGTGGGATGAGATGACATGGGAGAGCATTCTTAGGATGAGGGACAGTCAAGTAAAATGTCCTGACCTCGGAAGTCTAGTTCCTTGTTCTAGGGACAGCAAGAAGGCCAGTGCCACTAGATCATAGATTAAGTACAAGAAGAGAGTATAAAAAGACTAAAGGGGCAGCTAGGTAGCACAGTGGATAAAGCATGGTCTCTGGATTCAGGAGGACCTGAATTCAAATCCGACCTCATACACTTGACATTGGCTAGCTGTGTGAAGTTGGGCAAGTCACTTAACCCTCATTGCCCCATCCCCCCCCAAAAAAAAAGACTAGAAAGGTAGGTAGGGTGTAGGAGCAGACGGGTTATTAAAGGCTTTGAATGCCAAATAAAAGATTTTTGAAATTTTATCTTGGTGGTGATAGGGAGCCAATGGATTTTATTGAGTGGGAGGAGTGATATGCTCAGACTTATGCTTTAGGAAGATTAATTTGACATTTGAGCGATATATAGATTAGAGTGGTGAAGACCCTTTAGGTAGGCAGACCCACTACCAGGCTATTTATTGCAATAGTCCAGGTGTGAAGTGATGAGGACCTGCCTCAGTGGTAGCAGTGTTGAAGGAGAGAAGAGGGCATTCATGAGAGATGAGATGGAATGAAAATAAAGATGGCAGGCAATGGGAATAGATTGGGCAAAGGGTGGATGTGTGTGTTTGGAGGGGGGAGGTCTGTGAGAGAAAAAAAAGAATGAATAGAAGAGATTTTATGCCTAGGTCACTGATAGGATGGTGATAACCTTAACAGTAATAGAGAAGTTAGGAAGAATGGAGAGTTTGGGGCATAATAATGAGTTCATTTTTGGACCTACTGAGTTTAAGATATCTATGGGACCTGTGGTTTGAATTGTTCAATAGGCATTTGTAATGAGAGATTGGAGGTCAACAGAGAGGTTAAGGCTAGATAAATAGATATGAGAATCATCAGCATAGAACTGATAATTGAAACCTTAGGAGCTAAAGAAATTACCAAATGAAATACACAGAGGAAAAAGAGAAGAGGGACTAGAGTAGAGCCTTGTGGAATACCTATGGGGAGATCAAGAAGAGAGAGAGGAAAGAAGCATTTGTATAGTGCCTACTATATTCTGGGCAGCATGCAAAGTGTTTTTGCAAATATTATGTCATTCACTCTTAAGAACAACCCTACAAGGAAGGTGCAATTCATATCCCCATTTTACAGTTGAAGAAACTGAGGCAACTAGAAACTAACTGACTTTTGTGGGTCAGGATTTGTACTCAATTCTTCCTGACTGCAGACCCAGCATACTATCCATTGTGCCAGCAGTTGTCCCAGCATGGCATGACCTGGATGAAGACCAGGCATGATCTGGATATGGAGAAGGAGCAGTCAGATGCTAAGAGAAGAACCAAGAGAGAGAAGAGTAAGGAAAATTTAGAAAAGAGAGTACCCAAAAGAAGAGGGTTATTGATAATGTCAAAGGCCACAGGGAGGTCAAAAAGGATGAGAATTGAGAAAAGCACATTAGATTTGGAAGTTAAGAGATTGCTAATAACTTTGGAGAGAGCAGTTTGGGTTGAATGATGATATTAGCAGCCAGATATAGAAAATTACAAAAATAATGAGAGAAAAGGAAGTGGAGGTATATATTGTAGATGGGTTTCTCAAGGAGTTTGGCAACAAAAGGAAGGAGAACAAAATGTGTTTAAATATATATCCAGTTGAAATTGTAAAAACAGACCTTGTGGGCAATTGATAACCTCTCAGTAACCTGGGCAATTCTATAAGTTGTGAGTGAGTTATTGATCTGCATTTAGGGAAGGAGTTTCTATAATGGATGTTTCTAACACAGATAAACTAACCAGTCCAGGACACTTCCCTGGTTATTACTACCTCCACCCTCCCACCCCCAATTGAGGACTATAGGTATGATACAGAAAAAAGAATAATACTAGGAAAAATATACAGTAATTAGATGGAAGAGAGCTAAGCATGTTTCTTAGAGTCTGTCTTTATGCCAACCCACAGAACATGGGTGATAAAATGAACCTGAGATTTTAACTCAAGGAAGTAAACATAGCCTTAAGTAGGAGTAAGAATTGGAGACTTATGAGAGAAAAAAAATAATTTTATGGGTGTACCTTATTCAAAATGGCATCCAAAACATCACTGATAATTTCAGGGGCAGCTTTTTGTATTGAGAGACATAGTGACCTGGACAATGGTTCAGGTTTCCACCACCTTTTAAACATTAATTATGCTTATTCTAGTTACATATTAGTGGAGAGCAGGCTAATTTACCTCTTTTTTATCTCTTTTTTATTCTCTTTAAGTTTAAGAACCTTATGAATGATTTGTGATTTTTTTCCAAACTGTAGCATTTTAAACTGACTTTTTAAGTCTCAAAGTCAGAAGAGGTATTTACAATGTGTATTCCTGATCAGAGGGAAGAAAGGTAAATGGGTATACTCATCTCAGAGGAAAGAGGAGTTAGGAAGTACAAACCTAGCTGTCATTTAGCATATGAGGGTCTATCAGAGAGAATAATTATAATAATAATCTTTTTAAAAGATTTTTAAAAGATCTCTGGCTTCTTTTATATACAGAAATCTCACAGTGGAAGCCTTCTTCACAAATGTATATTGTCAGCTGATCTATAACTTAAGGATTTGAAGAAGGTCACCAAGGAGTTGATGGCTCATGTTTTAGTATGATGGCCCCAGTTTTAGTATATGTCTGAGGTGGAAGTGGAATCCAAGATTTCCTGACTTTGGGTTTTTTTTATCGTGTCAGAGATCTCGGTCATCTACCTATAGTCTTGGTTTTTCCATCTGGGGTCAAAAAGAATGAGATTAGTCCATCATCCCTATGACAGACCTGTAAAATACTAGAAGATAGCTATCATGTCCCCTCTGAGTTTTCTCTAATCTAAGCTAAACATGGCCAGTTCTATCTACTACACCATTTGTATCTTTAAATGACATAGACTCAAGGCCTTTGCCATCCTGGACGACCTCCTCTGAACAATCTCTAGTTTATCAATGTCCTTCTTAACCCATGGTGTGCACAACTGAACACAATACACTAGATAAAGTTTGATGAGAGTAGAACACAGTGGGAAGCTATGACCCTCTTAAACTGGGCCAAGATTGAATTAGCTTTATTGCCTGGCTTCATTGCTGACTCATATAGACTCCAAGGCTAACTCTTTATGTCACATCTGTAAAGTGCTTTAAAATTTAAAAAAAAAGATTTTATGTGGTTCCAATGACAAGAACAAAGGCTGATAGGTAAAACTCATTAAAGAAGAGGTTTTACTTTGAATAAGGGAGAACTTCCTATCAAAAGCATGTGAAAATGAAACGAGCTTTCTCTTTTGATAGAGTTTTTCACACCATTGAAGATGTTTAGAGGCCCAATGATCATGTGTTAGAAATGTTACAGTGAAGATTCATGAATCAGATAGAGGATAAACTAAGCAATTTTAAAGTCTCTTCAAAATTTGAGATTTGAAGATCTAAGAGTATAGTAACATCATCTGTCAAAAGGATGTATGCCTTTGTCATTCAGTCATTTTTCAGTTGTGTTCAACTCTTTATGACCCCATTTGGAGTTTTCTTAGCAGAAATACTGGACTGTGTTGTCATTTCCTTCTCCAGCCCATTTTACATATAAGGAAACTGAGGCAAACAGGGTTAAGTGACTTGCCCAGGGTCATACAACTAGTAAGTATCTGAAGACAGATGTCAGTGAAAAAATATGAATCTTCCTGCCTCCAGGCCCAGTAATCTATCCACGGCATCACCTAGCTGCTGTGTGTGTGTGTGTGTGTGTGTGTGTGTGTGTGTGTGTGTGTGATTAAAAAGACAGAAACAGTATGAAAAGATCTGGGTAAGAAAAGGAGAAATAAGCAGAAGTGATATTATTAAGGAAATATGCAGAAAAAAGCTCAATCATATGCAGGATGTAGATGATATCTTCCTATTAGAAATCATAACATGGACAAAGAGTTATTAGTGATTTTAGCATCTGATAATGCCTCATCATCTGAAAAGCAGAGCACTGATAAATTCTAGACTTTACTAATGTCAATTTCATAACTTAAAATGTTGGAGGAACAAAAAAAGACCTAGTACTCTATATCTAATATTAATCCATGACCTTTTGTCTAGAATTAATTATTCCTTCCTTAAAACTCTCACACTGAATGTATCCCCTCTTATCTTCTTAATTATTTTATTCAGTTTAATTGAGCAAGCATCATCTTTATTTTTATTAATATCTTTGATTTGAAAAGAACATTGGGCTTAGAGTCAGGGAAAACTGAATTCAAATCCTGACTCAGACATCTACTAGATGGGTGACCCTGATCAAGTTACTTAACAGTTCTCACCCTCAGTTTTCCCATTTGTAATTATATGGATAATATAGTACCTATAACAAGGTTGTAATGAACAAATGAGATAATATGAAAAATGCCTTTGCAAACCCTGAAACACTATAAATGTGCTCCCAGTTATTATTAAATATTGTTTGCCTCAGAAAATTAGAAGATGGATATGAGTAAAAACTAATTCTAATTAACAGCATTTATTAGAGACGTTCAATTCATAAAAATGAGGTCAAACTTAGCCAGCCCAGAATATCTGGATCCCAAACCATATTTCACCTTCACATCTTATCCAGTTGTCTGCCTAGGCCATCTCGCCATCTGCTATAGCCACTTCTATGTTTCTTCCCACTTGGACCATCTATCTCAACACACAACATTTAGAATCTACTGTGGCAAACCTTGGAAAGGTAATTCCTTGTCTCTGGAACTTCTTCTGAGGGCCCAGCTCTTTTAATTGGTGAATGATTGGTCATCGTCTTACTTAGCCCGTCATATCTATCTGTTCCTAGATGTACCCTTATTTATCCCATTCCTACCATCTACCCAGAACATATAGCTATGTGCCTATTTCCCCTTCCCCTCTTCCTTGATTCCCAAGAGCCCTTGCTCTTGGAACATTTATCAAAGTGATAATACCACTACTTCTGGAAATGATGAGGATCAACTCACCATCTCTGGGAACCTTCAGTTCAACATTACCTTCCTTAGTCACCAATCCTACATATGAGTTTGAACGTAATCTTCTTGAGGGTAAGAGCTATATGAATTTGTGAATGTTTATCCCCATTATTTAGTGGAGTACCTGGCACCAAGTAATTTCTTTGGAATTATTTTTCATCCATTTATTTATTGCTATAAAACAAGTAAGGCAAGAAGATCATAAATTACCTTAGCCAGTAGGGATTTTCTTATCCAAATGAAAAGTTATGGCAGCCAAAGGAAGTACTGACAGACCACAGAAAGGTATGTCAGAGGAGAACGACAAAAGAATATATTCACTCAGTTGCCAAGTCTTGTTGATTCTACCTCCATGACATCTTGCATCTGTCTCCTTCTCTTCACTAACATCTAGTTCAGTTCTTTATTTGTTACCTGCTCAACTTCAGTAGCTTCCTAATTCATTTGTGTGTCTCCAACCTCTTCCCTCTATAATTGAATCCTCACAGAGTTACCAAATTGATATGTTTAAAAAACCAGGTTTGACCATATTACCATGTGGCCAAAGAAACTTCAACACCTCCTTTATTGCCCCTGGGAGAAGCTACAAAATGCTTTGCTTATCACTTAAAGCCTCTCATAGTTTGGTTCTGATGTGTCTTTTCAGAATCATTTCCTTCTGGCTCTAATTCAAAGTCAAATTGACCTATTTGTGGTGGTCTTTGTATGACATTAATTTCCCTCCTCTTTGTGGTTGTTGCAGATTATTCCCTATCCTAGAAATGTACTCTCTTCTCACTCATGCTTCTTAGGATCCTTAGTGTCTTTCAAGATTTAGTTCAAGTACCACCTCCTACATGAAATCATTCCTGACTCTCCTAGTTGTTAATGCCATTACCCCCAAATTAATTTGCATTTGGGTCTTTTGTAAGGAAATGGAATTGGAACACAAAAAGAAATTGGGAAAAGCAACTGGAATTGATCAAACACAGAGGAGAAATCTGTGCGGAGGTGAGAGTTTTAAAAATACTTGGGGATCTATTTGCAAAATATTTCAAAAAGAGGAAAACTCTAAAAGAATGAAATGGGTCACAGATTGTCTCATACCATCTCCTGGCCCTACTCCCAGTCCTCCAAAAGCAAAAATAGGCGAACTAAAATCCTAAATCTTCTTCTTATTCTCTGTATTATACTGGCAATTACTTAAACTCCCTGGTTCTCAATGTCCTCATTTATAAAATGAGAGGATTGAACCCAATCGCTCACTTCCAGATCTAAATCTGTGATCCAAAAACATAAACCAAATCTTAATCCATTTTTTTCTTTTATCTTTATAAAATATTCAAGAAAGTGATTTAGGCCCGCATCAAGTATAGACACAATCAACATATGAAGAGAGAACAGGTAAGCTTTTTCTGGTGATTGATTATTATATGATAGAACATACCTTTAGTCACACAACTGATAGAAAAGAATAACATTATAAAATCCCAGATTGTTTATTTCTTCTATATTTGTGTCTCTCCATTAAAAAAACCCCCAAAACATAAACATATGAATAGTTAGAATTAAACACAGCTTTGTGTTTAATTCCATGTGTATGTTACAATTATGTGATAAATATGATCATAGAGTTATCTTAGTTTATTGACCGGTACTCACTAAAGGCAAAAAGTATTCCTCTGTCTCATGGATGTTCTGAGTCAAGCTCAAGTATTAGGCAATAAGGTGGAATGGTGCTAATGTCCTCCCTTAAGGCTGATATTGATACATTCATTCAGCTTCTTTGGATAGGGCAATGCTTTTGGACCAATCCTGTATATCATTTTTATCAGTGGTTTGTTTGAACACATAGATACTGGCTTCTCAAATCTGCAGATAACACATATTGGGAAAAATGACTTTTTGTTATACAAGAGGTTCTAGATTAAAATATTCCTTAATAAATTGGGACAATGGACCCAAACAAACAAACAATGAAAAAACCCTTAAATTTAATAGGAATATAAAGTGCTTAATTTAAGCAAAGACAAAACTAAATGGACAAGTATGGAATAATATTTGTGGTAGTAAATTTTTACACAAAACCCCCAACCCCAACATACAAACACAAATCACACTAATTTTTGTTAAATGAAAGTTCATTATAAATCCACAAAATAATGTGTGACAATTTAGATAATCTTAGATTTCATTCATAGACATATAGTGTCCAGAATGAGGGAGTAGTACTGATCAAACCCCATGAAGAGTGCTTTGATCAGATCTGGGTACTACATTTTAGAAGAGTTGTACAAAATCCTACGTTGTTCTTAAAAGAATGTTAGTGTGGCATCAAGAGCATTGACTTTTCAGCATCAAGAAATCTGGGCTCATATATTACCTCTAACAGATCAGATCATCCTGTTATTTTTTCCTTCAAAATGTCTTTCAGATTTATTTTTTTCTCTCTACTTTTCCTGAAATAGGTGGCTTCTGCGATGGCTTTCATCTCCAGATCTATGATCCCATGATGGCCATCGAAGGGTCTAGAAATCATATCCAATGAGGAAAGTTTGAAGGGAATGGCACTATTTAATCTTGGGGGCTGGGGAAATCTCAGGCAGGACATGATAGTTATCTTTGAGTATTTGGAGTCCTCTCATGTAGAAAATGAATTCGTCTTATTCTGTGAAGCTTCAGAAGCCTGCACTAGGAACAAGGGGTGGCAGTTAAGGATTTTGGATCAATATAAAGAGGAAACTTCAAAAAATATTCATTGAAAATGGGACAGTATACTTCGTGGGACTGTTTCATGACTGATTTCAGTTAAAAAAAAAGTTTAAATAACTACCACATGCTAGGCATTGTACAAGGTACTGGCAAAAAAAAAAAAAATTAAACTGCTCTTCCCTCAAGGAGATTACTCTAAAGTGACCAAAAGTTTTCAAGTCAAAGCTGGGTGACCATTTATTATATATGTTATGGAAGAAATTTATTGCTTTTAGAAATGTAATGTTAAAGTTGAAAGGGACTCTACACATTGTCTAATCCAACTCCAGAAAAATCACAGAATTTGAGAGTTGGAAGGGACCTAAGTGACATTTAGTCAGACACATACACCAAAGGACAGCATATACACTATGACATATCTGGCAAGTGGTTATGCAGCCTAAGCCACCATCTCTAGATACAGCTCATTCTCTGTTTTTTTGTTTGTTTGTTTAGTCATTTTATTCGTGGCCAACTCTTTGTGACCCCCTTTTGGGGTTTTCTTAGCAAAGATACTAGAGTAGTTTGCCATTTCCTTCTCAAATTCATTTTACAGATGAAGAAACTGAGGCAAACAGTTAAGTGACTTGCCCAGGGTCACATAGCTAGTAACTGTCTGAGGCTGGATTTGAACTCAGGAAGATGAGTCTTCCTGAATCTAGGTCCAACACTATTATCTTCTATGCCACCTAGCTGCTCTCATTCTGTTATTGCATAGCTCTTAATATGAGCAATGTTTTTCTTTTTCCTAGCATCAAATCTAAATCTGCCTCTTTGCCTTCATATTAGAGATGAAGATGTAGGTCCAGGGCAATGAAATTACTTGCTAAAATTCACATTTAGCAGGTGAATAAACCAAACATCCTTACTCTAAGATTCCAAAGTTTATCATTATCTAAATTGCTTCACACATGTCCTAGTTTCTTCCCCACTCCCATCTCTAATGTTGAAGGTGAGGATCCTACATCATAGAAACTCCTTACACAAATATAACTTGCCAGAAGCAAAGACATCACTGACAGCGGGGACCCTGAGAGACTATTGGCCCTAGGGACAAAAGCAGATAGTACATCCTTTTCCCTTGCCTTGCTTCTGGGCTAAGCCTTTCATGTCATTTGTTAGTCTGAGAAAGCATGGCAGCAGGGGCTAGAGAAAAAGACCATACACACTAAGAGAATGAGTTTCTGTATAGGAAGAGTCCCTTTGGGCTTATTCAGAATTGAGCACATTCCTTCTACATCCAGCTCCATACTAAAGCTTTTTTTTTTTGCCTTTGAACTGAAAGGATAGGAACTCCAGGCTCTCTCTGGACCCAGGCTCTTAACTGATGTGTGATGATCACAACATTCTAGCAATAATAACAGAGCATTTTCCTAAATATCTCAATTTTTCTCTGCCACAAATCTTTTCTTGCTCCCAGCCCCTCCTTCTCCAACCATGATTTAAATGTCCCCATTTTGAGGTTCTTCCATTAAAGTTGCAATCTTATGTTTTCTCCTGAATTACAGGTGGCCCTGGGTTCTTGAAGCCTATAACAGTAGTACACACATTACGTCAGCTCCTACACATTATGTCAGCTCAAAGGACAGGTGCAGTGATGGCCTACATGTATGTCTCGACTTATCTGAGTTCAGAGAGGCTAATGAACAGGCTGGCTACTGGGGGATGGATATTTCAGGACACTTAGCACCTCTCAATAATTACTCAATGTGGGGCATAGAGATGTATAGTAATCACTCATAGAGATTGGGAGGTAGAAGTAGTGAAGCAAATATCCACACCTCCAAAGTCACAAATCTTTGAAGGCTCTGATTTTGAAAAAATCTCATAGGCTTGAGGAAGCTGCCAGTTTCTAAGGCCAATGGCCCAGTTTAATACACTGATACCTTCCATTCAGGCTACTCTAGGTTTGCAAGTGGACTCCATGGATAGTGATGTGCCATTATTTTAGCCCTTGTGAGAAGCATTGTGATTTATGGATAAGAAACCCGGGATTCATAGATTTAGAGCTCTAAGGACTTTAGTCCAACCCCCTCATTTTTTAGATAAGTAAACCCAGTCCCAAGGAGACTAAGTGACCTACCCAATGTCAGACTGTTTAGAACCTCTAAATTGGTAAGAAGCATGGTCCAGAAGAAGGAACACTGGATTTGAAGTTGGTGGACCTTGGATGAGATTCTTCTTACTACTTGAGTAACCTAGGATGTTTCAATTAATTTATTTCAATTTATTATTCAATTAATTCAATCCATTTCAATTTCAAAATTAGTTTCATTTTCCCCATCTAAAAAAACAAGGGACTGGACCAGACAAACTTCTAAGGGCAGCTCTGGAAGTCTTATCCTATGGTTTCATTTCTACTTACAATACTTATTATCTGTGTGACCACAGACAAGTCTCTTAACTTCTCTGAACCTCAGTTCTCTGATTTCCATCTCTTGCTAATAATAGCACTACCTATCTTATGAGACTGTTGTAAGGACTTGGGAAAACATTCCATCATAGACAGTTGTTCTTATGACCATGAAAATAAGAGATTGGGATAAGTTTCCTTCCACATCTAAAATTATCTGCTTATGAAACACATGTTTTGACTGAGAAGCAATGGACTTAGGAGAAAAAATAAGATGTATAACCTTTGGATGAGGCCAAAGTAGCGACCTTTTTTTATAAATTTTTACAAGAATTTTTATTATTTCTCTTTCTTTCTTCCTTCCCTTCCTTCCTTCCTTCCTTCTTTTTTCTCTCCTTCCTCCCTCCCTTCCTTTTCAATAGTGGGGTGTTGTAGAGAAAGGGAGAAAAAACTATTTTGCTCATTATAAAATAAAATTTATTTTAAAAAATAGAATTAAAGCTCCTTAAGGACAGGTTTACTTTATGATTTGTTTTTCTACCCTCTCCCTTAGTACTTTGTATGTTGTCTGGTACATAATAGGTGCTTGATAAATATTTGTGAATTAAAATGAAATAAAATATAATTCTATGATCATGACATCTGTACCTTTTTGTACCTACCCTATTGGCACATCGTGCATGTTTTTTTCTCCCCCCTGAACTTCAGTCTCCGCCAAAATATTATCAGACCAATATTGTTCATTGACCAATCATATTAAAGTGAATATATCTGGGAGCTTTTTACTTTTTTTTGTCTTATATCAGAATTCCAGATGCCAGAGCAGGGTAATATGGTGGGAGGAAGGGAGGATCCTTGAGTCTGAAGTTGCATTGATTTATTCCATATTACCAAAAAGGCAAGCCTACAGGAGCTTCCAAAAGTATTATGAATTTGTGGTGAGAAAGAAATATTGGGGATGATCATTCTTGCCCAACAGATGCTTTCTAAAGAGCACAGTATTGTCTGAAGTTTTACACTGTGGAAATTTAGAGGTAGCACTTTTTGAGGAGGAATTATAAGTAACAAGTTAAACATTTGAGCTCTCTAAGGAGAACCTACATTAGCAAGTAAATAAATAAAGCTAATTTGATGTATAAATCGACCATATTTGAGATTATGTCTATATCAGAACTATGCCCAATATTTTCATGCAGTTATTTTAGTTAAATGTAGAGAGGGGAAAAAGGCTCTTTTTCAATAACATTGCACAATCCTGCATCTCCCTATTTCTTTCTTTATTAAAGAACAGAGTAGAACTCTGTACTGTTCATTCCTTGATGCCTTTAAAGCATCAACTTCACTGTGTCTTTTAAGATGCACTTGGAATACCCACCCTCTCAGTTAAAGCAGATAATTCCGTCATATCTTAAAGATTTTTTCTTCCTTGTATTTCAGACCATAGCTAGTTTGATCATTAGTGAAGCACATTCTCTCTGGACAGCCAGAGAGAATGCCCAGCACTGAAAGATGGAGTATCTTGTTCATGCAACAGCTAGGAAGTCAGTGTCCCTGGAGTAAAGAGTACATTTTGGGGAGTAAGGTATAAGAAGACTGAAAGGTAGGAGGGGGCTAGTTTACAAAGGACTTGGAATATAAACATATTTTTCCCTTCCCTTCCCTTCCCTTCCCTTCCCTTCCCTTCCCTTCCCTTCCCTTCCCTTCCCTTCCCTTCCCTTCCCTTCCCTTCCCTTCCCTTCCCTTCCCTTCCCTTCCCTTCCCTTCCCTTCCCTTCCCTTCCCTTCCCTTCCCTTCCCTTCCCTTCCCTTCCCTTCCCTTCCCTTCCCTTCCCTTCCCTTCCCTTCCCTTCCCTTCCCTTCCCTTCCCTTCCCTTCCCTTCCCTTCCCCTTCTTTTCTATTTGAGGCAATGGGAAGCCCCTGCAGTTTATTGGGTAGGGAGATGACATAATTGCACCTGTGTTTAAAGAAAACCACTTTAGCAGCTAAATAGAGAATGGATGGGGGTGACTAGAAACTTGAGGCAGGCAGACCCACAACCAGGCTGTTGCAATACTTAGGGCATGAGGTGATGAAGTGGCAATGTCAGAGGAGAGAAAGCTGTGTGTTTGAGAGATGCTGAAAAAGTGAAGTCAGTAGGATCCAGCTTGGATATGTGTGGTGAGAGTGAAAAATCCAGGATGACTCCTAGCTTGTTAGCCTGAGGGATTGTGAGGATGGTGTTGCCCTCTACGGTAATAGAGAAGGTAGGAGGGAAGGATGGTTTTGGGGGAAAGATAATGAGTACTAAATATTGAATATATTTAGTTTAAGATGTCTACTGCACATCCAGTTTGAGATGCTAGAAAGGCTCTCAGAGATATGAGATTGGGGGTCAACAGAGGAATTGAGGCAGGAAAGGTAGATTTGAGGATCATCAAAATATAGATGCTAATTAAAATCATGGAAGCCGATGTGCTCACTAAGTGAAATTATATAGAGGGAGAAGAGAAAAAGACCCAGAAAAAAACCTTGAGGAACACCTATGCTTAGAGGCGTGATCTGAAGAAAGATCCAGCAAAGAAGATAGAGAATTAGTGGTGAGATACTGAGGAGGATTATCAGGATAGAATGGTGTTCTGAAAACTTGGACAATAGAGTATCAAGGAAGAGAGAATGATCAACAATGCCAAAGGCTACAGAGAAGTCAAGGAAAATGAGCATTGACAAAAGACCATTGGATTTGGCAACTGAGAAATCATTACTAATTTCGGAAAGAACAGATTCAAGTATAGTGGTAGGAGGCCAGATTGTAAGTGGTTAAGAAAAGAGTGAAAGGAAAGTGGAGGCATCAGTGTAGATAGCTTTTTGGGGGAGTTCAGCTAAAAAAGGAAGAAGAACTATAGGATAATAGTGAAGATTGGAGGTACAATTTAGGATTTTTTTCAGGATAGGCAATATGGGCACATGTTTGTAGGCAGTAGGAAATGAGATATTAGAAAGAGGGGAATTGAAAACAAATGAAGGAGTGGGGATGAGAAAGGGGCAATTGTTGGAGGACATGGGATGTAATGTGATCATTTGGATAGAGGAGATAGCCTTAGTAAAGGAGTAAGGCCAATTCATTATGTGAGAAAGGGGTGAAGGAGGAGAGTTTCAGAAAACAACTGAGTGATAGAAAATGAGGAAGAGGAGGGAAGAGGGAGTTCACCACAAATGGCCTCAATTTTTTTTTTTTTTCTGTAAAATGTGAGGTAAGGTTCTCAGCTGAGAGAGTGGGGGAAGAAAGAGCCATGGGAAGTTTGAGGAGGAATGAAAGGGTTTGGCAGAGGGCCAGGCCTAAGTCCTAAGAAGATAAAGATTGAAAAAAACAATCCCTACCCTCAAGGAATGAGAAAGAAAATATAGATAGATAGATAAATAGTGTGTGTGTGTGTGTGTGTGTGTGTGTGTGCATGTGTGTGTGTGCATGTGTGTGTGTGTATGGAGAGAAAGAGAGAGAAAGAGAGAGAGAGAGAGAGAGAGAGAGAGAGAGAGAGAGAGAGAGAGAGAGAGAGAGAGAGAGAGAGAGAATCTTGAAGGTAATTTTAGAGGGAAAGAATTAACAGCTGGGGTGGGAAGAGTGGGAAAGCCTTCTTGCAAAATGTAGGATTTTAACTTAGTCATGAAGGAAGCCAGGGAAAAGAAAATGCAGACATATGGGAGCAGAGAATTCCAGGCATGGGGGACCTATCTTGGCAGGTAGATTCTCTTGTTCCCCATGTTTCTTGGCACAGGACCTTTCTCGTAAAAGCTTATCTGTTTTATGTACCATTCTATCAGGAATCTGATCTCTACTAAGGAGAGGGGATTTTTTTTTTTTTTAGCAATGGGACCTTCAACTACCCTCAACTGTCAGCATATAGATGTGTAGGGATGTTAATAAAAACACATATAGTATATCAGAATAAGCTCTTGGCCATGGTAGGAGTAAGAGGAGAGGAATCTAAGTCCAATCACTACTAAACAGAACAAAAGAAGGAAAATGAATGCAACCTGGATAATCACTAACTTTATTTCAATTCAGCTAGCAATTATTAAACACTTACTATATGCCAGGAACTTTGATGACTTAGTACAAACAATACAACGACAGCTACAAGAGCAGCAGCAACAACAAAACCTCTAACACTATTTACCCTCCAGGAATTTACATTCTACTGAAGTGGGGAGAAGCATAATGCAACATGTATCCAAGCTAGTAAATACAAAATTATATGTAAAAATAATTTCAAGAGAGAGAGTTCTGATACCTGAGGGAATCTCCTGGAAAGAAGGCACCTGAGTTGTGCTGTGAGGAAGTTGGCAATCATGTAAAGAAGTTTAGGGAATATATTCTAGACATGGAAGAGTAGTAGAGCAAAACTAAGGGGATTGATAGAATATTTTGAATGAGATGTTTCAAAAAACCCAGAAATGAGAAAATCAAGGAGGCGAGAGTGATCAATGATGTCAAAGGCTGCAGAGAGGTAAAGGAGAATGAGCATTGACAAAAGGCCATTGGATTGGGGGCTGCTAGGTGGCACAGTGGATAAAGCACTGGCCCTGGATTCAGGAGGACCTGAGTTCAAATCTGGCCTCAGACACCTGACACTTACTAGCTGTGTGACCCTGGGCAAGTCACTTAACCCTCATTGCCCCACCAAAAAAAAAAAAAGCCATTGGATCGCTAACTGAAGACTGTTTCATTGGGGTTCTTAAATTTACAATAGAGATCTTCTAGAAAGCATAATGTCTCAAACTGGGGATTATGACAAAGCTGTTGAGAAGGAACCCAGTCACACAGTCACATGTAAAACAAAACACATGTAAATTACATTTTTAATGATCTTAGGCAAGACATATATATCTCATAGGGATCCTTTGGAATTCAGTTCTCTTGACAGTTTCTGGCAAGAACTCTGCCTTAGATTGTGTTGGGGCAGATTACATCCTTCTATATTTACGATTGCTTTTCTCTTCTGTGTTGTATTTTTGATGAGAAGGATGATAAGGAGAGAGAACAAATGATTATGAATTATGGAGCTATAAATACATGCCACGGAATGGGTGACATCACAAACCACTTGAGCCTCGTTCTTGCAGTGTCTAGTGATTGTCTCCCCGGGATATCTCCCTGAAATTATTTATAGATTTTTGTCATATATTTTCCGTTTATAATTTGTACAATTCAAGAGACTGACTGTGCTCTGATTATAATAAAGATAAAGATTATTTTATGACTCTTTTCCCTCTTTCTAGGACACTTTAGAAGAACTCAGCTGAAGATTTTCCCAACCATTTGTTGCCCAACCTTATCATTCTTTTAATATATTGTTATTTTAAAAAATTATATTGCTATAATTTTCAATTATAACTCCATCTACCCCCCAAAACTTCATAATATACATACATACACACACACACACACACCCTTTACTTCTTTGTACGAAATTAGTTGAGCAAAACAAGTTGATGCATTAACCCTGTTTGACTTTCTATAGCTTGTTCTGTATGCAAAGTTCTTCACTTTTCTACTGAGAATAAAGTGTATGTTTCATCATTAGTTCTCTAGAACTAAGTTTGATCATTTTACTGAATTGAATTCTTGGTTCAGCTTACTTTGTTTAACCTCACTTTGTACAAATCTTCCCACACTTATCTAAATTTCTTGTGTTCATATTTTTTTTAATGGCATGGTAATATTCCATTGCATTCATATATCAAAATTTGCTCAGTCCTTTCCCAATCAGTGATCATCTCATCTGATAGTTTCCCCCAGTCATTCATACATAGTATCAACTGATTTTCAAGTTGTAAGGGAATGTAGACAGCATCTAGCTTCATTCTTTTATTTTATGAATAAGGGAACTAAGATGCAGCTTAAATTATTTGTGGAACACTATTAGCTGGAATAGAACTTGAGGTCTCTAGATCCTTCATCTCATGTTGTTTTTTTTTTTTCTATAAGGAAGATGGTCTTTACAGGAAGAAAACATTCTTTCTTCTACTCTATCCCTTCACTCCTCTCAAACATCTTTTTCCTTCACTTGTCATAGGCACCCCACCCCTTAAATCCCTCTTGACTGCCTATGCTTTTCTGAACTCCTATCCCTTCTCATTCCAGTATGTTTGGTATTATCTAAACCTCCTCATTCTCTGTCCCACTCTCTGCATGTTCACTGTTCATAAAATCATAGAATTCTGATTTAGAAGTCTTTAGGTGTCAGCTACTCCAACAAGTACATGAATCCCATCTATATCTCACATGATAAAAAATTAATTAGCCTCTATTTATGATTAGTAATCACATATTTTAAGTTTTTTTTCCTTTTTTAATATTGCATTTTCTTTTTCAATATACAAATTCACAAAAGTTTATAACTTAAGGGTTTTGAAAACTGAAAATTAGCACACAAATCTCAAGCCAAGGATGTTTCTGTTGGCCATGAAATCTTCATTTCTGTCACTGTGGTTTGGGATCAAGTTGTGTGACTCCAATGCCAATGCCCAAGGATTCAGCTTTTTGAGCAAGGCAAAAGAGTTTGCTGTAATCATTAGTAAAGATTAATTAGCCTATCTATCACTTCCAATGTAGATTTTCTCTTCTAGCCACAGGAAACTCACTTCCCTACTTAGGCATCTAGGTAGTACAGTGGGTAGAGTGTTGGACTTAGAATTAGCAAGTCCTTCATTTGAATACAATCTCAGACATTTAATAGCTATGTGACCCTGGGCACAGTGTATGGCCCTCTGCCTCAGTTTCCTCATCTGTATAATGGGAGTAATTTTAGTTCCTACCTCCCAGGATTGTTGCAAGTATAAAATTCAATAGCCTATGTAAAGTTCTTTGCAAATCTTTAATCATTCTACAAATGTAAGCTATTACTGTTACTATTACCATTACCATTACAATTAAGATTACAATTGCCACTATTACTATTGAATCAGGGCATTTCATTTTCAGATAGATTTAATTATTAGGGAGCTTCCTTTTGTATTCAGCTGCAATCAACTTCAACATAACTTCTACATGTTAATCCTAATTCCATGATGCTTTCATCTAGGATCAAGCAGAAGCAATTTAACCCTCTTCTACTTGTCAACTCTTCAAATACCTGATTATCCATATAATTTCCTACCCTAAGTCTTTCTCTCCTCCACACTGAACATGACCAGCTCTTATAACTCTGCTGTGTGCCACTATATATTTCTTCCTATGAAGTACTCTTCCTAAACCTATTCTTCATCCTCTTCAAGGAATCCAAACCCTCTTTTCCTCAGGATTGTCTCAGGCTTGATTTTACTCTCTTTGAAATCCTGACTCTATGATAAACAATTTAACATTACACTATCTTCTATTCTAAAAACCGCTTGTTCCTTTGTTCTATTGCCAAGGCCAAAATTGTATTTATCATCCAGTCTCAGCATCATAACACATAGGTTTAGATGTAGAAGGACCCTTACAGGACAATGAGATCAAACATCTCACTTTACATATGTGGAAACTGAGGCAAGAAAGGTTAAATGACTTCATCCACTAGAGATTTATATAATCTAACCTCATGTAATCTAACCCTAAATAAAAAAATATATTTTCCCTCATTGATTCTCTATCATACTCCCTACAGTAACTACATCATACCCCATTCTCTTCTCTCTTAATATATTCTCTGATGGAGAGATCTTTCTCTTTTCCAAGGTCCAAAAACTCTACACCACTGATCCCACCATTTTTAATCTTCCAGCAGATAGCCCCCTCAAATATTCCTTTCCTCACTCTTTCATTTTCAATTTCTTCCTGTATTTTGGTTCCTTCCTACTGCCAACAAATATGTCCATGACTTTTTGATCTTTAAAATGCCCTCCCTTGGAAAAAATAAAGCAAATGAAAAAAAATAAATAAAACCCTCGAATGACTACAATTGCTTCAAACTATATTCCTATATCATTTTCAAGGTCAAACTCCTAGAAACACTTGGTTACTCACTGTCTCCACTCCATCTTTGTTCTCTCATTTCCCAACCCTTTCAACCTGGCTTTTAACTAAGTCAATAGAAACTGCTCTCTCCAAAATTTTCATAGATATTTTAATCACCAGTTCTGGTGGTATTTTCTCTCAATTCTTATTTTCTCCATCACTGCACTTTTGACACTGCTGACCACCTTCTTTTCCCATATACTTTCTTATATTGGGGTTTTCATTTTCATTAAATTCCTCTCTTTTTCTTTCTTCTCCCCCCCCCTCTCTCTCTGTCTCTTTGTCTCTTTGTCTCTTTCTCAGTCTCTGTCTCTGCCTGTCTTTCTCTCTATCTCTGTCTCTTTGTCTCTATCTCTCTGTCTCTCTCTTTCTCTCTCTCTCTCTGTCTCTCTGTCTCTGTCTCTGTCTCTGTCTCTGTCTCTGTCTCTGTCTCTCTCTGTCTCTCTCTCTCTGTCTCTCTCTCTCTCTCTCTGTCTCTCTCTCTCTCTCTCTCTCTCTCTCTCTCTCTCTCTCTTGCTCTCTTTCTGCTTCTATGTGTATTCTTGTCCTCACTGTGTGAATGATCTTTCTCAGCCTCATTGCTGGTAAATCATCCATATTCTGCCCCTTAAACGTGGGTATGCCACAACATTCTAGATGGGATTATGTTCTAGTATCACTCTATATTCTCTTGGTAATCCTATAAACTCCCATGAGATTAAATATCATCTGTAGACATATGGCTCAATGATAAATAGGCAGCTGGGTGGTACATTATAGATGGATCACTGGGTATGTAGTTCAGAAGTCCTGAGTTCAAATATAGTCTCAGACACTCACTGGATGCTTGACTCTGGGCAAACCATTTAATCTTTATTTGCCTCAGTTTAAAATAGCACCAATCTCAGAGGGTTGTTGTGAGGATTAAATGAAATAACATTTGTAAATCACTTAGCACAGTACCTAGCACATAGTAGACACTATATAAACTATATTCTATCTTCTCTCTCTCTCTCTTATCTACCTGTCTGTCCATCAGTCCGTCCATCCGTCCATCCATCCATCCATCTATTTGAAAGTTAAAGGAACAAGTGTATATACACATAGATAGATGATTGATAGATAGATGATAGATAGATGGATAGACAGACAAAGGGAAGGAGAGAAAGGGAGGGAGGGAGGGAGGGAGGGAGAGAGAGAGAGAGAGAGAGAAAGAGAGAGAGAGAGAGAGAGAGAGAGAGAGAGAGAGAGAGAGAGAGAGAGAGAGAGAGAGAGGGAGAGAGCGCCAGCCCATTCTTGTTTCTCTGCTAAGCTCTTGGTTCTCAACAATGTGGTCATTCTAGACTGCTTACTCTCTCTCACCCCACATATTCAATCATTTGCCAACACTTTCAGTGTCTACCTCCACAACATTTTTTCTGTTTGTGCCCCCTTTCCATTCATTTGGCTATTACTCTCACTGACTTCGACTTGGTCTATTGAAATAGCCTGCTTATTGGTCTCCCTGGCTCAGGTCTCTCTTCTCTCCAATAAATTCTCCACATAGATGCCAAAGCAATTTTGCTGATGTCATTCTAAAACAAAACAAAACTAACTAACTAAAAACAGTGGAGTTTTGGCACCTTTGTGTATATATACAAACTCCTATCTTTGACATTTAAACCCTTGACAACTTGGCTCCAACTTTTCCTAGGATTCATGGTTAATTGCTTTTTTTTAAACCCAAGTGTGGAACATCATATTTATTCCTATGAACTTTCATTTCCTTAGAATTGGGCCTTGTTTCCTACCTGACAAAGGTTTTTGCTTTTATTTTTATTGTTTATTTTTTGCCTTTTTTTTTTCTGCAAGGCAATGAGTGTTAAGTGACTTGCCGAGGTTCACACAGCTAATAAGTGGAAAGTGTCTGAATCTGGATTTGAACTCAGGTCCTCCTTAATCTAAGGCCAGTGCTTTATCCACTGTGCCCCCTAGCTGCCCCATTTATTGTTTATTTAAAAAAATATCTCTAGAGTAGACAATGTTAACCTTTTTGTGTGTCATAAAACTCTGGTAGTCTAGTGGAACCCATGGGCCCCTTCTCAAAATAATGTTTTAAATACTTATAAAATAAAATATGAGAATTACAAAGGAAACCAGTCATCTTGACATAGTTATCAAAATATCTTTCAAAACATTTATAGTGGGGCAGCTAGGTGGTGCAGTGGATAAAGCACTGGCCCTAGATTCAGGAGGTCCTGAATTCAAATCCTACCTCAGACCCTTGACACTTACTAGCTGTGTGACCCCGGGTGAGTCACTTAACCCCAAAAGCCTCACAAAAAACAAACAAAAAACCAAACAAACAAACAAATAGTACCCAAGTTAAGAACCTCTGTCTTAGGCAGAAATTGAAGGGGATAAGAAATAGAATGCTGACTATTAAGTCAGGATCTTCTGCATTCAAAACCTACCTAAAACATTTATTAGCTGTTTGATCCTAAGCAAGTTAATGAACTATTCTGGGCCTTGGTTTCCTTATTTCTAAAATGAGGATAATAATGGCACTTAGCACATAGGATTATTCCAAGAATCAAATGAGAAAATGTATGTTGTGTTTTACAAATCTCAATATATCATATAAATGATTTTATTATTATTATGTCCACTAGCTATCCTGCCTAGTTTTGTGTCATTCATAAATCTGGTAAGGATGCTAATTATGCTTTAATCTATGTTTTTAATAAACCAGTGACACAACTGAATTGAGAAAGAAGCCCTGTGACACATCCCTAATGACAATCTGTAAGGTTAAGAGTAGGGTTATTAATTGTTTATGGTCTTTTCATCTGATAAGTCAAACACACACATATACATACATCAAATGAAAAGATGTATACATGTATATACATATACATATATAATGTTTATATACACATGCATGCATGCAGGCATACATACACATACACATATATACTTTGGCCACATAATGAGAAGACAGGACTCATTGGAAAAAACCCTGATGTTGGAAAAGTTTGAAGGCAAAAGGAGAAGGGGACAGCAGCGAATGAGATGGATAGATGGTGCCATGGAAACAATGAACATGAACTTAGACTTAAAGAGATAGTGGAGGTTAAAAGGCCCTGGCATACTATGATCCATGGGGTTACACAGAATTGGGTACAACCGAACAACTCAACAACAACTCTAATATACACGCAAATATCACTTTCATTTCCATATATCCCTCTTCTTTTCCTTACCCAGTAAACATTTCCTACAGCACACATATGTATAATGTAAAGGCATACACACACACACACACATACACACACACACACACCCTACACTCAACCATTATGTCATTGGTCCTCTTTGAAAATGGAGAATGAACAACAAACAAAAACAATAAAACAAACACATACATTATATACGTGTATTAAAAAGAGTAGAAAGTGCTTCAAAAATTGATACATCAACTGATAGGTAGAATGTGCAATAAGGAAGAAACTTTTTGAGAATAGCTCAGATAAGCCTAATGACTCTAAATAATATCTCCTGGTTATTAAACTACACCTTGACCAGGAGATACATTTGAAGGAGACTATCTTATCATTTCAATTAAAAATAAATATATAAGCATATTTGAGATCTTAGATGATGTCATCTGGTTTTGGCCCTGACATTGGTCCATACCATACTGTAATTATCCATACAACAATCCTCAGTAGTTATGGCTTCTTTACAGATTGATCTAACCCTATTATAGACCTAGATGTCAACCTTTTATCTGCTAAGCACTCACTTCTACCCCACTGTTTCCAAAGACTAGACCTCTGGTGTGGAGGGAAGACCTTGGTTTTCTGGGTTCAAAGAAGAGTCTGTCTGTTTCCAAACATATGCAGAACGTCCATGACAACCACAGTAATCTCATTACCTTGAGAAAGAAGATGAGGTCCACATTTACTTAAGGTGGGAAAAGGGGGGAAAAAGTCCATGTCTGAAAATCGCTGATAAAAACATGATAACTGAGTCTCATTACAGCCAAAGACAAGTCTCATATTTTAGCATTTTTATTAAAGCTTTTTAAATTACTGAGTGTCTGGTATATTCAATACCAGCCTAAGTGATTTATATTAGTCTATCCCCAGATACTTCATCTAATAAATAACTTGGCAATCTCCTAACCCATAAATATCCGCGGCCCCAGCAAAAAAGCAATTAAAGCAAGTAAAAAAACGCTCCTTCCCAGCACTCCGGACTGCAATGTCATTGGATGCTTCCCATGGAATAACTCACACCATTTACTGAGGATGGGGATGGGACTCCTCTTTTCTCTGCCTCCTGCCATGGATTTATGCTACCATTCCATTTAAAAACAAGCCACACAGAGAACAATTTTTAAATGTTAAACATGTCACAATGATGCAGGGATTTTACCATGGAAAACATTATTCCCAGCAACAAGTGTTCCTTTCTATTTGAGGCAGCTTAGGCTGGTAAAAGAATTGTTAAAAACCTCTTTGGAAGGCAGTTGTGCCAAAAATGCTTAAGACACATTAAAGCACCAAGGTAGACGACTAAAAGGTTATTAGTGACTCTGGTGTCACTAGCCCAGAAAATATTTCAGGTTAATAAGGTTCAACCAGTGTGCCAGGTAAAAAGCCAGCGATATTTATGAGAGGACATTCAATATACTGCAGGAGTTTTTTCAGCTGCCAGGACAAAGCCTCTCTCCCCTTTCTGGCTTTCCTTAGTAGAACTTCAAATACTCAAGTGTCCAAGGGACCATGAACCAACTACATGTGGCCAGGTGGCATTTAGGTACCTCCTGGTATATTAGTGGAATTATTCTGTTGAGTCCTTAATATGATAGCACTCAGAAGGAGATCATTGATGAATGGTTTTTTTTGTTTGTTTGTTTTAAGGAAGAAGAAGAAATGGAGGTAGAACAGAAAGAATCATTCACTTGAAACCTTTTGTAGAAGACTGGTCCTCAGTTTCCTTAGCAAGATTCTCAGTGAAAAGTAACCTGGTGGGAAAACAGCCATTTCAGTCCTAGATTTATAGGGATTATCCAAGTTATAATCCTCTGTAAGATGGTGGCATTTTGCCCATAAATTTCAAACTTTTATTTTTGCTGGTCTTAAATCAGCTTTACTGGATGAGTTTCTTACTAGTACTTTCATTGTTCCACTTAATGCTATCTATCTTTGTGGTGGTGTGTGCCTCTTTATGTCTGAGATAATTGTCAAAAGCATAGTTGGGGGGAGGGGGAAACATTTGTCTGGCTTAATTGCATGAAAGCTTAATAAGCCATTAGCTATGGGTATTTACAAGTCTTCTAGCTGCAGGGTACATCACTGAGGTACACAGATGCCAAGCTGCTAGTAGAAAGTCTGCTAAATTGCTACTAGATTATAACCCTGAGAGAATGCTATGGATTGTAGGGGTAGTTGGGGGAAAGGAGGTTTTTTTTTTTTAATTTTAAAATGTTTTTAAAATAAACATGGAAAGAGGATTAAGCAATTCCTTTGTGTCAAATATTGTGCTTAAGTGCTTGAAGTACAAATACAAAAGGTGACAAAGTCCTGCCTTTCAGGAACTTATATTCTAATAAAGGGAAGGAAGGAGTTTGGGATAATGATGATAAGCTGATGCATAGGACAGTTAATTGATATGCCATTGACAAATATAGTTTTCAGAGACAGGGAACAGGATAACTGCTAATGATAATAGCCCTTAGTCATGTTTAGTATATCTCACATTCCTAAAGATTGATTTTGACAAGTATGCATTAGAGACTTACCTATGGGGGCCCTTTTCTTTTAGCAATTCAGGCAAAAAACAAAATCTATATCAGAAGCATCCAATAAGCAGAATCCAGTTGAACTGTGATACACAAACTAGCCTGATAGGTGGTGCAGTAGATAGAGTATTGGCACAGAGACAAGACTCATCTTCATGAGTTCAAATCTGGCCTTAGATACTTACTAGCTATGTTACCCTGGGCAAGTCACTTAACGCTGTTTTCCTCAGTTTCGTCATCTATAAAATGAGCTGGAGAAGGAAATGAAAAAGTACTCCAGCATCTCTGCCAAGAAAACCCTAAATGGGGCCATAAAGAGTTGAACATGACTCAACAATAACAGCAACCTGGACTCAGTTCATGATTGCTTGTGTTTGGTCCTTTAATGATGGTTTTTCCCAATACCCAATATACCCTGCCCTCTAAATGTCACCTATCTTCAAAGATCATTTCAATTAGCTCACCCTCTGTAAAGCCTCTGCTGATTCCTTCTCTGACCTCTTTTAGCACGTTGTGGAAGGAGGCAAGGTGGTCAACTATGAAAGAACAATGGACTTGGAAGAAGAACTGGGAGTTCAGTCCTAGCTTCATTACTAATTAGACTGCGAACTTGATCAAGTTACTTATTTGAGCCCACTCAGCCTCAATTGCCTTAGGTGTCAAACAGGGATAATAACACATACCCCACATGACTGATAGGGATATAGTGAGTCTCAAATAAAAACATTTTATGTGACTAGATTTTGCAAAATTTAAAGTACTGAGAGAGACAGACAGAAAAACAGTGAGACAGAGGAACAGTGAACAAGGCATGATGATGATGATAGAATTATATAGCTATTTAGAATTATAAGGTAGTTAGATATACACTTCATAGTCTGATTCTCATACTATCCCCCTGTAATGCAGATGACACAAATATTATTGCCTTATTACTAACATTTTATTGATAAAAACTGAAGTTTTCATGCTTGCAGCTTTCATATAACACATACCCCATTTTCATGTTTCTCTAGCTGTCTTATGTATCTTATCAGGCTATAAGCTCCTGAAGGGCAAAGATTCTGCCTTTTTCATTTTTACACCTTACCTCAGCCATCCCCTCCTCACCACAACACTTAGCACAGTGCCTGGCAGATAGTAGGCACTCAAGATGTGTTTGTTGAACACAGTACATTTATTCATTGGCAAAGAGGGAGATGAGGAGGTTCCCTGAAACACCTGGGCCTTTCCAGAATAGACAGCATAGTAATTATACTCTCTGAAAACAAACAAAAAAAGTCAAACAATTTTGGCTTAGCACTTTTTATAAGTTTGAATCCAAGTTAGATACCCATTTCAAATATCTGTCACCAGAGAAAATGTCAAATATTTCTAAGCCACTGCAAAATGCATGAGGTAGGGCATAATGGTAGCAGAGCATCCACTGGGAAGGCATGAAGCTCTGATTTATTTGATTGAAAGTTTCCAAAATGCTTCCAAACACTGTAGGTAGTTTTGTGTGTCTTTAAAATGTGTGTCAGTGCCTTGAAGATGCTGGATGTGAAATTTCTTTCAGATATATTTATAGCAATTTTCTAATCTGTTTCTTTTAATTTCACTTTAGAATCAATACTTTTACTTGTGTAAACCCTTTATTTTTATATAATCCATCTATTTTTTATCTAACAATTTATTTGGTTCCATAAATAAAAATCCTCTTTTTTCCAAAAATTAGAATAAATATAAAATTGCTTTCTCCACTATGCTGCAATTCATTTCTCCCCAAATTTTAATATAATAATGATTCCTTTTCCATTTTTTTTAATCTCAGGTTTTTCAAACTAATCATTTCTGTGCCTTTGGTTCTAAATCAAAATTTCTATATTGTTCCATTGATCTATTTTTCTTTCTATTGTGTTAACCATAGCCAATTAGTTTTTTTGTTTGTTTTGGTTTTTGGTTTTTTTTGGTGAGGCAATTGGGGTTAAGTGACTTGCCCAGGGTCACACAGCTAGTAAGTGTCAAGTGTCTGATGCTGGATTTGAACTCAAGTCCTCCTGAATCCAGGGCCAGTGCTCGATTCACTGCACCACCTAGTTGCCCCACCAATTAGTTTTATTAACTACCACTTTATAATATAATTTGAGATCTGATAATTCAAGTCCTCAATCTGTTTGAATCCCTATATTTTCCCTTTATGTTCCTTCATTTTTACATGCATTTTAAAATGTTTTCCCCCTTATTATATGAAGTAGCCTACTGTAATTTTGATTGGCATAGCATTGAATCTATAAATTAATTTGAAAAATATTGACATTTTAAAAATATTGGCTTAACCTAGTTCTGTGAATATGATATCCCTCTAATTATTTAGTTCTTATATTTCATTTTGTCAAAATTGTTTTATGGATGTCTTTATATAGGTATCATATATTATGGGCTACCTCAATGCCTGCATTAAGTACATTTATACAATAAACATATTGATTAAATACATTTTATTATTATTTTCAGGCCAATATAAGCATCTATTGGCCAACTACATGCCAGACACTGTAGTAGATATAGAAGATATAGATAAGAAAGCAGTTATTGCCCATATGACATGAAGGACTTATCCAGACACGAGGACTAGGATAGCATTGTAGTCAAAGAAATCATTTGTAAATAGAGATAGTCTAACCATTTCATTGCCTTTTCTCTTTGTCTTAATTTTTTCACTTTCCCTATATGTAAAAGGGGTATTCCAGAGAAACTTCAACAAAAGCTAAAGAGCTAGAGGAGCTAAAAAAATGCTGGTAAAATAGACATTGATAAGTAAAGGGCAAATCTTTCAAGTGCAAAAGGGATATGCTCCCTCCTAAAAAGGGTGAGGGGGCAGCTAGTTTATGTAGTAGAGTACTAAGACTGAAATTAAGAAGTCCTGAGTTCAAATTTGGCCTCAGACATTTATTAGCTGTGTGATCCCGGGCAAATTATTCAACCCTGTTTGCCTCAGTTTCCTCATCTGTAAAGTGAGCTGAAAAAGGAAATGGCAAACCACTTTAGTATTTTTGTCAAGAAAACCCCAAAACGTTTCATACAAAACTGAAACAACTGAATATCAACAAAAAAAGGGTAAAAGACTTGAGCTGGTCAGAAATGCTTCACCCTTAGAATAATCCAGTGGCAAAGAGCCCTGTCCAGCCCAGCCTACCAGCAGTTACATGCCCCAGCCTAGTAGGAGATTGGCTCATTTATTTGAGACACTGTATTGAGTGAAGTAAGCCTGGCTCAGCTACTGGTTCAGCAAAGACATTGTGTCATAAAAGGAGTCATCATAGGGCAGCTAAGTGGTGCAGTGGATAGAGCACCAGCCTTGGATTCAGGAGTACCTGAGTTCAAATCCAGCCTCAGACACTTAATACTTACTAGCTATGTGACACTGGGCAAGTTACTTAACCCCAATTGCCTCACTTAAAAAAAAAAAAAAAAAGATCATCACAACTGAAAAACAGAGCAACTCATTATATACTATATGAAAATATACTGGAGAAAGAATGGGTATGGAGGTCTTGTGGTTCCAGCGTTGCCTTGGCTATATGTGTTGACTGCATGTGTGCTTCATTAATATTGTACTTTTAAGTTAGTTTCCACTCTTCTCCCATCTTGGACTCTGGGTGTAATTGTGAGGGAGTACCTCTCTCATGTTGGAGAAAATGTTGTAAAAAAAAAAAAAAAAGAAAATTTTGTAGAAATATTGTACCATTTGAATAAATACTTTTCTTAAAGAACTAACTAAATCAACTGACTAATTGTTAGCATGAGCACACTGGTAGGGGCTCATGAGTTAGCATTAGGAGAAGAGCCATTCACATCTTTACTCCTAGAATACTGCTAGTATTAAGAGTCACCCCTGGTCTTGGATTCAGGAGGACCTGAGTTCAAGTATGGCCTCAGACACTTGATACTAGCTTTGTGACCCTGAGCAAGTCACTTAACCCTCATTGCTCCGCCCCAAAACAAAACAAAACAAAACAAAAAACAAAAAAGTAGTCCCCTCTAGCTAGGTGGTACAGTGAATAAAGCACTGGCCCTGGATTCAGGAGGACCTGAGTTCAAATCAGGTCCCAGACACTTGACACTTACTAGCTATGTGACCCTGAGCAAGTCATTTAACCCTCATTGCTCCGCAAAAAAAAAAAAAAAAAAAGAGTCACCCTTCTGGGGATGGAACCAAACAGTGATGGTATTAATAGGGTAAGTTTGCCCCCAGGGATTTTACATTTACAATCACTTAGTATTTCTAAAAATGTGATGAATATCAGTGGTGAGAGTGGATAGCTTTGTTATTCATGTGTCTTCAATGGGAATCCTGCTAATGTTTCCACAATTTGTATAATTCTGGGTCATAGTTTCAAATTAGTACTTTTCTATTGTGTTAAGAAAAAAATGAATTTTAATGCTTATATTTGTAACATAGATGTGTGTCCTATTTTATTAAAAACCCTTTCACATCTGTTAATGTAATAATATAATTTTTTATGGTATCTCATTTGATATGATTTATTTTACTGATTACTGGTGATGAATTAGCCTTACATTACTTGTCTAAATCCTACAGGATAATAATAAAAAATTTGTTTTCAAGTATTGCTATATTCTTTTTGTCCCAGTGGTGAGCCCACAAAAATAGCTGTCCCAGCACCCTCAACCATGCTTCACCCCATTATGTTCCCACCAGGCCACTATATCACCCTGCTACTGCTACACCCACCAAACTGGACTTTCAGAGAAATTAGACCACTTACTTAGGTATAGAAGTCTTCTTCTAAGAATGTACAATTCATATTGGTGAGAGCCCCATGTATCATCACAGCAAGGTCTCTACCACACTCCTGCAACTTTCAGAGGTACAAAGAGAAGAACCATAGATAAAGGTCCCTTTGTCTACATAAGATTATATTCAGTTTTACTCAGAGTTTTTTTTTTGTTGTTGTTGTTTGTTTTTGTTTTGCTTTAGATAGACCTAAATATTTTGCTTTTTATAATATCATGTTCTCTTCTAAAGATGACGATTATAAAATGATGATTATTTTACATGCATTTATAGTCTCTGCCTCCTACTTTCTCCATTGAATAACTACAATAATAAAATAAATGAATGAATGAATACATAGGTACATAAGTAAATAACATCCTCATCAAAGACATTCATAAGCCGCAAAACAAATTGCCAAATTGGCCATAACCAAAATATGTTTGTCTCTCTCTGCATTTTAATTTTATAATTTCTCTAGCAAGAAGCAAGTGGCATGTTTTATCTTCAGTCCCCTGGACTAGTTGTTTATTATTTTATCAATAAGATCTATAACTGGACCTATAACTGTTGCTAAACCCCACCCCTCAACCTCCCAGGCCAGTGTGTTTCCTCCTAAAAATCACTGGATAATAACATAATTTATTCAGTACTTTAAAATTTGCAAAGTGGTTTATGCATAGCATGTCTTATTTGAACCTCAAAACAAGCTGGGAGGTGGGTGCTATCATTCCCACTTTACACATAAGGAAACTGAGGCCCAAGGAAGTTAAATGACATACCCCTGGTAGTCTGGAGTTGAACTCTGACCTACCTCACTCCAGGCCCAGTGGTTTACCCACTGAGTTAACTAGGTATTTAGTAAGATGATATAGCAGGAGCAGTAGTTACTCAGAAATTTCACCCCAAAATCTGGAGTACACTCTCCCATAAATATACACAGGATCCATGGGGAGAGTGGATGCCTTCTCAAAGTTTAAAGGTAGTAAGGCATATGTGCAGAAAACAGATATGGAAAGATAGTAATGCAAATCTTGATTACTAAAAGCCCTTTTCTCCCTTTGTTGAATTCTCAAGAAGTTCCTTTTGATTCTCCAGTGTGGTTAGAATGTCAGGTCCTTTGAAGAACCCTCCTCTCTAACATGAGTATTCACATCCGCTCAAGCTGACTTTCTTCAGGTGACTATTATTTTTGAGGGATGTGTAGCCTCCTTTTAGTCTACCTTCTGCCATCCTAGCCAGATCTTACTCTGCTACTGGTTCAATCTCTCAAAGCCCATGGTCACTAGAGAGGAGACAGAGAGAAAGAAGTTCTTACTTTTCTCCTAAGAGTGATTCCCTCTCAGGATTTTGGCTCCAGCTGACATTGTCTGAACTGAAAATCTTTGATCTTTAGACCAGTTCATGACTTGATTTGTCCATGACTTGACTGCTATTTTTTATAACTAGGTCAGAAAGTATATCTATCTGACTGTTTTAGCCTGCCACATAGGATGTTACCTTTGTGTTGTCATCTGTCTTCATCTGTTCAAAGAAATATAATCATTTCAAATTATTTAAGGGTTATTCAAATCTAATTTATAGTTTTGATTGATTGAATAAAATGAGGTCTTTGGGTCTTCTAAGATTGTATTAATTGGGTGGGATTAAAATCTCACCTTTGAGGCAGCTAGATGGCTTAGTGGATAAAGTGATGGGCCCAGAGTCAGGAAGACGTGAATTCAATTCTGGCCTCAGACACTTATTAGCTGTGTGACCTTGGACAGGTCACTTAACTTTTGTTTGCCTTAATCCACTGGAGAAAGAAAGCACAAACCACTTTAGTATCTTTGCTAAGAAAATCCTATGGACAGAATTGGCATGCTATGTTCCATAGGGTCATGAAGAGTTGGACATGATTGAACAACAACAAACCCTCACCTTTACAATTGAATCAAAAAGTTTTACTGAAAAGGGTGACTATAAGTCACCTAGTCCAACTTCTGTATTTTACAGAAAAGAAAATCGAGGCTCAAAATGTATAAATGACTCTTTCAAGGCTACACATACAGTAAGTGCCAGTTATGATTCAAGCACATGTCTTTTGAATTAAAATGTAACATTCTTTCCACTTCTTTTTGTCTAAGTATAAAACACCATACATTCCCTAGGGAAGTAGCCTTAACATTATAGAAGGGTTCATTGTTAGGAAAGCCAATATTGAGATCTTATATGGTAAAGTGGTCATGGACATCAATCTCCTATATTCCTCTCCCACTAAAAAAACTTTGTATACTACCAATAAAAGTTGTTAGATGTACCAAGTTGCAGGCTCGTTTTATGTACCTTAAAATATTGAGCCAATTTGGTGGGTTCATTTACTATTTTTATGGACATCCATTAATTATCTTCTACTAAAGTACTTCTGTTACTTTATCATGACATGAGTTCTTGAAATCAATGCCAGTAGAATGCAAGCCCTAGTAGGTACTACCAAACTAGGAAGACTTTTTGCAGAGGTGAAGAACCACACTCTATGTTTATAGTCTGAGAACCAATCTAGTTCAGTTTTGAGAAGCTAATCACCAAGTTGATTAGAGAGTGACTAATTTTTCTACCATCACAATTCTTTAAGACCACTAAGTTACAGAGGAATTGCAATCTCCACTGGAGAGTATCTATGCTGATAAAATCATGGATCCTTGAAATATTTATTTAATGTTATTAGCTTAGAGTTTTCTTTTGCTGCCTTATCTTCATTAAATTATATGAATGAGGGCATATTTAATATTAAAATATTAAAAAAATATTAAAAAAGATTGTGCTGATTCTCTGTTTGAAAATATTTAATGTGATATATGGATTACTTATTAACTGAATGTTTGAAAGAATCTACTTGTAAATAATTTTGATTCTGGTAATTTCTTATGTAACAATTTATTAATGGTCTTTTTAAAAGGAGACAGTAAATCCATCACCTATCAGAAGCAGTTGTTTCTAAAATGTTGATTGTCTTCCCCTATCAATTAAAAGAAATTACCTCATATGTATATGTATATGTACATGTGTATACATATATTTAACTAATTTTTAAATATACATTACCATACTAATAATTGTGTGCATTGTAAAATTTATAATCTCTCTAATTCTGCAAGTTAAAGAGAAAGTACCTGCCTGTATTGACAGAAGAATTTTTCTCATTTGGAAACTACCTACATAAATGAAATCACATGCCTAGTCTCTTTCCTTATTCCTTTAAAACTTGTAAAAAATACAAATTTAAATTTAATGAGATAAAGATAAAATATTTGATCCTATATTCAATAGGGAACCCCTGGAATTTATTGAGTAGGGAACTGACATGGTCAGGTTCCTTCACTATAGAAAAGTCACTTTGGCAGCTGCTTTATAGATAATGTATTGGTGAAGAGAGAGCCTTGAGGGAAAATACCTATTACTGTAAAAGTTCAGGTGAGAAATGATAATGTACTGAATTAGGGCAGTGACTGTGTGAGCATAGAGAAGGGTATAAATGGAAGAGATATTGTGGAGGCAGAAGTGACAAGACTTGGCAAATGAGTATAAATGGGAAATGAGTAAGAATGAAGGGTCAAGGAAATCATCAGACTTGGGAATTTAAGTGACTGAAAGGCGTGGAGCAAAGATAAAGTAATACTATCTGTGATGTAGATTATAACCATCAATATCTGTTCATCCATTATAGCTTACTCTTTCCAAGTGGGAAAAAAAGGGTGATGGTGGTGGTGGCATACTTGCTAGATACTATCCTCGAGTTCAGAGTCAGCCAAGAGGTGACTATTATAACCCAGACACATAGTGATCTGGAGAGCATGCTGGGTATTCTGGGGATGGAGACTGGAGAATTTTTCTATTTGTGCCTGTGTGCTTGTTCATGTCAGTGTATATGTTAGCCATCCAGAAGGGATCACTCCAGAGCAGAAAGGAAGAGAATGAAAGTTTATATAGCAATTAGTAGGAGACAAATTAGGAGAAGGATTTTTTTGAAGGAGGTAATGGATGAAGGGTGCGGTATGATTTCATTGGACAAAAGTTTTGCTACTGATAATTGCAGGGAGGGTGGGATATAACCCACCATTTCACTCTTTAACTGGCTGATCTCAAATCCCTTGGAGTCATGCCATGGCCTTGAAAAGGCACCGGAATCTGATTTTAGAGACCACTGATGTAAGTAATTACAGTGGAATGTCTGATTAAGTCATTCAAGATTGCTGGCTATGGAGAAAGTCTCTTTAAAGAAATAGTTTGAACAGTTTGTTAAAATATTCCATCCTGCTTCTCTAAGTTGATATCTGGCTGCATTTTTCAAAATGCAGAATGAGATTTTTTTACCCACCATGTCTGATAAATGTTGTAAGGATTGCTTTACTAAGAATGGATTATCCAAAATGATGCCTCTTTAGGTATGTGTATATGTTTATGTGCATACACACACAAATACACATACATATTATATTATATATATATGAATTCCATATACTAAAATAAACAAAAAACAAATAAATAAGAACAAAACTATGTGTTTGCCAGTGTTGTGGAAGATGTACTGTGCACATAGTATAAAAAAGTATTTCCCTTTCAATGGTGTGGTTTTCTAAATAGTCCAGCCTGAAGGTGACATGTGCTTAATCCCTAGAGCAGTTTTTTTTCCCAGTAAAATGCATACTTACCATAAAGAAAATGACTTAAAAATATACACTAGAAAAATAAAGTAGATGAAAAACTCATAGTGGCAAAAATCACAATATACACATATGCAAATAGCCCAACAATATATTTATCCAATACAGACACTTGGATGACCAATGACCTGGTCCCAGATTTCAATAGGAAGAATATATTGGATAGATTATATTTGAATATGGCTGATTCATGGTGAGGAAGACGTAGATATCCAAATAAAAATATTATCTTAGCCATCAATACCCTAAGTGTGAGATCCTTGACCAATAATGAAGGAATGGACATATTTCCAGACAAATAGAATGATATCAATCTTGATATTCCTGTTATAAATTAAATCAGAAGACAAAAGAAACATGAAATTAAGCAGGAACATAGGTCATCAATTCTCTTCGAAGATGTAAATAAAGGCATTGATGGAGTTAACAGACATGAGTAGAAAGGCAACCAAAACATTTTATCAGCATTTTGCTCATCATATTGCCATGCTTATGATAAGCATTTGTGAAAAGACAACAAAGAAAATAATTCTAGTTTATTCCTCAATACAAGTTACATAATGATCCTGTGAAGAACTTGATAGAATTTTAATAATTCTATTAACATATAATTTGCTATTTGGTGACTTCACTGAAAAAGTGAGCATAGGAGAGAGCAAAAATATGTTAGAAAATAGGTGATTCAGGATTAGGAATAAGAGAACGCCAATGACATGTGGAAAATACAGAAGTCTCATTCCTATATGCCATAGGTATTTCCCATAATAAATGAAGAGCAAGGTGTTAGATATAAAGAACATCAAATAACATTAAATTAATTTTATTTTAACATAAAAGAAACACTCGTTATAAATATACAAATCATTCCTGATTCAGCTGTTTCTGCATAGTCAAAATACCAACTTGTTAGAGCAAAGATGAAAATTAATGCAAAACTGGGAAAATAAAATTGAGAAAAAACATAAATTGCCATTAAAATGAGTCTAATCTGACTTACTTAAAAGGTTATTTGTGCATCCCTCTATGGTAAAGGAATAGAAGAAAGGACATTGACGTCTATTATAATAATTTCACAGAGACATAGGGAGTTGATTAGGGGATTTTCCTCATTAGCTTGAGCTTGGTTTGTCACAAGTCTTTGTTTGAG